>NC_058151.1:5834786-6531080 GCF_011075055.1 Mangifera indica | reverse complement strand
TCAGCCAAATTGAATGTCTTGTTTCTCTTCTGTATTTAACACCTTGCACGAAAATAAATGAAAGCAAAGGCATTTTTATGCACATTACTTATGATATTTAAATTTGATTCAGTGCAAAAGGTTATTATAAGATTTAAGAATTGTTTAATATAGTTCTTTTTTATTTTGAATTTTTGTTACACCTTGTTTGGTTTAGTAAAGGTTAATTTGTTTTATCTTTATTTGAGGCCGATTTGGATCTTAATAGGCCTTGGCCGATATGGTCTTGTTCTTTTTGCACAGACAAATATTGATGTAAAGAAAATTGGCTTATCCATTAGTTATCTTATTCTTCTTCCATTTCTACTGTTTCCCCTCTAATTTCTTTTCTTCTATTTTTATCTCTCCATATTTCTCTCCTTTGTCTCCTTCTGTTGCTGCTCCTTGTTCTAATTCATGCTTGCTATCTACTTGTGATTCAGGCTCCATCTAATCTTGTAGCATTTCTGGTGGAATGTAGAGATGCATTTTGTATTATATTTTAATTGCTCAAGTTATTTGTATTTTCAGAAATTAATTGTCTTCTCTTTAAATAAAAAATCTTTTTTCTTTTTTGGTAAGTATAAATAAAAAATCATTGTTGTAAAGCTATCATTCATTCATATAACAAATTGGAATCTGTAGCAAAGACATTGAAATTATCATGGACAACTGAGACAGAGAAGGCTTGAGATTTATTTTGTTATTTTTGATGTGGTAAGCTCTTGTGGGTCCTTTTCTTGAACTCTATCATTAATAAGAACTTTGATAGACCTTCAAGAAGGGTTGATCTGTGCTCCGTGCAGTTTGTATATATGTAGTGGTGCCAGTCCTTAGCTTCACTTCTGCTATCTTGCCTATGGGCAGGATGAGCTAGGTTTTTCCTGGGTCATCTGTTGATGGCCTCTTGTTTTTGTTAATATATACTTTAATTACCAAAATTTAAAAAAAAAAAAAAAAGAAAACTGAGACAGTGTAAAGTTGTATCTGGAATTGTGGGTTCGATTTGAATCTTAGCAGTTGCTGCTTGTAATTTTAAATTTCAGTTCCTTCTTTTTTTTCTCATTGAAATAGCCTTTTAGTATTAAGCTGCTGTCCTTGTTCAAGTCTTGTTTTAAACATCCATTTATCACTTAAACAAGTTGCTTGATTCATTTGATGACATGACATGCAGAATATGAACGTGAAAATCAGACCTTATTTTTTTTGTATCCTGTTGCTAAGATTAGTTAAGGGAAAAAACACACATACACATGCAAACTATTATGTGGTAAAAAATAGAGGTATTTCACCATCTGACATGTTTTTTTTTTTGGTTGACTTTTTCACAATAGGAATCAGTGAAGAGGAGTTTACTTTGGACACTATCTTTTGGCAGGATCAAGTTCGCCATTACTTGAATCTGATTAATGTGAGTGAGACACAGATACGGAATGTCATGGATATGAATTCCTTTTGTGGTGGATTTGCTGTGGCATTAAACTCATGGCCTGTTTGGGTGATGAATGTTGTTCCTATGACCATGAAGAACACCTTGTCTGCCATATATAGCAGGGGTCTGTTAGGTGCTTTTCATGATTGGTGAGTAGTTTATCTTTCGTAAGTGTTGTCCTAATTTCTATGGATGGTCAACTTGTAGTATCACCATTTTGCAGCAACATAATTTTTAGATCATTCAGCTAATGATATATGATTGTAAGTGCAGGTGTGAGCCATTCTCAACGTATCCACGCACATATGATTTGTTGCATGCTAATTATCTCTTCTCACATTACAAGAATGGTGGAGAAGGTTGCTCATTGGAGAATCTTATGCTGGAGATAGACCGAATGGTACGACCTCAGGTAGTTGTTTTTTGACTTTGGTCCTTGTGCTCACTACATTAGAGAAATTGAAACTTGATGTACAAAGTCATTTATACTGGTCAAGTGGGGGTTCATCAAAATTTCTGTAAAGCCATCGGTTCAAACCACTGTAGCCTTTATTATTATTGATATAATATTACTATATATGCACCACTAGATTGATAGTGACACATTTTCAACCCAAACAAAAGTGTGGATATATTGTGCAGCATAATACCTTGTAAGATAATTTAACAACCTATGGAGTTATATATGCTTGATATGCCGATTTGTGAATTGATATTATCAACTTTTTTGTGGGGTTATATTTTTTTCTAAGAGAAGTAAATGGTTTATTTTATTTCTTGGGACATGATAAACTAGAATGATCCCTAGCACATCTGTTCGCATCCAAGTTTACAGAATTCTACTAATAAGATTGAGAAGTTGAAAGAAGGATTTAGGATTTCATTGTTTGACCTTGGTTCTGGCTGTAGTGTAGTATTTTTACTGGTATATATGTACTGCAACGTATGCCTGATTAAAATATTTTATGAAAATTTAACTTGCAGGGATTTGTTATTATTAGAGACGAGAAATCGATTACATCAAGAATCCGTCATCTTGCTCCAAAATTTTTGTGGGAGATTGAATTGCATTCTCTGGCAAATAAAGAGAAAAAGATGGAAACTGTGCTTATTTGTAGAAAGAAGTTTTGGGCAATTGTCTAAGTGGAAAGCGATAAGCTGTTGTCTCAGGCTGAGTTAACTTCCCTCTAATTCTTCATGTGTTGCTTACGGAGAAAATGAGGTCCAAAAATCTTGTAATTTTCTACATGGGATATACTAATTTTCTTGTTTCTTTTAATAGCAAACATGTAATAGACCAACAATTTTATTTTAAAATTATTGGTGTTTCTGAAAAAAGCAAATCTTGTAAGAATTCGTTTGATTCTGAAGCATTGAAAAAAGATGGAAGGGTTTTTTAGTTGAGTTTTTTTTATAGGTTTAAAGTAAGATTTTGATTTTTCAATTGAGAGATTGACAGTAAAAAATGAGTCAGATTTGAGGTATTTGTAGTGTTTTGTTACATGGTATCCAGATGGAAGCTGATAAGACAAGACAATGCTCATGCTCGCCGTCTTTTTATTATTTTAATAAAAATAAAATAATTTCTATAATAAAAAAAGGAGAAGAGTCAACTCTATTTTCAATTAAAACTTCTACCCCTTTTACACAGGCACGAAAAAGCGAAAAGGATAAATTCTATTTACAACTATCCTTCATTGGATTCGATGCTATCCATGAACCAAATCAAACGCAAGTTAAAAAAAAAAAATATATATATATATATATATATATATATGTTGTAAATATAATTAAATAAAAATGAAAGAGAATTAAAGTGAGGAATTGAGAGGAGAGGAAGAGTGTTTTTTCGTATATATGCGGACGGACCTCAAATTACAAAGGGAGGGGGGGTATTTATAATCAATATCCACCACCGTATAAAACCAAAAATTGACTAATTCCCACTTACATAAAATGCATTCCCAAAATTTTTCAAAAATTCTTTCAACTTGTCTTTCATGTAGTGGAAAAATCCACTTTATATAATGCTTTTTTTTTTTTAATTTTTATCACTTACAAATAATTACATTAACTTTATTAAGAAAAAACTCAGTGAGATAAAAACCAAAACAAAAAGAACGTAATTATTTAATATCTTATAAAGTATGATTGAACGTGCTTGAATTGTTTCATTCATCCTCAACCTGTCCCTGTTACAGGGATGAAAAAAATTTTCCACCCCCTTCTCGTGAAAAAAATCCCCTCTCCATCCTTGTAGGGAAAAATACTCTCCTCGTATCTGTAAAGAAAAATCTCCTCCGCATATCTTTTAAGTACAATATAAATATATTAAATAACAAAATTAAAACTAACTCACTATTTCAAATATCACAAACATAATATATTAACCACTTTAATATACACAACAAAAACCTAAATAAATTTGAAAAAACATAAATAATCTAAAATGATAAAAACATTTTAGTAGTTTAAATAAATATATTAATATAAAGGGACGGGGACGGGGTCGGGGTCGGGGTCGAGGATAGGAACGGTTAAGGGGGATGGGGTGGGGCGAGACGGGAAGGGGACATATGTATCCTTGTCCTTAATTGCGAGAATTTTTTTCATCTCCATCCCTATTCCTTTTCCCTTTTCCTTTTCCCTTTTCTATCGAAAAATCCCCTCTTTATTAGGGTTGGGAAGGGTAGGGTGCTCTAAAGTCCAGCTAAAATTGTCATCTCTAGTATTGTCTTTAGTATGTACTTGTAGGGTTTTAAGTGTATTATCTTCTATTATTCATTTATTACATCTAATCTAATGACAATATCATATATGTAGATATTTAGATCATCAAACAAAGTCACTTAAAAAGTTCTTTAACTCTTATTTATTCTCTTACTCATATGAACTTATTTTTTTGCATGCCTGCAACAACATAAGATAGTTTTAATCGTTTTTAATATAATCTATTATGTGAAATAAAATATAAATTAGGTAGGTGAATTTGTGACAATAAATCACATCTTCATCGACAAATGGATCTATATATAAAGTAATTAGGCCAAAGGACTTATTCCCACTTAAGGTATAGTGAAATCTTAAGCACATACTCACCAACTTTCAAAAACTTAAGTACTTATTCATCATCCAACTTCTGTTAGAATTTTTAGTTAGAATTAAGGGTAAAACCGTTATTTTATCAGTCATATTGAAAAATTATAATTTTATCATTTTTTTCTTTGGTTTTGAAAACTAATAATTTCATCTCATTTTTAAAACTTTTTCAATTTTGAAAAGTAGTTTTTTAACTCTCAAATCCCTAGGTTTCTCCTTCCCTCTCTAGTGACCATTCGAAGTGGTGGCAGTTGAGGGGAGATGGTGGCAGAAGTCTCTTCATCTCCGTTGATGAAGAGACATTGACAAAGATGTCTCTTTGTTGATAGAGACAAAGCGTCAACGAAGAGACAAAGAGACGTCTCTTCATTTTCGTCCAAAAAGATGATCTCTATCTCTTCAGAGACAAAGCGTCGTTTAAGAAGAGGCAAAGACAATCTCTATTTCTTCGGAGATGAAGAGGCATCTACTGCTGTCTTCTCTCAGTTACCACCTTGCCAGATGGTCATCGGAGAGGGAGGGAAGAAATCTAGGGATTTGTAGGTGAAAAAGCTATTTTTCAAAACTAAAAAAGTTTTGAAAATAGGATGAAATTATTAGTTTTCAAAATTTAGGGAGGATAAAATTATAATTTTTTTAATATTATTGGTAAAATGATGGTTTTACTTTTAACTTAAATTGAGGTGATGAATATATATTTAGATTTTTGATAATTGATAGATATGTGTTTGAGATTTGACTGTTTCTTAGGTGGGAATAAGCCTTTTGGCCAAGTAATTATTCCAAAAAATCATGTGTACAGTGATGAGTGAATGACTGTCTCAGTTAAATAAATGAATAGCGTCAACTAATAAATATTCCTATATATGCCATCATGCGTCATGATCACGGTCCACATTTAATTTCTATTTATGGCTCTTCTCATTAGCCCACATTTTATAATATATATTTTTATATATATACACATGTATGTTGATTCTCTAGTCAATATTATATGCAAGCATCCGGTTCATGCTCGTTTGAGTAATAGCAATGAAGTTCTCCATTATAAATACAAAAAGAACATCAAATTTTTGAGTATTTGAAAGCAACTCCTTTCCGAGAAACCAAAAATAATTTCTCACTTCTTTCCCTCATTCAATAACATAATACAGACCATTCCAAAGTGATAAAAGCAAAGGAAAAAAATAAAAAATAAAACTCATCTTCTTTGTTTTTTTTGACCTTCTTCGCTTGAAGTATAAAACTGGAGAATGATTCTCTATACATATTCCAACTATGTATTTCTAATTTCCCAATTTGACCAATACAAATACTAATTCCATCATAGCAGTGTTGGTGTTTGTCAAAGATGGCAGATCAAAGTGGTAGTGTGTGAAACTGTAGACTTTATGTCAGATTTACTTGTTATTGTAATTGTACTCAAATCTTCTTTAGAAAAAGGAAGTCGCCAACTTTTGAAATCACACCTTGCTTTTGCACCAATCAACTCTCTTGCACCTCTTTTTTTTTTTTAAATTTTCAGTTTTGTTGGGCATGCATTGTGTTGTAGATGGATCTTCTAAAAAAGCACGGCTTTCTTTAAACTCAACTCAATTATTATGGCTTGTTCAAGAAATTCAATAACATGCACGTGCATCAACCATTTGTCTTCTTTCAACGTTAATAACATACTTTTCTTCTTTCTTTGGAAGAATGTGTAACTGGAAGGTGATTGGGATTCAACTGAAAAAGCAAAGTCATGATGTTAGCTGGTCTCCTCCTCTGAGTCTTCAGCGACTGTGGAGTTGGGCAAATCAAATAGATCTAACCCTTTGATTTTAGAAGGTTATAAAATGTGAAATCTAGCTATCTTGAAAATGAAATTGTGATGCATACCAAATCCTAATTTAGGTAAGAAGTTAGGCATATTCTGCGCCTATATGTTTTAACCACCATATGAGTTCCGGGATGATAGCTATGAAATAACATAAGATGATGACAATGAATGGGCAAAGGACTATTTTCCATCCAAGTTTTAACCTAATCTCAAAAGTATATATGTGACATTTTAAAAATTCAAATACTTATCTATAGGGTAACTTCTATTAGATTTTTAGTTAACGTTAAAAATAAAATCGTTATTTTATTAATAATATTAAAAATATATATAAAATTCATTATATTTTTTTCTTTAGGTTTTAAAAACTAGTAACTTTACATTTGATAGAAGTTTTCTAACTTTAAAGATCTAGTGGTTAGAGTTTCGTAGGTTGAAAGCATCATCTTTGATGGTCAAAGAAGGGAGAAAATAAAACTAAAGTTTGAGAAAAGGGAATGTAATTTTTCAAAATTAGAAAATTTTCATCAAGAGTAAAATTATTAATTTTTAAAATCTAAGAAGAAAATTTAATGAATTATATATATTTTTTAATAATATTATTTAAATAAAAATTTTATTTTTATTTTTAATAAATTTTTTTAATAATAGTTAATATATAAATAAACATTTAAATTTTTTAAACATTACCTATATATTTTTTAAATTAGATAAAATTTGGATGGAAAATACTCCATTACCCTAACCAATATAATCTACATTAAAATAAAAAATTGATTGTTAATGATTTGACAAGACAAGTGAATTGATATGATTGGAGTTATCTGAACTCACCTCCCTCGTCTGACCCTGATCTGACCTTTCATTCCCCAATCTCCCGATCTTTATTCTCTTCTTTTTTATTTTAAACAATATTTTTAAATTATTATATTTTTTTAATAATATAAAATATATAAAAAAAATTTTAAATATATTAATTAAATAATTAATATTAATTATATAATAATATAATAAATAATAAATAAATAATTATAAATAACTAATTTTATAAATTTTAACAAATCAAGACATAAATTATATAAAATTTATTAAATTTAACTAAATTTTAAATAAATTAATATTTATATAAAAATTAAATTAAATTATAAAATTAAAACAAATCGTAAATTAATTCATAACTTTAAAAATAGAGTTAATCCACCTAATCTTATTTTAAGAACACTGATTTTAACCCTCCAAAGCCGTCCCTACACTGGGAAAAGAAACGGTCTTCATCTATTACACCATCTATTATTGACACGTGGCAACAATCATCACCAAAATTAGCACTTGATACAGACAACAGCGAGTAGTTTTAATTTTACCATTTATTTTAAAATAAAATAAAAATAAACAAAGTTTATACAGAAAAAATAAAAATATAAACTATATTATTTATAATAATAACAAACTCTAAATTATACACCTAATCACATCAAGCAGTGCTGTATATCTACGCATTAAGAATGGTATACCGTAACAGCCAAGATTTTTAAATCTGGAGTAATGATCAACGGATTATTTCACTTGCTTGCCCCTAGTTTAATCTATTTAACTTATTTTTATATTATTATATATTTTTTAAATAATATTAAATATTTAACATATTTTTTAAATAGAACGGTATAAAGTTTATTAGGAATAACTTTGTAAAGTTATTAATAACAATCAATTATATTTGTTTTTTTGAAATATAAAATTTAATTCAATAAAAAAAAACAATTATATATATATTAATAGTACAATTTATACTTTATTATATAAATAAAAAATAATTATAAATTTTATTATTAATTCAATTAAAATCTTAGTAAAAGCTCCAACCACTTTCAATCATCATCATGGTCATCAATAATATTAATTCCTTCTTCAAGCGTCAGTATGCCATCATTTTCATAATTTATAAAAATATAATAAAATTATAATTTAACATAAATTTGAAATAGATATAAATTTAAAAAACTTTTTGATTTCAAACCAATATTTAAAAATACGAAAACATAACCTTTTAATATATTTTGGATATTATTCATCAAGCATAGAGGCCTCAGTGGGCCATGTTGGGTCGACTCCAACATGGCCTACCGTGCCTAGGGGCTAAGTCTAGCCTAAGACCTACAAAGTTGTGAGCCTTCGGATTGGTTTAATCCACCGAATATAAGACCCATATTCGACCCTATGTATATAGGGTCGAGTCAAGCCAGGCCTTAGACAGGTCGACCTGTTTATACAAATTTTTTTAATAATTAATTTAAATACAAATCATTTTTCAATTATTAAAATTGATGATAATATTATGAACATTTTATTGATAATCTCTCACTTGTGACAGAGAAATATCGTAGTTACATTATGAAAAATATTATAATATATAAATAAATTAATTTTCATATTATATAATTACAAATATAAATATAAAATATATACCATCCATTTACTCTTCTTCAATGTCTAGATTTTTGAATTCTTCGAAGATATCTTCTGTGACTTGAATTTGTAATTCGAAATCGGCTTTGACCCAATCCTTCATACACATGATTGTCTCAACTATATTTGTGTATGAATTAGATAATCTATCATTCAACATGCATCCACCTACACTAAAAGCACAAGAAAAGTTTTTGTCTTTTTCTTTCCACTATGCCAAAACATCTAGTTTTATAGCACCAAATCATAGAACAATTACTAAATAACGGTCAATATTGATATAATTACAAAACTCACCATAATTTGTACTTTGACTTGTGATCTACTTATCTTTGCCCAGGAGTAATTATATGCGTAACTTTTTTTGGTCTAAACTACCGAAAGTTGCTTCTGGTTCTAAACTTTGTCTAACCCTTTCATATTTGTGTTTATAAATATTATACATTTGCAATAAAATTGTTAAACAATGTTTATGCAAGTAACAATGTTGGTAATTAACAAATTTTCATTATTAGCATCAAATAAATTTTGTTACCCCTAATATATTTACCCTAAGATCTAAGACAGTGGTAGTGACATAAAGTAAAAGAATTTCATTTCAATATTTTTTAAATTTCTATTTCATTTGTCTAGATATATTTTGAAAAGTAGTACAATATCTATATTCTTTAAAGATATCCCTTATTTCTATCATACAATACAAAATTGAATAAGTAGTTTGATAATATACACCTAAGTATTAGTTTATAGTTATCTTCAATGACTCTAACATGTTCATTAGAAGCATGACAATCTTCCAATCATCATCTGTAAAAAAAAAAAATGATGTTCCGAATCTTTTGGTTGGGTATTGAAAAACTGTGTTATAGATATTTCATATTTTTTGCATACTTTTAACATGAAGTATATTGAATTCCATCTAGTTTTAACATCTATTAGAAGCATAACAATCTTCCAAACATAAGGTATGTTGAAATAATTTTCCATTAAATGGAATACGTATATGATTAAATATTAGTTCAATAATTGTGTTATTATTTTTTGTATTATTAAAAGTCATTGTAAAAATAGAATTATTAATTTTATATTTATAAAAAATATTTTTTAATGCTTGATAAATTGTAAGACTATTACGTGGGCATTCTAAATTTCTAAATACAATAATTGTTTTTGCACAACTGTCAGTTAGAATTAATGTAATACCAACTGTGTATAGGTATCCTATGTCTTGATTTGTAGTTGTCCATAAATCTGAAGTAATTGAAATTACATCATTAAAATTACTAAATTCTCCAATAACTTTTAATTTCATTAATTTATAATTTTTAACAATGTTTGACCTAAAAGTTGATCCAAAAATTCTTTTAAATGCAAGCTGAATATTATCTTACATCATCCATTCCAATATTTCGTCGTTAATGTAAGAAAAAGTTGGTTAGAAGCAACAACACACTTGGCCATATAGTTTTGTATTTTCATCTGATGGTATGTGAAAGTAAACACTTCTCCCATATGTCCAGAATCATTCAGACTGCCTATTGCATTAGCACTGGGACCAACAAATCACGATAAGGTAAAGACAATTTGTTTTCTCCCTCTAACGTCGTGTGGAATTTTTTTACAATAAGTAGTAATTTATCGATGAAGATGCTCTATATCACCCAAACTTGCGCATGTTAAACAAAAACCACAATATTTGCACACTACTCAATGAATTTGTTTTCCTTTGACTATTTTTGATATTTGATTAAAGTGATTTTACACCATAAACTTTTGTTTTCTTTTTATCTTTGTAGAACATGTGGTTGTCCCACTTTCACCTATTGGTGCTTTATCTGTTCCATATTGATAATCGATAATATCATCTGTGCTAGCATAATAACATTTAAATGTATTAAAATCATAAGACCTTGAATCTATTTGTTAAATATTTTTTATAAATTAGATTATGAAAAAATAATAATTGATTGGCAAAATTGAAATAAAAATGAAATTGTTAATATCAAAAATTATTGTTTGCAAATTCAAAGAGTTTTAGAAAGAGATTGGAGTAACTTGACAAGATGATATGCTATTGAAAATAATGAAAGATTAAGAATGTGAGTGTGAGTATTGTATATGAAATTTGGAAAAATGAAGGGGAGTTGTTTATATAAGAAATGAAAAGTTAATATATATATATATATATATATATATATATATATATATATATATATATATATATATATATCGACTACTAATTCTGGTAGAAGCCAAAATGACTTTTATTGTGGAAGAAGTCATTCTCACTTTTACCAATTACAGAAAAAAATTAAAAAAATTTATTATTATTGTTATTTATATATAACACAGTGCACAGGCTGAGCCTGACATAACCCGCTACAGAAGAGGGCCAAACCATTTTGGCATACTTCGGGTTCTCTTTTTTCATCTTCCTCCTCAATCCAAACTCAATTTTATTAATTATTCATAATCTATAGGATTATATGACTTCTTGGAAGATGTAAGCTTATACATTGATATAAAAATATTATTCTCATTAGTTTACATTGATACAAAACCTAATATAAAATATATAAACATGCAAAAATCACATAAGAAAAGAAAATTAATTTTTTTATACCTATCTTACAAACACAAATTGTAATGAACATAGACAGAATCATTAAGCGTTTGGTATTCTAGCCTATTTCTTTTCCTTATTTGGATACATTTATATACACTCCAATTTCATTTACATTTGGAAGAAGAAGTTGTTTGACTAAGATGCCTTATCACTAACTTTTGTAAATTTGGAGTATCATAGCCAAATAATCTCCACCATACATCTTTCATAAAAAAATAAAATAATAAAAAATAATTAAAGATAAGTATTTAGTAAAGTAAAATAAAATAATAAAATTAAAGATAAGATTAAACATTAAAACATAATAAAGTTGGGTAATAAATATATTCTTATTCTTACTAGGTCAAGTATTCTTACAGCTAGTATAAGCCATTGGACGAGAAAAGCTTTCCAAATGCTCTCAATGTAACTTTGTTTCATCTAACAACTTTGTCGTATTACATATAATTTACTTATCAATCACGTATATCAACCCATACATAACCTTTGGTTTTCTATAAAAATTGTTTTGATCATATCAGAAAGTTGGGTTCAACTAATACGTTGTAGCATAAAGATTTTGATGCAACATTCTATCCGATCTATCATTTACAATATTGGTGTAATGTTTGTACAAATGTTTCCTATTTTTGAACAACTTCTTAACATCCAAGCGTGCCCTATGCATCCTTTCATAAAAATAACCTTGTTGTGTCTTACTCGCAAGTGCATGAGTCATCAAGTAATACAATAGATATCGATCCCACATGGATTGATAATCAACTACTAATTTGTTTCACAATCTAAATTAGCTGAGGAATCTGATCTAGGCTAAAATTGTATTAAACTAATGCAACAAAATTACTACTGGTTAAACTGCTAAACTAATGCAACCCTTTTAGTGTTAACCAAACTTTTATAATAATAATCTCCAGGGGTCAAGATTTCACCGACAATCCCACATAAACTTGTAGCTAACCGTATATGCATTCTCATGTTCATGATGTATTGATGGTTGGTTATTTCATGTTATCTTAGTTCCCCTCTCAAGGCTAACTAAGTGCGTTAGCATTAAACTAGCACCTATTTTCATGGCGCTTAGTTAATACGGGCTTCTTTAGCTTTATGACACTAGTGGCTCTACAAAGACTTAATCTATCTCTTTATAATAGAGTGTCCAGGTTTTATGAATATATGAACTAATTCCACATCTATCTTCCAATAGTTTATGCAAACCTACTAACATACATAAGGTCGAGCCTTTGACTTGACACAAGACATGATATGCTTATTCATCAAATCAAACATCAAGAAAATATATTAATAATGAAATAAATACAACAAGTTCATGGGGATCAAATGATCTTTCTTAATCCCTAGTATAAGAGTTTAGTCACTTATATTTTTTATAACACAACAATAATAATCAAAGAACATTATAATAAATTTAAGAGTGAAAGTTTAGAAAATTCTCAATGATTGCTCATCTCAGCTTCTTGGATTATATTTTCTATCATGCTCAGGTCTAATATTACTGATTGTGATCTACCTAAAATTAAGTCTTGGTGGCTTGCAAAAAATCAAGAAACAAAAGTGTAGGTCAACTATCTAGGTTTTGGAAAGCAAACTTTCTTTTGTGTGTTTAAGTGGTTTCTTATAGCTCCATGTGACAACTCGTGCGAAATCAGAAATCTTAGATTCATCTAAATTCTTCAAATTTGTTTCATATCCAGTGTTTTCCCTTATTTGTGCCTCTATTAGTTTTCTTGTCAGATTTGTACTCTTCATGTGCTAAGGTTGTCTTTCTCTTAATGTGATCCAAATATCTTTAATTTCCTCATTTTTCTTTATTTTTTCGCTTTTCTTACAAAAGAAAGAAAATAATATAAAATCACATAAAAATAATCCTAAACCATAATATATTTATCTAAAATGATCCTAAATCTGCAAGTCTAGGATGTAAAATATGTGTAAAAATTAAGTGAAACAAACCTAAAGTAGGTTTCTCATTAGAATCGCAAATACACAAAAGGTATATCAATGGAGTCATAATCATTACTGTGATCAAGCAATTATTCTAGAAATTTTCATCAAGAACAATTCATTAAACTTCTTTACCCTTTTTAAACTTCAAGAATTTTTTGTAATCCATATTAATAACTAGAGCTTGCAAATCATTTTTATTATCATGTAAATTTTTAAAAAATTATAATAATAAAGTTGGGGGCAAAGTGAGTGGCTCTAGGATGAATAATTTCTCTCAAATGATGCCCTTTTTTTAACCGATTTAGAGTCCGCTTATGATTATAAACAAAAATGGTTACCTTTGAAGCTAGATTGGCTAAACTCTGCTTTGATACATTTCTTCTATGTCCTTCATGATTAAATTAATGTAATGACCTATGCATGACGAGCAACTAATGTGAGGAAATCTCTCAGTAAGTTTATTTCTTACAACCTCGTAGTTTGCTCCATAATCATTCATCATATGAACTACATTTTGATGACTAACCTATTTAACAATTTCCACAAACAAATTACACAAATTATCTACATTTGTTGAGGAATTTGAAACATAAACTAATTTGACAAATGTAATCCCTTTTGGACAATAAAATAAAAAATTAATTAAAGAACTTTGTCTTAAGTATGCTTTCTATTTTCTTGTATCATATGAGTCATTATAAAACCAAAAACACTTATTTTCCATTTTCCGAAAATATGCATAACTTAGAAAATGTTTTCTCCCTTTCTTTATTTTTCTAAAATCATACATATGCTATGATTCCTCATGTATATATATATAACCATAAGATGAAATATGCCCATTCATTGTTTTTCCTTATTCTTTTCAAGTCTCATTGAACATCAGATTATTTTCTCATACATTTACATATATCTCATGCATTCCATATGATTATACATATTTATTATAATGGTTTTTACACATATCATGCACAAAATTAAGCAAAATTAACCTATATCACATAAAATGACACTTTTATCCTCATGGCCAAAAGTTATATGCCTACCCTTAGTGCAAATTATTTCATCAATTCATCATTTCTCACATATTCAATACACAAAATTAACTAAGCTAACCCTAGGAATAAGAAATATCTAAAATACCCTTATGACAAAAAAATTACATCATAAGTCCTAATAAATTTCTTTATTCTTTTAAGCATAAATCACCTTAATTCTATACTCTACACACTTATACAAGTAAAAATTATTTAAGTAACCTAACTCAAATTACTTCGAGTATGTAAAGTATGAAATTCTTACATTTTCTTTGCTAATTAGGTGATTTAAGCCTATCCTCCTTCTTTTCTTCTTGCTAGCAACCTTAATCAACCAAAAACATAATCATCCATTAAAACTCTAAACTTAGCAAAATTGATAGATCTATACTTTTTATAACTGGAGACTCTAAAAATTAGGTGGTTTAGCTAGGTTTTTTGCTTAATTTTTATTTGAAGAAAATGAATAGTTTGATGGTTTTATAAGCATTTTGGACTAATTTACCCTTAACCTTCTCCAAAAATAACTATTTTATCCTTAACCAATTACCAAACCCTTAGCACCATTATATAATTTCAAGTGTGCCATTCAATTTACATTCCCACTTTATATCTTAAATCCTTCTAAAATGACCATTTTAACCCATTTGAAAATTATTGTTCATTTAGTAGTTTTCTATAATTCTTTTACAATTTTTTTAAATAACAAGTTATAAAATCAACTCTAGGGTAATTTTGAAAGTAGAGTTTACTGACATACCTGAATCCGGGTGTTACAAAACCCTTTCTCTCTTCTAAGGATAAGCACACAATAAAAAATTATGGGATAATCTCCCAAATTCCATAATAGGTTGCACGAGTGTGCACCCTCCTCATGTACAATCATGTATCTTGTATTAAATTGTCTATGTGACTCTTATCCATTATACTAACAGGGAAAACCATGTACTGGCGTGTACCTTTCATGCATGATTGAACATAGGCTAAAAAATTAAAATTTTTTCTTTAACTTAATTCTTCTTTGATGCCATACTTCAACAATCAAACATACATAAGAAATGATTATTTTACCCTTGGACGAACTTATAGGTGTTACATGTTTTACTTAAATGTACCCTCATTAAAAATGTGAATACTAACTAATGGATCAAAAAATTTAAACACATAGACAACTCAGTTATAGTCAACCTAATCACATATTATCTTGCAATACTTTTGCATCAACTCAATAGTAAAACCATGAACGTGTAGTCCTTTAAAGCTTTTTGGCTGAATTAGGTAAAAATTGTCTATCTCTTCTTTCTATATATTTTTCTTGCATTCATTCACCTAGATCTTCCTAATTTGATGTTCTATTACACATTTAAACTTAAGCATAGTTATATAAAGAGCACTAATATAGTGCACTTTCTTTAGTTCTAACTTATACATAGGGATCAAAATACATGAACATATTAGAGGATTTATACAAAATATAAAAACTTATTAAAGTTAATTTTAAATAAAAATATGATCAATCATATAATCACAAAATTCTTCAAAAATATGATTTCTATTTAAACTCAATTTTCTTTTTAGCTCTTAATTGTAAGATGTTCTAAAAGAAAATCATGGAGTGTTAAGACCCATTTATGCACAGTGATAATTGGCAATAGTAACAAATGCTTATTGTAATAAAGCTAAAAAAACTTGTTCCCATCCAAGGTTAAGTTTAATATCAAAATCACATCCTCCAACTTTTAAAAACTTAAAGTCTCACTTTTGAGCAAAATTCTATTTAAAAACTCAGTTAGAGTTAAGGAAATTGTTATTTAACAAAAAATATTAAAAACTCAAGTTTTATTACATTTTCCCCTCTCAATTTGAAAATCTTAAAATTTTTCAGAAGTTTGAAAAATGGTAATTTTCCTCCTAGGGTTTTGAAACCATCATTGAAGATGGCAAACTTCACCATCTTTGGTCACATTAGCTCTCCCTCTCATCTTATCTCTTCCTATCGATCAAACCCCACCCTCTAACAAGACTGATTTTCTTTGATAAAGATGAAATCATCTTCATCGGAGTGTCTTCATTTTAGACGAAAAGGATTTCATCCTCATCAGAAGGCAGGGTTTCATCAACAATGAGCGATAAATCGAGAGGAAGAGCCAACGCAATCAAGGATGGTGAACTTCACTATCTCTAATGATGGTTCCAAAACCCTAGGGGGAAATTACCGTTGTTCAAACTTTGGGTAGGGAGAAATTATTAGATTTTCAAACTAAGAGGGAAAAATGTAATAAAACTTTAGTTTTTAATTTTTTTTTTGTTAAATAATGGTTTTACCCTTAACTTTAATTTATTTATTTTTAATAGAGGTTGCTAATGGTTAGGACTTTGGGTTGTTAAAATTCAGAAGGTGTGAGTTTAGGATTACACTTAACCTTGGGTGGGAATAAGTCTTTTGGCCTTTATTAAATTTTGCATAACACAAAATTGGGGATTGACTGGCAACAACAATTATCTTATTTTAGTCTAGGTACTAAAATTGAAAATTATCCAAATCAACATGGATTTGGTTAAGTGTTGCTTTTGTGGACTCGATAAACTATGTTACCATTTGACAATAGATTTGGTCCTTTTTCCTTATATTTGTCACACGCAAAGATATATATATATAGAGAGAGAGAGAGAGGTGTGTGGTTAAAGCTCAAACAAAAGCCCGACATGAAAAGGCCCCATGAACTCATGGCCTAGCCCACTACTATTGATGATTTTAAAAACACATAATTTAAACAAGCCAAACCATGGGTCCAACCCATTATTGTAGGGCTTGGACTAACTTTATGTATATAGGATTGCGTCGTGGGTCTAATATTTTCATTAGACCGACTAGGCCTGTAAGGCTTGCTATTGTGCCAACCTTAGGCCAAGTCTGGCCGATTGCTGCCTCTGTTCCCACCCTAGGTTTGTTGAAATGAAAAAATTCCACCATTTAAATTTAAAAAACCCAAATACCCACCCTTCTATTAAAGTTCACTATTAAGGTTAAGGGTAAAAAAACCATTAGCTAAAAATATTATGAGAATTAAAAACTTATCAAATTTGCCCCTTTTAGTTTAAAAATTTAATAATTTCTTTCTACCTAAGGTTTGAAAAGTGACCATTCCTCTTAGGGTTTTGAAACCATCACCACTTTCAGCAGTCATCTCTAACTGCGTTCTCTTTCCCCTCATCATCAATCGTTTTCATCTTTATCTTCAATGAAGATGATTTGGAAGGGAGGGAGAGAGATTGGTAAGTTCACCAAAGAGGGAGAGAAAGAGACCAAGAATGAAGGCAACCAGAGACGACAAAGTTCGCCATCTCTGGTGACAGTTTCAAAATCTTAGAAAGGAAATGGTCACTTTTCAAAATTCGAATAGGAGGAAATTGTAGATTTTTAAACTAAGGGGGGAATGCAATAATTTTTTTTTTTAATAATTTAAGATAAATAACATTTTTACTCTTAAACCTAATAATGAATTTTAATATAATGATAAATATTTAGGTTTTTTAATTTAATGGGTGGAACTTTGTCATTTTAGCAAACCGTGGGTAGGAATAAATCTTTTGGCCATAGGCCAGAAGACTTATTCTCATCCAAAGTTTAATGCATCCCCAAACATCCACCTATTAAGTTTCAAAAATCTAAATACCTACTCGTCTGTTAAATTTTATTGTTACTATCAAAAACAAAATCGTTATTTAGAGATTTTATTCAAAGAAAGAAAATTTATTTCCTTTTCCCACCATAATTTTGAAAACTGACAATTCTCTCTAGTCTCATATTTTCCAAGTTTAAATTCTTACTTCCCCCTCCCCAAGTCTAGGGTCGCAACCTTTCATATTTTTATCATTTGCAGCTACCCCTAATTTCGCCGCCTCTTCAACTTCATTTTTCAGATTGTTGTCAGCATACTTCTCCCTCTATCTCTGGCATCTACTTTGTCGAGACCAAGCTATCATGGTATCCTCCCTTCATCTTTTTCCTATTTCTCTCCAATCCAAAGTAGAATTTGATCGAAATTGAGCCAAAGATCTTGCTCGATTTTAGTCAAATTTGCATTGATGCGAGTCACCAGGGAGGAAGGGTTTAGGGTTTCAGTCACTCTTCGTCTTCTTTCATCATCGACCACCGTGTAAAAGGTCATTGGTAATGCCAAATCAAAATAGAGATCCAAAAACACCTGCTCAAATTTACAACAATTTTGGGTTGTTCCATGTCGAAAAACCATCGGGGATGATGCAAAGGTGTTGGCAAGATGGTTTAAGTTGTGTCAGAGTTAATCGTCGAGAAGAACAGTCGCTAAAAAGGGAGAATGCATTTTATTGGGTCTAAGTGCAATGTTTTAAACTTTGAGAGGGGCAATTATCCTAAAATATGGAAACCCTAAATGGTAGGGTGAAAAGGTAACTTTTAAAACTAAGTTAAAAGAGAAATTGTTAATTTTCAAAAAATGGGAAAATGAGATAAAATATATTTTTCTTTAAATAAAATCTACAAATAATTATTTTACCTTGATAGTAATAATAAAAATTTAGCAAACAAGTGGGTATTTGGATTTTCGAAACTTAACGAGTCGGAGTTTGGGGACACACACACACACCCACAGCCACATAGATATGTAAGTGTTAATAATTAATTTACATCATACTAGATATCTTCCTTCCATTTGGCAACTTGGTTATTAAATTTGATAGATGATGGATCTGTAGAAAATTTTAGTGTCTAGTTGGTTTTGATTGTAAAGACAAATTAAGGCGTAGAATATTTGAACAAGCGTGATAAGAGGGTTGGTTCCCAAATTTGCATCTTCTGCACGTTAAATCTTTGATGTTATATGTTGACCATATTGGTAGCTGTATGTGTCAATATAATTTTCACCAAGAACATGCGAATAATTTGAAGCTTTGAATAAAAATTCATGTGACAAACAATATATTTGTCAAATCTCTCCTAATGTGTGTCACCTTTTGGTTTATTATTATGATGAACATCAACTCACAACAAGTCAAGACTGGCCGACCTTCCATTGGCAACTAAAAATGAAATTTCTTCTATAAAACCCAAAAGGATAAGATTTTTGGGCGATGGAGAGCCTTAATTGGTGGAATGGGCATTAAAACAATTCCCTAATGGATGGGAAGGCTTTAAGATGACTCCAATTTCATTCCACCACTACAAATGGAAAAATATATTGAGGTGTTTTGGCCATACATTACCTAATTTCATCTTCTCACGCACTTCCCTTATATGGAACTCTTTTCCTTCCCAATAGGGCTGGATTCGAGCCAAACCGAGCTCGGTTCGCAACCAGCTCGAGCTCGGCTCGGTTCATATATGGGCGGCTCAAGTTTTGCTCGAGTTCGACTCAAGCTCAACTCGGCTCGGCTCGAATTCGGCTCGAGTTTGGTTCGATTCGGCTCAGCTCATTTTTCATTATCAAAATGATATCGTTTTTAATATATATTGATCAAAACGACATCATTTTGTATAAAAAATAAAAAAAATTTATCAAGCTAATCCGAACCAACTCGAACTCGATCGAGCCGAGCAGAACCCGGCTCCTTTCGGGCTTGAGCCGAGCTCGAGCTTGAGTTAGCTCGATTCGAGTCCAACCCTACTTCCCAATATCAAATCACCAATTTACCAAACAAAACTTCAAACTTTTTGTTTTTTTTTTTATTGAGAGGGAGAAATTCAAATGGGTTCCACCTAAGACAAGCTCCAAGTCCAACGTCAAATGTCATTCAAACCATTAAATCAGAATGATTAAGTTGGGCAACTTTATTTACATGCATCTCTCTCGTTCATTCAACAAACAAAAGAGTTTTGTTACAATAAGATTTATGTAGGGATGACTTTCAACCTTAATTTGTAATTTGTAGGCTTCTAGAGTTTCATTAACAAAAGATAGCAAAACTAGCCACTGTTTCATCATTGAGCATACTTTACAAACAGTATGTTGCATTGATCCCTAAAGAAGCGCCATTTTAATAGAACGGTTTAATTTTTATTAATAGGGTCATCTATATCAGTAGAACCATTTTAATGAGACCTTACAATACAAGCGGGGGCCTGCTCTTGAGCTATGAGGGGATTTTATGAAAGTTTAGAAGTAAAACCCACATGGAAGGTAACAATGAGTTTGACTGTGATTTTGTGATCTGCTCAGTCATATACTGTTATTTCTATTAAAACTGCTAATCTCATGTACTTTTTTATAAAACATTTTTTGCCGAAGTACATTTTTCCATTAATACACGCACTTTCAATTAGCGCAACTTTCCATGTTTTTTTTTTTTTTTTGAATTCAAACCTTTTCGGGTTTCCAACAAGGACAAATTGAAGAAATTAAGCATCCAAGACGTAAAGCCTACCATTTTTGTAGGATTTGGTGGCTCTATTTCTTGTGATTTTGGTCCTCTCACAAGTCTCAAGTTAGCTAGAGAAATTAATGATGATGGTGATATATAAATGAATTATTTCTTTAATATACTGTTGATGAGTTGCATAAATTTCAGTCGACTGTAATATGTTTGTTGGGAGTTCGACCTGAAAATGTTGGAGTTTGGCAAAGCGTCTTATAAAAATTTGCCCTAGTCAAATTCAACTTATATTGGTGTGAAGGATTGTGGATAGGGAAAAAGACTATTTCTCACTCAAGTTTTACCCTTATCTCAAAAGTGTATTCACCCTGGATGAAAAATTTAAATATCCACCCAAAGTTTAATCTGTTTAGACCTACCCACATATTTCTATTAGGGTTAAGAAGCGAATTCGTCATTTTATTAATAATATTAAATAATTAAAATTTTAACTACTTTTCCCCTTTTTAATTTGAAAAACTAACATTTATCCCCTGAATTAAGTTTTAAAAAATTTACTTTTCCCCCCTGAAATGCAACCACTTTTTTCGGCGACAACGGAAAAGTTTTTGTCTAGAGGTCGACCACCTCTGGACGACGATGACCTCTAGACGATGATCGTCATCTAAGAAGAATGACCGTCATCCAGATCTTTGAACGAAGAAAAGTCATCCATTCTAGACGATGAAGCATCATCCAGTCTGGACAACGTTTCGTAGTCTATTCTGGATGGCGTTTCATCATCCATTTTGAATGACAAGCGTCATCCATTCTGGACGACGAGAGAATGGATGACGCTCCGTCATCCAGTAAAGGTTAACGAATGTCATCCAGATCTAGACGACGCTCGTCACTCTCCCTCCAGCCAAATCATCACTGGTGGGCGGAGGGAAAGTGAAAAAAAATTAGGGATATAAGGGGGGTGAAAATCACTTTTCAAAGTTCAAGATGGGGGTAAAAGTTAATTTTTAAAATCAGAGAGGAAAAATGCGATAAAAATATATAACTTGATTGTAAACAGTAAAATAACGGTTTTACCCCTCTATTTAATGGAGAACTTAACGGCGGTTTTGAGATGGGTGGGTATTTGGATTTTTCATCATGTGTGGGTATATTTTTGAGATCAGGGTAAAAATTGGGTGGGAAATAGTCCTTTTCCCTTGTGGATAATAATGTATACTTATTGTCAGAGAAAATAACATTTTGAACTAGGGATGACAATTTGGACCAGACTTTAAGGGCCTCGACCCTCCCCGACCTTAAAGGGGAGGGGATTCCCCGATAAAAACGGGGAAAGGGATGGGGATAGGGACAAAAAAAAATCCCTGTAATCGGGGACGGGGATACATATGTCCCTGCCCCGCCCCGCCCCTCCCCTCCCCTCCCCACCCTAACCCCTAAATATAATATATTAATATAATAATTTCTAAACTATTAAATTCTAGAAAGTTTTACATTATGATTTGTTAAAACTATAACTTTAATTTTATTAATTTTTGAATTATCAATTCTCAGTTTTTATTAATTTCTGAACTATTAATCTAATATATTAAAAAAACCCCAGAATCTCATTATCATAAAATGTAAAAGCATCAAATTAATTCTATTTCAACTTTAAAACTTAGTCAGTCAATTCACCACAGTTTACACAAAAAAACAATTATAAACTTGATAAAATCAATTGAAGTGAATGAAAAGTGTTAAATTTAATGTTATTATAAAATTACCCTAAATAACATACATGAAGAGCTATTAATGAAGAGATTGATTATTGTATATTGTTAGATTTTATGAAAACTTTGTATTTGAACTAAAATAATAATGAATATTTTGTAGCTCTTGTAGCAAGTAATATTTTGGGAGAATATGATTTATTTTATTTATTGAAATACATAAAGGAATTAAAATTTACATTTGTGAGTATGGGAAGGGGATTTTTCCCCACGGGGATGGGGTGGGGATGAGGAGGGGATTTTTCCTTGTGAGGACGAGGAGGGGATTTTCCTTTGCGGGGAGGGGACGGGGATTCTTTGTTATCCCCGTAACGGGGACGGGGCGAGGACGGGGAGGGGATTTCCTTCGCAGGGAAGGGACGGGGATTCTTTGTTATCCCCGTAACGGGGATGGGGCGGGGACGGGGATTGATATCCCTTTCCCGCCCCTCCCCATTGCCATCCAAAATTTGAACCTATGTTTGACTTGAAAACAATTTTTCACCATTAGCTGGCATTGTTGGGTTTTTAGTTTTAAGGATGCTCAATTTCATGTACTCAAATATCCAAGATGGACAAAGAAAGTAATTTATCTCAATAACAAAACTTACCTAAAATAGAAGGTGCCAACTTATTTTTCTTGCTTTCCAAGTAGGCTTTGCAATGTCTCTTCCAGTGATCGAACTTGCTACAAAAGTAGCAAACAACGTTACCCTTTGCTATACCTCTAATGGGTTGTGTAGTAAGGACAAACTATTTTTGGGCTTCGAACTTGGGTTGGGCCTTGGCTTTACCCTTGCCCTTAACTTTAGGTGTTTCGGCCTCAATCAAAAGCATATTAACAGTTTTCATCTATGAAGGAGGAAGAAAGCTCAAAACAAGGTCAATGAAAAGTTCGTTGTCTATCAAGAAGCCCAAACTTGTCAACCATTCAATGTAGCCAATCAATACTAGTTTGACATGGTGATTATGACAAGCTCATTGTCTATCACGAAATTGCTGCCTTCAAGCCTATTATTCTTTTCGAGAATTGATCGAAATGTGATATTGTTTGACATGATGATTATGATTTACAAATAAAATTGCAAGGATTAGTGATTATTTATTATTATTAATCCATTTAACTAGGTATTTAATTAAAAGCTGCCTTTATTTTTCTTAAGCTAACAATCTTCATTGTTAGACTCAGGAAGTCTCAATGGACTTCCTAGTAGATAGAGATCCTATTAAATTGACTCAATTGATGCTTTGGTGAACAAGCTGAATTGACCCAATTACGTAAATCAATAAATCAATCATAATAGCCTATGATCTAAAGTTGGGAGTTTCCCTACCAAATCACACTACCTCAATTGTGACTCTCGGTATTAATAGGGTAGATACTACATATCATCATACATCAATACATGCATCACCTACTCTGCCTCTGATATATTTTCTCTTCACTTTGGCAAACAAGTGAAGTATATTAATTAAGTCAAACCTAATATAACCAACATTTGATTTTTTGCCTGATAGAAGTGTATCCCTTCACTTTGGTAAACAAAGTTCTAATGAACAGTGGCTTAATTAAATTGTTATATTTCAAGGAGCTAGTTATTAATATTTGACTTAATATTGATTGAGTGATTTTTAATTAAATATCTCACCAGTTTTAGTTTGTATGTGAAGTGACATTTTGCAAAAAAAATAAAACTTAAACTTGCATACTATAACACAAATAAAATTGTGCTCGTAACTTCTTGACCCAGTCTTCAAATACATTGCAATTCATAACTCCTAAATACATTTTATTCCAAGAATAAAATAAAATTATTCTAATTTTACATAAATAAAATAAGAAACCTTTAGTTACATTCGAGGGTAAGGAGAAGAAAATAGAATGTACAACCACAATATATAGAGAAGACAAGACAAACAGACCTTATTTTAAAATTACAACATATATTCTTGAAAAATAAAACAATAGCATAGGTAAATTGTTGTATACCAAGCATTATACATAGTTAATAAAATATACATCTATACTAAAAATTAAATGAATTAATTTTAATTAATTTTCAGGTGTTAAATTACATATAAGACTAAAATTTTAGGATTCCTAATTCCACCAAGAAAGGAAACATTATAAAAATCTTGTTGAAGCTACAAAAAGGAGAGCTCTGGACATTCTGATAGCCTTTCGTGATAATTAGTTCTCTAGCGACACAACAATCACTCTTTAAAATTTCATACACCACTAGGAATAACGAGTCTAGTGCATAGTAGCAATAATACCGAGGCAACAACTAGTAATTCAAGTATGCATACGAGTGATGATACCTTCTTATTTCTACCTTGAGTTAACCATATTGGTGAAGCCTTATCTCCTTGAAGCCTTAATTATATGAGTTTAGTAATAGTGATATAGTTATGGTAGTTAATTGCATTAATTAGTCATATTCATAGTAGTTAGTTTTTAGAATTAACTATAGTCGTACTCCTATATTTTAGTCTTATATTACTTGGTGTCTTTAGCTAACAAAGATCCCAAAATGAATTAGTAGTTAGTTTCCCAATCCTTATGTGATCGATGTCTATTATATCACTTGATGACTCGTGCACTTACAAGCAAGACATAACAAGTTTTTCGCGTCATTGCTAGGATTGGTGCTAAAATTGATACTAATATAATTCGTGGTTTTACTAGACTAAAAAAATTCTTTCTTTCCTTTCACTTGCATATTATTTTCTTCAAGAGTTGATCACTCTATTCTCTTTTGTTGGTTTTACCTAGTGTATGAGCATATTGACAGAGACAAAAAAACTAGATTTTGATCCTGAGATCAAAAGGACCATTCATAATTTAAGAAAAAGCAAGCAAGAACAAAAAGTCAAACTAAAGGAATAGTAGATAAATCCTATTACTAATATGGTTGAGATGGTAAACCAACCATGAGCTCTCCAAGATTATGCGACCTTATCCACTAGGATACTACTTCAAGTTTTTTCAAGCCACCCGTTAATGCTAATAACTTTGAGATAAAACCGTCTATTAGCCACATGATTCAACATAACCGATTCAAAAGAGTCATAGCTGAAGACCAATAGGTATAATTAGTAAAGTTTATCCAAATATGCAACACATATAGACTAAATGGAGTCTCAGACAAAGTAATCAAACTAAGGTTATTTCATTTCTCATTTCAAGATAGTTTAACCATTTGGCTCGAATCAAGACCTACAGGATCTTTCATTATATAGTAAGCTCTATCACAAGTCTTCTTGACCAAATTATTTCTAACAAGAAAGACAACTAAAAACAAGGAATAATATTGCTACATTCACTATAAGAGATGATAAGACTCTAAAAAAAACATCGAAAAGATACAAGGACCTTCAAAGACATTATCCACATCATGGGTTACCAGATTGGATACTAGTACAAACTTTTTACAATCGGTTACCAGGACATATAAAAACTATATTGGACTCTATAGTTAGTAAATCATTTATAAGGTTTACTATAGATAATGCACTGTAACTAATAGAAAGAATGGTAGCAAACAGTTTATGTTGAAACGATGACATAATACTGAAAAAGTCACAAGAGATTCATGAGGTAGATGGTAAGCACTTCGATGCCCTGATAGAGAAATTAGAAAGAAAGGATATGAAAATAGTTAACTTAGCAGTTCGTTGTGAGACATGGAGAGGAAGACATGTTAGCATGGATTGTAGCATGTTAAACCTATTCCCTAATGAACTAAACATTGAGCAAATAAACTTGATCAACTACAACCAAAAGGGACAAAAGAACCCATATTCAAATACTTACAATCTAGGCTAAAGAAATCATCCGAACTTTTGAAAGAATACTCATCCAATTTAATCCAATACAAGCCAGAATTATCGTCCAACACCACTATCATTTCAACTTAGAAATCTAGCACCACAACCATTGCATCCATCTCATAAAGAATAGAAATCAAGCCTAGAATTGCTTATGGAAAGCTTTACACAAGTACAAAAGAAAAAAATCAAAACATAAAAAAAAGTTATAAAGCAACTCACGAAAAGGATAAAACAACTAACCACATATAATTGAATATTTGAAGTACAACTAAGCCAACAAACCTCTTTATCAAGCACTAGAGCTTTAGGAAAAGCTACCAAGCGAACTGATAAATCTGAAAGAGCTATGTAAGGCAATAAAGACCAAAAGTGGGAACAAATATGAGAGTCTTAAACCAGAGATAATAGAAGAAACAATCACATTAGAAGAACTGACAATGCCCTCTAATAAGCACATAAAATTAAACATTGATAGTAAAACAATTGATGTCATCAAAGCTACCAGAGAACACAAAAAAAAAAAAAAAAAAGAATCCAAATAAACTAAATACCATACTACTATACTTTTCCACAAAAGTGTCACAAGACAAAATTGGACCAATAGTTTGGTGAGTTTTTTGAAATATTCAAGCAAATACATTTGAATGTATCATTCCTTAAAGCGATCACACAGATGCCTACATCTGTAAAATTTCTAAAGGATATACTCTTAAATAAGACTGTTGCAGAATCTGTAAATTAGTGAATAAGGCTTAATTATAGGAATATAGAGCTTGATTATAGGAATCAAATATTCATATTCCTAATACGGAATACCTAATGTGTATATAAATGTACCTCTGTAATAGTAAATTAATCAATGAAAATAAACCCTTAATTTCAGTTTCTACATGGTATTAGAGCTTGGTTTGCCCTAGTGTGTAAATTCGAAAATTTTCTTTTAGCCCTAGTGAGCAATTTCGTCGTTCACCCTTGTAGAGTGAACATTAGTTCTCATCGCCGCACTAAGAAGGAGTACACTTCAACGATCAACAGTTTCCCAGAATCTGATCACCAGAAACTCAGCACGTGACCTGCAAGCATCGCCCGTTTCTTCTGTAAACTTACGCATCAGATCCCTTGTTCGAAGGCACGTTAGATCTCACTGCTGTTACAGTCAATCTCAGACAACGCCGGTGAGTTAGAGCCCCATAACCTCATCGCTTTTCATCGTCGCATGCTCCGACGTCGTCGCCAGAACAGTTGCTGTCGCCGAATCTCTCTCTAATCAGATCTCAGTCCTTTTTGTTTGCTATTCTTTGGGGTTTGTGCAGTATATTCGTGCTCTAGGTGCTACAGAAATCAATTTCTCCAATAGTTTCTTGTTATTTATTCTATTTCGTTGCTTTGAGTATTATTATGACAGATATTAAACTGATAACTATAGCGGAGATGGTTCCTGTAATGTCAAAAATCACTGAACACAAGCTTAATGGTTCCAATTATCTTGAATGGAGTAAAATGGTTCGATTGTATCTGTTGAGTCTGGAGAAAGATGATCACCTTACGCAAGCTCCTCCTGTGGATGGTACTAGAAAAACATGGCTGTGAGATGATGCTCGATTATTTTTACAGATCCGGAATTCCATTGAAAGTGAGGTAGTCAATTTAATTAATCATTGTGAATTGGTTAAGGAGCTAATGGAGTATTTAGATTTTTTGTATTCTGGAAGAGGTAATCTTTCTCGTATATATGAGGTGTGCAAAGCTTTCTATCGTGCAGAGAAACAAGACAGGACTATCACTTCTTATTTCATGGACTTTAAACGAACTTATAAAGAACTTAATATGTTGTTACCTTTTAGTCCAGATGTAAAGGTTCAACAAGTCCAATGAGAACAAATGGCTATCATGAGCTTCCTAGTAGGTCTTCCATCTGAGTTTGAAATTGCCAAGTCTCAAATTCTTGCTAGTCCTGAGATTTCATCTTTGCATGACACTTTTACTAGGGTACTTCGCACAAAAAACACCCCATCATTTCAGAATAACAGCGCTCTTGTTAGTCGAAGTGGAGCCCCTGAAACTGGACGTCCATATAATAGAACTGGTAATAGAGGAGAGAGCAGTGGTAATCGTGACAGGGCTATTGATCAGAGTCAGGAATCAGGAGGGATTGTGTGCTATTATTGCTATGAGTCAGGCCATACAAAGTGCACTTGTAGAAAATTGCTAAATTGTGCTTTAAAATCTCAGTCAGCACATGTTGCAACAACTAACACTGCTACTAGTTCATTGTGTGGAGAGGCTATTATGATTTTTGCAGAAGAATATGTCAAGTTCTCTCAGTACCAAGACTCACTAAAGTCTTTATCGACTTCTATCACTGCCAGTGCTGAGTCAAGTAAATCAAATACATGTCTTGTTTCCTCCTCCTTCAAATGGGTCATTGATTCTGGTGCTACAAATCACATGACAGGTAATCCTTGTGTCTTTTCAACCTTTCAGTCATTTACATCCCCTTCTAGTGTTACTTTAGTAGACGGATCAATGTCATCTGTCCTTGGTTCTGGAACTGTTAATCCAACTCCATCAATTTCATTGTCATCTGTTTTGAGTTTACCATAGTTTTCATTTAATTTAATCTCTGTGAGTAAACTCACTCGTGCTCTTAATTGTTGTGTCTCATTTTTCCCTAATCATTGTTTATTTCAGGATCTTACGACGAAGTAGATTATTGGTAGAAGACATGAATCTGGGGGTCTCTATATCCTAGATATGCAAACACCAAGGTCTGTTGCCTGTTCAAGTGTTTTAAACCTGTTCGAAGCTCACTGTCAGTTGGGACATCCTTCTCTACCTGTGTTGAAGACTTTATGTCCACAGTTTCGTCATATATCTTCATTTGATTATGAGTCATGTCAATTTGCCAAATATCATCATCTGTCTTCAGGGTCTAGAGTCAATAAACGAGCTAACTCTCCTTTTGAGTTAGTTCATTCAGATGTTTGGGGTCCTTGTCCTATAGTGTCTAAAGCTGGATTTAAATACTTTGTTACTTTTGTTGATGATTATTCTCGTATGACTTGGCTTTACTTAATGAAAAATCGTTCTGAAGTGTTTTCCCATTTTTTTGCCTTTTATGCTGAAATAAAAACACAATTCAATGTTTCTATTCAGACTTTACGTAGTGATAATGCCAAAGAATACTTTTCTGAATCCTTTCAGTCATATTTGATAAAAAATGGCATTCTTTATCAATCTTCTTGTGTTGCCACACCATCTCAAAATGGAGTAGTTGAAAGAAAAAATAGACACCTGCTTGAAACAGCTCGAGCACTTTTGTTTCAAAGGCAAGTTCCTGAACAGTTTTGGGCTGATGTTGTTTCAACATCTTGTTTTTTGATTAATCGCATGTCATCCTCAGTTCTTCAAGGTCAGACTCCTTATAATGTTCTTTTTCCAAATAAATATTTATTCCTATTGAACCTAAAATATTTGTCAGTACTTGTTTTGTTCGTGATATTCATCCTGATGTCACAAAATTAGACCCCAAGTCTTTAAAATGTGTGTTTCTTGGTTACTCTCGTCTTCAAAAAGGTTATAGGTGCTTTTGTCCGACCTTAAATAAATATCTGGTGTCTGCTGATGTTACCTTTTTGGAGAACATTCCTTTCTTCTCTACTTCTCCTGCTTACACCATTCAGGGGGAGGATGATGATTTGTTGGTGTATACTGTTACCTCATCTCACCCTATAACTGTTAGTTCTTCAGAATCTTCTCTACCTGAAGAATCAAACCCTGTCAGACCACCCATTACACAGGTCTATTCCAGACGTCAACAAATCCCAGATGCATGTCCTGAACCAATCTTTTCGTCGGATCCAGTTTCTACTAACATTGATCTACCAATCGCCCTTCGCAAAGGTAAAAGACAATGTACTTATCCTATTTCTTCTTTTGTTTCTTATGGTCATTTATCCCCTATTTCATGTTCCTTTGTTGCATCACTCGATTCTATTTCTATTCCTAATACCACTCATGAAGCTATATCTCATCCTGGTTGGCGTGCGGCTATGATAGATGAAATGAATGCTTTAGCTGATAATGGTACTTGGGACTTGGTCAATCTCCCTATGGGGAAGAAAGCCATTGGATGCAAATGGGTGTTTATAGTTAAGGTTAATTCGGATGGATCAGTGGCTCGTCTTAAGGCTCGCCTGGTTACTAAGGGATATGCACAAACTTATGAGGTGGATTACTCTGATACTTTCTCACCTGTTGCTAAATTGACATCTGTTCATTTATTTATTTCTTTAACAGCTACTTATAATTGGCCTTTACACCAGCTGGATATCAAGAATGCATTCTTGCATGGTGACCTTCAAGAGGAAGTATATATGGAGCAACCACCTGGGTTTGTTGCTCAGGGGGAGTATAGAAAGGTTTGTCATCTTCGCAAATCCTTGTATGGTTTGAAACAAAGTCCTCGTGCTTGGTTTGGAAAATTTAGTGAGGCGGTTCAAAAGTTTGGCATGATAAAGAGCAAATGTGATCATTCAGTTTTTTATAAATAGTCAGAAGCTGGCAGTATTCTTTTAGTTGTTTATGTTGATGATATCATCATTACTGGAAGCGATACTGTGGGGATTTCCTCTCTCAAATCATTCCTTCATACTCAGTTTCAAACAAAAGATTTAGGATGGTTGAAATATTTCTTAGGTATTAAAGTGACGAGAAGTAAGAAAGGTATCTTTCTATCTTAGAGAAAATATACGCTTGATTTATTGACTCAGACAGGTAAATTGGCAGCTAAACCATGTAGCACTCCAATGATTCCTAATCTCCAATTTACAAAAGATGGGGAACCGTTTGAAGAACCTGAGAAGTATAGAAGATTAGTGGGAAAGTTAAATTATCTTACAGTGACTCGTCCTGACATTGCATACTCTGTCAGTATTGTAAGTCAATTCATGTCATCTCCGATGGTTGATCATTGGGTAGCATTAGAGCAAATTCTATGCTACTTGAAGGGTGCTCTTGGACGTGGCTTACTGTATGGAAATCATGGTCACACTAACATTGAGTGCTTCTCAGATGTAGATTGGGCAGGTTCCAAGGTAGATAGAAGGTCTACCACTGGTTATTGTGTTTTCGTGGGAGGAAATTTAGTATCATGGAAGAGCAAGAAGCAAAATGTTGTGTCCCAATCTAGTGCAGAATCAGAATATAGAGCTATGACTCAGTCTGTGTGTGAAATAATGTGGGTATATTAACTTTTGACTGAAGTGGGTTTCCAGATATCGTTACCAGCACAATTATGGTGTGATAATCAAACTGCTCTTCATATTGCCTCTAATCCTGTGTTTCATGAACGAACTAAACATATTGAGATTGACTGCTATTTCGTTTGAGAGAAAATTCAGTAGAATTTTATTTCTACAGGATATGTGAAGACTGGAGAACAGTTAGGGGATATTTTCACTAAGGCTATAAATAAGGTTCGAGTTGATTATCTTTGTAACAAGCTGAGCATGATTAATATCTATGCTCTAGCTTGAGAGGGAGTGTTGCAAAATCTATAAATTAGTGAATAAGGCTGAATTATAGGAATATAGAGCTTGATTATATGAATCAAATATGGGAATCAAATATTCATATTCCTAATACGAAATACCTAATGTGTATATAAATGTACCTCTGTAACAGTAAATTAATCAATGAAAATAAACCCTTAATTTCAGTTTCTACAAAGAGAAAGTTAAAAGAATTCGAGACTATAGTACTTTTAGAGAAATGTAGCATAATTCTTCAAAATAAGTTGCTACCCAAATTAAAAGATCTAGGAAGTTTCTTTATACCATTTGTAGTAGGGAGTGAATCTTTCAACAAAGCCTTATATGACCTTAGAGCAAGTATCAGCCTTATACCACTCTCAATTTGTAAAAGGTTGGATATAAGGGAACTCAAATCCACAACAGTTACTTTGCAATTAGCAAACTAAATAATCAAATATCCAAGCGGAGCATTGGAAAATGTTCCAATACAAGTGGAAAACTTTTATGTTCTTATCGACTTTATAGTCCTAGAAATGAGATGCACATGTCCCTATAATCCTTGGATGACCATTCTTGGCAACAACTGAAACAATAATGATGTGAAGAATGGGAAGTTAACATTAGAGATAGCCTAAGAGAAGGTGGAATTCAATGTTTTTAAATTAACTAAACAAACTTCTATTATAAATTCATGTTATAGGATAGATAAGACTAGGATATGTATGGAAGAGTTTTCAATGAGAAATACCCAAATGATGCTCTATAATCTTACCTTGTACACTGATCAGGAGGACGCAGAGATAACAACTTATGCATATCATTTAGAAGTAAGTGAACCAATATGATCCACATCATGCTATAAATATGAAGAAATACAACCAATAATGTAAGCAACCACAAACACACCATAGTTCTCAATAGAGGATACACCACAAGTAGAACTTAAACTATTACCTACAAAGTTGAGGTACACATATCTTAGACTTGATTCCACATACCTTATTATTATCAATACTGTCCTAAATTTTGAATAGGAAGAAAATTTGGTATGTCTACTATGGGCACATGGGAAAGTAACAAAATACAACATTCATGAAATAAAAAGAATAAACTCCTTCATATCCATTGCATACACATATTAGATGTTCATAAGCCAACCATAGAAACCTAGAGAAAACTCAATCTTATCATGAAGGAAATAGTGCACAAAAAAGTCATTAAATTGTTAAACATAGGGGACCTTATATTAAATAGTAATTGGGTAAGTTTGGTGCATGTAGTACCTAAGAAAGGAGGATGACAGTAATAAAAAATGAGAATAATGAACTAATACTAAGTACGACAGTCACAGGGTGGTGCATGTGCATAGACTATAGGAAACTAAATAGCGCAAGCATGAAGAATCATTTTCCTTTACCATTCATAGACCAAGTCTTAAAAAGACTAGCCAATTACTCTTTTTTCTTTTTTTTTTTCTACTTAGATAGATATTCAAGGTTTTTTTAGATCCTAATTCATCTGGATAACTAACAAAATACCATATTCATATGCCTATATAGACATATATGAGAATGTCTATTGGTCTTTATAATACACCTATAACTTTTTAATGATGCATTATGGCCATATTCTCTTATTTCATTGAATACATAATGGAAGTCTTTTTAGATAACTTTTCAATTTATGGAAGCACATATGACAATTGTTTGACTAACCCTTATAAAATCTTACAAAGATGTGCGTAAGTAAATCTCATACTAAATTAGGGAAAAATGCAAGTTCATGGTTAGAGAAGAAATCATATTAGGACATATGGTATCCAAAAGAGGAATATAGGCTGATAGAGCAAAAATAAAAGTCATTAAGAAATTACCTTAACTAACAAATGTAAAAAGAGGTAAGAGTTTCCTTAGTAGTGCTCATTTCTATAGACAATTCATTAAGGACTTTTCAAAACTTATAAAACCTTTATCGAACCTATCAATTAGGGATGCACCATTTGATTTCAATACTAATTGTGTTAATGCATTTTACAACTTAAAGAAAGCATTGGTTTTAGCATTAATTATGCAATTGCTTAACTAGAATCTACCATTTGAAATCATGTGTGATGTAAGTGACTATGTTATAGGAGCAATACTCAGCCAAAGAAGAGACAATAAGCTTTATACAATCTACTATGCAAGCTACACATTAGATTAAACATAGATCAATTATGCAACCATATAAAAAGAATTGTTGGTAGTAGTATTTGCATTTGACAGGTTCATATCATACTTGGTGGGATATAAAGTAATTGTATATACGGACCACACAATATTCAAATATCTACTCAACAAAAAGGATGCAAAGTTAGAACTAATTTGATAGATACTCTTTATGCAAGAATTTTACTTGGAAATATAGGATAGGAAAGGGGTAGAGAATGTAGTTACAAATCACCTATCACGATTGGAAAGAACCAAGTATAGGAAACAAATGAAGAATTGCCCATCAATGATGCATTCCTAAATAAGCAATTGATGCAAATATCCAAGTGAAAAATTTCATGGCATGCAAACATAGTCAATTATCTAGTATGCAGAGCGTTACCACCTAATCTTAGTTTTCACCAAAGGAAAAAGTTTCTACATGATGTAAGAAATTACTTTTGTGAGGAATCGCTATTATACAATCGATGTTTTGATGGACTAATATGACAATGTACACCATACAAGGAAATCAATAGCATATTAACTCATTATCACTCATTGAAAGTCAGAGGCCACTTTAGTGTTTCCAAGATAGTTGCAAAAATTCTACAATATGATTTCTATTGGCTAACACTGTTTCAAGACACTAGAATATTTGTGAGTAGTTACGATAAATGCCAATGGATTAAAAATATATCAAAGAGGGCTAAGATGCCTTTTAGTATGATACTAGAAGTTGAGCTTTTTCAATTTTTAGGGGATCGACTTTATAGGACTTTTTTCAACATCTTATGGGAACCATTATATTTTATTCATAATAGACTATGTATCTAAGTGGGTATAAGTCATAGCAAGCCCCACCAATGATGTAAGAGTAGAAGTTAAGTTCCTTAATAAGAATATCTTCGTCTATTTTGGTACAACAAAAGCAATAATAAATAATGGTGGGTCGCATTTTTGTAACTATTTGTTCGAAAGAGCACTAAAGAAATACAATGTAACAGATAAGGTTGTAACATCCTATCATCTGCAAACTAGTGGACAAGATTAGAGAAAATAGTGAGTACATTGAGAAAACACTAGAGTATGCAACTTGATTATGCACTCTAGGCATACTACACTGCATACAAAACTCCAATTAAAACCTCTCATTATTGGCTTATATATGGAAAATCATGCCACTTACCAATTGAATTAGAACATAAGGCATACTGAGCCAAAAACTTCATGAACTTTGATATTAAAAAGGCTAAAGAAACATTACTACCACAGTTAAACGAGCTAGAAGAATTTAACCTTGACGCATATGAAAATGCAAACATATACAAGGAATAGACTAAGAAATAGCATGGCAAACACATAGTGAAGAAAGAGTACAACAAAGGTAACTTAATGTTATTATTCAATTCTAGATTAAGACTTTTTTTAGGGAAATTAAAGTCACAGTGGTCCAAGTCATTCAAGGTCACAAAGGTTTACCCACAGAGAGCAATAGAAGTTTGAAATGACAATACTAGAAATTTCAAAGTCAATGAAAATTGCTTAAAGCCTTACTTAATCAATGATCCAATTTAGGTGGGCATATCATGCCTATTATCAAAACCTACTCCAACCTAGAAATATATAGAGGTTAAGCTAAAGACCAAGAACAAGCATTATCTCTTTGTCCCTAGCTATTCACTACTTCATGGTCTCAGACCTCAATGCCTTGTGAAGGTCCAATGAAAAGGATTTGGGAGGATTAACTCCCATCATCACGTTTTTGGTTATGTCAGATCTAAGCCATCTAAGGAACACCTCTAGCGTACCTCTATCTGAATTAGCCACACCTAGTGCATACTTGGCTAAGGAGTTCAACTTGGTAGAGAACTCTCTAATTATCATGTTTCTCTACTTAAAATAAAGGAACTTTTGTGCCTTCATATACATGACATCTGTGGACACATAATTTGTCTTTAAGGCCTATTTGAAGATGACTCATATTATCTTTAACACTTGGCGGGCCTCATACAACGTTCGTTACCATAGCTTAGCATTATCCTTGAGCAAAAGGCTAGCATACTGAATCTTATTAACATCAATCATGGAATAGATCCTTATGGTGTCCTTCACTACCTTCAACCACTCATTGGTTAGTAATCCCCTTGATACTATATTAACTTTAAAATCTGAAGGTTAGTGTCGACATGATAAATTGTAAATAGGATATGTCTGACCTCTACTATTACCTTTAGTCTTCATTCAAGGTGCTTCCATGCTCATCTTATCCTATTAGAAAGGTATTTTTATCTAAAGGCTACTTTGGCAATAGTGAGACCTGAGATGAGTACTTAACCCTACCTAATACCTCTTAGTTATAACTTAAGACATCTTTCATAATCTGGCGAATAATAGCATTGTCTATGGTATACTTGTCCTTCAGCCTCAGCTTGTCTCTTTTCCTAATTAGAAACCTCTAAGGCATTTCTGATCAATCTCTTGGATCTCTTCATCTTGAAATAAAATCATACTTTAGACATATATTACTTTAATTTGAAATTAGGCGTAATATAATTATAGCGATAGGAGTGTGAGGGCATTTAATGCTGTAATAGGGCGTTACTTTTTTTACTTAACTTTATATGCAATTTTAGACACATAAAACTCATCACTTTTTTGGTACCAAGATCATGCTCTAATACCATAAATGTAACATCCTCTTTAGATACATACCTTTGACAAAAATATGACCTAAAGAGAGACGTAGTCAACTGGAGCATTTAATTTAAAACTGCATAAATTAATGCATGATCACAAATGACAAAGCGTGCAATAAGGTAATATCTAAAAAATACCTCATTTGTTGAAAATATAAATAAAAGAGTGTTTGAAATCCTATACATGTAATAAGTATGCTAGAAATAATTACAACTATATTTAGAATAATGAAATACTAAAAAAGAAATGAAACATGAAATAACTTTTATGGCTTCACCCTCACACAACTGCTCGCTAGACCGTTGGATTCCCCATCTACCCTGCTACTCACCTATACCCATAAAATACACTAAAAGAAACATATGAGTAAAAGTACTTAGTAAATCGGTGGCTTCTCAACACCTTGAATAATCATAAATAAAGATTGATAAAACCTACCATCCCATTTGTAAGCTGGAAGTGGTCATAAATTAGCACCTCGGTGCCCTAACATAGGCTATTTACACAATCACTAGGCCTAAGTTGAGATTGGCATATTTGATGCCCTGGTGAAAACATAAGACACCTTGCATGTCGCAATCTATCTCATACTTGTTTTGAGAGAAGACATGTACAGTTGTGTGGTATGAGACACATGTTCGTGTATGGCTTTCCAAAAGTGGACATTATGCATCATAAAACAGTGATCTTATGCATATGATTCATTGTACATAAGAGTATGACTAGAGTAGCTCCTCTTGTGCACTTGTTTTATAAATGGTCGTGTACTAAATACCACTCATCTGTGTATATCTACTAGAAAGCACACGAGTATGGAAAGGTAAGCACACGACTGTATACCCTTAAGAAGAGTTAAAAGAAAATTTTACCTTTAGTTTATGTACATAGAAAGGAAGAATAAAAAAGGAAGATGAAAGAAGCATAATAAAATAAGAGACTAAAGAAAGGCAAGAATAAGCTCCTTATTAAGTAGATGATGGCACAAACTTGAATCAGATCAAATTTAGGTCAAAAATCAGATAAGTTAAAAGATAATAGTACATATCTAGCTAGTCACCAACTATATGCATAACTGATAATATTGTGAACACATTAGGGTTAGATACCCATAAGATAAATCATGCACTCAGTATCAAGGTGCATAACCACTAAGTTTAGTTCGAGTGTGCATGCTAAGGTTTATGGCTTCTAGTTATTCCTTACATGATAAGTGGGATACACCACATATGTGAACATCTAAAAGTCATATCCCTACCATATATGATACATCCCGCTGATCACATAAGGAATATCTAAAAGCCACATTCTTACTATGCACACTTGAACTGAACTAGGTAGCTATACGTTTTGACACTTAGTGCATGATGTTTTTTACAAATATTGTTACTTATGCACATAGCTAGTGACTATCTAATTATGTGACACTAGCCTTACTATTGTTGACTTTCAACTTGAATTTGACTTGGACCAAGCTTGTGCCATTATCCATATAGTCAAACACCTAATTAGTGTCTTCTTTAAATTCTTTATTCTTTCATAGCTCATTGTTCTTTCTTGTTTAACTCTTTTTTTTTATGGATATAGCCTAAGGGTACATAGTCATGTTCTTCTCCACCCATACCCATATGCCTCCTAACCTATATACATAGGTTGTGTCACTTAACACATGATTATGCATGGAGCAAGTAAACATAAGGAGTTGACTTGGACATACTTCTACCCATAATGATCTATGTGTGCAAGCTCTGTGCCTTCTAACACACACAATCCATTTTCAAGAAGTCATACATAAGCATGTGTTTTATACCATATGACTCTGTATATCTTTCCTCAAAATGAGCATAGGATTCTCAAACTTTTAAAATTTCTAGAATGGCATATGGTGTGTATAGGATCATACACGACTATATGTCGTAATCTAAAAATTGTAACCTAAGGTTTCTACACTTCTTCAATATTAATTCTAGTAAGATCACTTCTTTTAAAACACAAACAAAAGTCTTTACACACCCTAAGCATGATATTCACACAATCTATTTGATCAAAGTACACATTCATGGCTCTAATGCATTAATCAAGCCAAAACATATAACATTCATACAATCAAAAGATTATGAATGCATATAACCTTTCATATTCATAGATAACATCAATTTCATTAACTAGATCATCACTACTATATCTAAACAACTTTAGATCATGTATATAACAAAAAATTACAAAGATTATATGATCAAACAAAGGAAACTACTCTACTTACTTGGACTTCACCAAAAATGCTTTCTTTTACATGACTATGATGATTCCATTAATCGTTGGTAGCTTTACAGGCGATGAATATACCTCTTCTCTCTGTTACACTCTCTAGTTTTTGCACTTATCAAAGATAATCAAAGAAAGAGTTATTATATTTTATTTTATATCTAGAACACGATACACAGGCATGTATAAGTCATACATGGTCATGTGTTTAGTTGTATAACTAAGACAACTTCTTGTCTCATCATGTTCATAATTTGATCCACTAATTTAACTTTATGTTGACCATACACAACCATGCATTCCTCCATACATGGGCATGTACCCTTGAAAATCATTAATCATTGAATTTAAAACTAAAAAAAAAGATTGAAATGCCCTTAGGCTTACCTATGGGTACTATAATCCTTCTATCTTAATATCAATTTCATCCTTGAAATTTACTCAAATAAATGTGGTAATCTTTGTCACATATCTTGCTCAATCTCTCATGTGGCCTCATCAACTTGGTGATTCCTCTGAAAAATTTTTAACAAAGAAATTTGGTTATGTCTGAGCTCCTTAACTCATCGATCTAATATCTAAACTGGGTACTACTTATAGACCAAATCATCCTCTAGTTTGATAATGCCAACACTAAGCATATGGGTGGGGTCATTGATATACTTATATAACAACAATACATGGAACACATTATGAATGTGATCCATTTTATTTGGTAATGCAAACTAGTAGGCAACTTTACCTACATGCTCTAATACCTCAAAAGGTCCCATAAATCTCTACGCTAACTTGGCTTTCTTGCTAAATTTCATAACATGCCTATAGAGGCTATTTTGACGAACACTTTATCACCCATCTGAAACTCAAGATCATGTCTCTTATGATTTGTGTAACTTTTTTGATGGTCTTGGGCTCATTTCATCCTTTCTCTGATCATTTTAACATCCTCAATCATCCTTTGAGTTAGTTTTGGTCCTAATAACTGAGCTAGGGCATCTCTCTCTTATTTCATCATAGTGCAATAGTGATTTACATCTTCTACCATACAAAGCCTCATAGGGAACCATCTTGATGGTTGTCTAGTAATTGTTTAGGTAATAAGCCCTCAACATGTCCTTAATCACCTAATTGACTCTCCCAATTTGTCTATCAGTCTAAGGATAATATGTCTTGTTGAATGCCAATCTCGTACCCAAGGATTTCTTCATACTTTACTAAAATGTTGAGACAAACTTGATGTATCGATCTGACACTATTATTCGAGGTGTTCCTTAAAATCTGACTATCTCTCTCATACAGATCTGACCTAGCTGATCTGTACTCGTAATGTCTCTGACTGCTATGAAATATGCTAACTTGGTCAACTAGTCAACTATAACCTATAATGCATTATAGCCACTTTTGACCCTTGGTAATCCAACCATAAAGTCTATCGATATGTGTCCTTATTTCCATGGAGAATGCTAAGGGGTTATAAAAATCCAGATAAACTCTATTGTTTAACCATAACTTGCTAACACACAAGACACTTAGCCACAAATTCTGTAATGTCTTTTTTCATTCTTAACCATCAAAACATCTTCCTCATATCCTGATACATCTTTAAACTCCCAGGGTGGGTCATGTAAAGGGAATTATACAAATATGCTAGAATCTTATCCCTCAAACTCTACTCTTAAGAAAAACATATTCTCCCTCAAAATCTCAGGATGTCTTTAGCATGCTAAACTCAATCTTATTATTTTTGGTCATCTTTTGTTTGATCTATAAATATCTATCATCTAAACCTTATGTTATATAGATCATAACTAAAAGGGTTAACTGAATCTGAAGACTTACCAACTACCTTGTGATTTCTCCAATTTACTCTCTTACTAACACTTACTACAACTTACAATGAGCAGTAATCTATGATAAGACCACTTTCCTACTTAAGGCTTTTGTAACTATATTGGTTTCACCCATGTGGTACTTAATCTCACAATTATAATCTTTTGCTAACTCTAACCATAGTCTCTACCTCATATTTAGTTCATTTTAAGTGAAGAAATATCTGAGACTCTTGTGATCTATGCAAATATTACTCTTTGCCCTATAAGTGCCATCATATCTTATGTGTGAACACCATAGCTACTAACTCAAGATCGTAAGGTATATGCTTTCATACTTTTTTAACTAATGGGAAGTATAAGTTATCACCTTCCCTTTCTACATTCATACTGTTCCTAAACCCTGATGTGAGATATTTGTGTATAAATCATAATTTTTGCCCTTCTTTGGTAAGGCAAAGATAGAAGCTGAGGTTAATCTCCTTTTTAATTCTTAGAAACTCCAATCATAGGCTTTTGACCATTTGAATGAAATTTCTTTGCATGTAAACTTTGTGAGGGATCGAGCTAACTTAGTGAATTCTTCAACAAAGCGTTTGTAATAAACTGTCAATCCTAGAAAACTTCTAACCTTCTTAGCTATCTTAGGTCTCTATCACTCTAGCACTACCTTAATTTTGTTCGAGTCCACTGATATGTCATCTGCTAAAACCACATGACCTGGAAATACCATTCTATCTAGCCAGAACTTATTTTTAAAGAATTTTACGAACAATTGCCTTTCTCTTAGCCTTTAGAGTACAAATCTCAAATGTTGCATATATACCTCCCAAGTTATAGAGTAGACTAGGATGCCGTCAATGAATACCACCAAGAACTTATCCTAATAATCTTAAAACACCTTATTCATGAGGTCCATAAATACTATCGAGGTATTAGTCAATTTGAAAGGTATGACTACAAACTTATAATGCTTATATCTATTTATAAAGGCAATCTTAGGTATATCTTGTTGTACCACTTTGACTTGATGATACACTGACCTCAAATCAATCTTAGAAAATACTAAGACACCCTTAAGCTAGTTAAATAAATCATTAATCCTCGAAATTGGGTACTTATCCTCATCAAGAAAATTTGTACACCCTATGGTAAGTGGCTTGACTTGATGAATCCACTATCTAACAATTCTTGCAACTATTTCTTTAGTTCCTATAACTTCTTCTTTGTTGCTAACCCTGGAAGGCTATCAGGGAATACATTCAGAAACTCTTACATTATTAGAGTATCTTTTATAGGGGTTTTAGAAATTAGTGTCATGCCTTAGGCCAACTCAATACTAAACTCTAACTTTTTTTCTGGTATTAACCATGAGAGGATGTCAGAGAATACATCCAGAAACTTTTACACCATTGTAGTATATTTTATGCATGAAACTATTTCTGCTGATTTCTGAACCACGTGCACCAAATATGCCATACGTTCTTTACTTAACATCATCTTAGCCTTGATACTACTAATCATCATGCTAAGGATTCAACCCTCTCTAATTGTGAACTGTTCATCATTATCCATATTGAATTAAACTTTCTTCTTCCTACAATCTATGTTTGCTCCATATCTACTCAAAAAGTCTATGATAAGTATCATGTCAAAGTCTAACATGTCTATGATTATCAGGTCCACGACCTCTTAAGAAAATTGTCTTTCTTATTAATATTAAACTATTATGGACTTAGTCCCCCATCGGATATCTTTATTCTTATCTAGGGAAGGATTGAAGGCTTCAGTCCTAATCTCTCAACTATATCTCTAGCAATAAAATAACGTATGACACCAAAGTCAATTAAGGCATATAAAGGACAAGTATGAAACAATAACTAACCCGTTACAACTATAAAGCTAACATCTACATGTGTCTGAGTAATTGCTAATACTCAAGCCTGTCCTCTTCTAATTGTCTATTCTATTAGGGCTAGCACTATTGCTGGGGCTATACGATACCTGGCAAAATATCCTGGTTGTTTACATATGTAACATATCTTTTATCTAGCTAAACACTCATCGGTATGTCTCCTAACACATCTACGACATACAAGGGAATTATCATGTCTAGGCTGCTCATTTTTTCTTTGTTTCTTACCCCTCTAGTTTTTCTTATTCTTAAGCTAGAAGGGTCTCTTACTTTTGTTGTCTATACCAAGACAATCTTTTTTACCTCCTTCTCAATTACCACTAATGATCAGTTGACTTTATTTTTACTCTAGGGCTATACATTACCTTATGTCTCAAATCTTAGTGCTTGATCAAGGGCTTATGAAAAAGTCTTAGAAGAGTTATCTCTCATCATTATATATGCGATGCATCCTGCTAATCATATGAGAAATATTTAAAAGTCACATCCTTACCAAGCACACCTAAACTGAATTGGATGGTTATATGCCTTAATGCCAAGTACATGATATATCTCATAGGTATCCAACCCTATTGCTTCCATAAATATTATCACTTATGCACATAATTGGTGACTATCTAGTTATGTGACACTAACCTAAGATTGTTAACTTTTGATCTAAATTTGACTTAGTTCAACCTTATGCCATCATCTACATGGTCAAACACTTAATTCATGTCTTCTTTAAATTCTTTATTCTCTGATAACTCATTATTCTTTCTTGCTTAACTTTCTTTTTCTATACAAGCCTAGGGTATAATCAACTTTTGTCTTTTTCTAAATGTACATAGTCGTACTCTTCTCTACCTACACCCATATGCCTTTTAACCCATATACATGAGTATATGTCACTCATCATATAATCATGCATAGAGCAGGTGCACATGGGAAGTTGACTTAGACACACTCTCATGCATAATGATCCATGTGTTCAAGCCACGTGTCTTCTAATGCATGTCTTCCACTTTTATGAAGTTGTGCATAGGTGTGTGTGTCCCATACTACACGGTTATGGATATCTTCCCTTAGAACAAGCATAAGATTATCAAACTTCTAAAATTTTTGAAACAACACACAACCACACAGGTGTGTATGTGACTAAACACAGTCTTGTATCACGATCTGGAAATCGCATCCTAAGGTTTCTACACTTCTTCAATCATAATTTCGGTAAGATCATTTCTTTTAAGGCATACACAAAAGTCCTTACATACCTTAAGTATGATATTCACATAACTTATTTGATCAAAGTACATATACATGGCTCTAAGGCATCAATCAAGCCAAAACATATAAAATTCATACAATCAAAAGATTAGACATGCATATAACTTTTCATATTCGCATATAACATCAGTTTCATCAAATAGATCATTACTACTGCATCTAAACATCTTTATATCATATATATAACAAAAAATCCCAAAGATTACATTATCAAACAAGGGAAGTCGCTCTACTTACTTGGACTCCTGTGAAAATGGTTCCCCTACATGGCTGTGATGATTTTGGTGATTGCTAGCAGCTCCACAGGTGATGAAAATGCCTTTTCTCTCTCTCACACTCTCTACTTTCTATAGCTATCAAAGGTAATCGAATAGAGTTACAGTTATCATAATTTTATTTTATCTCTAAAATTCGAGACACGGGCGTATATATGTCATACACAATTGTGTGTCTAGTTGTGTAACTAAAGTAACTTGTTGTTTCATCGTAATCATAATCTAATCCATTAATTTTATTTTCTACCGACCATACACATCCATGTATGTCTCCATATATGGGCGTGTACCATTGAAAATCATTAATCATAGAATTTAAAACTAAAAAAAAGACTAAAATGTCCTTTGGCTTACGTGTGGATACTACATTCTACTTGTTCATAACTCATAAGGGATGGAAGCAACTGATTTATAAGCACTCAATTAGGTATAGAGGAAACTAGTTAATAGTACATCACCCCAAAATTGTGATGGAAGATTTGTCTGCATCAATACTAACCTAACCATTTCCAATAGAGTTCTATTTCTTATTTTCGCTACACTATTTTGTTACAAAGTTAATGGAATTATTGATTGCCTTACTTTTCCTTTTTCATTACAAAGTTTCTTGAACTCTTCAGACAAATACTCAAGATTTCAGTCATTTTTTAAAGCTTTTATCCTTTTGTCTAATTGATTTTCAACATCATTTATAGTTTCTAAAATAGTTTCTAAAATAGTTTTTTACTTCTGACTTATGAGAGATCAAGTAGATAAGACCAAATAAAATATAATCATCTATAGAAGTAATAAAATATGAGGCACCAATAAAATATGAGGCATCATGCCTTACTTTAACATTCATAGGACTAAAAAAGTTTGTGTATATAAATTGGAAAAGAAGTTAAGCTCTTATGACTTTTTCAAATAGTTTTCTAGTAGTTTTTTAAGGTAGGCAGTGCTCACATGTAGGCAATACTAGTTTTATGAAAGTTCCTTATAGACCTTCATAGGCCAAACTATTCATTCTATATCGGTCAATGTGTCATAATCTAGCTTGACATATATTTGCATTAACATCCATACTATTGGGAGTAGTAAATAATGAAAAACTAACATTATCATTATTAGAATAAAGGATATCCAACACCATAAAACCATTCAACAACATAAAACCATTCAACAACAAACCAAATCCATAGAAATTAATACTATTATATTTTTTGAACAAAGTTCCCAGAGAAAGTCAAATTATATCCTAATTTAAGTAAAACAAGTATTAAGACCAAAATTTGTCGAATGTTTGGAGTATATAGGATTTCATGTAGGTATAAAGTTTGACCACCTCATAAAACTAATTTGCACGTGTCTCACTTTAGCCTTTATGTTGTTGCCTACATAAATCCATTTCGTCTCTTATGAAATTCAATGAAATTCCATTAAAGCTCTTTTATCATAAGTTATATGGCCTATGGCTCATGAGTCCACAATCCACACAAGATGAGATTCAGTTAATTGCATAATATTGAAAAAAAAAGGTTTTATCACTTAATGTAGAATGAGACAATATCTTTTTCAGCTTCGTGCATTCATGGGAAAAATAACCCTTGTTGCTATAATTGTAATAGGTGATCTTAGTTTTGCCTTTTCTATCAGCATGTTTGCCTGTCTTTCATTTTAATTGTTTGTTCTTGTTCTTTAATGTTGTACCACCTATTTCCCTTTCTTGGACTTATGCCACTTATGTTTGAAGCAATAAAATCTCTTAGAACTTGACTCTACAACATCTATATAGGTAGCTATTCAAGTTGTCTCAAAGCATTCATCCTCTTGCTCAATGTGACAAGAAATATCAATAACAGTCCTTGTATTTTCATTATAGGTTATATTCACCTTCATATGTTCCTAACTTTCAGGAAAAGATTGTATTTTTGCATGAATCTATTTTTCATATGTTAGGTTGTGCCCAACTGACTTCAACTCCATAATCATATTTGACATGTCTTTCATACGATATTTCATCGATTTGTTAGGGTCCTTTATTTTATGTGTCAAATTTAATAGTCAACTGCCTAAGTTTGAGGACTATAGTTCTCTAAACTTTTCTTTCAAAAACATTCTTATGGCATGTGCAATTGGGTATTATTGGTACTCATATATTAGATCATCATTCATGAAACTTGTCAAGATACCACATGTAGTGGAGTTTTTCTTCTTATATGTATGATATGCATCCATATCACATTTGTGTAAGGCATTATTTGGGTTTCTACCCCTTAGTTAGTCACGGCTCCTCCATAACCTAATTTATAGCCTCTAAGACCTCTTGCTCATATAGGATCTAGTATATCATTAAATGTTGTATGTTATAATTATCCCTATTCAGTTTCTCACCCTTTTTCAAATTAGCTATTAAAAAAAATTTTTTTTTGGATGTCATGGTTAATTAGATCACAAAGACATATCAAACACAATATTAACTAGTTTAATTAAATACACATTAATTGTCTCAATTGCACATTAAAATTTAAAATATTTCACATAAGACATAAAATCGAAAGTTTACTATGTTTTCAATCATCTTTCATTACTCAAATGTTTGATATTTTAAAATTCAATTTAATTACATCAATATTAATTTTAGATGAGAATTTCATTGAATCCTACCAATTTTAAATTTTCACATTTAACTATGATAATATGTGATACAACAAATGATCACAACCATGACTAGGACCATTTCATCATCCCGTAAAATTCTTCAAGTCACTTCATCTATAATAAAGTCTTTAAGTTATTTGTAATAGGCCAAATACCTCGTATTTCGTTGATTTGAGAATAACAATAAAATAATAGATTTTATTACAATCATTACTACACATCGCTCTTTGATAAGCTATAATGCATCCGTTTAATCCCAAAAATTCTTCGCATTCTCATCCTAAACAAGATCATGTATTACAAGAGTCCAATGATCAAGCATAAATACAAGTAGAGTATATATAATCTTTTTTCCAACTAAGAGTATGTGACACATTTTTTAAGTTTAAATATTTGTTATATATATGTATATATAGTCCTAACACGCACCATTTAGCTATCAAATGATCACATTTTATATTATATGTGATGATTCTTAGTCAACAAGTTTGCATGATTTAGAAACATATATTTTAAAACATTAATATGTGTTTATAAGAACTAGAATGTGGTATTACACGTATTTACAAGGTCCATCATGCCTTCACACATAGAGATAGTGTCCCTACACATCGAAACAATGATGCACACACCACCACACATCGGGAAAAGGCTCTTACGCACCATCACACATCGATTGGGACTTGGCATTGACTAGCATTGACCATGGTCATTGACCAATCAACTGATTATTGGTCAATCATTGACTATTGATCGGTCAACCAACCTGACAGGCACTGATTGATTTGGTTTGGCTTGGTTGACTAACAAGTTGACCTATTGACCAATGGGTTGATCCATTGACCAACAGATTTGGATAACCTATTGACCAAATGAGTCAAGCAGTTAGGTATTCCTAACTCGATTGCAACCTATATCGCTACGAAGAACCCTAGTTTTGGTGACCATCAATTCTCCTTTTCCAACCATCAATTGACCACAATAGTAGATTCCGACCAAATTTTGATGTGATTTCAAAGACAAACAATGCAACACATAGCCATGCTACATTCTAACATGTTTATACGCATCAATTTCATGTAATTTGACAAATTCAATTCGTGCTCATAATTCAAATTTCAAAAAATGTAATACAAAAAAATATAGAAATCCAGAATTTAATTTGACATAATAGATGACATAATCATTAACTTGGCTCTGATACCAATGTTAGAAAAATCATACATGCTAATTTTGTAATTATGTAAATTGAACAGTAAACATAAATGTGTACCCAGATTATGATTTTGTTCGTGTTGATGAGGATCACAATTGAAACATGATTCGAGGTTTGATAATTCATCTTTTTCAGAACTCAATTTGCTTCCTTGTATTTATATGGATTGTCAATGAAGGAAGACTGTTTTTGTGTTCTTGGGGAGGAGAGGAAGAAGCAAAAGATGTTTCTATATTTTTCATTATTATTTTGGGAATATATCAGTTTGGGACATCTTATATGTCGAACTGTCAAACTTTCTCTAACTGTCTATTGATAGTTAGTAATCAGATCAGAGATCAGATCAACTTGTCATAGATATACTCAAATCTAATATTTAATATTATTATAACAAACTTCAAGCACTCAGTAATATTAAATAGTTAAATTGTTGTAACATTAATAACCTTGGTATGGGTATTTATATGTTCGTATTCAGGGTTAGAGTAAATTGTACTTCCAATATTATTGAATGCAAATATATTAGTAACTTAGGTGATACTTCTTAATTAAAATTTTATATTACCCATATTATCTTATACACATATTATCAGAAGTGAATAAAATATTAAGAAAAATATATTGTAGGACGGAAAAAAATAAAGGTTGATATCCAAATATAATATGGACCATTTTAGAACATTACTTTCATTTTTCAGTTTCTTAATTTTTTATTAACTTACAAATAAGACAAGAGAGATATATACAGTTTTTATTGAAAATCTTTACCTAATTTGATTAAACTATTTATATACTAAAATAAATTCGCTGTGCTTTAAACTGGAAGAAAGAAAGTGCAAATAAATCACTTGACAACTCTTTAAACTAGGGAGTATATAAGTTTACCCTAATTACTGTTGTAGCACCCTTTCCTTCAGCATTACCAGACCGCACTACCGGTTGATGCCCTTTACAAATCGGTCAAAGTAAGCGACTGATTATGGAATAGAGGATCAGGAATTGTCTTCGTATTGGGGAAAGATTTTGAGTTTGAGAGAGAGAAAAAGAGGTGGGCATTGAAAAGACAAGTCAAACGTCAAATCGGCGGTCTTGAAATCATAAGACAGTCAGTGGATGTGCGGTCAATCGAATGGATTTTGTTGTATTTCAAAATTTCTTTTTAATTTTAATAAATATTAAAATGAACAAACCTGACAAAACTTTATCTTCTTTCTTGCTTACTCTTCTGTTGTCATATGAATCAACAAAATAAAGTAGTACTAACTATTCTTGTAATGCAGATGGATCAGTGCATCAATATTACTAGTAATAATTCACATTATCAAATCATAATCATCAAATTATTCGTATTATATCAATTTAAATTTTAGATAAATATTTTTAATCTTAATTTAATTTAAATTATAAAGGTATTAAAATTTTTTAATTTTAATCTAATTTTTTAATGTTTAGAATGACTTAATACAACTCAAATTATCCAAAATTATCTATTATTATTACTCTCCTAAGTATTTTTAGTATTTTAATTTTTTTTACCAAATTACTCTAACCCATTATTAATAAAACACATAATATAATATTTAATCTTGTTTACAAATTGTCTAAAAATTTTATACCAAGAGCTTTAAAACACTTTAATAATCTAAACAAATCATATTCACATTAACGAATAATAAAATAAAATATATATATATAAATAAAAATTACGAATAATTTGAGTAATTACAACTTGTAAAGACATAATTACATGTGATTTATAAATATTTCAACTACTATTTATATTGTTCTTCAACATTTTTATAATTTATCTCTAATAAATTTTATTAAAACAATATATTTTTTTTAAACATTCAAGTCAGTTTGAGTTGACATGTATTCTTTCATATCAACCCTAACACTATCCAATTTAGTTTTGAGTCATCTCAAGTTGACTCGAAATAATTTTCATATAAAACAATCTCAACTCTAATCTGATTTTTTTTGTATCGTTGTAATGCCCTCAGATACGCTCCAAGGACATTATTGTTCTTTCTCAATGTGTAGAATTTAATTCAGGCCAAATTAGGCCAAATTTGGAAACAAAATATGTGTTTGGTCGGACATATGGTCATGCACTTGAAGAGTGTACGCCTATACCTAATTGAATTGATGTGTACATCGATCGTTACAAATTTGGAATCCTGATAAAAGAAGGATCCCAGGGAGCCGATTATATATAAGGGTTTCCTTCCTTAAGATTAAAACACTAATTTTGTTGTTTTTTATTTAAAAAGAGAGAGAAAGCGAAATCCAAAGGAAAGGGAGGCTTTCAACATTCATAGAAGAACCCTCGATGGCCAAGAATTTTGAAGGAGAAAGAAGAGACTGACGCCATTGCTTGCTTGCAAAAATTAGGTAAGTAGGATTGTCTTTTCGTTGGTTCATGATGAATTGACAAAGATTATTTTTTTGCTATTGATATGCCATGCTTGTTTGATTAGTTCCTCAAATAAACATTGCTTGAAGTTTTGAATGGCATGAATAAAATATAAAGAACTATCCATACAAGATCTTTGTGTGATGTTAAGTTGAATTCTTAGAGCCTTCTATATGTGTGAGTCATGCATAGGGCATTGAAGGATTTTTTTTTTTTGGTTGAGTGATGAAAATTTGGCTAAGATTTGGTCGTAATCTATTTCTAGGATGTCACATATGATTGTGACTCAAAGAGTTATAGCATGCATAGGCTAGATTTGCCAGAATTTTCAAAGATGTACACCCATGTAGGGAAAAATACATGCCTATATGTCCCTTGCTAGAATTTCAATTTCATTGACGAACGAACATGCGGTGAAGCATACATGGTTGTCCATGCCTTAGATGATTTTTTGACATCATGTACGCCTATGCATCAATCTTGTATGGTCATGCATGATCAAAAATTTAAATGGAATAGTAGAACCCTTAGGTTGAAGATGATAAATAGGATTTGGGAGAAGCACGCCTGTACATATCCCTTTACATGCATATATGCCCAAGAGAGCAACTGGGAGTGATCGTATGTATGCCTAAAAGAGGTATGCTCGTGCATCCAAAGGTGTCATGCCTGTGCCTTCGTGGATTTTAAAGATGTATGCCCATAAAAACTTGGGAGTGATCTTCATCCATATAACATCACATGGGCCCATGCATGACCAAGCATACACCCGTACATATAAGGAAGGTAAGGTTGTGACTTGGTCATGACCAAAAATAATTTGTAAGATTTTTTAGTAGAGATTAAGGCTTGTTGAAAAGCCAAGATGGACTTGAAGGGTAGACACTCATGGGGATACTTTGATATGGTTAAGAGAAATCTAAGTAGAGATAAAGTGGACTAAATAGTAGTCTAAGAGAGTTTTGAGAGATTGGGTATCAATAAAGATTAAGTATCTCGATAAGATATGAGATTAGATAATACTTATAAAACAAAGATAATGAGATTATAGATTAGTTAAGAGAGTACTCATGACGTAGACACACCTTTAGATAGGGTATAGTTTGTCAATTAGTCTCCCTAGATAAAGAGATAATTACCAAAACTACATGTTTGTCGATTGGTTAAGATTTACAAAGACATAGAGGCTCTGATAATTAGGGTTCATAAATTAACTAACAAGAATCATAAGTTTGTCGGTTAGCAGAGAGATAAGACACTCAAGACTAGAGAGCCTTAGAGATTAGTCACTATATTGGGTTGATATGTCGATTCCTTTAGATTTGGTTGAGATTTGACAGTTTGAGATTGAGTTCGAGTTAACCTAGGTTAGTAAAAGAAATGTGATAGATTTGATTAAGAGAATTAATGATAGATTATTCCTATTTACCGAGTGTTTTTCACTCACTCCTTGCCTATACATTTTTTACGTAACAAAGTTAGAAATGACAACGGTGAGTGACAAATCAGTGAAGGAGCGACATATAATGGATGAACTCAGAGGTGTTAAGAGATAGTATTAGACTTATGATTTGATTATGACTGATAGACTTGATTTCTGTTATAGTACACATTGTCTTTTATTTGAGACTTATAATGCCTGGGTTATTCATAAGATATTTGTTTTTTATTATTATTAATAAAGACATGAGGTATTATTCAGAGGTTTGATTTTTATGACATGTAGATTTGTTTATGCATGATTGCATATTGATATTCTTGTTTACATGCATGAGTAGATTTTAGTAATGTTTTATCCTGAGAGATAGGATTTTGGGATGACGCGTTATTATTTTATCATATCAGATTAATAGGTTTTATTGAAAATTATCAACTCTAATCTAGATAAATCGAATAAGAGATCGATTTGGTGTGGCTTAAAGACTTTTTCAAACCATACTAAAAAAAAAAGGTTGGAAATATTTTAAACTAAACTAAACTATTTTAGGTTTCAAATCAAATTGAAAAAATTTTGGAAAAATACAATTTAATTCGGTTTATATTACTGTTTAAACTATTTAAAAAATCATTTACTTCTAAGCATTTCTTATTTAATAAATAATATTGAATTATGATTATGTAGGATATGAAATAAACACGTAAATGGACATTAAATACATACACAATAAACATATAAGAAAAATGACAAGAAAAATATAAAAAAACAAATCATGTAAACCCATAATTTCTTCTATATGTTCAATTTTTAGAAAGTGTAACTATAATTTTTGAAACTATTTAAATACGTACTAAAATATTAAAAATTTCAAAAAAACCATTAATGTTTCTTCCCCAATTTCTAGAAATCCTTTAAAAAATCATTAACACCCATAAAATTTTTAAAAAATGCAAAAGTAATATAATAATTTGCAATATCTCTAGTATTTTTGTTTTTGTTTTTATCTCTTGCTTGTCCTAATATATATTTTTTGTTTTTTTGGGAAAGATACATTTGAATCCTCATTTTCTTAAGGGCTTGACCCATAATTTTAAATGGTTGGAGTCATGTCTATATTAATGATTTTTTTTTTAATTTTTGTGGAAACTTATATCTTTCTTGGATTATCATTATAAAGATGTTATGTTATGAGATTCGGTTATGACCCTGTCATGATAATTACAAAAGAATATTTTTCCTTGTAGATTTGATATCACTTGATTGTTGGTCATTAATTCTTATGTTCAAGTCTTAAATTTGACGTAAGTTTCAAATTAAGGTACCGAGCATGGTTATCTATTTTTCCTTTTGTCTAGTTGTATTTAAAATGTTGACTTTAGAGTACTTAATTTGAGCTTTGTAACAAAAATCAAATCCCACATTATTTTAGTTATGAAGATTTTGACTTTTTGCTTCCCTTATTAATGGCATCAAATGATAATTAATAATAAATTCTATGAATTCAAAATAAACACAAAACAAGTAACATTTACTTTTGCAATGGTTGGTAAATATTTGGAACCAATCCCATAAACATTTTTGTGACAGATTGCATTATACTGAAACTTTGTAGGTTTCAACCATTTAACCTTTGTCACACCGCCACTAGGCATGTTGCTTTTTGCAACAGTGTCCTTGACAAACCTGCAAATGTTCACCACAAAAACCGTATGAAATTGATAACATTTGTCAGTTTGTATAAGAGATGTTTGAGTTTTTATTTCATCCAAAAAAAAGACCAAAACTTCTTTATAAAATAAAAAAGAGTACTATGTTAATTTATCTTGAGATGATTATGATGATGATGATGATTATTATTATTATTACTTTTGTAATGAGTAAATATTATTTTAGTCAGATAATCACTTCAGAGCTGAGCGGATTACATTGTTTTTGTAATGAGTAAAACTTATTTGAATTAGATCACCCTTTTGAAGTTGAACCAATTACACAAATTTAATAAAATTATGAGTCTAATGAGTAGACTTACTAATATTGAACCAGACAAATCAAAAATTTAATTTTAAAATATCACCAAAGATAATATGAACTCTTGCTCTCATACTCTAAACCCTCCTCCTTCATTATTCAAACTACTCCTTAAAAGTTATTTATCTTAAGATTATTGTAAAATATGGAACAAGAGAATAAAAGACAACATGGAATAAAACTACTGAAAATCTCATTAGCATCTGCCAGTGTCCTTTGGCTGATGGTTAGACTGGTTGTTGATAGTAGTTGTCGACGAAAATTGAAATTTTTGGTTTACTAAAAAGATGAAAAATCAAATTTTGGGTTTTAAATCAGCTGAGAAAAGGGAATATCTTGTGCAAGATGTGAGGGCAAAGCGTGATTCATCAAGGTTTTTGGTTTCTTTTATATTTTTTAACAAAATAATATTATTTTATTTTTAAACAAAATGACATTATGTTGTTACATAAATTAAAAAGAATTATCCTGTTATATATGTAACTAATAAAGTACTCTCAATTTGTTTTAGAGTAAATTTTCAAATCGAATTCAAGTTTTTTAGAGAGTTGGAACTATAATCTAATCTGTACACTTTTGGTTATACAAATACTAGAACTGAAATCTAAAATATAAAATAATATTATACATATTTATTTATAATATATAAATAAATATATATATTTATACATATTATTATGTTTTATTTTTTATTTAAAATTTATTTATACATAGAGTTTATTTTTATTTAAAGTATATTATATTTTTAAGTTTTATCTTTTAATTTTAAAAACTACTCATAGACCATTAAAATTAACGAAACTTTAACTTTTTAACATTTTATCTTTTTTTCTTCTTTAAACCTTAAAAACTAATTATTTTTTTCTATACTAAGTTTTAAAAAATAACATTCCTTCCAAGATTTAGTTTTTAAACTTCGACGTCATCACCAATAGCGTCTTCTTTTCGACGTTTTCTCTTCCTCTAACGACTTTCTCCTCTCACTTGAACCTTTGGCAAGCATCGATTGAAGTCAAAAAGATAAAAACAAAGATCTCATTTTTATTTAAAAAGATAATCATCTTTTCAGAATCATCTTTTCAGACTCATCTTTATTTGAGAAGACGAAAAGTCGTTTTTCCAACTTTAATTATGATGAATCAAAGTTCAAGTGATGATGTTAGAATTTGAAAACTAAACTCTAAAAGAGAAAATATCATTTATTTAAATTTAGTATAGAAAAAAAATAATTAATTTTATAATTTATAAAAAAAATAAAATTTAAATTTATTTTTTATATTATAGATAAAATATTAGTTTTAATACAGATCTATTAAAAAAATTAAAAAAATTAAAAAAACTAACATATTTTGGGTGAGGATAAGCCTTATGACCTTTATTTATAAATGTAAATTAACTGTGGGGGCACCAGACCCGATAATTCGAATAGGATGATGAGTATGAACCCTCTACTCCCAACCGACACATTTTTCTGTGCTCTCTCTCTCTCTTTCTCTCTCCCTTTCTCCCCGCCCAGTCCATAATTCCCTTTCTCACGCGAACTAATTTTACATACTAATTTTTTCATCTCTTCTTTATCTTTATCTTTTTCCCGTCAACTTAATCTTATTTTATTATTATTCTTCATTCAACCAGACTGGTACTTTCTTTAATTTTATTTATTTACCATTGATTAATGTGCACAAATATTCCTTCGGCGTTAAAAGTGTTTCAAAGTTTCCAATTTGCATGGTTTATTCCCACATGATTGCTTTCACAATCTGTCTTCTTTTTTTTTTTTTTTTAATATCAGTACTGATTTTTTTAAATAAAGGAACTGATTTTGCTTTTTCAGAAAAAAATGAATTTTTTATTTTTATATTAAAATGATTAAATTTATTTTTTTGTCACACAAAAATAAACTACAAAAATAGACTTAACTTGACATAGTTCTTTGTTTAATTAAAAAATTATGTATAAGTTTTAGCTGACATGGAATTCTTCGATGAACAAATTTTATTATTTTTATTAGAGAGATTGAAATTTCAAAATTTTTAATAAAAGAGATAAAATTTATATTATATCATACAAAAACTAATCTAACTCTAGATGTGTATTTTATATTATATATCAAATTGTTTGAAATTCTTTTAATTATAATTTTGTTTAGTAATGTTAAACCTTTTTTTTTTTTAAGTGTATCTTAAGGGTGTATATGATCGATTTGATTAGATTTAAGAATATTTTAAAATTAAAATAAAAGATAATTTGAAAAAATTCTAAACTAAATTAAATTAATTATTTTATGTTTCAAATCAAATCAAGTCAAAATAAAATAATACGACTTTTTCTTGTTTGGATTACAATTTAAACTTATAAAATAATAATATATACATATATATAAAATAATAAAATTATTTTATTATTAATATATACATATATATATTTATTTATTTATATACTAAAAATGTGTATATATATTTTTATTATTTTTGCAGAGATAAATTTGGGGAAAATATATTTTGAAATGTTTGTGGTTTGTAAAATGCCCATGTATGTTAGTAGACAAATTATCAATGACACTGTATAAAAGGTTCATGTCACCGTTTTGATGGAAAAATTGTTATTTCATAGGATTTTAAAGTTAGATAATAGTTTCGATGCATTTAATTTAAAATATTAAAAGTTTGATCCATTAAACAGTAATGATTAATTTATTAAAAAAATTTTAATTATGATAATTTAGTACTTTGACATGTTTTTTTTTTTTCCCCAATCTGTTACAGGGAATCTTTCTTTTATAAAATTAATAAATCATGTTTCTTATTAACACTTTCAATCTAAAACCAACTAAGAAGAGAGTGTGATAAGGCGTTACAAAACTTTTAATTAAATAATAAAATTATACGTATACATTTTTTATATATAGTTTAGATATATAGATAATATATTATTATGTGATTGAATGATTTTAAATTAAAAAATAAAAAAAATACTCAATCATAAAATGATACATCATCTATATATTCAAATTGTGTTCTAAAGATATATGCATTTAACATTACTCTTCATTAAAATATAGCAACAGACTGCTTATCTTGAAGCATAATTATAAGAAAGAATTTGATACATTAATATTAATATAATTGCTATTTGAAAACAATAACAAAAACAAAATATAACCACATATACAAATAGGGTTTGAGCCAAGCGCGAGCTTGGGCAACTCAAGCTTAGCTTTCAAGTTAATCTCAAGTTTGTTTTTGGTCGATCTAGTGAGCTTGCAAGCTAACAAATTAATTCAAAAATCTTACACTTACGCTCATAAAGTTTTATTAATTAAGTTTGAATATAAGAGATAATTAATAAATATATAAATTATAAGATTTAATTGTGATTTTTGTGTTGTGCTCGAGTAAGTTATTCTTATCTTTAGATCAAACCAAGAACTTCCCAATTTGATGAACTTGAATTCGAGTTTGAGTTTTGCTTATATATGAAAAACTTTAATGTATGGGTAAAAGGAACCTATAGGGGGAGGGGGGTGAATAGTTTCTTTAAAAATTAAACTATAAATGAGAGAAATGATAAAAAACGCATAATTTATAGTAGTTCGGAGCTTTCTCTTATACGCCTCCTATATCTATCTCTCCAATCCAACCGTCTTGGAGTTTCACTATCACTTGAAATCTTCTTACACGTAGTTTGTTAGAGATTGCGCCCAATATACTAGTTATCTAGAATTTCGCCTTTAAGAGTTTGATTACAAATGGATTGATGAATGAAAATGCCTCTCAAAGGCTGAATATACAAGTTAGAAACAATGGTCTCTCAAAGAATTTACAAGTTTGGCTTTGTGAGATAGTAATTAAAGAAAAAGTGTGAAAAATAACTTCTCAATATGTTCTCTGAAATTTATCTAGTATCTCTAACCTTTCTTCAATCATTTTTGGTTCTTTATAAAATGAGAAACTCACATGAAATGGAAGAGAGCCGTTACTCTCAAAAATTTTCCCTTTGGAAATAAAAATGGAAATTAGCAATTAAAATAACAACCATAAACTTAATTTAGTGATCAGCTGCGTTTGTTCGTACTGAAACATTGGGTTGCTGAAGCAATAATTTGGGTTAATATGACCAAATAAAAGAATTGTGTGTTGGTTTATTTGGGCAACCACCAACAAGCTGTGTGATTCAAATGCCACCACAACCATTTCTTCATACAAGATTGAGATTTAAGAGTTAAATACCAACCAAGAAATCCAGGGCTTTAGAAAGGTAAAAACTTATTTTCCCCCTCTTCTAAAGAAGTAAAATTTCGAACACCCACCTTGAATATTCAAATGACTTTAATAATGAATTTTCAATTATTTTTTTAAAACTCAATATCAACCAAATAAGATTATAAATTAAATTACCAACCTTGGTGGATTTAAACATATGATCGAATATCAGTCGTAACTCATGGTTTGAATTTTATGATTTTGATTAATGTGGAATGACCAATCATCGCCTAATTCAACAAGAAGAAAAGGGGGAAATATTGAATAATAATTCCAAATTCCAAAACTGAAGGTGCATGCGTTGAAAACTTGTTCGTTGAAATTAATTAATTAATTACGAGGATTATTATTATTTATAAATGAAAATACCCTTATTTTGATATTATACTATTTTTATAAACTCAAACTCTACCATACACAGTCTCCTTCTTCTTAAAATTTGATACAAATTGGAAGGTATATTCTAATGCTTTAATCTACAGTACTTAAATACGAACCTTAACCCCAGAGTAAATGCGTTCAATTTGGCTTTAGTAATATAGAGTCCAGTCCCCTATTGGTCATATGGCTGAACAGCAACATTAGAATTGACTAGCTAGTATATTACTATGGAACATAAATATTTTAAAATTTATAAATAACTAATTGTATTTTCATGACTATTTTTAAATAGCTGAGCCGCCCAGACTAGCCACCCATACTGCTCTCTCTTTATTTCTCTCTCTCTCATTCAAAATATCTAACACCACAACTCCATAGAACTAGCGAATCTCTCTCAAAAAACAATAACAGTACCATCATCAACATCATATCCTATGAAATCAACTCTATCTTTTCTCCCTTTATCTTCACCAACAGACCCTTCTCCTTTTCTTACTCTCGATCTCTTTCTGTTTGTCTAATCATCAACCCTAAACACTTTTATCATATTTTTATATTTACCATGACTCTTGAAGAATCCTTAAGATCTCTTTCTCTAGACTATCTAAACTTGCTCATCAATGGCCAAGCCTTTTCTGATGTCACTTTCAGTGTTGAGGGTCGCTTTGTTCATGCCCACAGGTGTATCTTGGCTGCTAGGAGCCTCTTCTTCAGAAAATTCTTCTGTGGACCTGACCCGCCTTCTGGGCTTGATCCGGCTGCCTCCAGGATGAACCCGGGACCAGCCTCACCGGTTTCAAGAGGTGGTGTTATACCAGTGAACTCCGTTGGCTATGAAGTCTTCTTGTTACTGTTGCAGTTCTTGTATAGTGGTCAAGTCTCTATTGTTCCTCAAAAGCATGAGCCAAGGCCTAATTGTGGTGAGAGAGGGTGTTGGCATACACATTGCACCTCAGCTGTTGATCTTGCTCTTGACACTCTTGCTGCCGCCAGATACTTCGGTGTCGAACAGCTTGCATTACTCACTCAGGTTTCCTTCTTCTTCTCATCGCCACCTCTTTGTGTTTAATACAACACACTATCCTTCTCTATCTTCTTTGTTTAGTGTATTTTGAGTCATATGCTCTGTAGATTTTGGCTACTATGCAAATTGCTTTCTTCAGTTTTTGGGAAGTGAGGCGAGATTTGCCTTTGTTTTTTTAGGTGTTCATTATTTGTTGTGTTTTTTCTGTTTCCCTCTTTTTTCCACAGAAGGGGAAGTCTTATTGTCTGGCAACATGCTGAAGTGACTGAGTTTGGCCTTTTGTTTAACAATAAAAACTAAAATTTCGTCCAGTTTAATCGTCATTTTCTTCCTTCCATATGAAACTTGTGCTGATTTAGTGCTTTCCTTTTCCTGTAACGACTGAAAGTTTCTTTTCACTTTCTGTTAAAGCATTTGATTCAATTATTCTTTTATTCTGTCTATGAACTAATCCTCTTCTTCTTCCAGACTTGATGCCAATTATACTTTGATTAAAAGTCTCTTTGTTTTTTTTTTTCTTTAATGTATATCAAATAAGTTTGGCTTATCTTGATTTCATGCACTGTACCATATTGAGTTTCTTGAAATTGAGTTCTTTTCTAAATGTTGCAAACACCCAACACTTTCTATATTTAGAGATCTTGATCTATAGTTAACAGTCTTGTCTTCCACAGTAAGCATACCAAATCTTTCCAAAACACTTACTTTCCTCATTTGGGATTTAAGATTGGAATAAAAAATAAATAAAATAAATAAATAAAAAAAACCACCTCAAAAGCTTCAAGTAAAACATGATTGTACACAGACATCTAACATTGCATTAAACATCCCAAACACATTCTATTTAAAAATATTGTAATTCCGTTTACTCACTAATATCAAATTTTTTTGGTCTCAACAGAAGCAACTGACAAGCATGGTAGAGAAGGCCTCAATTGAAGATGTAATGAAAGTACTAATGGCTTCAAGAAAGCAAGAAATGCATCAACTTTGGACAACTTGTTCTCACCTTGTAGCCAAATCCGGCCTACCACCGGAAGTTCTAGCCAAACACCTACCTCTCGATGTGGTTGCCAAAATTGAAGATCTTAGACACAAATCATCGCTTGGTCGCCGATCCTTGATGCTGCACCATCATCACCACCATGATCTCTCTGCAGCCTCTGATCTCGAGGATCAAAAAATACGTCGAATGAGAAGGGCACTAGACTCTTCTGATGTTGAACTAGTCAAACTTATGGTAATGGGAGAAGGGCTAAATCTTGATAAAGCACTGGCCCTACATTACGCGGTTGAAAATTGTAGTCGAGAAGTGGTTAAGGCCTTGCTTGAGCTTGGTGCAGCCGACGTTAACTACCCGGCTGGGCCAGCCTGTAAGACTCCACTTCATATAGCTGCTGAAATGGTGTCACCAGATATGGTTGCTGTACTTCTTGACCATCACGCTGACCCAAACGTGAGAACCGTAGATGGGATCGCTCCTTTAGACATTCTACGAACCCTAACTTCTGATTTTTTATTTAAAGGAGCTGTTCCGGGTTTAAGCCATATCGAACCCAATAAGCTTAGGCTTTGTCTTGAGCTGGTTCAATCAGCAGCTTTGGTTTTTTCACGAGAAGAAGGCAACTTAAATGCGCCTACTTCTACTACTATATACCCACCAATGAACGATCATGAACATAATAGTAGTAGCAGTGGAAGTAATCTTGCTAACCTTAGTTTGGATTCAAGATTGGTTTATCTCAATCTTGGTGCAACAGGTTCTGCTCAAATGGGATCAAGAATGAATGCTGATGAGGAAACTAGCCACAGTAGCCAAAGGGAAGCAATGAATCGACATCACCCAGCAATTTACCACCATTCTCATGAGTTCTAGCTAGCTATCTCAAATATTTATATACCATTTATATTTATATGATATTTCTTTCTCATATACATTTTTGTCCATGGATATGGTGCAAGACAAGCAAAAAATATCTAGTTTTCATGATTGTGAAAACATTTGAAGATGGATCATTGGATTATATATAACTTTTGTTGGAGACTTTCACTTGGCCTTTTTTTTTAATTTTTGGTTTTGCCTTTGTGGGTTGTTGTGTTTTCTTTTTTCTTTATCTTTTTTTAAAGGCTTTCTATTATTCATGATTTGGAGATGCAAGTTCATCGGAGATGGGTTTTAACTGCTCTCATGATCACGGGATGGGACGAGGAGAACCTGAGATTTGCTCTCAGTCCGAGAGGGAGTAAAAGGCTGACGGAGGAGGAGAGAGAGATGCAGGTCAATCTTTTCAAACCCGGCCTGTCAACTCATATTTATTGATAGCATCTAATCTCATAGCCTACTAATTGTCACCCTTAGGCCCCATCCACCCTTCTCATCAAATTGATAATTACATATATTACACGTCACGTGATTTTTATTGAAACCTAATTAATGAGGATTTTTTTTTCTTATTTTAATAGTTAATTTATAGGCTTTGCTTTGGACATTAAAGTTGATTCTAATGAAGGGAACGAGCTGTCTCTTCCCCTTTTTTTTTTCCCCACTTTTCTGCATTCGTGGGGGTTTTAAAGAAAGTTGATTGATTATACATTTGTCTAATTATTTTAGAAGAAATCATAAGATTAACTATTGACAATTTGATTGGTTGTCTTGCATGAATGCAATATTGAGGGTGACTTTAACCACTGCTTAAAATATTGGTACTATCTTGTAATCCTCTTTTTTGTCTCCCTTCTCATTTTGGCAAAATAAAATCATCTAAACCTAGCTGATATCATTTTCCTTTAATCTAAAACACCAACTCCATAATCCAGATTTTATGGTCATTTTTTTTAATCCTTCTACATTTCTCTTCTTCTTTCTAATCACTTTCTGATATAAATATATATGCAGATATTGGACTCTGATTTTTGTTTCAGTTAAAGGGTCACGGAAGAGAAAATGTCTAATACGGAACTTAATGGATTCAACTCTTTTGCTATATTTCTTCACAAAATGCATTGTCCTTTTCCTTTATGCATGCTTTGACACATTGACTGAGAACCCTCATAATGTCATTTATGCAATCAAGCCAACTATGATATATAGTCTGTTACTGTTATTTTAATTTTCCCCCCTTTTTAGAGAAAGCATTATAATTTTTCTTTATATTTGAATATATATTATCTAGGTAAGCATGCCTGCTGGTGTGTGTTTATTCGGCTAAATACGTGAAAATATAAACACGTATTATTTATACATGATGCATTGTTGACTTCATCACTTCAAGATTATTGTCTTCCAATGCAGCTTGTCATTTTTTGTTACCAAAAAAGGGATACCCAAAAGAGCGATATCCTTCCATGTTTTGAGCTCCAATTTCAATAGTTTCTTAAAAATTTTGATTACCGAGGTAATGAGTAATTTTTGTCTTCGATAAGCATAAAGGCTGAATCTCCAACTGAACAATGTCTATTTTTATGTATAAATAATAATATATTATAAGATATAAGTGATATTAATTATATTCAAACAGAAATAACTAAACATTAAATTACCATTTATATAAAGGCCAAGTGACTATTTCTCACCCAAGATATCTAGTTTTCTCAAGTTTTCTCTCGTTAACTTTGAAAATCTTATTTATCTATCTGTGATCGATTAAAATTAACGGTTTCAAGGATAAAATTATCATATTGTCTGTATTATTAAAAATAAATTTAAAATAAATTTAAAATAAATTTTATTTTTTCCCTAAACCTTAAAAATTAACAATTTCTCCCAACCCAAGTTTTAAAAAATAACATTTTCCCCTTTAGAGTTTTTAATTTTTTGGAGTTAGTTTTTCGACGTCATTTCTTCCTCTCTGACAACCTCCAGAAGGAAGAGGCGTTGCCTGGAGGTCGCCGAAAAGGAAGAAACAGTGCCGAAAAACTAACTCTAAAAAATTGAAAACCCTAAGGGGGAAAATATTGTTTTTTAAAACTTGGGTTGAAAAAAAATTATTAGTTTTTAAAATTTTAGGGGGGAACATGAGATAAATTTTTTAGGGATTAGAGTTTCGTTAATTTTAACAACCTATGGGTGGGTAAATGAGATTTTCAAAGTTAATAGGGAGAAACTTGAGAAAACCGCATACTTTGGGTGGGAAATAGTCCTTTGGCCTTATATAAATCATAATTACATTTATCAAGAATCAATTATTCTACTAATAATATAAATCATTATTACATTTATATAAAAAAAATTAATTATGTTCATAATATCAATTATTATTATATTTATAAAGAAACAATTAATCATCAAAACTATCATGCTCATAAATCTTAAACTTTATGTTGTTTACTTAGAGTAAAGATAAAAAAATACCTTGCTCTATCATATTTTAAAATGTATCGAACATAAAAAGAATTCATAAAGAATTTAAAGAATGTTGGTTTTTTTCACTTGACCATTTGACTTGATGATGGATAAAATAATTTAAGTTTTTCTACCTGTAAGATTTGCTGTTAGTGTGTTGTATGTTAGTATGAGTAATAGGTAGAGAGAAAACTAACTCCTATTTATAGAGTTAATTGTAACTTTCTATCAAAAGTTACATTTTTATAGAGTGACACATTTTTTCATTTTAAATAGTCACATTTTATCATTAGCAAAAAATCACATATTTACATTACTCAATAAAATTAAGGTACTCAAAATCTTATTAAATATCAATAATTTATCAAATAAATACTAATATACTCTGATAAAATAAACTTTTAATGTGTCATGTGAGCCATAAATCTTACATTCTTCCACTTGTCTTATATGATATTACTTTCATAATTTAATATGAAAGACGTAATATGCACACAATTTTTTTATACTAAAATCTTTCTTATATTGGTTATAATATTATATCATTATTAAATTAAAATATTAATACGAGTCATGGTGATTGTATATGTCATTTTATCTTGACATGGTCTCTTCCATGTACCACAACACCAACTTCTTGTAAAACTTTAATTAAGAACATAATTTAATACAACTATGCATAGAATATAGAATACTAAATTCTTATGTTAGATTGAACATAAATTAATAATTAGGGTTATAGAAAAACATATTTGAGCCATATTTCTGAAACCAAAGACCTTCAGAATTTCACCTGAAACTTGAAGATTTGTTATGACAGATCTTCTACTCCATAAACCTCTCTATGATGACTTTGAATGAGTAAGCATATCAAAAATTAGGTTTTGGATTGGGGACCTAGCTTATTTATAAGAAATTATCTGGACCCTCCCATTAAAAGTCCAATAACTGAAGGCTCACACTAAACTGTCTACCCAGACCAATAACTTTTAAGTGTATTGGGCATATCTTTATTGATCACTCAAACTCATCTATAAATTGACATTGGACTATCCAGTTACCTGATTTTATAAAACCAAAACTATAATTAATGTTAGCACACATCAAAAAATTTCTAACATTCTCCCACTTGAGCAACATCAATTATTTTATTTTATTTTAAGAAAAGAAAATAATTTTGACTCTTGGGTAATTAACAATTTTAACTTTAAGTAGCCACTATTTTGAAAACATAATAGTCCAAAAATAAATTACAATATAATAAACAATCCAGTTGATATGAGCATCAATAACGAACCAAAACATTACTTATATACTATATTGACATAAGATCGTCCTCGATTACAATTACTAATAATCAAATCAACGCAGATCAAGTTTGGGAGTGTGGCAGAATAACACCCAACAAGGTGATCATAATCTGTGTTATATCTCTGTCAGTTCTTTTTATGATTCCTTTCTAACCTTTATGTTTCAAAAGAAACAAGAGAAATCTCTTTGATTCCAATGAAGCCTTTATGTTTTAATTTTGCTCGAGACTAATGAAACAAACTCATACAACTGTCATCCTCAAGGGAAACTTTATCTTGAGACAAATGTTGTACCTTAACCTTGTACATGCACATATATCCATACACAGATAAAAATATAATCAAATATTTATATAATAAGTTTTGCAAAACTCATAATTATAATAAATCACCCAATGAAACAATGTCATAAAGTCAAGCAGAAAATAACTAGAAATTACTTTAAGACTCACACTAACCTAAGACATCAAAAGATTCTAACATACCTATATGCATCACATGACTTTTAAAAACAATAGGTTTGAGTCCTTTGGTTAGGGGATCGACCAACATTGCATCTGTACTAATATGCTCTACCTTGATGTCTCATTTCTTTATGAGGTCCCTGACTGTAAGATATTTTAGCTCTATATGCTTTGACTTGCTACTGACCTTATTGTTCTTTCAAAAAAACATAGTTGCATAATTATCACAGTAGATCACAAGTGGCCTAGAAATGGAGTCAACCACTTGAAGCTTAGAAATATAATTCTTCAACCGTATGGCATGGGTAGATGCCCTATAACAAGCAATAAACTCTGTAGACATGGTTGAAGATGCTACTAATGTCTACTTGACGCTTTTCCAGGATATGGCCTCATCTACAAGCATAAAGATGTACCCTGAAGTGGATTTGAAGTCATCAGGACATCCACTGAAGTCTGAGTCAAAATATCCCACCACCTAAAGAGTTTCCATTCTTCTATACACAAGCATGAAATCTTTAGTTCTCTACAAATATCTCAAGATTTTCTTTGTTGCTACCCAATGATCAGAACCAGGATCAGCAACATGTTGACCAAGAACAGTAACAACAAAAGCTATGTCAGGTCTCGTGCACACTTGGGCATACATTAGACTCCCAATCATACTAGCATATGGTTTATCCTTCATGAATGCCCTTTCAATATCATTTTAAGGACACTGCTTGTTACTAAACCTATCTCCTTTTATAACAGGTACATCTCTAGCTCTACAATCTTGCATCTGAAATCTTTTAAGAACACGCTCAATATATGCCTTTTGAAATAAGCTGAACAAACCACGATTTCTATCTTGGTGGATTTCAATACCAAGAACAAAGGAAACTTCCCCAAGATCTTTCATGTCAAAACCTCTAGACAAAACCTGTTTAGTCTCAAAAAGCATATTGCGATCACTGCTTGTAAGCAAGATGTCATCAACATAGAGTACCAAGAAAATAAACTTGCTCCCACTGATCCTCATATACACACACTGATCAAATTTATTTTCAATAAAGCCATGTGAAGTCATAACTTCATCAAACTTAAGATACCATTGTCCAGAGGCCTATTTTAAACCATAGATAGACTTTTTAAGTCTACATACCATGTGTTGCTTCCTATCAACCACAAAACCATCTGGTTGTTTCATATACACCTCCTTATCAAGATTGCAATTAAGAAAAATTGTCTTTACATCCATTTGATGAAGCTCCAAATCAAAATGTGCTACTAAGGCCATAATGATTCTAAACAAATCCTTTAAGGATACCAGTGAAAATGTCTCATTGTAATCAACCTTTTTTCTCTGAGTAAACCTTTTTGCAACCAATCTTGCTTTGAATCTGTCTGTCTTTCCTTTAAGATCTCTTTTAGTTTTGAAGACCCATTTACAACCAATAGGCTTGAAACCTTCAGGTAGCTCCACAAGATCCTAAACCTTATTTTCTTTCATGGATTGCATTTTATTTTCCATAGCTTTCATCCACATGTCTACACTTGAACTTTTAATTGCTTCAGAGAATGAAACTAGATCAGTCATATCTCCAATATCATACTCATTTTCAACCAAATAAACATATATATTTGAAATGGAAGCCCTCCTTTGTCTTGATGATCTTCTAAGGGGTACTTTAGCCATAGGATCTTGAATTATATTTTTAGGAATTTCAATTGGTGTAGAGGTATCTTGAGCTTCAGTTGTTTCTCTTCGAATAGAATCATTAATCCTAGAGGAAGGAGGTAGAGGGAATGTGACAACTTCTCCATGATCCTTGACAGGAGAACCAACAATAGTAGGAATCTCAGCAAGTACTGAAGCATCATGAACATCAATTTTAAGAAACTTAGTAGTTTGAGGCTCAATTATCCTTGTGCCATGAGAAGGACAATATAACCTGTATCCCTTAGAATAAGATGGGTATCCAACAAAGTAACACCTGATGGAACGAGGATCAAACTTTTTCTTAGTAGGATTATAAATCCTAACCTCAGCAAGGCAGCCCCAAACTCGAAAGTGGTTAAGGCTAGGCTTCTTACCAACCCATAACTCAAAAGGTGTTTTAGGAACTGATTTAATAGGAACTCTATTTAGAATGTATAAGGTTGTTTTGATTAACTCTCCCCAAAGATATTCAGGCAAGTTAGTCCTACTCATCATGCTCCTTACCATATCTATAAATGTGCGGCTATGCCTTTTAGCCACACCATTTTGATCAAGACTCCCAGGCATGGTGTATTGAGCAATTATAGCACATTCTTGTAAGAACTTGGCGAACGAACCCATATGTTGACCTGAATCTCCATGTCTTCTATAGTACTCACCTCCTTGGTCAGATCTAACTACCTTAATAACTTTCCTCGATTGTTTTTCCACTTCAGTTCTAAAGATTTTAAATTTCTCCAAAGCATCAGATTTCTCTTTAATCAAATAGAGGAAACCATAACGAGAGAAGTCATCAATAAAAGTGATAAAATATTAACAACCACAAATGGTAGTAGAGTAGGGCCCACTAATATTAGTGTGAATCACTTCCAATAAATCTGAACTGTGAGTTACCCCATTCTTTTTAGTCTTGGTTAATTTTCCCCTAATGCAATCAACACAAACTTATAGGTCATTAGAATTTAATGAGGGAAGAATATTATCTCTTATCAGTCTTTCAATTCTCTCTTTAGAGATATGCCCAAACCTTTTATGCCATAATAAAAAAGATTTTTCATCAATCAAGGATCTTTTCCTTATATTCTTTTCAACATTCATAGAAGTAGGAGTATTGGTTGGAGTTAGACATACACAATATAATCCATTGTCCATAACAAATTCATCAACAACTTTAGAATTTAAAGATAATTTAACTAAAGATTTTTCAAACTTAAAACAAAATCCAACCTTATCCAAAGTCGAAACTGAAATCAAATTCCTTCTAAATGAAGGTACATAGAATGTATTATTTAAAACTAACTCAAAACCACTTTTCAACCTAAGGCAAACAACTCCTATATATTCAACTTCAACTTCAACTTCTGCATGGTTTCCAAATCTAAGTGTTCTCTTAGCCTCACTTGGTCTTTTTTTGCTTTTGAACCCCTATAAAGTAAAAACAACATGCACAGTTGCTTCACTATTAAGCCACCAAGAATTTGGAGATATATCAACAAAATTAGATTCACAACATATAAGATTTAGTGGGTTACCTTTCTTTTCTAACCAAGACTTATATTTCATGCAATTCTTTTTCATATGACCTTTCTTCTTGTAAAAGAAGCATTTACCAGGATCTTTCTCCTCTGTGGCATTTGAATCTTTCTGGCCTTGACCTTGCCTTTTATTCCAATCATTTTTAAGAGCAGTAGGATTAAACTTGCCTTTCTTATATTTTTTCTTTCCATGATCATCTTTAGAATGAGAAACAAAAAAAACCATATCATTATTTTCCCTTTGGATCTTACACTCCTCAGTAACACATTTGGTAATCAGACTATCCAGGCTCCAAGTTCCCTCTGTGGTGTTATAAGCTATTTTGAGCTGGGAAAAAGTTTGAGGTAGGGTAGCTAGGGCATGATGAACAACAAACTCATCAGGTAAGGAGATCTTATGATTCTTCAGTTTGTCTTGAATGTGAACAGGTTTCAATATATAATCCCTATCACCCTCAGATTATATGTATCTCATACTAATCAACTCAGTAACAAGAGATGAAGCTTCAGCATTGTTAGAGATCTAAAATCGTTTCCCTACAACAATGAAGAATTCCTTAGCACTCCCATCAACTGGCAATCCACTAAGAAGATGTTTAGCCACAGTCTTTTTCATAGCCATCATGCATAAACGATTCGACCTCTCCCACTTACCAAACAAATCTTTCTCTTCAATAGTACTCTTACCAGTAGTATCAACTAGCTTATTTTGAACAAGTGTCATATCCCAATCACCCATAGCCATAGAAAACTCAATAATCTTTCTTCCATTGCTTGCAATTACTTCAATTAGGACCTCAAAAGTAGCATTGCTATTGTTCATAGAAATGGAGACTAAAAGAAGATAATGTAACAAATTAAAACATGAGTAACAATCAATTAAAATAGCTTTAAAATAAATAATGAAACTTGATAAGCTACACTTTATAGGGATTCCTTGGCATCATCATTGACTCACCTTTGGGCAGAGAAAATGACATGCAATAAGGGTCTCAAACACAAGGTTATATATATAAACTTTATGAGGGCCTTTAGAACATATGATATTCAAAAATAAATCACCTTTGGACAGATATATTTTTTAGATCATAGTTCATCCTCTTTTTAATAGGGTAACAACTTTTGTGAGGACTTTTAGAACATATGATGTTTGAAAATAATATCACCTTTAGGTAGATATATTTTCTAGATCATAGTTCATCCTCTAATTTGTGAGAATGATTGATCTCAGTAATTAACCTTATGTTTCCTTTATATTTAATGCACAAAACAACCACCTTCGGCAAGAAATTATATGTATTAAAATTACTGAATGTATCATTCCTAAAAGGAACATTTTGTAAGCCTTAAAATGTGTCGTTTTAGCGATTGATATTCTGAGAACTCACAAATTATTCCCTGATACAAAATCATGTTGCTTTAATTTTAAGATTTCGTGAGACCTAATACCTTATGATCTTTGACAATCCTTCCTAAGTTTGTTGCATCTAATTTTGTGAACAACAATTAAAATTTTATCTTGCATACTTGAATTTTAACAATTTCAAGCCCTAACAGAGTAAAACAAGCCAACACAGCAACAAAACACTATTACACGCGCCACCACGCAACAAGGAAAAAGTTTCATATGCCGCCAGAATAATGCATGCACTCAGACGCGCTTTCATGTGCTGCCAAAATGATGCACGTGCTTCCACGCACTGCCAAAACTATGACACACCATCATGCGCTTTAACATGCCTAGACGCGTATTCACGTGCCCCAACATAACTTCATGACATGTGATTACACACGTAGTACTAGATTTGTTTGGATCGGGTTAACCTAATAGCTATTTGGGTCAAGCAACCCGGTTTGACCAAATTTGGTCAAATGGATTATTTGACCCTACGGGTCGAGTAACCAGGTTAGGAAAACCTGGATCTGACCTGCGATTTCATAAACCCTAGATGTCGATTTTACGATTTCTGTCGTTGGATTCTACCACGATTGGCCACCTATTCAATCGTATACTACAATCTATCTGATTTTTGTCAAAATTCCGACATCAAGATGGACGCCGACAACAGAATCTGGCCGTTATTACACTACAGCAAACGAAACAAGAAAATTGGAAAAAAAAGGAATGGGAAAGATTGCTGGCAACCTTCTAGTTATAGAGAAAAATCACCGTGGTTCCCACGGGTCAAGTCAGTAGTCATTTCGACAATGTTGTCACCAACATGTATTATTACAGATCCTAGGGTTTACTTATGCGTATGTATTTTAATCAAAATAACAATAATAATTGAACAAAATAATGATAATCATAACAAACCCTAATCTGAATTATAAAAAATTTACCCAAATTTCAATTTTCCAAAAAAAAAATCCAGAGTGTATATCTATATTGATTGGCTTTGATAACACATGTAAAACTTTAATTAAGAACATAATTTAATACAACCATGCATAGAATATAAAATACTGAATTCTTATGTTAGATTGAACATAAAATTAATAATTAGGGTCATAAAAAAATCTGTTTGAGCCATACTTCTGAAACCAAAGATCTTCAAAATTCCACCTGAAACTTGAAGATTTGTTATGACAGGTCTTCCACTCCAGAAACCTCCCTATGACGACTTTGAATGGGTAAACGTATCAAAAATAAGGTTTTGGCGTGAAGACCTAACTTATTTATAAGAAATTATCTAGACCCTCCTATTAAAGGTCTAATAACTGAAGGCCTGCACTAAACCGTCTACCTAGACTAATAATTTTTAAGTGTATTGGACATATTTTTATTGGTCACTCAAACTCATCTGTAAACTAACATTGGACTATCCAATTACCCGATTTTATAAAACTAAAACTATAATTAATGTTAGCTCACATTAGGAAATTTCTAACACTTCCAACTTAACACGATCTTTATTGAAAATAATCATAATGGTTGAACTTTGATGTCTTTATTATAAGAGTATTCATATCAACATTATTCTAAAATAATTATGTATACAATTATAAAATAGGAAATATCATAAACACGTAAGTGAGCTCAAAGTGCCAAATGCATAAACTTAATATAAACATAATATAATATCATTAACAATGCCCAATAATTCCCATCCTTTAAACACATGTTTATTAAATGTTTTGGGAGGTAAACCTTTTGTTAAAGAATTTGTAATCATAAAATTAGTGCTAATGTGTTCAATTGACATTCTTTATCTCTAAACTTCTTCTTTAATGATAAAATATTTTATTTCTATATGCTTAGCACTTTTATTATACTTGTTGTTTTTAGAGAAGAAAACTGTGGTAGTGTTACTGTTGACAACCTAGGTCTTGAAATAAAGTTTTGCAATCATAATCCATGAATGACGAGAAACTACAATTATACATGTTTTGAGTACAACAAATTCCACCCTAACTTCTTCAATGCTAACATCATGCATTCTTTACTCTCATTAATGTTACCATTTTTAATAAACCTAGCATTTTTATGTTCAACAATTCTTTTATCAACATATGCAACATAGTCTAAATCTGAATATTTAATCATCTCAAGATGATTGAACTTTCTATAAGTGAACATATGATCCTTAATTCCTTACAAGTATCTTATAACTTTCATTACAACTTTCCAATGATCCAAACTTGAATTATTTTGATATTTGTCCAACATTCCAATAACAAAACTAATGTTTGGTCTGGTGCAAGTTTAAACATACATTAAATTCCCAACAATTGATGCATAAGGAATATTTTTCATTTGCTTTTGTTCCAATTCTTTTTTTTTAGAGACACCGCATATTGTTAAATTTATCTTTTTTTTTAAATTTTAAACTGCCCTTGCAGAACATTTATTTATTTTAAATTTCTTTTGAATTTTATTAATATAGACTTTTTAAGACAACTCTAACAATTGTTGTGATCTATTATGAAATAGTTCTATTTTATTCACATAAGTTGTCATATTTCATTTCAAAATTCTTTGAAAGATATTTCTTGATTTATGTAATAAAACAAAGTCATTAGCAGTAAAAAATACATCACCCATATACAAAATTAGAAAAAAAACTTGTTCCCACTAACCTTTATATATATACATGGATCAATAGTATTTTCTTGAAAAAAAATGATGGTATCCTTAAACTTAAGATACCATTGAGAAGGTTTGTTTAAGTATGAATTGCTCTAAGAAGTACTCATCTACATTCATTAAAAAAAGCTTTAATTTTGCTACTAAGTTTGTCATCTGAAGAACATACTCATGCATGGTACATGAACCATCATGTTTTGTGGTGGTCAAAGTTGTAACCTCTCCTAACTAATAGGTGTGTTACAGAAAAACAACAAGAGTTCCCTTATTTTAGAGGGCTCTGAAATTTTTGTTTTCTAATGCCTTGTAACACTCCTAATTAGGAATTCACACAAACCAATCCAACTAATCGACTAGATTTTCATCAATATAATCACAATTAACAAAATAAATACTTAATAGTAACCATAATAAAAATTAGCACCCACAGAAACTTTATAACCAATTTCAATGACTAACCATATATATATATATATATATATATATATATATATATATATATATACATATATAGATATAGATATACACAATCACAAATATACATATAGGAAACAAAATATATACGTATCCACCAATATCTATATCAAGTATGTATATATATATATATATATATATATATATATATATATATATATATATATATATATATATATATATATATATATATATATATATGCATATATTCACATATACATCAAAAACATATAAACCAACAAAAACATGGTGCCTTCCTCCCTCAGCCTTATATCTCACTAGTGCTCCTCGGGAATCTTTGTTGCAACTCTTTACTTGTAAAATATTAAATTAAACGGAGTGAACGACCATGACTCAGTAAGAAGATCATACTCAATACTCAAAGCATTTCATACCAGTACTAATTTCTACTATACTCAGTGTGTTTGGGTTATTTACAAACAAAATAATTGACACAAAAAGCGCATTAAACACATATCATAATTCTCTTCTTTCACCCATTTATTCATTTCTTTACTATACAAATATAATTCACTCATTATGATTTATGCATATATAAGTGTCATGACTTTTCTATTTTCTGATGATACGTCTTTCTCAACTCTTTATCAGCCACATAGGCTTGCATGCATGATTCTAATGCAAATGACTTTCATAAAATATTTGCTAATTCTTTCTCTTTTTTTTTGTTTGTCAAATATTTTTATTGACCGGTCTAAACTACATAGGACAGTACTCGTAGTCACCATACAAGGTACAATCCTTTCTCACATGCATATTTCTCTATTTTTTTCTTTATTGTCCACACAGTACAGTTGACATCTTTATTTACTGTCAACACAGTACAACTAATATCTTTCTTTGCTGTCCACATAGTACAGTTGATATCTTTCTTTGCTGTTCACACAGTACAACTTGCGTGTAGGGATTTTAAGTATGCTTTCTACTTTCCTGTATCATATGAGTCATTATAAAACCAAAAACACTTGTTTTCCATTATCCGAAAACATGCATAACTTAGAAAATGTTTTTCCTCTTTCTTTATCTTTATGAAATCATGCATATATTATGATTCCTTATGTATACATGTATAACCATAATATGAAATATGTCCATTCATTGTTTTCCCTTATTCTTTTCACTCCTTATCAAACATCATATTATTTTCTCATGCATTTATATATATCTCATGCATCAAATTAATTTGAAAATATACAATATAGGCTTATTATAAGAGTTATTACATATATCATGCACATAATTAAGCAAAATTAACCTATATCATATAAATTGACACTTTTGTCCTTATGACCAAAAGTTATATGCCTACCCTTAGTGCAAATTATTCCATCAATTCATCATTTCTCATATACTCAATACACAAAATCCACTAAACTAACCCCAAGAATATGAAATGTCTAAAATACCCTTATGGCAAAAATTACTTCATAAGTCCTAATGAATTTCTTTATTTTTTTAAGCATAAATCACCTTAATTCTAATATCTTACACACTTATATAAGTAAAGGTTATTTAAATAACCTAACTTAAATTACTTTAAGTACGTAAAGTATGAAATTCTTATATTTTCTTTGTTAATTAGGTGATTTAAGTCTATCATCCTTCTTTTCTTCTTCCTAGCAACTTTAATTAACCAAAAACATAATCGTCCATCAAAACTCTAAACTTCACATCTCTTAAAAATTAAATTTTTTTACCTTATAACTTAGCAGAATTGATAGATCTACGCTTTTTATAACTGAAGGCTCTGAAAATTAGGTGGTTTAGATAGGTCTTTTGATGAATTTTTGCTTGAAGAAAAAAGTTTAGTAAAATTATGGAGATTCTTGGCCAAGGAAGAAGAAAATGAATAGTTTGATGGTTTTATAAGCATTTTGGACTAATTTACCCTTAACCTTTTTCAAAAATGACTATTTTATCCTTAGCCAATTACCAAAAACCCTTAGCACTATTATATAATTTCAAGTGTGCCATTCAATTTACATTCCCACTTTGTCTCTTAAATCCTTCTAAAATGACCATTTTACCCTCTTTGAAAATTATTGCTCATTTAGTAGTTTCCTATAATTCTTTTACAATTTCTTTAAACAACAGATTATAAAATCAACTTTAGGAGTAATTTTGAAAGTAGAGTTTACTAACATATTTGAGTCTGGGTGTTACAAAAGTACTCATTAATGTACCAACAAGTGGTTTATCAATGATTTGAGAATACTCTTCTATAAATTTCTTAAATTCCTTAGCATTATCAGTCTTAGGAAGAATTGATTTTAAATTATTTGCAACTATCATTCGCATAAATATTAAGTTTAATCAATTCTACCATCCCCAAACTTTATATAAAAGTTTGGGAAATCATCACTATTCTTATCAGTAATAGTGGGTTTCTTAATTTGAAGTGTCAAATCAAAGTTAATAACACTAAAATGAAACTCGACTTTTTCACTTCAATCAGAGATATTCAATCCATTAAATAAGAGAATAGAAGAATAATGTAAATGAAGTGAAACGGATAGATATACTTGCAAATAAAATTAAATATTCATACATTAATGCTTTGAGTAATAAAATTTATTATATAAATTTAGATTCAAAATATAATATAAAGTATGTCAAAGTTCTCCTTTGAGGGATACTAAAATATACAAATATAAACAAAAAATTGGTGATAAAATATGCACTAATTAGATCAATTTTGCTATCTTTGAATATGCAAAATAAAACTAAAAAATATATTAATTACTACAATTATGTTTGTCAATTATGAGAATAGTTAATTAACCTTTCAGGTAATCTCGAAGTGTCTCATAATACAAATTTTGGTGACCCATAAACAAACATTGTTGTATAATCTTAATGCCATCTTTAAACATAAAAGTTTGTGCATAACTGAAAATAACAATAATTATAATTATAATTTAAAATTTATTTACATTAAGATTTGACTACTTTGATGACTAACAAATTATTCATAATATAAATTTTAAATCATTAGAAATATTTAGAATTTAAAATTTATTTATATTAGGATTTAACCACTTGATTGACTAACAAATAATTCATAATATAAATTTCGAATTATAATAACTTTCAAATCATTACAAATATTTATAATTTTAAATTTATTTACATTAAAATTTGGTCAATTTGATGACTAACAAATCATTTATAATTTTTTTAATTCTTTAATATTTTCCATGATTTTATATGTCATTGTCAAATTAAAAAATCGTTTATACGTATAAAATCCATAATAACAATAAACTTTAAGAATTGATAATAATAATAATAATAGATAGGAAATTAAAATTCAAAAACTACAAAACAACATACAACATTTCTGATCATTTTTCTTTAATGCAACAATTTAACTATATGAGTTTTCCCTTAGTATTGTGGATATGACTAAGAAAATAATCTTACGGTCTTTATGAACATGTACTCGAAAACTGTCTTTGGCCATTCATATCCCATTTATATTTGTCTTCAAATCTAAGTGTACTCAACTATTTGTCATGCTTAACAATATATACACTAATGCACAATTCTCACAAAACAATTTTAATGCATTTATTTGTGAAATGTGACATATATTATATATATTCTTCATAAAAGAAAAGATAAAAAATATTTCATATTTGTCTATGTCATACCAAGACTCATTCTTTGCATTTACACACAAATTAATATCATTACTTTTATATGCAATCAAACAAATTAAATTTAAACTATACATTAAATCAACAATCTTTGGTGAAATAATATGAGTTTATAAACTATGTTCTGATACCATATGTAAGTCATGTTAATTATATTCAAGTAGAAATAATTAGATATCAAACTATCATTCATGTAAATCATAATTACATTCATAAAGAAACAAGTAATTATGTCCATAATATCAGTTTTTATTACATTCTTAAAGAAACAATTAATCATCAAAACTATCATGCTCATAAATCTTAAACTTCATGTTTTTCACATAAAGTAAAAATAGAAAAACATATTTTGATCCATTGTATTTTGAAATGTATCAAACATAAAGAAAATTTATGAAGAATTTAGAGGATATTGATTTCTTTCACTTGACCCCATAACTTGATGATAGATAAAAGAATTTAAATTTTCTTATTTGTAAGATTTTGCTGTTGATGTGTTGTGTGTTAGTATGAGTCAAGGGTAGGGAGAAAACCAACTCTTATTTATAGAGTTAATTGTAACTTTCTATCAAAATTTACATTCTTATAGAGTGATAGATCTTTTCATTATAAAGAGTCATACCTTATTATTAACAAAGAATCACATCTTTCATTAGTAAAGAGTTATAACTTTTAATAACAAGGAGTTACATTTTACATTAGTCAATGAAATTGAGGTATTCAAAATCTTATTAAATATCAGTGCTTTGTCAAATAAATACCAATATACTTTGATAAAATAAACTTTCAATGTGTCATGTGAGTCATAAATCTTATAAGTGGGTATAGTTTTATCTCTAATTTAAAACTACCAAATCACATGGTAACAAATCATTATTTACGTACATAAAACTACTCATACTTTTTAATATTATCGAATATTTTAGTAATTTTGTCAAACAATTATCTTTCTTTGACGCACACACATATATTGATATGGTTACTGTTATAACTTAAAGTGTTGACACAAATTTTCAGTTGTAAATTTATTACAATCCTACGATATAAAAGTTAATATGAAGTGGTAATGAAAATAACCACTTTCAAATTTTGTCTAATATCCTGTTAGATTGTATACATTGTCATGAATACGTAAATCAATTCAAGTTAAAAGATCTCAGCCTATATATTGTGAATGGTACAAGTAGATTATAATCATAGTTAGTGAGCACAATTACGTATGTAGTAAATTAAGTTAGTTACATGTTCATGAAACCATACAACAAAAAATAAAACTTCTTATGAAATGTAAAGAGGACATACTGATTTTTACATAATTTAGCTATAACTATAACTACATCTACGAAACCAAATTCAACAATTTCAAGTCTATTATAACCAACGCTAAATTGTCATAGTACAATTAAACTTTTTAGCATAAAATAGAAAAAAGAAACTAAATCATTAAATTCAATCAACAAAATGTTATACGAATTTCAATGTAGATACGAGCATCCCACTCGTTCTAATTTTGCCTTCAACTTAGGTAAAGGTATTCAAGACCATTTTGAACAATAAGCCAAACTCGTTTCAACTGAGTGAGGTTGAAATTCCTTTGATCGTAGATCTTTATCCTACTTTAAAATTTGTAGGGGAACAATTCATGTCAAAAGAACTTTGAAAGATTATTAGAACAATAGGCTAAAATAGAGAGAACCCATTACCATTGATTACTACCACTTATAAAACCAAATTATAGTCCACATAATAATTGAACAAAAATGTCTCTTGAGATGTTGTGGGACTGTGTGAGGGCGTTTAATGCCTTAAAACCCCATCATAAACAAATGGGATGGCTAGAATTTGCAATAATTTGTGAACACTCGAACATAGAAAACACATGATTCAATTGATCAAATTTTAAACTGATTGATAGATTCAATTAGGGATGAGTGGTTCCAGGTACCCTATTAAAAACAAGGAACTGGAACCTAAACCAAAACTTGTCCCTCTTATATTAGGTTCCTATTTGGAACCAAGATGGTCGATTCAAGGTAAGGTTCAATTCCTACCTGAAACCGACAGTTTAAAATTTCTTAGAAGACTATTTTATTTATTAGGTTTGAAGGTTTAAAATTTGGTGCAAACTCATCCTTTTTTTTGGTTAACTGGGCAATCTTAATTGAGCATAGTGACTAAATCTACAACCACTAGTGCAAATTTATCTTCTAAAGGTGATATTAGATCTTTTTTTTTTTTTCAACAAAAGACAAACTTACCACTGGAAATTAAGACAATGAAAAGAATAAGAAACAAATGGTTTATGTTATCTTTGTAACAGAGAGTAGAAGAAGAAAAGTAGCTTTCCAATTTGTTAGAAAGTAACGAATTTGACTGATAAAGGGAGATTTATGACTACTTCTGTTCTTGGCATTTTATGCAAAGCAAAAGCCATTTAATGCTATCCGTATCTCAACAAGATCAATCTTGGCATGGTGCTGCTTTTTTTATGGTGTTGTTTCTTTTAATCTTCACTTGATTCTAATTTTTTATTTCTTGAATTTTTGGAGATGAAGAAGGGAGCTCTATAGTGGTTCAATGAGTCAAATAAGCACAAGCTAGGATTGATGATGAAGGGAGGCTTGTTATGTATTAGATTTAGCTCCTACCCCAGATTCTAGCTTTTTAGTGTTTGTAACCAGAACCGAAATTAAAACTTATCAATTACAAAGCATTGAAATCGAAAGTTACTCGAGGTAAGTCGATTTCAGTTCTAATTTGAAATTGAATTTTAGGTACTTGACAATTTTGGTTATGGTTTGGGTATTTTGCTCACCCTTAGATTCAAGTGGAAGCTTTAGCACCTTGGGTTGGCAAATTCGATCCATCGATCCACTCAGAACTGGTTAACCAAAATTTGATAATGACAAGTTTTTTGAACCTTTTTCACATCATTGCATTTAGGTTCGAACTAATATATGTTGTTGCATATCTCCTAAACATGTTTGATACACACTACATGGGCGGTTGTGAAACATGTTGCCTGAATTCTCGTAATTATGTAGTTGGATCCAAAATCAAAATTTTGGATTTGGAGGTTCGTTAATTAAATTATACAAATTTCAAGATTTGAATTAGAATTGAACAGACTGATTAATTAAGATTAGAATAAGTTATATGTGTTTGATAACTGTCACACCCATAGCTATGTAATAAGGGTAATTTCGTTATTTGCAATTTTTGAATTTAAATTATGTTATTGTTGTTCATGTAGCGCCTTGTACAATTATGCACATCAAAAGTGCATGCCCATGCATGAGTAGTGAAAGGCAAAATGGTCATTTTGTGCATGGTGTATATAATTGTTTAATTAATATTAAAGGATGTACGATCATGCATTAAGATGGTGCATGCTTGTACATCCAATAAAGATAAACAATGCCATCTTCTCACCTTGAATGTTTATACATAAGTAAATGTATGGTTGTTAATGACACTTGAATTTTAGATAAACAACTTTTTTGTGATTATGGAACATGATTTTCTCCATGAAACCATTTGGATGACTGTACATGTTGGTTGTATAGTTGTGATTGATGTTATTTAGCCAAAATAAAAAGAGTGAAGTAGTATTTGATGGAGTTATTTTGCATTACCTATTTTAAATAGCCAAAAGAATGAGAGTTTTGATAGAGCAATAGCGAGGAGAAGCAAATGTTATTGGGAAGGAAGTTTGGATCACTAGAAACACTACAACCATGTGAAGAATGATAGATCATCGAAAATGAGGTAAGAAGGGTAATCATTTATTCTGGTATATATTTAAGCATGCTGAATGGTTTGATTGCTATATGTTGATATGTATGAATGTTTTTTTGAGATTAAAATGAATTTTTGTGAGATCGCCTTTGTATGTAGATAGATTTGGCGAAAGATTACAATAAACTTGAATATGTTAATGATAACTTGGAAATGATTAATCCTTAATTCTATTGCATTATTGGTAATAAATAGAATAGAGATGATAATTTAGGGGTTGTAGAGATTTATTTTAATACATTAGAAAGTAAAGATTGGATTGGATTTGTCAAAAAAAGGCTAGAAATTTTAGGGTTGACAATAATGCACAGTTGTGTACACAAAGATGGATAACCTTACATCGTTAAGCAAGAAGACGATGTGGACATGTGCATAGTTGCATGACCATGAACCTTTGTAAAAAAGAAGTGAACAAATGTGTATTATGGAGTGCATGCTTGTACATAAAGTATTAAGACACACAACCATGTAAGCGAGAGATGCATTTTCGTGATGAGTTGGAATTATTTAACGAATGTTAGGAAACCATTCGTCAAAGTAGCGATACATGATCGTGATTTAAAGGAGTATATGCTTATGCACAGTCATAAAGGTGAATGGGTGTGCAAGTTTAACCATACTCATACATGATAGATAAATTACAATTTTACCCTTGTGTTATATGATGGAATGGAGAAGAGTTTAGGGAATCCTTTTTTAATAGAAAATAAAGCAATTAAAGAATAAAATGTGTCTAACTATGTGGAAGACAACATAGACTTTGAAAATAGTGTATTCATGTTGAATTCAAAAGAGTTATAAAAAGTGAGAAAAGATGATGTATATCATAACATATAATAGAGGAAATCATTTAGGTTAAAGCTAGCCCTTGATATATTTCGTGCACTCAACACCAAGGCATATAGTAGTTCATTTTATCTAGGCGCGTAGTATTTCATTTCATACATTAGTTTATTTCTAACATAGTTAGTGAAATACTTCATATACATATTGATGGTAGGGGCCAATCTATGATGGTTTTTGGTTAATAGTATCATAGCTATGCTATGAAATACGAGAGATTACTATCAGATTCCTTATATGACTGGGGTGTTGAAACTTACTTAGCCTTAAGCCTAATGAATAATGTGTTATGTGCACTAGTAATAGTAAATATCTGGGATTTTGTTAATATATGCTTTCATAAGGCATCCATAATGCTCGAGATCAGGAGGCAGACATTTGATAAATACCATTAGCTCAAGACTAGTGATCCAAGATGACAATACCTATAGTAAAAAGGCATATGAACTATTTTAGTATAGTCATATAAGTATTTAGGATGTAAGAAAATATCTGTGAGTAAACCTTAAATATAGTAATAAACACCATGGAATTTGGGAATGTCAATTTAAGTTTTATCATGATTGTTGTGCCTGATAAGTCACCTACTCACTAAATGTTTTCACACTCACTCGTTCTGTTTGTGTTTTTTTTGCTAATGTATAATACCCAATGAGCCAAACGTGTTGCCAATTTAAGGGTATTTAACTTGTAATTATATTTTTGTAATGATAAGAAAAAGAGTTCTTTTTCTTCAATTTTTTATTTGTTGATTTATTAAATAAATTGTGTGTATATGAAGTGTTCGAATGATATGAATATTTAGAAAATCAAATCTTCAAAGTGTCTCTTACATACGTGATCTTAATTAGGCAATTACATAACATAGTAGACATTTTGAATATTTCCATTGAATATTATGAGATTATATTAGTACGGATGATATAAAAGTTATATCATTAGGACAATAGTATGGATTAATGGTTAGGAAACTGTTTTTCAAATGTGACCAATTATGATGAATCATATGGACTTTTTATATATGATCAATGATTCATTGTGGGATTATACTAGTGTACCACTAATCTTTAGACCTGAAATGTTATAGTTAGATCTGGTATAAATACATATTTCTGATAAGGTGTATAAATAAGAGATCATTCATGTCACATATAAAAATCCAATTTGATTATACATTGTTTGTTTGTAAAAATGGCGATAGGTAAGATGGTATTCATTGACTCAAATATGTTTGAATCTGAGGTCCCAAATGAATGTCGATAAATATCATAAACCTAAATGTCTTACTAAAGTATAAGATAATCATACGAAGGCTGTTTGGAACAACATGTTCTGGATATATTGATCCATGATTTAATATATAATTGAGTTTAGGGTTTTGATATGTCATGAGCCTATCCTTGATCAAGATTATGCAACAAAGGGATTTTACTACATGGTATATGCGATCAAAAATATGTTCAATGAAGTATATTTTCATTATAATTTAGGGGCTATGAACCATTACCAGATTACCACTGTGGTTGAAAAGTCTTTGAAATTATTTTTTGATTCATCTGAAATCGGTTTTCAGCTAGACCATAATGAACATAAAAGGTCAAACCCATTAGCTCAAAAAGTTTAAGAGATATGAGAGAGACAAATAATTATCTTTGGATGACTAGAACCTTCCAAAAAGTAATAAAGTAAAATCATGTAAAAGGTTACATGGATATATTTATGACATTCTAAAAGATTAAAGTGTTATGTGATATAATATGGGTGCTTAAAATGTATTATAAAAACATTAATATGACAACTAAATAATTTGGATAATTTAGAGTGGTGCCATGCAATATTGATAATTATTTTAGCTTACCACTATGTAAACCAAACATGTATGACATTTTGTTAAAAGTTTTTTCATTTGAATTAAAAACTCTCTCTCACTAAAAGTCTTATAAACTTTTGGCTTCTCATATCTCTCTTGGGTGGATTGATTACATTTTGATATATTTGAGTTCAAATGTTCTAATTCATCAAAATGAGCATTCTTGCAAAGGAGAAAGATACAAAATCTAGACCCATTTTGTTGTTATGCTTATTTTTCATCTATATAATCTAATCATACTTGAAGAGTTCATGCATGTAAGTTTCTTAACAATATCCATCCATAAATTAACAAATGGTATTCGAGAAATTTTGATCCATACATGTTCTTTTTTCTCTTTTTTAGTTCAAATCATGCTATTTGGGTTTATCAACATGTTGATAATATGGAACAATGCATGCATGTACTTGTTATTGCCTAAATCATGAATTACTTGATACATGTCTTGTCCATTGGTTAAAAATTTATGAAAATTGTTTTATTTTTGGTTCTAATAAGATTAGATTGTAGAACAAAAGAGTATAAGCTTGTATGTTAAGTGTTTGGTTGTAAAATTTGATGAATATTCAAAGTCAGTTGAATATAATCATGGTTTTGGTGACATATATAATTTTTTCTTTTGCTGTAAAATGATGCACACTTGTTATTTTCCCTTAAAAACATGATTCCATATATGTGGATATGTGGTTGTATGCATGTCCCTTTTTTGCTTAAAATTGCAAAAATTAAGATGATGAAATATTATGCATAATTCGAGCATAATGCAATTGTTGTATAAAATCTAATTTGATTCACAAATGTTATGAAGTGTGTGATGTTATTGATGATGTATGCATGTTTGATGTATGTATTAAAGTTGCATCTTGAAGTGTTTAGTGCATTTTTGATTGAAAATTTTGGTTATATGGATGCTTAATTCATGTGACGACTCTGAAGAAAGCATAATTGTGACACCTTTAGGCAACTCCTATATCGGCAAAACATGCGAGAGATGTTAGGTCTATGTATGAATCCCATTTTGATTGGTAATGTTAAGATTAGTTAAATAGCCACTTTGCATGTCTTCTTGGTGATGATGAGGTAAACCTTAGCAAACATACCAAGTCCCATAAAGGGGTTAATTATGAGAGCCTAAGGCAAATCCTATATCGATAAAACACAAAAAAAGATATTGGACATGTGTCCAAAGCCTAGAATATGTGATTGGTTAAATAGTTTGTGAGCTTTTTAATTTATAACAATGTGTTTTGGGTTACAAAGCCTGGAAACAAAACCATAATGGACTGTGTATCTAAAGTGGATAATATCTTGACAGTAGGCTAGACTATTGCACCATAAATGTTACAAACTGGTTTTGCATAACTCTATGCAAGGTCATGCATCATTTAAAATAATCTGACATGGCATGTTATCTCTCTAACTGATACGACAAGTAGTGCGTAGGTTTACATTATCCATTTATGGTTGTTCATCCTCTTAAATCATAATACTTAACTTATTTTCACATTATTTCAACCATGAGCACTAACAAATACAAGAGTACATATATAAAATGACTAAATTTTCCTTAAGATATATCTGTGGGCATTACACCTTGATGCTTACTGCGTGATGCATCTTATGAGTTTCTAGCTACAACCCTATTGCTTTTACAAATACTACATCAAATTGCATATAACTAGTGGCTAATTCAATGTACATCATAATCTTATTACTTTTCTTAGCTTTTCTAAATGCAACCAAAGTTCGCTTCAATTAGGGTCTGTGTTATCTTCCACATAGTGAAACACCTCTTATTTTACAAATCACTTTCACTTCTCTCTAGTAAGGCCTCTTTATCCTTATCACCATTTCAACACATAATATAGGGATAAATTTGTCATTTCACTATTATGTATTGGCATGACTAACATACATACCCATATATCTAAAAGGCTATGTAAAGGCATACACTTTTTGGAGTCATAATCGTGTATCATAATTTTTTACTCATAACTTTCTAACATCGACTAATGTTTGTTAATGTTGAATCTAATTTATCACAATCATGCACTCCATCTACCTACAACTGTGCATCCTCTATGCCATGTATGATTGTATACCCTATAATACACAACCATACATGACTTTATTATACAACATTAATGGACATACACCTATGTATAGGAGAGTCATTTTTTACGTAAGGCACGCACGATCATGCATCTTTATGTGTACAGTCATGCAATGTTGTCTACCTAAGTTTTCTAACAATTTTTCGATGATTATATCTCAATATCTATGTCTTCAAACATCAATTATAATTCTCTAACATCTTAAAATCATGATTCAATAATTATTAACAAAGATTGGATGCCTTTGAACTCTATTCACTAAATTTCATCCATGAAACATGTTTTATCAAAGATTCTAAATATATATATAAAATTCAAGATTCTCTAATAGTCCAACAAAATTGTAGTTCATCTATAACATGTCTTTCATCAAGAATTGAGACTTAGTAAATAAATCATCAAACTTGTTCTTTAGTGATGTTAAGGTATTCACACGATGGTGATCTCTAGTGACTTTTGATTACTCCAATATTTTTTCCAAACTCTTATAGACTTTCTTAATGATATATGTCACTAAAAGATTGAAAATAGAAAATAACTCTATCAGCATTACACTACTTCTTTTCATTTTGCCTAAATAATGCACTCACAACCATGCATGGTCATACAAGCAGTTTAATGGCAAATAACTTATTTTGTGATCATAAAAAAATCTTTATCTAATATTCAAATGCCATGTATGACCAAATACTTCCTTATGCATAGGTGTACACTACAACAAGTTGGCACTATTAATCATTTACCGGGTGTACGGGCATAAACTATCCTTTTGTATAGTTGTACCCTTTGAAAAGCTTAGGCTTTTTCATACATCATGCATGAAATGAACATTTTTCCCTCCTTGACTCAGACATAGGCATGTACTCCTTCTATGCATGATCGTACATCTTTATAAAATAAAAAACTTAAATAAATTCTATTCAAATGAGGAAAAAACCAAAATACACTTAAGCATATATATAGGTGTGATAGGGAAAATAGGTAAAATATGTTATAAGTGATAGTAGACAAATTAACAAAATCAAGGAACTTTCTATCAATAAAGAATACCATTCTTATCATCAATTAGGTTGAATTTATGAGAATGAGAGAATGAGGTTATTAGTTACATAGAATGCCTAAGACCATAATGTTCGACAAAGACACACATTTTATTTAAGCCATTTGTAAGAGTTTATAAAGGTTATTAGGCACAATTCTCGCTTTTAATACAATGCATCATCCCTAAATAGATGGTCGATTGAAAGGACCAACCAAGTGTTAGAAGACATGTTAAAAGCCTAATGCTCTAATCATTCGGTGAGTTAGGTTGAGTTTTTGTCCCTAATAAAATTTGCTTATAACAATAGTTATAAAAAAACTATTGTATGGTAAGAAGTGTTGTTCTCCTCTATAGTAAGATGATATAGGTGGAGGAAACTTACTAGTGTAGTCATTATAAAAATAAGATGAAAATGATGATAGAAATGGACATGCATGCATGGTGAAAGTAAGAATAAACAACATTCAAAAAGAAATGAAGGAAAGGTAAGAATTGTACCTTTTCCAAGCTTTTTTCTTTGAAGTACATGATGGAATGGAGCACCTTTGTAAAAATAAGATGAAAATGATGATAGAAACGGACATGCATGCATGGTGAAAGTAAGAATTAACAACATTCAAAAAGAAATAAAGGAAAGTAACAATTATACCTTTTTCCAAGCTTTTTTCTTTGAAGTAAATGATAGGATGGAACACTTCACTTGTGATATATCTAAAGTTTACACCAAACTAAGCATTAAATAGGCCTTGCTTGAATTTGTTGTGAGGGAAAAAAATAAAAGAATTGTTTCCCTAAAATGAGTTCATATCTTAATAAAAGAACTAATTTTGCCTTTTTATATTAGTGGACTTAATTAGCAAATTATTATTTCTTGCATAACACCGTGCAAATTTCTCTATTTACATAAAAGTCACGCATGTATATCTTATATATACATTAGCTACCCTAATTTTATCTCATAGACATCTTAACCTTTAAAATGTCATTTTAATATCCATATAATACTTTATATAATGTTACCTTCATTTCCCTTAGAAGGTGTTAGTCATTCCCAGATAATCAATTTTATCTCTAAAATGTTTAATTTATTGATGTGACTGTTTTGGTTCATCGTGACACAACTATGAGCCCTTTTAAATGATCTAAAAAAACTATGGTAAACATCTAGTAATGTGCCATAGTCCTTAAACCACAATGAAGGCACACTTCAACAAACCTAATTTTTGATCATACGTTCTGCATTGGTAAGTTCTTTCTGTTGTCAAAACTTGATTGAGTATAAGTAACCCTAGTCTTGATACTTCTCCAAGTCATTGATTGATATATTTAAAATGTGTCATCACAAACTTCTTTTGTACGACTTACATTTTACTCTGACTAGACATTTTGTTTCCAATATTTATCGACACTCATACAAGAGCTTGAAATCAGATAATTCTTGAGTCAGTGGATACTTCAAAAACAATAACTTCATGTTAATAAATCCCTTTTTGATCATCATTCATCTCTGTATATGAACAACATAAGACCGACTTGACTTTATTGTACAAAGCATGACTAACTCCGTATTTATATATAATATGAACCATACACATCTGTATTGGATCCAACCATGATATCTCAAGCTAAAGGATTATTCTATGCATTAGTGCAACCATACGATAAGTCATTAACTACATTATAATGTCCATGTGATTTATCGTAATTGGTCATGTTTGAAAAATAGTTTATTAACTATTAATCCATACTAATACCTTAGTGACATGACTGTTATTGTTACTTACACTATTATCATCTCATGATATTCAATGAAGATATAAAATATGGCTACTTTATGATGTTATTATTCAGTCAATATCACGTTCGTAGGGAACAATTTGATAATCCTATTTTATTGATTAAATGAATTATCTGGATAGTTCACATATATACTTTGTCTTTAAACAAATAAAGGAGCTAGTTTACGTATATGAACAAAATACCACTTTCTATTATTAATAAATCATAGTTGTAGATATACAAGATGAAATGCTTTGAAACCGACAATATAAATGGTTCCTAGAGCATACACTAGGAGTCATTTGGGTTGAAGATGACTCAAAGTATGTTAGGTGATGTCTAGTTGATAAAATAGATGATAATGCATGCCTAAGATTAATTAAAAAAATTATGATGGTTAGAGACGTAAAACTCTATAGTTTAGTGTTCGTGGCTTAATATTCATAAAAGTGGCTTTATAAAATCACATTATGAGGTTAAGAAAATGGCAAGTTAACTTTATGTTACATCAACACTTATGAGATAGTTAAGCGAGTCATAAATGTGGCCTACAAGATCGTATTCATAATGTGTTTCATGTCATGGTACTATGCAAGTACATAAGAGATCCTTTACATATGTTAGGGATCAAAGAGATAAATTTATCAAATATTTGAACTATAAAGAAAAGTCGGTTCTGATACTTGACATAAGGATCAGAGAGCTCAAAAACAAGAAAATTTCTTTAGTCAAAGTGTTATAGAAGAATCACAAGATAGATGCAAAAAATATATCCTAGGTTATTTCAAAAGAATTCTTAAGACAAAATTTCAATAAAGAGGGGAGAAATTGTAACACTCAAAGGGATTTTTCAAGGGAAAAGTTGTTATTTTATACATAATTATGGTTATTTTTCTATTGTGGCATTAGGATTTGAAGTGAGTATAAATGTGTAAACTTGATCTAATAAAAAATTGGCTATCAATGCCTACTCATCCAATGCCACGTTAGTAAAATTGATAATGTCTCACATTGGAAATTTGAAATAATGCATGACAATGCATGCTTAGGGTGTGCACTTATGCATTGGATTATTGATTAAAGCTTATATAGGGCACATTATACAAAAATTGGAATAAAATCCCATAATGTATTGAACATTTTTTTATCTTATCTTTTCACTAAATGAAGAGAGTTAGATTGCATAGGTTTTCCAATGGTTAAATAACGAATTTTGGTAACAAGAAAAAAGAAGATAAAATCGCACCAAATCCTTCTAAGTGACAATCGAGTAAGTAGGAGCAAATGATTTCCATTTAATTTTTATGTAAGATATACAACATGATTGATATGAAAGTTATATGATGAATACAATTGGATTGTTGAGTGAAAGCATATCATGTGTTAGTTGGAATATATGTTATAATATAATAAGTTTAATGTAAACGTTGATATGAATGTTGAGAAATATAAAATTGTATGGTTTGCATGATTTTGTGGCAATGACATGCAAATATATGACTTATATTATGAGATATAATTGGTTTTAGAAATGCAGTATTGCTTACTAATGTTTGGAAGGCAATTAGAGCATTCATGTAAATATATTTTTCAATTTGTTGATTATGGTTTTATTTGGAACATCTTCTATGATAAATACTCTATATAAATCATGTTACACAAATTGGATTCCATGAATACAAAAAATTGATAAAAAATAACTTATAATTGTAGGGTTTTAAGAGCACTAATAACTAGTAGTGTAGTGGAATTTAAACATATAATCATGAACATGCAAAGACACACTTGTGTACTGGTCAGTAAGTTTTGTTACATGCGAAGACACTTATAAGGGTGTTTTAGAATTATACCTGCGTTGATGGCTCTTTCAAATTTCATGTGGCTAGAAAAAGTATGTTATCTAACCATTACAAAAGACGCCTTGGTATCCAGACGGAGCATAAATGTAAGCAGAGAAAATATAGGCGAAGAGGCTACTAAGGCTCTTGATTAGAACTACTATTTAATTACTTACATGACTGACACATATGTGTGCACCGATTTGTAAGTTTTGTTACATGGTATTGGTCAACATCATGCATTTGCATGGCTGACACCATCATACCAAGTGCACGACTAGCATTTAGTCAAGGCATGGTCAAACCAAGCCTTTTTAACCTATTAGGGGAGCCCGATCTATTCGTAGTCTTTCTATCACCCTTAAACACTAAGATTACAAATAAACAATCCACTCTTTTAAGTTTGATTCAATTCCTTTATACGTGTGATATATAAGCTCTTTATTTAGTCAATACTGTCTTGATTCAAAATGAATCCAAACACAGACTAAGGTTGGTCTCTAGCAAAACATTATGGCCACCCATACAACAAAGTGTCAGTGGACATCTCTTAAGCTTTTACAATATCTCTTGAGATTGAGACATAAAAATATGTTTATCTGATGATTCCTCGATATGAATTGATACATATTAATGACTAACATGGATTAGACTAAAACCTTATCCCATTGTAGCCATAAATTCAAGTAGTTGTAAATGTTATTAAGTATTCTTATACGAGATATCTTCTCTTATGTTTAAGAATGATGAATCTTTTATTAATCAACCATAATTTTAATGTATCTCAAGATATGACCAATTACTATCTTTATAGTTACCTCAATTATGGCGGCATATTAGATAACATCAAATCGTATTAATCCTTATGCAAGATGGTCCGGTAGCCTCAAGTCAAAGGATCACATACACCTGTGGTGTTCAAAGGATTTATTCCATAGGCGCTAGAGCAACCATCCATATGGATATCTTTTGATTGAGTTAGTTCAATGAACATTTCTACAACGTGCACCCATCTGTTATACCAAATTGTTTACAATAGCTTCGACACGTCAAAACTATTGCCACTTTTAGTAGGGTCACTCAACAATATGATAATCCTAACATCATTGCATTTGTCCTTATTCATTGTAATATCAAGATTATAGACATATCTAGAATGACCTCTTAATGTGTACATAAGGTTCTCATGATCAATTATTTGATCCCTTTGTCATAATTCTATCATTCTAAGTGCATATTATTCATACAATTATATAAATAGTCAACATATGAATTGAATAATAATAAATCCTTTTATTAATGATTAATATAAAATTACACCTACAATTGCTAAATTTGATTAGCTTTAAGGCACCTGACCTAACAATTTCCCATTTGCACTATAGCCAATTAGTTATATATCTAATGTTGAGCTCAACTACATGTCTATTGTATTTCTACTGTGACAGAGGCTTTGTTAGTGTGTTAGCCAAATTTTCATCTATCTTAATTCTTGTTATCCATATATTATCTCATTGTACAATCTCTTGGACTAGGTGATATCGTCTGAGTATGTGCTTGAACATTTGATGAGACCATGACTCTTTTGCCTAAGTAATTGCTCATTGTTGTCATAATGAAGCTCAATTGGCTTGGCTATACTTGGAACCATTTCAAGTTTAATTATGAACTTCTTGATCTATATAACCTTTTTTGTCATTTTTGATAGAGAAATATACTCAAACTCTATTATAGAATCAATCACTGCACTTTACTTAGAGCTTTTCTAGCTAACTGTACCACCATTCAAACAAAACATAAACCTTGATTGGGATTCGTAATTACCTCAAATAGTTTAGAAATTGGCATCACTATAACCTCTTATAGCGAGTTTAGATTCCCTTCCATAAACTAAGAACTTATCCTTAATCCTTCTCAAGTACTTTGAGATGTTTTTGACAGTCATCTAGTGTTTTTCACCTAGATTAAATTGATATTTATTACAAACGCTCAAGGTGTATGAGATATTAATCCTTCTACATAACATAACATACATTATTGATCTTATAATCAACGTATATGAGATCTTACTCATCTTATCTTTCTCAGATTGTATACTTGGATATATAACTTTTGAAAGATATACACCATGAGACATAGATAAAAATCTTTTCCTTGATTATTTTATATGGAATCTGGTCAAAACCTTATCAATGCACGTGTTTTAATTTAAGCTCGATGGTCTATGACCTTTATCTCAGTAAATTTTAATCTCAAGAATATAAACTGCTTCTTCTAAGTCTTTCATGGAGAACACTTAGATAACCAAGTCTTTATTAATTACAAATTTGGTATATTATTTTCAATAATCAAGATGTCATTGGTATACAATGCTAGAAATACAATCACACTCTTACTAATCTCCTAGCACACATATGGTTCATCTTCATTTTTTATGAATTCGAACTCCTCAAAGCTTGTTTATGTCTATAAATGAACTTATCCAGCTTGCATACCTTATCTGCTTGTCTAGCAAGAACAAAACCATCAGGTTACTCCATATAAACGTCTTTTGTAAGGTTTCTATTCAAGAAGGCAGTTTTACCATCCATATGAAAAATTTCATACTCATAGTACATAGTTATAACACGCATAATTCTAGTAGACTTAAACAAAGTAACTAGTGAAAAGGTTTTATCTTAGTCAATGTTATACTTTTGAAAGAAACCTTTGACAACCAGTTATGCTTTATAAGTATGCACATTACTTTCTATGTCAGTTTTCTTTTTCAAAACTCATTAGCACCCTATGAGTTTTACCTCTTCAAGTATATCCACCGGAGTCCATACTTGGTTTTGGTACATAGAGTCTATTTTAGATTTTATGACATTTAACCATTTATTAGAATTTGGATTTAAAATAACTTATCATAGGTCTTAGGTCTATTAGCATGTTGAGTTAGAAGAAAACCAAATCTCTCTGGCTCGTGAAGTACTTGTGTAGACATAGTAACTTTTATGTATATTGAGTTTGTTCCACTTGAAGTGGAGAACTTCCTCATCATGATTAACCATATGTAATAACATATCGTCCTGTCTAAAAAAGACTTTTTGCTCTTCTAAGTGGTAAAAGAAGTATCCTTTAGTAACTTTCAAGTACCTCACAAAGATGCACTTTTTAAACTTAACACTTAGCTTGTTCGAATTCAATTTTTTAATATAAGCTTCACAACCCCAAATCCTCAAGTAATTTAGATAGGTCTTTTGCCTAGTCCACAACTCATATGAAATTTTATCCATAAATTTAGATGAGATATAATTCAATATATAAGGAGCAATTTCTAAGGTATGACCCTAGAAAGATATAGTTAGATTAGTAAAACTCATCATGGACTTGACATTTCTATCAAGGTCCTATTCCTCCATTCAGATACACTATTATGTTATAAAGTATTGGAAGAAATAAGTTAGATACTATCCTATATTCCTTCAAGTATTGTCTAAATTTAGCACTTAAGTATTCATCTTCTTGATCACTTTGGAAGACTTTAATCTATTTCTCAAGTTGCTTTTCTACTTCATTCTTGAATTCTTTGAATTTATCAAAATATTTAGATTTTTGTTTCATAAAAAATATATAGTCATATCTACTGAAGTCATCAGTAAATTTGATAAAGTAGACTTTCTCATATTTGCTATACATTGTCATAGGCGCACACATATTGTTGTGTATGATCCCTAACAGTTAAATCACCCTTTTACTATATCTGGTAAAGGGTGTTTTGATCATCTTACCCAATAGGCATGATTCGCATTTATCATATGACTAGAAGTTAAATGATTGCAAGATTCTTTGTTTAAGAAATCTTGATACACATTTCGGTCTTATATGGCCTAGCCTGCAATTTAACAAATATGTGGTATTATGATAATTTGATTTTAATAATTTATTATTGTGTACATTGATAATTACATTACCTAGTTTTATAATATATAAACCATTATGCAATGCGGTTGTTCGATAGAAAATATTATTTAAGCTAATAGTTATAATACTACAAGCAATTGAAGATAAATATCCCTCTTTGTCTAAAACAGACATAGAAACTAAGTTTCTAGAAATAGAAAGAACAAAATAACAATTTCTTAATTCTAAAACTAGCCTAGTGGGCAACCTAAGATAATAAATCTCTATGGCTAATGCAATAACACTTACTCTATTTCCAACATGTAAGTCAACCTTTTCTTTGGTGAGAAGTCTACTCTGTCATAGTTCTTGCATATCAAAGCAAATATGAGAATCACATCATGTGTCTACAACCCATGATGAACAATAAAAATAGTTTATCTCAATGCCAAATATATCTGAAATAAAGGTTTTTGTTGCCTTTTTCTTTTTTGTCAGCTAGAAAGACCTCGTAATATTTCCTCTAATGACTTGCCTAACCACAATAAAAGCAAGCAGTTTTTCCCTTCCCCACACCACTTATTGGTTGAGTAGTAATATCAGGGTGCTTCTTCGTTTTGGGCTTGGGTTTTGCCTTACTCTTGGCTTTGACTTTTGACGCTTGCGCTTTAACCATAAATAAATTATTTGAAGCTATCTTTTGTACTTCCTTTTCAGCTTGCTTAAACATATACATCAACTTCTCAAGGATTTTCTCCTTTTTGTTCAAGTTGAAATTCATAATGAAATTAATCTATAATTTAGAAAGAGATTTCAACATCAGGTCAATGACAAGCTCATTGTCTATGGTGAAGCTCAAGCTCACCAACCGCACGATATAACCAATCATCTTGACCACATGAGGGCCAAATTGTCCTCCTTTAGAAAGTTTGCCATCAAACAGTGCACTTGACAACTCATATAGTTTAGCCTTCACATGAGTAACATATAACTCTCAAAGTGTGCAAGTATAGACTGTGCATCCATTTCCTCATGTTATTTTTTAAGCTTAGGTGACATGGAAGTCAGTATGAGACACTGAACTTGAATGAAATCATCAAGATACTTATTAAAAATATCATTTTGCTTCTAGGTGGCATCGAAACTAGGCTTAGAGAGCAACGACTCCTCAAGGATGTACAACCTCTTCTCTTAATACAAAATAATTTGAAGATTTTTGTACCAATTATTAAAGTTGCTTCTAGTGAGCTTATTTTCTTTTTCAAGAATTGATAGATAAGTTGGGTTTGACTTGGTGATTTTGTGATCGATAATTTATAGAAAAAAGAATCATCAATTTTATTTAATTATTAATATTCATTTTAATTACAGATTTAATAATTAAAATGCTTTCATTATTTTCTTCAATCTAATAGTCCTTACTATTATACTTGGGATGTTTTAATGAACTTCATAGTAAACCGAGACCTCATCGCATTAATTTTCTTATTCTTTTTGGTGAATAAGTTTGAATTAATCAAATAGGTAAATTTCAAATTAATCACCAAAAACCCACGTTCTCAAGCCAAGTGTTACGCCAACAAATGATACGACTTTAAATGTGAGTTTTGATATTAGTAAGATGGATACTACATATCTTTTTGTATCAACAAATGCATTCTCTACTCATTTCACTAATATACTTTACTTTTGTTTTGACGAACAAGCAAAGTACATTAGTTAAGTTGGACCCAATATAAACCTTAGTTAGTAAATACACATATAATTCGTGTATTAAATACATTCAAAAGAAGTTTTGAACCCAAAAATTATTAAATGTATATTTTACACTATTCCTGTATTAAACGTGAATTATACGTTGTATTGTATGGTTACCTTTTTTTTTGAATTTTTAACTAAACTTAAAGTACAAAATTGCCCCTTCTATTTTTAATTATTTTCAAAAATGTCACTATCATTTAAAAAATCCAACAACATTTTTTCTTAATTCCTAGCTTTAATTTTACGTTTTCCTCCCCCGTGGCCTCTACAAAGATTCACTCTGATCTAAAGTCTAAAATTCAAGTTGATTAATTTGTTTGTTTTTTTCAACTGACTGGTACATTTCTTATTGTATAAAGAATTTTGATTATATATTATGTTATATTAGGTTTAATAGTTTATTAAATACTTTACATTTGAATTGTTATATTAATTTTTAATAAGAGATTCGTGAAAAGTACTAAAACTATTATGATATTGTCGTATTTTTAGAAACATATTATTGAGTATGTGTCGTATTAAACCTATACATATACGTTTCGTATTTTTCTTGTATGCAAATTTTAGAAGTTTTTTTTATAAACGTAATTTTCATTATTCACTGTATTATACTTGTATAATGCATGTACCATTTTTTTTTCCGTTCCCATATTTACTAACTACGATGTAAACAACTTTTAATTTTGCATTAGGCAAAAGTGTACCCTTTCGCTTTGACAAACAAAGTTCTAATGAATAGGGGCTTAATTAGGGCATTATATTAGAAGACACTAATTAAATCTTAGACTTAATATTTAAATTAAAAGTTTTATTAATTACTCTCATTAGATCTTAAGTCGCATGTTAAGTGATATTTACAAAATAAAACTTACATATACATTCTACAACGTAAAATAAAAATGTATCAATACACAGTTATTACTAATGTCAAGCCTTTAAAATCAAAATGAGTTTAACTAGTCAACCTAAGTGAATCTTCATCTTTGAGTCTTTGTGTTTATCCTTTTGTCTCAAGTCTTTAGCTATTAAATGACTTTGTTTCCTAGTTATAAATTTTTAAGAAAATTTAAAAAAAAAATCTACTCTAAAGAATAAAGGAGATAAAGACAAGACACATAGACCTTATTTAAAAATTACAACCCAAAAATAAAAAATAAAATAAAAAATCCACAAATGTTCTTTGACTGTATACTGGGCACCATGCATACATACATCTGTATATATACATTCTAAATGAAAATAAAATTTTAATTATTATTATCCTAAGTGTCAAATTACATTTTAGTCCCTAAAAGTTTACAAAATTGCAATCCAATAGCAAAATTCAATAAAATCTCAATTTAGCCCAAATTAAAACAAAACAAGACTAAATAAAAATTTTCAACTTTAATGGGTGTACAATTATGATGTCCAATCGTGCATCTAGAATTCATCAAAATTCTAAAATGTTATATAGTTAGAGTCACAACTTGGGCATGCTAGAATGCAACCAAGGTAATTGGCACCAAGCAAAGGTCATGGTTGGACAAAAAGTGGTCCATTCGTGTAAAACACATAATGCCAAGCACTATGAAAAGGTCACAGTTGGACCAAAAATTGGTCCAATAGTGCAGCATGTTTTATTTTTCCAGTCATGATTTTTTAGGTTTTCCAGTAACGACAAATCCAAAAAATATCCCAAAATTTGGCAAGCTAATCACTAAGGTAAGGGAATATGACATGTTCACTATACTCACTCTAACAATAAGCCTCAGACCATGCAATCAATAGAATTCAAAGGCAATTTCATGTAATAACATGAAACCTATGACATTCAACCAACAATTGAATTTGCATATATCAACAAAACTCAAATAAAAATCCAAAAATCATTACTCGATAATTTGTCACAGTTTATATTATAAATGATACTCAACAAATTATGCAAAATACGATTATAAATCATCTTTACCAATTTTAACCAATCTTGATTAATGTAATTACATGCATTGAACATATAAAATTAATTAAAACTAACAATAGGTATAATTTTCATGGAAATATACTAAATAGTGGCTTTGATACCACTATGGAGTTTTTAGAGCACTAAAAATAGGCAACGCAGAGGAATATATAATTTTAAAAATCAAACAAGCTTGAAAAACCCTAACTAGGATAGCTATTTTAAACATATAATCATGAACATGCAAAGACACTTATAAGGTGTTTTAGAATTATGCATGCATTGACGACTCCTTTAAACTTCACGTGGCTAGAGAAAGTACATTATCTAATACTCACAAGGTAGTGCCTTGGTATCCACGTGGAGCATGAACGTAAATAAAGGAAATCTAGGCAAAGAGGCTGTTAGGGCTCTTGACTATAATCATTGTTCACGACAGAACAAAAGAGTGCAAAACTAGGTCTAAGGTTTATGTTTTTTGTTTGCTTATTCTTTTCTATTTATTATTATGCGAAAAACATATATTTTTCTTTATGTGCAGGTATCCAAGCACACATAGTTAGCAAGTTCAATTACTTGCACAGTTGGCATAGATATGTGTGTTGATCGATCGACAAGTTTTGTTACATGGTGTTGACTGACATTATGCATTCGCATGGCCAACACCATCACACCTAGTGTCGTTGGCACTTGGTCAAGACATGGTTAAACCAACTCTTCTCAACCTATATTGGCAAACCTAATCCATCTATGGTCTCTCTCTCAACCCTAAACACTAAGATTGTAAACAAAAAATCCACTCCTCTAAGTTAGATTATACTTCTTTATACGTGTTACCTATAAGCTCTCTATTGAGTTAGTAATATCCAATTTTGAGACGAATCTGGAAACAAACCAAGATTAGCTTCTAGCAAAGCCTCTAGCCACCCGAATAATAGAGTGTCAGTGAAAATCTCTTTGGCTTTTACAACATCATAGTTATATACAATTTAATCTTTTCTTCAACCAATATCTCTCAAGGCTAAGACATAGAAATATGTCTATCTAAGTGATTCCTTAATATGAACTGATAAAATTCAATGGCTAACACAAATTAGACTACAACCTTATCTCACTATGGCCACAGATTCAGGTAATCATATATGTAATTTAATATTCTCATGTGAGATATCTTTTCCTATGTTTATGAGTAACGAATCCTTTATCAATCACCCATAGCCTCTATATACCTCACAATATGACTGGTTACTATCTTTATAGTTACCTCAATAACAATGAACATTAGATAATATCAAACCAAAACAATCCTTACACAAGACGATTTGACAACCTTAAGTCAAAAGATTACATACACCTAGTGTTCAAAGGATTTATTCCATAGACACTAGAGCAAACATCCATATGGATATCCTCTAGTCAGTTTAGTTTTATGAACATGTTTACAACATGCATTAATGTTTTATACCAAATTGTCTACAATAACTTCAACACATCAGAACTATCACCACTTTCAGTTAAGTTGCTCAACATTATGATAATCCTATCATCATTGCAATGTCGAGATTATGGACATATCCAGAATGGCTACTTAATGTGTACATAAAGTTCTCATGATCAGTTTTTTTATCCTTTTGTCATAGTTATACCATTCTAAGAGCATGTTATTCGTGCATTCATATAAACAGTCAACATATAAATGAAATAATAATAAATCTTTTTATTAATGATTAATATAAAATTACATCTACAAATGTCAAATTTGATTGGCTTTAGGGCACTTGCCCTAACAATAATAAGATTTCAGACATGCATGCACGAGCATCCCAAGGATATGCACAATTATGATGTGTATTATTCTTTACAAACTTTATATCGTGTATAGTCTTGCATAATGCCAACCATGCCTATATGACCAAAAAATAAATATTTTTTTACTAGTGAATGCTTTTATAGAGGACACGTATAACCATCCATGATATGAAAACTAGGTCATGGTGGATGACTATATAAAAGAGTTGTATAGTCATTCACAATGTAAAAACATGTTTATACCCCTAGAGTTAAAGTACAATTGTGAAGGAGAAGATGGTGATTGTTCATGGCCAGAGGTGAATGCCTATGTATAGGACATGTACACCCATATCTAGAGTCATAGCTCAAGGATCTCGTGCTAAAGGAACCCATGTTACTAAACGTACAATTGGTAAAAACTTAGTTATCCATGAAAAATTTAGGAGAAGCATTTTATATCTTCTGGAACAAAATCTATCGAGATAGATCATGTAGATTGTTTGGAGTAACTCTAATCACATACATAGTTAAAGTGTTGAAGATATTCACTATAGAAGAATTCAATAAAGGATTCTTTCCTATGTCTCATGGCGTATATATTTATAAAGAGTTGTCTCTTTAGACACAAGAAGAGAGAGATAAGATGAGTTATACCTCATAAGCACTAACTATATGATTGATAATATATGTCATGTTATTTACTAGGATTGATGTCTTATTCACCCTATGCACTTGAAGTAGATATCAATCAATTCTAGGAGAGCAACATTAGACCACTATTAAGAACATCCTTAAGAACTTTAGAAGGACTAAGAATGTTTTCTTGATTTATAGAGGAGAACAAAAGCTAATTGTGATAAGATACAATGATGTTAGTTTTCAAACGGATTGATACAATTATAAAATCCAATCAGGATTTATTTTTAGTTTGAATGGTGGTGTAGTAAGTTATAAGAGCTTTATGCAAAATATTACAGTGAATTCTATAACAGAGTCAAGAAGCTTATAATTGAACTTGGAGTGGTTCCTAATATAGCTAACCCTATAGAGCTCTATTGTGACAACAGTAGAGCAATAACTTATGCAAATGAGTCATGATCTCACCAAAGATCTATGTATATACTCATACAACTCCATCTAATTAGAGATATCATTTTATGTAAAGATATGCAAATAAATAAGATAGACACAAATGACAACTTGGAAGACCTACTAACTAAACCTTTATTGTAGCAAAAACGTGATGGACATTTAGGCTCATATGGAATTAGACTTATGACTGATTAGCTATAATACAAACGGGACATTGTTAAAGTGTGTACTCTAAAGCCAATGGCCATAACTGAGTAACTTATTGTAATAATGTTTTGAATTAACAAAAAGGTATTATTTTTTTTTCTATAATTTTTTTTATGTAATGAATATCCTTAGAGTAGTACAGTTGTCACTACAAAAAAAAAAAAATTTAATGAGAAAAAATTAACAAAGAGATAAATATCTTGTCGTCATAAGTACTCTTTTCATTATTTTAATGACTAATTATTTATAACATCATTAAAACTAAATAAATGCATTCTTTTAACAATAGACTTTTAAATTTCTCATTAAAAGAACTTCAAATTTTGTTGTTATTGGTGGGATTAAGGGTGTGTATAATTCAATTCAAACTACAAAATTAGATCAATTTGTTTGAAAATTATAGTTATAAAACGATTCAGTTTGGATTGAAAAATTAAAAAAAACGGTTTATAGTTTGAGTTACAGTTTAGATAATTCCAAATCAAACCAAACCATAAACCTTATTTATTTTTTAAATAGACATACTATATATAACTCTCTTGCTCTCTCCTTTCTCTCTCTCTCTCTCTCTCTCTCTCTCTATATATATATATATATAAGGGTATTTTAGATAGTAACTTAAGCCTAACCATGTGATGTGGAAACGACAAGTTTAGGATAAAGTCACTTTTCTTTTTCTTTAATAATTATTTGAAATGTTATGCATATAATTAGAATAATCTATGATTACAAATTGAAAGATAAAATTATATATAGTTGAAATTTTTATGTGGCTTGAAGAGAAGAGACGAAAGTAAAAGGCCAGAGATATATGTTTTTATTGAATGAGAGAATGATTTGAAAATATCTACGAATCTTTGTACAAACCGGGGGTACATATAGACTCTAGTTCTATTGCCTAAGAAGAGATATCTTGCCAACTCTCTTCCTGCAAAGATTTTTCAAACTTTACAACATGTGGTAGACAATCCACCAAGTATATAACACTTTTCTTTGGATTTCTACCATTTACAAATAATTACATTAACCTTGCTAAAGAAAAAACAAAACAGATTAGCATAATTGTTTAATATTCTGTAAAGTAGGGTTGGACGTGCTTATACTGTCTTATTAAAAACCTTACTAGGAAAACCTAGTGGGACAAAATCGAGCAAAAAAAAAAAATTGTAGTGCACATTTTGTCCAATATATGACGAACTCAAAAAATTTGCTTCCCTTGATGAATGTTCCCCCTGATAAAAGCTCACCCTATTTATAGTAGGATTAATTTGGTTGCTTGTTGAGCTATTGCATACCGATTTTAAACAAACTTTTCAAATGTTGATGTCTCAGTGAATAAATCTCCAAGGTTATCATTAGATCATATTTATTTGACATCAATTTTATGATTCTGCTAGAGCTCATGAGTGTAAAAAAATTTCAATAAGACATATTTGATTTTGTCTCATTTAATGTATCCATCTCTAGTTTGGATAATACATGTTGCATTTTCTTCATATAAGATGAAATAAGTGTTTGTTTTAAAAGAAAGATTGCATGTTTTCCAAATGTGATGGATAACAAAATGTAACCATATGATTCTTGACTGGATTCATAGAGAGCTAAAATCTCTAAATAATTTGAAGATGTTGTAACCAAAGTCTATTTGATGGAGTATCATAATCTTGTTGTGTTATTATAAGTAAAATACATCCAGTCTATGAGTGGGTCTTATAAGGGTCAAAAAGATAACCAACAACTACATATCCAATCAAACTAGGATTTTTAAGGGATTTGATAGAATAGAATAATTTCAAATCTCTAGTTTCACATAAATAACATAGTATATGTTTGATTCCATTATAATGGTGACGGGTTGGTACAAAGCTAAATTAGGCCAATAAATTCACTATAAAGAATATATTCAGTCTAGTGCATTGGGTCAAATATAATAGAGTTCTAATGGCATTGAGATACAGTACTTCAAGATTGATTACCTTTTCATCTTCTTCTTTAAGACTAGATGGGTCCTTTTTTGGATCGAAAAACTAAACAACCATTGAGGTGCTCAAAGGATAAACCTTATCTATATTAAAGCATTTTAGCAATTTTTCAATATACATTGATTGATGGATAAGTAATCCATTTGAAGTTATAACCTTCTTTTTTTGGATCGAGTGACTAAACAACCATTAGGGTGCTTGATTTACAAATCGAAAAAATATTTTGTTTTTCTAAAATCTTTCATCTCAGATTCCTTTTTCAAATATTCAATAGTTTTTAGAGCTTTTTAAGAGTCTTGATTAAATTCATGTCATTAATATAAACTGTTATAATGACAAACCCCGATTCTGATCTTTCTATAAAGACACATGGGCATATAGGATCATTCATATAACCATCTTTTTTTCAAATATTCACTAAGGTAATTGTACCACATTCTTTCGAATTGTTTTAGTCTATATAATGATCTTTGTAACTTGATTAAGTACATGCCTCTTAGATTAACTCTTTTTGCTTCAAGCAATTAAAATCTTTCAGAGAGTTTCATATAAATTTTAGTATCCAAATTTTCATACCTATGTCCATTAAACGCATATCCAATCCTTCAGAAACTGTTAAACTAATTGAATATCTGAATGTGACTATATCCATAACTGGTGCATATGTTTCATCAAATTTTATACCTAGCCTTTGTAAAAAACTTTGGGCTATAAGTCTTGCTTTATATCTAGTAATTTCATTTTTCTCATAAATATCCATTTATATCTAATGGGTTGGATGTCTTTAAGTGTTGGGACTATAAGCCCAAACACTTAATGTTTTGCAAGTGAATCTAATTCTATTTGAATTACTTCTTTTTATTTAGACTAATCATGTCTTTTTTTACACTCAGTCATAGTACGTGGTTTAAAATTATCATCATTTATAATTTCAATAACTACTGCGAATGAGAATACACCATCAATATTAACCATTTTATGGTTCTACATTTCGGTAACTAAGAACCAATTGTAGAGGAGAATATTGACGATAAGAAGAAGGTCACAAGCGAATTAATGTTGCAACACGTAATATGACATGTCCCTACATAGAAATTGGTAATTGAATTCTTAATAATAAAGTATATGCAATTATTTGAAGTTGCTTGATAAGAGGCTCAACTAATCAATTCTAAGTATGGACATGTGAGACTAGATACTTAACATCAATCTGTATAAACATACAATAATTATCAAATGTCTTAGATGTGAATTTACTAGCAATATCTAATTGTATTGATTTGATTGGATCATCTCAAAAATGAGATAATTTGAGTTAATAGATTAAAAAGGCAACATTTTGAGTTAGCAATAAACAAATATGAGACTATTGTATAGATACATCAATTAAGACTATAAAATAACGAAATTGCCCACTTGGTAGATGAATAGGTCCACAAGTATCCCCCTAAATCCTTTGTAGGAATGATGGGCATTTAACTCTAACTTCGGAGAGAGATGTCTATGTGAATTTTCAACAATCTTATGCATCATTGTAGATCCTAGGTGACCTAAATGGTCATGCCAAAATATAAAAACTTTTGGATTTGAGAACTTCTAGTTTGATATTGCATAGGCTTCAATTGCTTTTATGATTGTAGAATACAATCTAAATGATAAAGTGGACAATTTATCAAATACATGCCTTCTTCCAAAGCCATTACCAGTTATACAAAGATATTATGCACCATTTTCATTCATAGTTTTAATATGATAGTTATTATTTCTTATATCTTTAAAACTAAGGAGATTTCTTTCGGATCTACTTGAATATTATACATCATTGATGCTTAATTTGATCCCATATTGTAGCAAAATTATGGCTTTTTCAAAGCCTTCAATTGGATTTATTGATCCTAATATAGTTTTTACTGTAGCCTCATTTGTGTATTATTACACTATCCACTAGACACATGTTTTTATCACTAACTTTTAAAGTTAATGTTTCAATTTTGGAGTTCATTTCCTTTCATTTTAAAATTTATATTAGTCATTACAAAATTTGAAAGGAAGAAATACATAGTACTAATTAAACAACATGATATATATGATTCCTTAATCTTGAAGGAATTATGAAATATCAAAATTCTTCGTATCGATAGGATCTGGACTATTAACACAATTTGATTTAATCTTTTTGGTAGTATTTTCAATGGATGCTTGGTATAAATCCACCAAATGTTTGGGCATATGACAGATATGCAACTAATGACCTTTAGAACCGCATTTATAACATTTACTTTCATGATTTTGTGGTTTGGTCTGTATCATATTTCCTCTGTCCTATTTTACTTTGTCTCTAGTCCATTTATGGTGGTGAGATTTTCTATTATGACTACCTTTGGATAAAAACTTATTTCATCCTATACTTCATCTACATGCACAATAACTACTATTGGTAGTTGTGTTTACTTCAGGAAACAACACAGTGCCAATGAGGCATGTCTAATGGTTTCTCAATAATAATTCATTATTTTGTTCAATCATCAGTAAATTCAAATTTTTTTTAAGTTTCTTTCCTAAAATTGCTGTTGCAAAAGCATATTTAAATGATGAAATATGGAGAAAGTTTTCTCTAATATATTTTCTTTAGTTATTTTTTTCCCACAAATCTTATTCGGGAGACTATTCTAAATATAGTAGAGTTATATTCATTTACAGATTTAAAATCCTGTAAGCATAAGTAAGGCCATTGATATTGTGCCATTAGCAATGTCATTGATTTTTTATGATCAAATCTTTCTTTTGGGTTTCTTCATAATTATAGTGGATCCATTATATCTACGTATTCTACTCATAATCCTTCATTGATATAGTGTTGAAGGAAAATAGTAGCCTTAAATTTATTATTGTTTCTCCAAGGCTTATAGATTCCAAATAGCGAATCATGTCCAAGGACTATTCAATGTAATTTTTCTATCTAATCGAAGGGCAACATATTGGAGTTTTATGAGGTTTGTCATTTTCACCAACCACAGGTTAATAAAAGCAATAAAAATTAGTGATATGATGAAGAAAAATTATGTTAGAACTTCAAGTTCATATTTGTCTTATATTCATAAAACTTCTGGTTTTATAATTAACATTCAAAATATTATAGTATTATAAACTTTAATAATATTTCAGACTTCAATTTCATATTTTTCATAACTTATGCAAATTTCATGTTGTAAATGAGATATAGTTATAATAAATACTTTGATAAAACTTGAGACTTCGAGCCCATATATATATATATATATATATATTCTCACAATTTTGTAAACTTTAAGTTACAAATCGGATAAAATTACTATAACACAAATAAATATTCCAATGATATTTAGGACTTTAAGTTCATATTTATGATTTTACAAAAATTATATATAATTATAAATAAAAATTAAATAGAAGAATATCAATAATTAAATCATAAATAGTTTATATTTTCCAACATGGCAATATCATAATTGAGATACCTATATTTGTAACATATAAACAGAATAACAACATAATTGAAATATTATTAATATTATGAAATACTTGAGTGATTTGTATTGATAATGTATTATGAATATAATGAGAATAATACATTATTGCAAATTGAAAGATAAAATTATATATAATTGAAATTTTTATGTGGCTTGAAGAGAAGAGGCGGAAGTAAGAAGCTGGAGATATATGTTCCTTTTGAAAGGGAGAATGATTTGAAATATGTATGAATCTTTGTGCAAATGGGAGATATGTAGAGACTCCATTTCCACCTCCTAAGAAGGGATACCTTGCCAGTTCGCTTTCTGCAATAAATGTAACAATAAATGCATTCCCATGAGACCATTCAAACTTCATTGCATGTGGTGGACAATCCACCAAGTATATAACACAAAATAATTTCTTATTTTACAATCTACAGTAAAGGGTTTTGTGCAAACAGCAACCATATTTTTTTTTAACAAAATAAGATAATTTTTATATATTTTAAAAAATATATATAAATATATTTTTTATATATTATATATAAAATATAAAATATGGAGACAACCCTAAATCAAAAAGCAAATATCACTATCTTTCCTTTTTGATAATATAACATAATCACAATCTATTGTCAATCTTTTCACCTTGAACTCTTTGACGTCATTGTCATTATTTCTTGTTAGAAAATGATCATAACTCTATTACTATCATTCTTGTTGATAAATAGTTTTTTTTTTTTTTTTATATACAATTCTTTGTTGTTTACTTAAATTAAATCAAACAAGTAACAAATCTCTCTATTTATTTTTTGTTATAATGCTTTCTCACAACTTTAACTTAAGATTGCTTAGCATTCATTTGGTTAATGAGAACCTCGATGAGTGTCTTTATTTATTTATCATTCATTTGTCTTTGCATGCTGTTAGAAGAAGTGCATGTGCATGTGATAATAAGGTTTTAGCGCAGTATGATGCTCACAATGTGTTTAACAAAATTCCTACATAGGAATATTATAAATTTTCAGAGAGATGTACACTGTATTGTAACTGATGATGAGTAAAATGTCAGAGAAAAATTAAATGTAAACCTACAACAGAGAGATTGAAAATTTGGTGGTGATACATTTACTGTTCAACACAGGGCTGATTGCAGCAAGGTTTTGGATTGGAAGATTTACTTTGTTTGGTCAAAAAGTTTTTACGATGCTAGAAGGTTTTCTGAAACAGTCGTTTTGTTTAGAAGTTTCCTAATTGTTTGATACTTGATTTCCTTTGGCATTATTGTTTTTCCCATGCTAGCCTCCCACCATTATTGTTTGTAATGTTTTCTTATTTCTTTTGATGTTTTATTTTTGAATTGTTTGTTGTCCTCAGAAAGACATATTAACCTTGCCAACTGCTTGCTGCTATGAGTAATGTTGACATATATGCCCAACTATATTGACTAACTAGTACTAAACCATAAAACTTGAACTAGCTGTTGAATCTCAATCCTATGGACTGAACTGAAGTAAGCATTGCTTCATTATTTAACTTTAGCCGAACATTTTGGTTGATATAATATTTTCTCTCATACTGAAGTGAACCTCGTTTTATTGTGTTGTTTGATTTCATGGTTATTACTTGATTCCATTTCTTCGTTAAGTGGTCTGCATACATTTTCAGGATATATCAAAATGCCTTCTCTGGACACAAAGGCACCATCACACATGGCCACAAATTTATTCGTACTTCAACTATTCACCGTTGAAATTACTTTTTTATCTCTCCTTAGTCGTAGTTAATTAGAAACAAACGATCTAATTAACCTTAACTATCAAACAACTTAAGTCAAACACTATAGATTTAATTTGGGAGCAACATTAAAAATTAGAGAAATCAATAAAGCTTAACAACACAAACATAAGTGATTGTATTTAATTTAGTCGAGCGTTCTTTTTAAGATTTAATAATCGCTAATGCAGCAAAACATTAACCCTTAGTTGCTTCATAGATTAGAGAGATCAAACAATTATAAATTTGATATCTAATCTAATAGCTGGTTATAATGAATAATTAAATAGTAGGCCTCCCAACAATCAAATAAAATAATCATTAAAAAAAATCAAATACAGAAGAATAATCAATACTCAAAGCATAAATTGAACAAATAAACTAATTAGATCTTACAGTTTATGAATTATGAGGTTTTAGTTTCCCTTGACCAAGCCAAATAAATCAGCCAGGCAGGGCCATTGAAGCATGTAGAGAAGAAAAGAGAAAAAAGAAAAAATAGTTGTTGTTCTATTTTGCTTTATCTCTTCACGTTTTATATTTTAATATCTAGATTTTCAACCTTTTCCATGCTCTCCTAAAGGTAATCGGAGTCTTCTAATAATAGGATATTTCCACTAATTATGAAATAGTCAAAATAAAATAAAAGTTCTACTTTAAATTGGAAAGAGCAATATAACAGCTGTGAAAGTCGTCCACAACCTGGAGACTTTTAAAAATATCATGCATCAGATCTGTCACTAAAATAAGTGTTGGAAACGTTCTAGTGCAGGTGTAGCAACTTCAAGCCTGATTTCGATCAGTTCTAGACAAAGCTTAAACATGAAAGTTGTAGAGCTCTTTCTTGGCTTTCCATAGCATCTTGAATCGTCTCATTTGGAGCTCGGATGAGAAAATTATACCCAAAATACGAAGACATGTCAAGACTATTTAGAAATCGTGAAATTAATTCCGTTTTGCTCCAAATGCCCCCAAATGCTACCTAAACCAAAATAAAACTTAATAAGTATAATTCGGCATAACATAAACATAAAAACTAAGTATTAAGGAGTAAAAATATAACATTATGCAGTCTTATCAGTGAGTTTGGATTTCTTTAATTTTTTCTCTTGTTTGGAAGCATGTTTTTTTAAATCCATAAAAAGCAATTATAGTTATTGTTATCCTGATTTTTTATTTCCTGCATGTAGGAGGGGGAAATTGATGGTGTAGCTGTGTTTCATTCATATGAGGATGGCATGCCTGTTGGATCTCATTAGACAAGGCTAACTGCTTCAAACGTATTTCATCAAAAAGGAAATTTACCTAACATTCTTTCATTTTTAAAACTATATTTGGCTAACCGAAACTCATATAAGGATTTTTTTAAAATAATAGGTTCCTCCTATGGGTTTGATCTAGCCAAAGCTTTAGGTTCCAGATGTGTACCCCCCACCACCCCGTTCATGGTTAGAAATATCTGTTAAAATTTGCTGCTTTGCACCATAAATTATTTGTGCCAAATTTCTAATTTTGATATCGTCTAATGGTTTACTTCCAGTTTTAATGACTATGAGGATATGCTGGAAGATACATGGCAAACAGAATTTCCCAGAAGATCTGACATGTCAGATGGCTTAGTTGGTGGCATTAATGTTGGTCTATCAATGTGGGGGAGCTACCCAATTTTAGCAACTAAGCCAAAAAGAGAAGAGAAGATTGGCCTTGCTGAAGCTGTAACAAGCAGCATTCTTTCAACAAGTAGGCTTGTGTATATCTTCCACGGTGTATTATTGACTGTCGTATGTGTCCCGTCTAACCGTTTGTTGTCATATTTCCAGGTCGTATAGACCTCCAGGGAAAATTGTCCTATAGCACTTACAATTGGTGAGTTTTTGTTTCTAGTGTAGAATTTTTAAAGATTCCATATCAAACATTTGATATTTCAGGGAATGGCACGGCTTTGTGCTCTAGATTGGTGGGGTAGCTTTGACGTGCGTTCTCATTCCTGCCATAGAGGAGAGGTTTGTTACATCCTTGATTTTCATTCCTTTATATTTCATAAATAATCATGTGAAAGTCAGCCTGTACTAATTTATCAGTAAAATGAATATTTTCAGATTTAGTATTCTTGGATAAATGAATTTCACCATAGAAGTAAATTATATAATGTAGATATATTTTGTTGTTATTGATATTTATCAGGGTCGCTTCTCGCATTTCTTGGTTTACCCAACACCTGATCAAAAGCCAACCACTTCTAGATCATTTTCATATATCTGAACCAAAATCAATCTATAACTCCAACACCTTATCTATCATGAAGTGGTAGAAGGAGTGGGTTTGGTTTTCTTAAGAGTAGAAACAATCTTATACTAAGCTCTGAGATTCATATTTTATATTGCTACTAAAAATAGATATAGCAGCAGCAGTTATTGCTACAGTTCTCAGCCGGGGATATCTTAGAGATTGCTGAGGGTTGAATGTTTTATGCAACAAAACTGTCAACTGAATTTCTTCCTTTTGAACTTGACCAAAAACTCTATAAGGTTATGTTTTCATAACTTCAATTTTTAGATATATGATAACTTCTAATTATAAAGTATTTTTTCCCTTTGATAGATATTTTTACAAAAGGATGTTTAAAAGTTAAACAAAGTATTTTGGAATGTTTTTTGTTAAATAGGTATTGTATTCTTAACATGACACCATTGGACAGGATGAGATGCTTTAAATTCATATATTTCCAAATGTTTTCGATAGGATGAGATGAAGTTATGACTAAATACTCTTTCAAATAAAAAAGAGGTGATGACTTAATGACATAAAAAATAGCGTAAATTTGTTATTTGCCCTGTGGACCTCATAATTTTTCATTTTGCATTGGTTGAAATCAAATAATTTTCTCTTATAAAAGTTTTGCTATACAAGATGACATGAGGATGGGGCATCTCTGTCTGTACTCTATCCTTTATGTGGCCCAAGTTTCACGTGAATGCCCTTCCTGGTCATGTGCAAGTCAAGGTTTTTTTTTTTTCACCCAGGATTTTCTGTGCAGGTTTACTCAAAGCAGCTTTATTATATTTTGATATTTTCCACAAATTTCATTAGTCATTGATTGTCTGTGTGTACTGAGGTACTGTTAAAGAAATGTCCTAATTTTCTCAATGATTTTTAGCGGGTTGCTTCATGTTTCAAATATGCCCTATGTTTGAAGATTATTTTTTGTGTTAGTTTTCAATATTGAGGGCAACAGAACCATCAATTGAACTGAATTTAAGTGCTCATTTTATCTTTCCAATGATGTATATATATGTTTGGTTTCCAATCATAAAGTGTCCTGTTTGAATGACTAGATCTATTTTGGTTTTCTTTACTTTGTTTGATAATTAGTTTGTAAGAAAAAATATATGTTTGAATGTGTGTACATAGATATGTTATGCACATTTTAATCCTAACCTCTCTCTTCACAATTTATAGGTATTTGAATATACAAATGAATCATGAAATTCTTAATTGTACATAATATATGGAATTTTAGGCTAAAAGACTTGTTCTCACACGAGGCTAAGTGTAATTCTAAATTCATACTCTCAAACTTTCTAAAACTCAAACTCCTACTCATGAGTAAAATTTTATAAAAATCTCAGTTAATGTTAAGGGTAAAATCATCATTTAACTAAAAAATTTAAAAAAAAAAGCTTAAATTTTTTTGCATTTTCTCCCTTCAATTTAAAAATATAACAATTTTCCCTTACCCAAAGTTTAAAAAGTGGCAATTTCACCCTTATGGTTTTGAAACCATTGCCAGAGATGACGAAATTAGTCCTCTTCGACCGTGTTGGCTCTCCCTCCTAGCTTATCTCCTCCTGATGACTTGTTCCCACCTACCAGTGATAGCAATTACCTTTGACGAAGACAATCGCTTTACTCCTCAGTCTCTAGCTTAATTTTTTTTCTCTTTCCTTTCTTCTACCTTTCATACATGAGTGTGTTCCTTTTGATACACAAAGTTGTATCACTCTTTAAAAATACACAACCTTCTTAGGCACATAAAGGAGAACGGTACCTTTTACCATAGATTGCCTTATAAGGCACCATAGAAATTAGTGTCTGATAGTTGTTATTATAGGTGAACTTTACTAAGAGTAACGTCTTTGCCAACTTGTTTTATGATCCAAATAATAAACTCTTAACATATATCACCTTATTAGTCCTCTTAGTCTAGTCGTTTGTCTATGGGTCATACGTTGTACTAAATGCTAAATTGGTGCCCAATGCTCTATATAAACTCCTTTAAAAGGTTAACACAAACTGTGTGTCCCAATTTGATATTATCGTCTTGGGCACCTTATATACTCTGATAATCTCTCTAACATATAACTTCCTAACTGGTCTATAAGGGTAGGAAATGCGCTAACTTAGTCAATTTATCCATTATCACTCAAAACACATTAAAACTACTTTGAACCCTTAGGAAATATGATCACATTTCCACTCAAGCACACTTAAAGGCTAAGTTGATTGGTGAGACCATTGGTAACATACTCACCTATATCTTTCTTTATATCGAACCATTAGGAACTTTTCCTCAAATCCTAATAGATCTTTACACACCTAGGGTCAGAAGTGTAAAGAGAATTGTGCGCCTCTAAAAGAATCCTTTGCCTTAACTCATCTACTAAAGGAATACATAATCTACCTTAGAATTTGAGAACACTATCCAAAACCTAAAAATTTATCTTTAGACCATCATAGACTTTTTTAACTCTCTATTTACACTAATCGTCTTTTAACAGCGTTATCTTGATCTTCTTTAGTAATGTGGATTTGATCTCAAATCTAATTAAAGCCCTAATCATAAACTCAATATGCTCTTGGTCCAAGTTTATCTAAATCTCTCTCTAAACTATTAATTGTGATATGGGCACTTTTCTGTTAAAGGCATATACTACAACATTTGTTTTACCCGAATGATACCTGATATCATAGTCATAGTCCTTCATTAACTCAAGCCATCTTTTGTGTCTCAAATTTAGCTCTTTTTGATTGAAGAAATATTGGAAGCTCTTATGATCGATTATATATTGCATTTCATCCTATTTAGGTAGTACCTTTAAATCTTGAAGGTAAACACTACCGTTGCTAACTCCAAATTAAAAGTAAGGTATTTGGTCTAAAAATTTTTCAATTACCTTGAGGCATAAACTATCACCTTGTCTCATTGCTCCCAATTCTCTATGAGATAAATTTATAAATAAATCATACTCAATCTCTTCCTCTATTAGAGCTAACACTAGAACAAAAGTCAATCTCTTTTTTAACTCTTGGAAACTCTTTTAACATAAATCTAACCATTGAAATTGAATTTCCTTTTTTGTGAGAGCTTTGAAAGATCTTGCCATCATAGCAAACCCTTCCACGAATCTTCTATAGTACCTAGTCAAACCCAAAAAACTTTAAACCTCTTTGACAATCTTTTGGCTTTACCAATTTAACTCTGCCTTAATCTTGCTTTAGTCAACAAATATATCTTCTACTAAACTACATGCTTTAATGCCAAAACATATATTTTGAGAGCTCTACATACAGTTTTTTTTTCTTTAATCTCTACAAAGAAAACCTTAGGTGTTGTTCATGCTCCTCATAACTTCTAGAGTACACTAAGATGTCATCATTAAAGACCACTATAAACTTTCTAGGTAGTCATGAGATAACCTATTCATTAAATCTATAAATACTATAGAGGCATTTGTTAGTCCAAACGACATCATTACAAACTCAAAGTGACTATACTTCATTCAAAATGCTATCTTGGGTATATCCTACTTAGCCACCCTTACCTGATGGTAGTGTAATCTTAGATTTATCTTGGAAAATACAACAACTACTCTCAAATGATCAAACAAGTCATCTATTCTTGGTAGTGGGTACTTATGCTTTATTGTTACCTTATTTAACTTTCAATAGCTTATACACATTCTTACAGACTCATCTTTCTTTTTAAAAAATGGATGAACACTCCCCAAAAAAAGTGACTCAGTTTGATGAACCCATTCTCAAGTAACTCTTGGAGTTGCTTCTTTAACTCTTATAGCTTGGGTTAAGCCATTCTACAGGGTTCATTTGAAATAGTTATTGTGCTCAGTGCTAATTCAATGTTATACTCAATCTCTTGCTTAAGAGCTAATCTTGGTAACTTTTTTGAGATAATATCTAGAAACTTCCAAATGACTAGCATCTCATCAATTTTCAGACTTGATTGTACCTTACTCACTATGTAAGCAAGAAAACCTATGCACCCCTTATTCAACATTTTCCTTACCTTTATGGTATTGATCATCATACTTCTAATGCGTCTTACACCAAACACAAACTAGTCTCTATTTTCTAAGCTAAATTAGACTTTCTTTCATTGATAATAAATCTTAGCCACATTTCTCCCCAAGAAATCTATCCCTAAAATCATGTCAAAATTAGGCATATCGAATATTATTAGAACCACAAGTAGATGTTTGCCCTTGATTTCAAAAGTCTTTTCCAGCAATATCTTATCATTTATGTAACACTTTTTTCTAGATAAATATCCCTATGCAGAATATACACCCCAAGAGATGTAACAACTAAAAACTTTTACATGCATAAATCTATATCCAACATGCATTATTAAAAAACATCCCACAATCCCAAAAATTCATTTATTACTTAATAAATAAAAGTAGTTAAGTCTGAAACATCAAGTCATAAATCAAATGTGCATACACAAATGTAAACAACTAAAAATACATAATAAACCTAATCATGAAAAATAACGAAAGTGCCCTTACCCTGATGCACCACTATAAGCTAACCCATTGGCTCTCTCATTGTTGCCCCTCTTCTCTGTACCCTTACCTGTAAAACCATACAAAAGAACACAGTGAGTGAAACACACTTGGTAAGCATATGATCTCACAATACCTAATATGATATAAACATCCCAATTAATCATAGATTTATAAGTTTTTTACTAATCTTTTGTGGTATTACAAATGTGTTTCCAACATCTCGGATGCCCATCTCGATTACATTGACACCCACTGTCATATCCTTATTAGAGGTGTTATCTCAAATAAATAGTGCCAAATGATGTAAACTGATATCCCAGATGCCTAGTGAAAGCATATGATATCCTAATGTCATTCATAACGTATACCTTATACACATGTTAATTAGAGTTTCAAGCTAAAAATACCATAATATCATAGTAGTGAGACTCTAGACTTCTTTTACTATCATACATGTATTATAGATGCTAAAATGTCTAATGTCGATGCATGCATGAGCATCCTAGATTCTAAGGCACCTTGTGCCAATGTATAATCATCCAAAGAAAGGTATCGCTATCATATAGACTAACCCTATTGCGTTCACAACCATATTACACACAACTTGATGGCTTAAATAAACAAAATATATCATTTCCACCTTTTTACTCAAAACCACTCTGACCAGAGTATGTGTTATCATCCACAAAGTCAAACATGCCCATAATGGTTTCCATTATCAACAACTTTTGTTAGAGCTTTATCATTTGTTTTCCTCATAATCCTTTATAAGACTTCATTCTCAAGTTTTTCGCAAATGTATACAGGTGTGTATCCTTCACACACAAGGTTATGTCAATTCATCCACATGGCATGAAACCTAGGCATAGGGTTTGTATCTTTGGGGTATGACATACGGTCATGTGTTTTATACCATATAAGAGTATATCAATTCCTAAACACACCCCTATGGCTTTAACCTAACATAGGAAGAAATTTCGCCCAAAAGTACATAAGCATGTGTCAACTTACACACGGGCATGTAGCATGAATTTTTCATAATTTTGATTTACATGAAATTACATAATTTGGCTACCAAAAACTCATTCTCAGGCATTTCAAAACCACACTATTCAATCAACCATCTATCCTAACAATATTTTAGCTACTATTCAAACAGAAGATATGTTAAATGACTAATAACATCATATTAATTAAATGCACAAAGTCCTCAAATCATTCAAGACATAAACATATTCTTCCACTCACATGTAAATCAATCTATATATCATCATTGTTTTTTTCTTATTTTGCAGGTCTTATAACATACAATATTTATCACCCTAAATCGCAACTAAATCATAATCTCAATATAACATAAACTTCATTGAATTTCATATACAATCATCATAATAGTAGAATAGATCAATATCAATGTCACATAGACAACTAATAAAAAAATTAGCACATATACATCAAAATCACCTCATAATTGATAATTGAACTCATTAAACAAAAAAGGCAGTGAAATGTCCACGCTACTTACCTTCCTTCTAATGATAGCTAGTCTTTTTATAGTAAGAATTCCTCTTTTTGATGTTTTCTCCAACATCCAAGGCTCCAAGTCTCCTTACAAACTCTTTTTTCTCTTTATAAAAGCTCTAAAAATTAGAATTAATATTGTGAAAATTGCGACCAGGTTCTTTTTATTTTTCAGAAGTGACATCACACACAAGCATGTACTATTCATAAACAATTATGCATGTTATTACACATTAAAGACATTTTCTGGAATCACAACGAAATTAATCCTTATCCAAAATTCAAATGAGCTAATCATGCATAGGGTGTACACTCTTATACACGAGTGTGTATGTTATTCAAACTTAGCCAATTTTCACGTATCAAATAAAATGACTATTTTGCCCTTTGCCAAAACATACACAGGCATGTGGCTTTCACATATGATTGTGCATCTCCAAATCCACACATATTTAATTACTCAAGCACAATTGCACACAAACAAAGCCAAAACAAGAAAATAACCTTAGACATACCTGCGGATGTTACATTTCTCCTTCTTAAAAGAATTTTATCCTTGAAATTCACTCAAACAACTATAAAAATCTCTGCCTCATATCTTGCTTAACCTCTTAAATGGCCTCTTCGACTTAATGATTCCTCCAAATAACCTTTACTAGTGAGATTTTCTTGTTTCTTAGCTATTTCACCTTTTTATCCAATATCTGAATTGAACGTTCCATATAAATCAAATTTTCTTCAAACCCCACATCATTAAATCTCAACACATAAGTCGAGTCATTGATGTACTTATGTAAAACTGATGCATGAAATACATTATGAATCTAGTTCATGTTTGCTAGCAATGCAAATCAATAGACAACTCTGCCTACATGGTCCAAAATCGTAAAAGGTCTCATAAACTTGAGAGCCAATTTACCTTTCCATCTAAATCTCATCATATGATGGTAGGGGGTAACCTTGACAAAAACCTTATCACCCACATCAAACTCCAAGTCTCATATTTTGTAATCTATATAACTCTACTAGCAATCCGAAGCTTTTTCATCATTTCTCTAATTAATCTTACATCCTTGATCATTTTTTGGGTCATTGCCAACCCCAAAACCTGAGCTAAGACATTTGTCTCGCCTATCTCATCCCAATGAAGTGGTGATATGCATTTTTTTCCTATAAAATGCCTCATACAAAGCCATTCAAATGGTCAATTAATAACTATTATTATAAGAAAACTCCTACAGTAGCAACATATCGATCTAACTCGTTTCTTGATCCAAGCAATATGCCTTTAACATATCATCAATCATTTAGTTCACCCTTTCAGTTTACCCATCAATTTAAGGATGATTAACGATATCGAATGAAATATGTTGACTTGGTCAATATAACCACAATTACTTATAAAGCATTATATCCATCTCTGACCTTAGGTAAACCAACCGTAAAATCCATCGAAATGTGCTCTCATTTCAACTCGAGAATGTTCAAAAGATGCACAAATCCTAATGGCCAATAATGTTTGGTTTTAACTTGTTGGCACACCAAACACTTGACAACAAAATCTGCCACATCTTTTTTCATATCAAACCATAAAAATGACTTTTTTAAATTCTAACACATCTTTACATTCCTAGGGAGGGTAGTGTAAAAGGAACTATAATCTTCTACAAGAATCTTATTCCTAAACTCAACAACACTGGGAACATAAACTTGGCCTTTAAATCTCAATACATTATTGGCAATATTGATTTCTAACTTAGTGCCCTTGATAACTTTCTACTTTATTTGATTACACTAATTATCATATAATTGTGCCACAAGGATCTTATCTAACAAGGTAAATTGAATCCTCAATCTAACTAACAACCCATAAGCTAACTCTATTTGATCATTCATCAATTCCTACTATAACTCTTGGTAACCAATATTCTGAGACAACATCACAATTTTACTCAAGGTGTTGGCTACAACATTAACCTTTCCCATGTGGTATCTAATATCATAATTATAATCTTTCACCAACTCTAACCACCTCCTTTGTCTCATATTTAATTTTTTTTTTAGGTAAAGAACTACTTTAAACTTTTGTGATTCATATAAATCTTGCATTTAACTCGATACAAGTATACGCCAAATCTTTAGTGCAAAAACAACTATTACCAACTCCAAATCATGGATAGGATACCAAATCTTATAATCTTTAAGTTATTAGAAAGTACAAGCAATCATTTTCCCTTTCTACATTAATACAACTCCTAAGCCATGGTGAGAAGCATCTGTAAACAAGTAATAATCCTCAATTTCCATCGATAAAGCCAAAAAAGGTATAGAAGTTAATCTCTTCTTCAATTCTTAAAAGCTCAACTCATAGGCATTAAAACCACTTAAAAGGAACATTATTCCAAGTCAACTCAGTTAACGGTTGGGCTAACTTAGCAAAGCCTCTATGAACTATCTGTAATAACCTATTAATCCTAGAAAACTTTATACCTTATTAGTTGTCTTAGATCTTTGCCACTCTAACACAACCTTATTTTACTCGGGTCTATCAAAATACCATTAGCTAATACTACATGTCCTAGAATTATTGCACGATCTAGCCAAAACTTACATTTTGGAAATTTGGTATACAACTGTCTATCTCTTAATCTTTGTAACACAAACCTCAAATGCTACTCATGTTCTTTCTGAGTCTTGAAGTACACTAAGATGTCATCAATAAATCCATCAGAATTTTATCAAGGTAATATTGGAATACCTTGTTCATCAAATCTATGAAGATTGTCAAAGCATTAGTCAATCTAAAGAGCATCACCATAAATTCATAGTACTTATACCTCATCTTGAAAGAGTTTTTGAAATATCCCGCTCGACAACCTAGACTTGATGATACCCAAATCTTAAGTCAATCATAGAGAATACTGAGACACCTTTCGGTTGGTCAAACAAATCATCAATCCTGAATAGCAGGTACATATTCTTGATTGTCACCTTGTTAAGCCTTTTGTAATCAATGCACATATGTATTGACCCATCCTTCTTTTTCATAAATAGGATCGTTCTGTCCTAAGGTGAATGATTTAGTTTGATAAATCCACTATCTAGAAGTTACTGCAATTGTTTTTCCAATTCTTAGAGTTTAGCAAGGGTTATGATGTATACATGACTCCATTGTCATTTTTGGGTTCCAAGCTATCATCAAGCCTCCATGCAGCCTTTAAAGCCAAGAAGAATGAAGTTCTAGTAAATCCCAAGCCAAAGGAAGCATTACACCTTTAATTTTGGCCTGGCTTCACTTTTAGGCATAGCCTTATTAGTTGGACTCAAGAATCCCTTAAGTAGTTTGCTCTTTTGGCCTAAAATAACGTTCACATGGTGCCTTTCCAAGCCCAATCTGCCCAAGACTCTTTTGAAGCCCATTTTAACTCAAACTTGTGTATTTAGTTGGTTTAGAACTAGATAGAAAATTAGTTACAAAGCTAAGAGACATGGTTCCTAGATTTAGAGAAAAAGGCAACTCACTTTTTGTCTTTAGCAACTAAAAGGTATGGCTTAGCTTAATTAAAGAGATTTTTATATCAAAAAATGAATTGATTTTGTATTGGAAAGTCCATACTTTTGTAAAGGGTGGTCATGCTTTTGTAAGAGTTTAGACAATTTGATATAATAAAAGTTTGAAGCAAAGTTTTGTATACTTTCTCCATTTTCCTTTATCTAATTCATTCTTGGTGGAAGAATTGGTGGCAGAAGACCCCAAGGTTGGTGGAACTTTCCTTTATGCCTTGGTTACATTTTATGTTTCCTTAGAAATCCAAATTAAAGTGTGTATGTGTGTTAATTTTGATTATGGCAGAGAGTTACAGCAGAATTACCATTTCTGCCACAACATTTTACTTGTAATTTGATTGCCTTATTGTACACCAATTGTATACGCTCATAGCTTGAAAGAAAGTTCATTATGTTGTGATTATAATGAAATGAATTCGATTGGATTTGGAGTTGATTTGGCTGGTTAAACTACAAGAACAAAAAAACTGCTCATACTAGTTGCAAGGCAAGTGCTTATTTCCTTTTCTATTGGCAATCATTATAATGATAAGATTTTGTGTGATGTGATTCCTATGGATGCTTGTCATTTGTTATTGGGAAGACCTTGGTAATTTGATAAGGAAGTGAAGCATGATGGTAAGAAAAACACTTACTTCTTTAAATTCAATGGCAAGACTATCAATTTAACTTCTCTTAGTCCATAACAAGTTCATAAAGTTACTAAGGGAAAAGAAGTAAAAAAATAGATCTTGTTTATGAATGGCCAGCAAGTGAAGGGTAGCCATCTTGAGGATTTGAGGGCAAATCCTTCTCAACCCAAGAGGATGATGTATACACGACTCTATTGTCTTTTTTGGGTTCCAAGCTATCTTCAAGTCTCTATGTAGCCTTTGAAGCCAAGAAGAATGAAGTTCTAGCAAATCCCAAGCCAAAGGAAGCATTACACCTTTAATTTTGGCCCAACTTCACTTTTGGGTAGAGCCTTATTAGTTGGACTCAAGAATCCCTTGAGTAGTTAGCTCTTTTGGCCTAAAATAAGGTTCACATGGTGCCTTTCCAAGCCCAATCCGCCCAAGACTCTTTTAAAGCCCATTTTAACTCAAACTTGTGTATTTAGTTGGCTTAGAACTAGATAAAAACTTAGTTACAAAGCGAGGAGACATAGTTCTTAGATTTAGGGAAAAGGTAACTCACTTTTTGTCTTTAGCAACTAAGAGGTATGGCTTAGCTTAATTTAAGGGATTTTTGTATTAAAAAATGAATTGATTTTGTATTGGAAAGTCAATTTTTGCTGTCACTTCTTCCCTATATAAAGGGTGGCCATGCTTTTGTAAGAGTTTAGACAATTTGATATAATAAAAGTTTGAAGCAAAGCTTTGTTGGCTTTCTCCATTTTCCTTTATCCAATTCATTCTTGGTGGAATAATTGGTGGTGGAAGACCCCAAGGTTGGTGGAAATTCCCTTTATGCCCTGGTTACATTTTATGTTTTCTTAGAAATCTAAATTAGAGTGTGTATGTGTGTTAATTTTGATTATGGCATAGAGTTGCAGCATAATTACCATTTCTGCCACTGTATTCTACTTGTAATTGGATTGCCTTACTGTACACAAATTGTATACGTCCATAGCTTGAAAGAAAGTTCATTGTGTTGGGATTATGATGAAATGAATTCGGTTGGATTTAGAGTTGATTTGGTTGGTTAAACTGTAAGAATGAAAAAACTGCTCATACCACATGAACAGTGAAAACAGTTTTTGATTTTTGGTTTCTTGCTGCATGTTTGGATGAATATGCACCATGTCATATGGTACAAAGCTTTGGAGATAGGCATTGTCCTAAGAGCTAATTTAATGTTAAACTTAACCTCTATTTCAAGTGTCAACCTTGTTAGATTATATGGAAATGCATTCTGAAACTTAGATACAATGGGAATATTTTACAAACTCAAGTTTAATTAATTTGCCTTATTCATAATTTACACTAGATATTATATACAACCATTACTTAACATTTTCTTGGCCTTTATACTACTGGCCATCATATTCAGAACATGACCTTCACCAAATGTGAACTTTTCACCATTATTTAGATAACACTGGACTTTCTTTTTCTTGCAATTGATTTTAGCTTTATAGCAACTCCATCCATTCCTAAAATGATGTTGAAGTTCAGCATGTTCAATACCATTAAGTCTATGATCATCTCTCAGCCTCTCAAGGATATTGACTCACCTAATAACATTGATTGTTTATTATTTATCCCCATCTAGCATTTCTATACTAATATCAAACATAAGGGTAGACTTTAACCATAGCATCTCAATAATCCCTTGAGCAATGAAACTATAAGTAGCATCTGAATTAATTAATATATATAATAGATAGGAATGGAAAGATAATTGACCCATAATAACATATAGGTTAGCCTCAACCTAAATCTAGGTTGCTACGTAAACCCTAGCTTGTTCTCCCTATGTAGTCTACTTAGCAAAGGCTAATACAGTTGTTGTGTACTCACAAGCAAAATAGCTTAGTTGTTTGCATTGGAAGCAAACCCTATGTTTAGCTACATACTTTCTAAAATGCTTGTACCCATATTTGTGACAAGTAGGGACCTTTTTTCTTGTTTTGACTACTTATCTCTCTTAGGTCACTCATCACATCAAGACCCATTATCTTTCAACTCTTTCTGAAACCTTAAGATTAAAAGCTCCTTTTTCCTTTTGTTGTCATGCTGCTTTCCCTTTTAGTTTCCTCATATAATGGTTTGATCATATCTCGAGGTTAGAGTGACTAATTTTAACTACTCTCCTTTTTTTAAGGCCATTTTTTATCTCATTACCTCGGATCTAATGACCATGCTCAAAACCTTTGTATATGCTCTAAAAGGGTTACCTCGCGTCAGCACATTTTTAGTGATGTCAGATTTCAACCCATTAATAAAGAAATTCATTTTATCCTTGTTAGTACTAGTTACTCCCTAGGCATAATAGGGTAATGCATTTAGCCTATAAGAGAAATCTTTGATAATCATGTGCTTATACCTTAAGTTAAGATACTCATGTGTTAAGACATACAAAATATCATGTGTTATGAACTCTCTCTCAAAGGCCTCTTTAAACTCGACCCATGTCAATTTGATAGGTGTTCTATAGTGCTTGTCACCAAATCTTTGCATAAACTCTCATAAGGTAAGTGGCATATTAAGTCTTTTCACGTTTATAATCTCAAAAAGCTTTATAGCCTATTTAACGGTCTCAAGCCAATTCTCAGTTAGAACTGATCTTGTCCATGCACCACTATGAAACTCTAGAAATTGGTGTCTATCAACTAAGTTGTAGATATGATAGATATATCCTTTGTTACCACCTAATATCATTGGCCTCTAAATATCCTCACTCACTCTCTTATGTTAGGGTGGTAAGTTAACAACCGGTAGTTGTTGTTTAGTAATAAGGAGAACTTGGATTAGGTAAACCACAGTCTCTAAGGCATATTAATTTGCTCAAATGACCTTTTGTATAATCTACCTAATAGTAGCACTGTCAACCTATAGCACTACAATTGCACTCAAGGTCTATCTTTGAGCCACTCCTTAGTTACCCTCTTAGGTCAAGACCTTATTGGTATTATCATTAGCATTACCGAGCAATCTCTTGGATCTCTTCATCTTGTAATTATACATATAAGCTTTGACAGATGTACCATAACTTAATTACAAGTTAAAATAATACTTACAACAGTCAATGCATAGGAGAATCAACATCACATTAAGGGCTATTAAAACATTTATGCATATTCAAACATTTTTGGGTTCCTAAAATAATTCTCTGATACCAAAAATGAAATATCTATATTCAGATACATACCCTTACACAAAATATGAACCTGAAAAGACGTGCTAACTAAAAACTTTTACATGCATAAAATTTATATCCATCATGCATTATTAAATAACATCCCATAATCTCAAAAATGTATTTATTACTTAATAAATAAAAGTAGTTAAGTCTAAAACATCAAGTCATAAATCAAAAGTGCATACACAAATGTAAACAACTCAAAATAATAAATCCAATCATGAAAAATGACGAACGTGCCCTAACCCTCATGAGCTACCATAAGTTAACTCATTGTCATCTCATTACTTTACAACTCTACCTACAAAACCATTTAAAAAACATAATGAGTTAAACACACTCAGTAAACAGGTGATCTTATAATACCTAATATGGTATAAACATTCTAACTAATCATAGAGTCATGAGTCCTTTACTAATATCTTGTAGTATTATAAATGTTTTTTAGCATCCTAGATGTTTATCCTAATTACATCGATACCCAATGCCCTATCTTTATTGGTAGTGTCATTTTAGATAACTAGTGTCAAATGATGTATATTAATGTCCCAAATGTCTAGTGAAAGAAAATGACATCCCAAATATAATTTATAAGGTGTACCCTATACATACGTCGATCAGATTTCAAGCTAATGATACCATATTATCAAAGTAGTAAGACTCCAAGCCTATCATACTATCGTACATACATCTCAGATGCTAAGTCGCCCAATATTAGTGTGTGCATGAACATGCCAAATGTTAAGGCACCCTATGCCAATACACAATAATCTAAAAATATCAAAGTCACACAAACTAGTCATATTGTTTTCATAACTACAGTGCATATAGCTTGGTGGCTCAAACTAACATAATACATCATTTCTAGTTTTTTACTTGAAACTAGTTTGGTAGGGGTATATACCATTGTCCACATAGTCGAGCATACCTATAGTGATTTCTTTCATCAATAGTCGTTCTTAAGGTTTTATCATTTGTTTTCCTTATAATCCTCCCTTATAAGGGTATAATAGTAATTTTTATACTCATTTACAAACATGGGAACATCATACCCTCTCTATATACTCTATACAACTTCATTCTCAAGTTTTCCTCAAATGTATATGAGTGAGTATCCTTTACACATTGAGGTATGTTAATTAATCCACATGACATGAAACCTTGACACATGGGTTTGTATCTTCGGGGTAGGGTACACAACCATGTGTCCTATACCACATGGGCATGTGTCATTCCTAAATCCACACTCTCGTGGCTTTAACCCAACATAGGAAAAATTTTGCCTAAAAGTACACACACGTGTAGCATGAATTCTTTAGAATTCTGATTCACCTGAAATTACATAATCTAGCTATTGAATACTTATTCTCAGTCATCCCAAAATCACAACATTCAATGAACCATCCATCCCAACAATATTTCACCTACTATTCGAATGAAAGATATGTAAAACAATTAATAACATCACATCAATTATATGCACAAAGGTCTCAAATCATTCAAGGCATAAACATAGTCTTCCACTCATATGCAAATCAATCTATATATCATTTTCTTTTTCTTTTTTTTATTTTGTAGGTCTCATCACAGACAATATTCATCACCTTAAATCATAACTAAATCATAATACCAATATAACATCAACTTCATTTATTTCATATACAATCTTCATAATAACGGAATAAATCAATATTAATATCACATATAACTAATAAAAAAATCAACACATTTACACCCAAATCATCTCATAGTTGATAATTGAAAAGTCCATGTTATTTACCTTTCTATCGATGATAGTTAATCTTTCTACAACAAGAATTCCTCTTTTTTATGTTTCCTCTTATGTCCAAGGCTCCAAGTCTGCTAAAAAAACTCTCTTTTCTCTTTGTAAAAATTTTAAAAATTAGAAGTAATATTAAGCCAAACGCAAATAGGTTCTTTTTATCTTTCAGAAATAATGTCACACATAGGTAAATATAATTCATGCACGGTTATGCATGCAGTTACACATTAAAGGCATTTTCCAAAATCATCATGACTCGTCAAATTTCCAAACTTGGCCGATTTTTATGCATTAAATGGAAAATACTATTTTACCCTTTGCTAATACATAATGGGCGTATAGCTGTCTCACACAATCCTATAGCTCTAAATCCATACAAATTTAATTACTCAAATGCAATTACATACCGACAAAGGCAAAAGATGAAAATTACCTTAGACATACCTACAAGTGTCACAACTATTACTAACCCATTGTCTGATAAATTTATCTTAACCCTTTGTGCCACTCTTACTAGTTATATCCCTAATCTCTTAATTAACCTCTTGGCTACAAAGTAGTGAGTAGCACCACAATCAATCAAAATATATAAAAGGATAACAAGGTAAGAAATCTGATGAGTCACTACTGATAGGATGGCCTCGGTTGGTCCTTGGGTGATGGTGAACACTTTGGCAATGGCTCTTCTTACTGGCTACTTAACTCTAGCTAGAGTCTTAGGGCATAATTTTAGTTATGTGTCTTGGTTGACGACACTTGAAGCAAGTTGTTTGCCTAGTCATGTACTCTTCCCTGTGATGTTTGCCACATTTCTAACATATAGGGATTTCAAGTCCTTTATATTTATTATTACTCTTTCAGCCTTTCTTATTTCATTTAGGTTAGAATAGTTTCCTTCCTTTTCACTTTGAAAGAAGACCTCTCTAAATTTTAAGTACTACTATTGTCTAGTTGTAGTATTGGTACAAATGTAGTCTAGCCATACATTCTCTTGACAAACACCTCAACTCTTAAGACTCTATTCAAGGTCTTACTATAAGTCTAGAGTGGTTAAGTACCCGTCATAAGATATGGGGCTCTCGTTAGATAAAGCTTATACACAAACTTTTCCATCCACCTCATCTCAATGTTAGTTATCTTAAAGGCGTATCTTTCCAAATGGTTGAATTTGTTAGAGTACTCCTTCGTTGAGTTTGTGCCTTGACTTAGTGTAAGGAACTCTTGAGCCCTAATGCATGTCACAACTGCACCATTATATTAAACCTCAAATCTCTTCTTAAACTCTAACTAGGACATTTATGAAATGTCTCTTAGACCAAATTTTACCAAGTTCTAGCATTGGATTTAAAGAAGTAAGTGACATTTTCTATTAACTCCAACCATTCCTTAGTTGTAACCAAGTCCATTGCAACATCAAATTTTTGAGGTTAGTGCATACTAGGTAGAATAAAAATAAAGTACAGTTGATCTTGGTTGGTGTTACTATATGTGCAAATGTCTCTTCTACTAAGCCTTATGGCTATATTAATGGTGCCTAAACTGATTCACTAGCTTAAACCAAAACACCTTTCTACCCCATTAGTACTTCTTTAATTAGGTTCCTAAAATCATTGGCAGTAAAACTTGTCTAGGGAATTGCCCTCTCACTTTAGGTCCCTCAAGTGTTTTCGGTTTGATTATCTATAGCATAAGCTCTAGTTCACCTCATTTTTCCTAAAAAACCCATAAGAGTCTCAACATAAACTTGGAAAGTACCAAAAAAAATTTTTTTTTTACATTAATTGGCTGTAAATACCGTCAACGTGGCATGAAGGGCTTACATTCCTATTTTATTTGGCTATACCTACACACATAAAATAGAAGAGTGTGTGATATAACACTCAATAAGTATGAGACTTTATTGTTAACTTTTACATAATCCCTAAAATACCTTTGGTTTTGACCCATACTATCTTTATCCTCCGGAGTCAACATAAAACTCCTATTTGGATGAGAGTAGGTATTATATGTCATCTCTATACTTATACTAAACTCTAGAGAATCTCTAAGCTATATATCATAACTCTTAGGTTAAACTATATCTCGTTCGGTCATTAAAGAATTACTCCCCAGATTCCTACTGAGCATGACTATAACATTATTTAGTGAAAGTGTCATAAATTACGAGTAAATTGTATACATGGATTTGACATCTTGGTCATGTGAGTTATCTCTCTATCATACTATAAAAAAGCTATATTTTAATTTGGCTCTACTATGTAACCTCTTTTAACTGTATTACAGAAAAACGGCAAGAGTTCCCTTAGTTTTGTTGTTTTATAAGCATTTTGAACTAATTTACCTTTAGACTTCTCAAAAAATGACTATTTTATCCTTAGTCAATTACCAAAAATCTCTTAAAACCATTATATAATTTCAAGTGTGTCATTCAATTTACATTCCCACTTTATCTCTTAAATCCTTCTAAAATGACCATTTTACCCCATTTGAAAATTATTGCTCTTCTAGTAGTTTTAAAAAATTCTTTTACAATTTCTTTAAACAACAACTTATAAAATCAACTCTAAGGGTAATTTTGAATGTAAATTTTTCTGGCATACTTGAACCTGGGTGTTACATTTCTTCCCCCTTTAAAAGAATTTCGTCCTCGAAATTTAATAAATAGGTTGGGAAATCTCTCTCTCATTTGTTGCTCAACCTCTCATGTGACTTTTTCCACCTTATGATTCTTCTATAATACTTTCATTAGTGGAATTGTCTTATTTCAGAGCTTTTTTATTTTCTTGTCTAGTATTTACACCGGTTGCTTATCATAAGATAAGTCTTCTTTTAATTCCACATCATCTGATTTCAATACATGTGAAGGATCCCTAATGTACTTTCTCAGCAAAGAAATATAAAATACATTATGAACTCGATCCATACTAGGTGGAAGTGCAAGTCTATAAGCCATCTTGCCTATTCTTTGTAAAATTTCAAATGGGCCAATAAATCTTAGAGCAAGTTTCCCCTTTCTTCCAAATCTCATCACATGTTTATAAGGGACTACTTTCACAAAAACTTTGTCACCCAGTTGAAACTCTATTCTCTTCTTTCAAATCTGCATAGTTTTTTCTGTCTGTCTTGAGCTTACTTCAATCTAATCTTAATAGTTTTTATGTTTTCCACCATCTTCTAGGTTAACTAAGGCCCAAGAACTTGACTCAAAGCGTCTCGCTCTCCTCTATCATCCCAATTTAATGGGGATCTACACTTTCTTCCATAAAGAGCTTTATATGATGTCATTTTAATGGTGGACTAGTAGCTATTATTATATGCAAATTTTATCAATAGAACCATTTCATGCTAGGTCATTTTGTAATCTAAACAACAGGCCCTCAACATATCTTCTAGTATTTGATTCACCATTTCTGTCTGACTATTTGTTTAAGGAAGATATGTTATACTAAATGCCAACCTAGTACCCAATGCCCTCTATAAACTGCCTCAAAAAGTTGAAACAAATTTGAGGTCTCCCTCCGACACAATAGTTTTGGGTATGCCATGTAATCTTATAATCTCCCTTACATAAATCTAGGCTAGTTGATCTAAAGTAGAACTATCTTTCACTGGAATAAAATATGTCAATTTAGTCAATCTATCTACAATCACCCATAGTGCATTACAACCTTTTTGTACTCGAGGTAGGCTAATGATGAAATCCATTGAAATACCTTCCTACTTTCATTTAGGAATACTAAATGGGTGGAACAAACCCAAAGGTCTCTGATGCTCGGCCTTGATCTATTGACATGCCAAACACTTGGCTATATAGTCACCACTATCTTTCTCTATACTTACCACCAATAAGTTTTCTTTAAATCCTTATACATCTTTACTCTCCTAAGGTGGTCAATGTAAAGTGTATCATGTGCTTTACTTAAGATTTTCTATCTCAATTCTAGATCTTAGGGAATACATACCTTGTTTCTGAACCTGAGCATTCCATCAATCATTTGAAACTTAGTTGTTTGCCCTCACATATCTTTTGACTCATTTTTTGGCACCATAAATTTTTTACTTGCTTCTTTCTTTTTTCATTGAGGAGATTAGGTTGCTTTCCAATCTTACTACCCGACTCCCTATCACCTCAATATATTCCCTCTAAAACTCTTCCTGTAACTCTATCTAAGTGGTGAGATAAGCTATGGCAATTTTTCTACTCAAGGCATCGGTTGCCACATTTGTTTTACCCGACTGATATTTAATGTCACAGTCATAATCTTTGACTAGCACTAACCATCTACTTTGTCGTATATTTAAATCTTTTTTAGTGAAAATATTTTAGACTTTTATGGTCGGTATAGATGTTTCATTTAACTCCATATAAAAAATGCCTCCAGATTTTTATAGCAAAAACCACTGCCGCTAATTCTAAATCATGGGTAAGGTAACATGTTTCATAATTTTTTAACTATCGAAAGGCATACGCTATCACCTTACCTTTCTACATTAGCATAGCTCTCAAGCTATTATGCAAGGCATCACAATAAATATCATAGTCTATACCCTCATCTAGTAATATTAAGATAGAAGTTGTAGTTAACCATCTTTTTAGCTTTTGGAAACTTTTTTTCGCAAGTATTACTCCATAGAAAAGGAGTTCCTTGTTTGGTAAGAGCTGTAAGTGGCCTCGCTAACCAAGCAAAACCCTGTGCATATCTCTTGTAATAGTCGACTAACCCTCAAAACTTCTGATCTCTTTTACCGTCTTTGGCCTTGCCCATTCAAGTATTGTTTCCACTTTATTAGGGTCCACAACTATACCTTTCTTAGTAACCACGTGTCCTGAAAATGCTACTCAGTCCAATCAGAATTCACACTTAAAGAATTTGGCATACAATTTCTTTTCTCTCAATCTTTGTAGCATAAATCTCAAGTGTTTAGTATGTTCTTCTTCTGATCTAGAATATATCAAGATATCATCAATAAATATCACTAAGAATTTGTCAAGTCAATCATGAAATACTCGATTTATTAAATCCATAAAGATTGTTGGGGTATTAGTCAATCCATAAGGTATCACCACAAACTTATAGTGCTCATAGCTAGTTTGAAAAGTTGTCTTCAGAATATCTTACTTTACAATCCTCACTTGGTGATAACCTGACCTCAAGTCAATCTTGGAAAACACAAAAGCTACCCTCAGTTGATAAAATAAATCATCAATTCGAGGTAATAGGCATTTATTCTTCATTGTTAATTTATTTAACTTCTTGTAATCTATACACATACAGAGCGACCCATCATTCTTTTTAACAAATAGTATGAGTGCTCCCCAATGAGAGTCGTTGGGTCAAATAAAACCCTTATCTAAAAGTTGTTGTAACTGTTTCTTTAATTCTTGTAATTCAGTTGGAGCCATTTGGTAAGAGGCCTTTGAAATTAGGGCTAAGCCAGGTTCTAACTCTATACTGAACTCCAGCTCTCTCTTTAGAGGTAAACCTGGTAGCTCATCAGGAAAAACATCTAGGAAATCTCATATTATTGGTACATCCTAAACACCCAATTTTTTAATATCATGTTCATGTACCATATGAGCTAAATATTCGGTACACCCAATTTCAACAATTTTTGCATCTTTGCACTGCTAATCATCATACTAAGTTGATGACCCTCTTTGAAGCTGAAGTGGTCCCCACTATTGAGTTGGAATCGAGCTTTTTTCTTTTGCCACAATCAGTTTTGACTCTATATCTTTCTAAAAAATTCATGCCCAAGATAATATCAAAATCGGACATATCAAAGATAATTAAGTCTGCCTCTAACTCTCTCTCATGTATCACTACCCTCTAGTCCTTTAACATCTTATTAGTAATCACACTCCCACCATCCCGCATCTCAACTCTAATGGAATGGGTAGATCTAACAGTCAGTAAAACTACCCTTTTAATAACCCCCAGTGCAATAGAGGAGTGTGTAACTTTTAAATCAACTAATGTATGCAATGAAACATAGTGTAATAAGAGCTTACTAGTAATAGTAGATGGGCTAGCCTCTGTCTAACTATGGGTAACTGCATAGACTCATGCATTAGTACCTCTCCCTAGTTACACTGGTAGAATTGGGATTTATTATGGCTGTATCAGGACTAACACCTCAGTACTCTGGCAATCCTTTGTTATATGCCCTAGTTGTCGACACCTATACCAACATTCCTTACTATGACGTCTCCCACAAATCTGACACTAGGGAATATTTTCTTTTCTAGGCTTCTTGTCACTCTTCCCACCTTTTCTATTTGTTTTTTACTGGAATTATCTTTTTCAGATGTTGTTTATGAAACTGGAGCCAATTGAACTACCCCATGATGTTATAGCAAGTGTTGAAACAGTCAATGAAACATGTAGAGCTAATCGACTTGGCATCACTATCTGGGGTATTGTTATTGACTGAGGTGTTGTCATGGAGGGTGCATTATTAGGTAGCTCATTAACATATACCTCCAACTTCAATACTCTCTCCAATGCCTCTTCATAAATTTGAGGAGGTTGTGGTCCAGCTAGCATATGTAAGGCTATCTTTGGTCTAAGGCCCTAAAGAAATTTGTCTAGTCGAAGACTAGGTGTACTTACCATACCTGAAGTAAAACTAGATAGGACTTCAAAACAGGTAGAATAATCCTTTACTAAACCCTCTCCTTACTATAAAGAAATGAACTCCTGAACTTTGACTACTACCATATCAACTGTTTTGTATTAAACCCCAAATGCCCTTTTGAAGTCTTGCTAAGTCATCAGATCGACATTTTTGGTTTTTTTAACTAGATCCCACCATACGTGGCTCTCTCTCTTCATCAAGAAACTAACATACCGAACTTTTTTTCTATCAATCATAAGAAACAAATCTATAGTACTTTCCACATGTTTGATCCACTCATCAACCACCAGATGATCTTTAGTACCTTTAAATTTAAGAGGGGTATGCTGATTAGGTAAGGAATAAATGGGCTCAGGCCACCTCTGAGCTCCAACTTCTCATTTCCTTTTATTCTTCATTTCATTTCTAATTGCTTCTATGACCTCTTCACTAATCTTACTTTTAATCTCATCTCGGATTGCATCTCTGACTATATTTTCAGGTATGGGTCTATTTTGACTCTTGGTCAACATCTAACTGACTATATCTCTGATTTCTACTAGCCTAAATCTTGAACCACCTGATAGGGTAAGGTTAGACGACTCTCCTATCTCTCTTTGAATACCTTTTCCATGACTCTATCCTCGTCTTGTGGTACTCCTCATCTAATAACTACATCAGGATTTTATCATTCTACTATTGGATTACAGGCAAAGAAAACAAGTTACTGTAGTCTATTCTCAAGAGCTGATCTATGAGACATGAGGGGCACCTCTGCAATACCATAAAGCAAAACTATATATTATATTATATTATATTATATTATATCTACCTTTAAGTGCCCAAAATTGCATTCTGGTACCAAAAAAGTAACCTCTCCTAACCAATAGGTGTGTTACAGAAAAACAGCAAGAGTTCCCTTATTTTAGAGGGCCCGAGGAATTTTTTATTATGCTCTGTAGCACTTCTAATTAGCAATTCACACAAAATAGTCCTACCAACCAACTGGATTTTCACCAAATCAATCACAATTAATGGAATAAATAAATCATAGTCACTATCAAAAAAATTACCACCCACAGGAACCTTATAACCAATTCCAACAATTAACACAATATATATATATATATATATATATATATATATATATATATATACTAACCATTATATAGATGTACATGCACATTAATACAACAACCACATATATACATATAGGAACCAAAATATATACATATTCACCAATATCTAAATCAAGTATATATATGTGCATATATTCACATATATACCTAAAACATATAAATTAACAAAAATATGACATCTTTCTCCCTCAGTCTTATGTCTCACTAGTGCTCCCTAGGAACCTTTGTTGTAGCTCTTTACTTGTAAAAATATTAAATTAAATAGAGTGAGCGACTATGGCTTAGTAAGAAAATCATACTAAATACTCAAAGCATTTCATAATAGTATTAATCTCTTCCATACTCAACATGTCTGGGCTATTCACATACAAGATAATTTACACGGAACATACATTAACCACATCTCATAATTCTCTTCATTCATATATTTATTCATTTTCTTACTATACAAGTACGATTCTCACGTTATGATTTATGCATGTATGAGTGTCATGACTTTTCTATTTTATCATCATACATCTTGCTTAACTGCTAATCAACCACATAAGCTTGCATGCCTGATTCTAATGCAAATGACTTTCATAAAATATTTGCTAATTCTTTTTTTTTTGTTTATCAAATATTTTCATTGACCGATCTAGACTACATATGATAGTACATGCAGTCACCATACGAGGTGCAATCCTCTCTTACACGCATATTTCACTATTTTTCTTTGTTATCCATATAGTACAACTGACATTTTTTTCATGTCCACATAGTATAGCTGATATTTTTCTTTGTTGTCTATATAGTACAGCTCGTGTGTAAAGATTTTAAGCATGTTTTTTGCTTTTCTGTATCATGTGAGTCATTATAAAACTAAAAAAAAAACACTTGTTTTCTATTTTCTGAAAACATGCATGACTTAGGAAACGTTTTTCCTTTTTTTTATTTTACTGAAAACATGCATATGCTATCATTCCTTATATAACCATATATGAAATATACATATTCATTGTTTTTTTCTCATTCTTTTCAGTCTTTACCAAACATCATTTTATTTTCTCGTGCTTTATATATACCTCATGCATCAAATTGATTTCAAAATATACAATATAAACTTAATATAAGGGTTATTACATATATCACACACATAATTAAGCAAAAATTAACTTACAACACATAAAATGACACTTTTACCCTTATGGCCGAAAATTACATGCCTACTCGTAGTGCAAATTCTTCCATCAATTTATCATTTCTCACATACTAAATGCACAAAATCAACTAAGCTAACCCTAAGAATAAAAAATGTCTAAAATACCCTTATGGCCAAAAATTACATCATAAGTCCTAATAAATTTCTTTATTCTTTTAAGCATAAATCACCTTAATTATATACCCTACACACTTATACAAGTAAAGGTTATTTGAATAACCTAACTCAAATTACTTCAAGTATGTAAACTATGAAATTCTTGCCTTTTCTTTGCTAATTAAGTGATTTAAGTCTATCCTCCTTCTTTTCTTCTTCCTAGCAATCTTAATCAAACAAAAACATAATCATCCATCAAAACTCTAAACTTTACATCTCTTAAAAATTAAACTTCTTATCTTAGAACTTACCAGAATTGATAGATCTACACTTTTTATAACTAGAAACTCTGAAAATTAGATGATTTAGCTAGGTTTTGAATTTTTGTTTGAAGAAAAACTTTAGTGAAGTTATGGAGGATTCTTGGCCAAGGAAGAAGAAAATGAATAGTTTTGTTGTTTTATAAGCATTTTGGACTAATTTACCTTTAGTATTCTCCAAAAATGACTTTTATTCTTAACCAATTACCAAAAACCCTTAGCACCATTATATAATTTCAAGTGTGCCATTCAATTTACATTCACACTTTATCTCTTAAATCCTTCTAAAATAACCATTTTACCCCCTCTTTAAACATATATGACCTTCTTCCTCGTATAGTATTTTCTATATGCACAAGGTTGTACCTTATCAACACAGGTATGTACCTTCTAATAAAATTAACGCGCTTTCCATTTTTATACTCATCTCAATAATACTACATAAGGGTATTCTAGTTATTTTACCTCATACACAATTGTGTTAAAGCTATACAAAAGTAAATCCCATGCCTCAGTTGACTGTTTAATTGTTAACAGTGTTCAATGACCACCAAACTACTGGAAAACTCTACTGAAAAATTGGTGTTTATGTACATGGATGTGTGTCCCATACCACATGGCCATATGCCATAAAACAAATCAGGAAAGCCTAAATTTGATCCCTAGTTTGTTTCTAAGCATTCTATCACTGCCTATTCAATTCTTTGGCATGGAAACATGTTTTAGGCATTAATATAACCCAACTTAAACACAAATGAATGCTAAGAAATCATTAATCAACAAACTCACTTAATACCAAACCCAAACTATTAAACTCCAAAAAGCATATATACTTATACTTATCCTTTCACCCAATCTCACCGTACCATACAATATTTCCAATAATTTAGACACACATCACATATAACATACATCAAGAATGGATTCATTATCACTATATCATATATTAATACATATATGAATCAACATCTCAAATTATATATATTCACAATAGCATAGCAAAACCATTCATAATTACCACAATATTATCGCATAAAAGCATCCAATTAATAAAGACATATCTTAATTCAGTGCTCCATAATACTCAAAGAAAGGGGTAAAAGAATCCCTACTTACCTTAAATTTGTGGTAACTTAAGCACAAACAAGTTTCCTTCTCTCTAACTTTTCTGTCACTATGTCATCAAAAAACAATTCCTGGAGTTGCCATAAGATAGTTGGTCAATGAGCTTCAATACTCGTTTCTCTCTCTATGATTGTGTGTTTAAAGATAGGAATAAAAATCCTTAAAACACAACCATCATGCCTTTTTTTAAGTTGAAACTGCGCAATGTTATACACTAGCGTTTATCCACTATGCACGATTGTGTATCACTTCATTTAAATTTCACTTGAAAATCACCTTATTCAGTTGATGTGGCAGTGACGTACAAGCGTGGCCTTCAAGTAGACGAGTGTGTGTCCCCTAAACTTCATACTTTAACATATAATTTACTTTAAACCATTCACACATCAATCACCTTCATGCACAAAGACTATTTTTTCTCGAGACATACTTATGGGTGTTATGGATTATCTATTACACAACTGATTACATAATTAGGCATGCAACAACAACATTTTCATAGCAAAAAACTAAGAGAATCAGAGTGAAATCACAAAATTTTTGTCGAAAAACTTTTCAAGTATGAAACAAAAAAATGTAAACAAAATGCATAATACTAACTTATAAAGCCATTTCTTCTTGATTACATGAAGATTACAAAGATTTTGGTAGTCAAAATCATTAGAACTAATTTTGTTTGATAGAACAGTATACGTGAGTGCATGAAAATTATATGCATGCGTGAGCTCTCCTTTCTACAAAATTAGGTATAAAATTGGTTATGCAAGTACTATTTGGCTAGAAATGTATAATGAAAAAAAAAAAAAAAACTCTCTGAAAAGGTATATGTGGGTAAAAAAAATCGTTATTTTAATTAATTTCCTATTAAAATATCCTCATATTGGTGAGATCATTTATAGTGCATTAGCTAACATATTTAATGAAAATAATATAAATAAATATATTTTTTTTTTACTACATTTGATGATACAAAATCCAATGATAATGATATCAAATTAATGATAAAACATTTAAGTTTACTATTTGATAAAAAACTATTTTATATTAGATGTGTTTATCATATAGTGAATTTGATAGCATAAGAAAGAATGACGTCAAGAAAATATCAAATAAGAGCAACTAGATATGTTATCACTAATATTTCATTATCCCCATAACATGTGTAAGCAAATAAGATTAAAAAAGAAAAATTAAAAACTGATATTAAAGTTAGATAGAACTCAACATATTTAATATTAAAATCTTGTGAATGATATGAACAACAATAACACAATTTTTAATGCACAACCAAAAAATTCTGAAAATCCTATTTTTTTTATTGAATATGATTGGGACATTGTCGAAACTTTAATAAATATGTTAGAACCCTTAGAAACTACTATTGATTAATGTTCTAGAGTTTATTATTCAACAGCTTGTTTGATTTTATATTGTACAATGAACATTAGTTTTATTTTTAAAGACCATAAAATTCATAATATTTTTGGAGGCATTGCTTTGCAACCCTAATGGAAGAAAACTTTTTAAAATATTTGAAAGAAACTTTTTTACTGTTTGATGTTATCGTATTATATCCCAAGGCAAAATTATTAAAAATTGAAATTTTATTACAAGTTATAAGTGATAATATTTTAGAGCCTTTAGCTTTCAAAATAGATTATGTTAAAGAATTTTTGGTTGAAGTGTATTTTATTTATGAACCTAAATATGAAAACACTACATACAGTCTAAGCTCACTCAAATGAAAGTCATTTTCTTCTGAATCAACATAGAGAGAAATTGGTGAAAAATAAATATGTAAATCATATTTAAAACTATAATAGTAATTCAGTAATAAAGTTACCAATTCGATCAAACAACCAATCTTTAGGGCAAACAAGTGTTTCAACTTCATTAGGTTGGTTTCAAGTACCAATTTTCAATGGTAGTGTTACTAATAATAATAATAATAATTCAATAGTAGTATTATCAATTTTTAGGTTAGTTCAAGTCAATTCGGTTGGCTTTGTATCAACCCTAGCACAATCTAATTTTTTAGGATCAGTTTAAACTAACTTGAACTATTTTTCACGTAAAAGAACATAACTTTAACTCTATTTTTTCGTGTTGAGTTAATAGGTCGTGTCAAATTTTGTCAGGTCTTTTGAAAAGTCACATTGGTAAATTAATGCTAGTTATGTTGCTTTTAAATTTCAATTTTAATATAAGGGAAAATTTTGTCATTATACTAAAAGGGTAATTTAGTAATTTAAATTTAATTACACAATTAAACAATCTAAATGAATACTATAAACTATATTAATTAATGAGGGTATTTTGGTCATTATACTAAAGAGATAAATTAGTAATTTAAACCTAAACTAATAGAATTGGATGACAGGTGATATTTTGAATTTCTGAAATTTAATGGATGAACTTTGTCAATGAACTGAACCCTGCTTGAGAATAAGTCATTTGGCCTTTAAATTAATATCTCATTAATCAAAATAAATAAAAGTTTTAAGGTCAAAGGATTATTTCCCCCCTAAGGTTTGCTAAAATAACACATTTTCATCCTTTAAGTTTTAGAAAATTAGATTCTCATATAGGGTTTTCAGATAATCAATAATTGGTAGCACAACGGAATTTAAAATTTAAAAATCAAACAATCCTAAAAACCCTCTAGCCAAGATACCTCTTTTAAACATATGTCATGAATATGCAAAAGCACTCATAAAGTGTTTTAGGTTTATACCTACATTGATGGCTAATTCAAAACTTCATGTGGCTAAACAAAATGTGTTATCCAACCCCCACAAGGCAATGTATTGGTATCCACGTGGAGCATGAACATAAACAAAGGAAATTCAGGCAAAGAGGTTACTAGGGCTCTCAATTAGAATTACTATTCAGGATAGGGGAGAGAATGAACTAATGGCTAGGGCTTTTTGTGTTTGTTTATCTATATATTTATGCAAAAAATATGACTTTTTATATATGTGCAGCTTTTCAAGCAAGGCTAAAATTCCAAATGTGCATGACACCTTCAACACACATGCATGATTGGTATGTAAAATTCATAGTCAACATTCTTAAAGCCACATGGCTGGCACACATATATGTACTAGCCAACATGGTCAAGCCTTGCACAGTTAGCACACAATATGTGCCTCTCACATGGCTAAGCCTTAATAGTTGGCACACAAATGTGTGTCGACAAGTATGGCCACACACTTACACGATTGGCATACATATATATGCCAACCAACAAGTTTTATTGCATGGTATTGATCGATATCATGCATTTACATGGTTAGTACCATCTTACCAAGTGCACAGTTGCAACTTAGTCAACTTATGGTCAAATTGCGTCCTTTCAACCTATTGGGCAAACCTAGTCTATTCATGATCTCTTTTAGTCTTGAACACCAAGAATGTCAACATATAATTCACTCTTCTGAGTTTGATTCAACTTCTTTATACGTATAACCCATAAGCTCTCTATTAAGTTATAATGTTAGGAATTAGGCTGAACACAAACATAGACCAAGATTGGTCTCTAGTAAAGCATCATGGCCATTCGAACGATAGAGTGCTAAGGGACATCTCTTAAGCTTTCACAACATCACAGTTATGTCCAATTCAATTATTTTATCAATCAATATCTTTTTAGGCTAAGACATATAAATGTGTTTATCTCAGTGATTCCTTGGTATGAATTAATACATATCAATGATTAACATGGATTACACTACAGATTCATCCTAATGTGGCTATAGATTCAAACAGTCATAGATGTCATTCAGTATTCTCATGTAAGATATATTTCCCTCTGTTCATGAGTGATGAATTTTTTATCAATCAACTATAACCTCCATGTATCTTACAATATGGACAATTACTATCTTTATAGTTATCCCAATTATGACAACATATTAGATAATGTCAAATCATACCAATCCTTACACAAGATAGTTTGACGATCTTAAGTCAAAGGATCACATGCACCTACAGTGTTTAGAGGATTTATTTTATAGATACTAAACAATCATCTATATGGATATCCTTTGGTTAGATTAGTCTAATGAACACGTCTATAAAGTGAACTCATGTGTTACACCAAGTTGTCCACAACAACTTTGATATGTGAGAACTGTCATCGCTTTTTGTGGGGTCATTCAATATTATGATAATCTCATCACCATTACATGTACCCCTATTTATATAATGTCAAGATTACGAATATTTATATAATGACCATTTAATGAGTATATAGGGTTATCATGATCAATCGTCTGATCCTCTTATCACAATTCTACTATTCTAAGGGTATATTATTCATACAATCAACATATGAATTGAATAACAATAAATCATTTTATTAATGATTAATATAAAATTATATTCACAAATATAAAATTCAATTGACTCTAGGGCACCTACCCTAACAATCTCTTATTTGCATTATAACCAATTGGTCATATATCTAATACCTAGCTTAACTACATGTCGATCATGTTTCTACTACAACAAAGGTTTTGTGAGTAAGTTAACTAAATTATCATCTATATCAGTCCTTGTTATCTTTATGTCACCTCATTGTACAATCTCTCAGATCAGGTGATATCGTCTAAATTGTGTAATTTGCCTAATGAGACAATGGCTCATTTGCCTAAATAGTCACTCAATTGTTAATTGTAATGAAGCTCAATCAACTCAACAATACTTGGAAGTACTCCAAGTTTAATCACAAACTTTTTAATCTATATAGCTTCTTTTTATCATTTTTGAGAGGGCAATATACTTAGACTCTGTTATAGAATTAGCCATTGTATTTTGCTGGGAACTTTTCTAGCTAACTGCACCACTACTCAAACAAAACACAAACCATGATTGGGATTTGTAATCATCTTGATCAATTTGGAAAATAGTGTCATTATAGCCTTTTACTATGAGTTCAAATTCCCCTCTATAAACTAAGAACATATCTTTAGTCCTTCTCAGGTATTTTAAAATGTTCTTGATAGCCATCTAGTGCTTTTCACTTGAATTAGATTGATATCTACTACAAATATTCTAGGCGCATGAGACATCAATCCCTATGCATAGCATGACGTATATGATTAATCCTATAACTATGGCATATGGAATTCTACTCATTTTATCTCTATTAAATTGTGTACTAGGAAACGTATCTTTTGAAAGATATACACTAAAGGACATGGGTATAAATCTTTTCTCATATTCTTCCATATAGAATCTAGTAAAAACCTTGTCTATGTATATGTTTTGACTTAGACCTAGTATTTTATGCTCTCTATCTTGGTAAATTTTAATCCCGAGATTGTAGGTTGTTTCCACTAAGTCTTGTATAGAGAAACACTTGGATAATCAAGTTTTAACCGATTGCAAGTTTGGTATGTCATTTCCAATAATCAAGATGTCATAGACATATAAATAACTTCATCAAAACGAATATTCTAGCTTCTCGAAGTTTACTTTAGTATATAAATGGACTTTTCTAGTTTACATACTTTCTTTGCTTATCTAGCAAGAACTAAACCATTGGGTAACGCAATATAAACCCTTTCAAGAGGGCAGTCTTGACATCCATATTAAATATTTCATAGTCATAGTACACAACTATAACAAGCATAATTCTAATAGACTTAAGTATAACAACTAGCGAAATGGTTTCATCATAGTTGATGTCATACTTTTTAATGAAACCTTTGACAACTAATCGTGCTTTATAGGTATACATATTACTTTCCATATTAGTTTTTTTTTTTTGAAAACCTATTTTCACCTTACAAGTTTTACCCTTTTAGGTGCATCCACCAGAGTTCATACTTGGTTCTGGCACATAGAGTCTATTTTGAATTTTATGGTATCCAACAATTTATCAGAATTTAGACTTGAAATAACCTTCTTAAAGCTCTTAGGTTTGTCATCATTGATAACTAGTATATTACTATGCTAAGTCAAAATAAAACCAAATCTCTCTGCCATGTGACATACTCATGTAAACTCTCTCTGCCATGTGATATACTCATGTAAACTTATGTAGCTTTTGTGTACGTTGAGGTTGTTCCACTTTTAAGTAGAGGAACTTCCTCATCATGATCAACTATCTATGATGACATATTGTCCTATCTAACATTTGTGGTATCTTGTGGTTTAGAAACTTCATCGAATTCCACCCTCTTCTCACTAGTTTTCCTGAGATTAAATTCCTTTTTAAGGAACACACTAGTATGAACAACAAAGACCTTTTGTTTCTCTAGGTGGTAAAAGCAATATCTCTTAGTATGCATATTACTTTCCATAATAGTTTCCTATAGGTATGCAATATCTTCTATAGGTATGCATATTACTTTCCATATTAGTTTTTTTTTTTTTGAAAACCCATTTTCACCTTACAAGTTTTACCCTTTTAGGTGCATCACCAGAGTTCATACTTAGTTCTGGTACATAGAGTCTATTTTGAATTCTACGGTATCCAACAATTTATCAGAATTTGGACTTTAAAAAACCTCGTTGAAGCTCTTAGGTTTGTCATCATTGATAACTAGTATATTACTATGTTAAGTGAAAAGAAAACCAAATCTCTCTATCATGTGACGTATTCATGTAAACTTACATAGCTTTTGTGTACGTTAAGGTTGTTCCACTTTAAGTAAAGGAACTTCCTCATCATGATCAACCATCTATGTTGACATATCGTCCTATCTAACATTTCTGGTATCTTATGGTTTAGGAACTCTATCGAATTTTGTAACACCCGGATTTAGGTATGTCAGTGAACTTTATTTCTAAAATTACCCTTAGAGTTGATTTTATAACTTGTTTAAAGAAATTGTAAAAGAATTATAGAAAACTATTAAATGAGCAATAATTTTCAAAGAGGGTAAAATGATCATTTTATAAAGATTCAAGGGACAAAGTGGGAATTAAAATTGAATGGCACACTTGAAATTATATGGTGGTGCTAAGGGTTTTTGGTAATTGGCTAAGGATAAAATAGTAATTTATGGAAAAGGTTAAGTGCAAAATGGTCCAAAAGGCTTATAAAACATATACCCTATTCATTCTCTTCATCATTTGCCGAAAGCCCTCACCATTTTTCTAAAGCTTTCCTTCAACCAAAATTCATCCAAAAACCTAGCTAAACCACCTAATTTTCAGTGCCTCCAGTTATAAAAAGTATAGATCAATCAATTCTGATCAGTTCTAAGGTAAGAAATTTAATTTTTAAGCGATGTAAAATTTAGAGTTTTGATGGATGATTATATTTTTGGTTGATTAAGGTTGCCAGAAAGAAGAAAAGAAGGTGAATAAGCTTAAATCACCAAATTAGCAAAGAAAATGTAAGAATTTCATACTTTACATACTTGAAGTAAATTTGAGTTAGGTTATTTAAATAACATTTACTTGTATAAGTGTGTAACGTTTTAGAATTAAGGTGATTTATGCTTAAAAGGATACATAAATTTATTAGGATTGATGATGTAATGTTTGGCCATAAGGGCAAAAATGTCATTTTAGGTGATATAGGCTAATTTTGCTTAATTATATGCATGATATATGGAATAACCCTTATATTGAGCCTATATTGTATAATTGAAATTAATTTGAGGCATGATATATATATATAAATGCATGAGAAAATAATATGATGTTTGAGAAGGAATGAAAAGAATAAGGGAAAATAACGAATGAACATATTTTATATTATGGTTATACATGCATACATGAGGAATCATAGCATATGCATGATTCAGAAAAAAAATAAAGAAAGTGGAAAAACATTTTCTAAGTTATGCATGTTTTCAGAAAATGAAAAACAAGTATTTTTGGTTTTATAATGACTCATATGATACAGGAAAGCAGAAAACATACTTAAAATCCTTACACGCGAGTTGTACTGTGTGGACAACAAAGAAAATAATCGGTTGTACTATGTGGACAACCAGCTATACTGTGTGGGTAACAAAGAAAAATACTAGTTGTACTGTGTGGACAGCAAAGAAAAATATTAGTTGTACTGTGTGGACAGCAAAGAAAAAAAACAATATGCGTGTAAAAAAGAATTGTACTTTGTATGGTGACTGCAAGTACTGTCATATGTAGTCTAGACCGGTCAATGAGAAAGAGAGAGAAAAAAATTAGTAAATATTTTATGAAAGTCATTTGCATTAGAATTATGCATACAAGCCTGTGTGGCTGATAAAGAGTTAAGAAAGATGTACGATCAGAAAATAGAAATGTCATGGCACTCATACATGCATAAATCATAACGAGTGAATCATATTTATATAGTAAGGAAATGAATAAATGTGTGAAAGAAAATAATTATGATACGTGTTAAATGCGTGTTCTGTGTCAATTATTTTGTTGTAAATAGCTCAGACACGCTGAGTATAGAAGAGATTAGTATTGGTATAAAATACTTTAAGTATTGAGTATGATTTTCTTACTGAGCCATAGTCGCTCACTCCGTTTAATTTAATATTTTACAGGTAATGAAATGCAGCAAAGGTTCCCGGTGAGCACTAGTGAGACATGAGGCTAAGGGAGAAAGACACCATAATCTTGTTGATTTATATGAGACATGGGCACAACTGGAGAACAACCAAAATGTATAGTTGGCACCATATCAGGGCACGATTTGACAAACAAAAAAAAAAGTTGTCTAGCCATGCACCAAGATATAATGCCTTAAAGAGTGCCACCCAACACCTACCATGCATAATTAGGACTAGGTTGTGCATAGTAGTTTTTTTAGTCATGGTTTTTTGGATTTTCCAATGATGAAAAACCTAAAATATCTCCCAGTTTTTGACATACCTATTACCATGGTAAGGGAATATGACATGTAAACTATACTCACACTGACGACAACTAGGGTTGGATTTGAACTGAGCCCATTCTAGCTCGAGCTTAAGCTCAAGCTCTGCTCAAACGAGCTAGACCTATACGAGCTCGAGCTTAATCTACTGGCCAAATTTTTAATTAAAATTTTTGATACAAAATGACATTGTTTTGATCAATATGTATTAAAAAGAAATCGTTTTAATAACGAAAAAAGAGCCGAGCTGAATTTGAGTTGAGTTTGAACTTGGTTTTCATAAGTTTGAGCTCAACTATATATAAACCGAGTCAAGCTTGAGCTTGAGCGAGCTCTCGAGCTTGTGAAAGTCAAACTCGAACTCGACTCAAATTCAATTCAGTTCATTTTTTGTTATTAGTGTGCTCGACTCAGTTCGAATCTAGCCCTAACAATAACTCTCAAATCACACTATTAACATGACTCGAAGGTGATTTCATACAACAACATGAAACCTATGACATTCAACCAAAAATCAGACTTGCATATATCAACAAAACTCAAATAAAAATTCAAAAATCATCACGCAATAATTTAACACAGTTTACATTGTACATGATACTCAATAAATTGTGCAACAACATAATTGTAAATCATTTTAACCAATTTTAACCAGTCTTGAGTAATCCAATTATATGCAATTAACATATAAAATTAACCAAAATAAATAGCAAATATGATTTTCCATGAGAACATGCTAAATGATGGTTCTGATACCACTATAGAGTTTTCAGGGCACCGATAACTGGTAACACAACAAAATTTAAAAATCAAACAATTTTAAAAACCCCAACCAAAATACCCATTTTAATCATATATTCATGAACATACAAAAACACTCATAGGGTGTTTTAGGTTTATACTTGCATTAATGACTCCTTCAAAACTTCATTTAGACAAAGTACACTTTCTAATCCTCACAAGGTGACGCCTTGGTACTTACGCAGAGCACAAACATAAATAAAGAAAATCTAGGTGAAGAGACTGTTAGAGCTTTTGACTAGAATTACTGTTCATGATAGAAGGAGAAAGAATACAAAACAAGTGGCTAGGGTTTTTTTTGTGTCTATATGTCATATATTTATACGAAAAACATGTTTTTTTTACATATGTATAGATATTTGAGCATAGTTAAAAGTCCAAGTGCATATGACACCTTCAACACACACACATAGTTGACATGTAAAATGCACAACTACTATTGTCAAGGCCATTTGAACGGTTAGCATACATATGTGTGCTGACTGAAATGACCAAGACTTACATAGCTAGTACACAAATGTGTGCCAATCAGTATGCTTACACACTTGCATGGTTGACACACATATGTATGCTAGCCGGTAAGTTTTGTTACATGGTGTCAAAAGGCATCATGCATTTGCATGGCTGGTACTATCTCATCAAGTGCACGACAGACACTTAGTCAAGATATAGTCAAATTAGGTCCTCTCAACCTATTTGGCAAACCCAATCCATTCGCGATCATTCTTTTGGCCCTAAACACCAAGATTGTCAACAAACAATCCACACCTTTGAGTTCGATTTAAGTCCTTTATGCGTGTGACCTATAAGCTCTTTATCTAGCTAGTAGTATCTAGATTTAAGGCAAATCTAGACAAAGACCAAGATTGACCTCTAGTAATGCATCATGACCACCAGATGATAGAGTGTTAGTGGACATCTCTTAAGCTTTTACAATATCACAGTTGTGTGAAATTCAAACATTTCATCAACCAATATCTCTCGAGGCTAAGATATAGAAATGTGTCTGTCTCAGTGATTCTTCAGTATGAATTGATACAACCTCATTCCATTGTGGTCATAAATTCAAGTAGTCATAGATGTCATTCAATATTTTCAAGTGAGATACTTTTCTTGTGCTCAAGAGTGACGAATCATTTATCAATTAACTATAACTTCCACGTCTCTCATAATTGGGTCAATTCGATGAACATGTCTATAATATACACCTATGTGTTGCATCAAGTTGTCTATAACAACTTTGATATATGAGAGTTGTTGCCACTTTTAGTAAGGTCACTCAACATTATGATAATCTCATCATCATTGTATGTGCCTTTATTCATTGCAATGTCAAGATTATAGATATTTCTAGAATGACCATTTAATGAGTTCATAGAGTTCTCATGATCAATCTTATGATCCCTTTATCACAGTTCTATCATTCTAAGGGCATGTTATTCATATAATCATATAAATAAATAACATATAAATTGAATAATAATAAACCTTTTATTATTAATTAATATAAAATTATATTAACAAATGTCAAATTCAATTGGTTCTAAGGCACTTACCCTAACATTTTATCTGTCATTCACTTCCATTAGTGAATTTTGTTAAGTGAAAAAGTTAGAACATCATTTTGCATAAATTTTTTATTATTTTTTACTTTTCAAAATGACATATATTTGTGGTGAATTATAATTTTTAAAAGTGTTATAAATGTTAATAAAAATTATTACAAGTTTTTGAAAATCTGAAAAATGTGGGAGTATTTATAAATTTTAATATGTTACTCAATAATTTAAAAAAAAATAATTACATCTCATAAAACTTAATAAAACACAAAATTTTAAAATTGATTAGAATTTTAATATTTTTATGAATTTAAATAATAAAATTTTAAATTAATAAAATATTAGTAATTCTACATTTATGTTAAGTATGGATGATAGTTTTATAATTTAGATAAAATAGTGAAACAATCATTTAACATAAATGAACGATAAAATAGTGTTTGATTTTTTAAAATTTAAAATGCGGTAATTTCTCTTTTTATTAAACACCAATTTTCAGTCAAGGCATAGTTGGCGAGATGTGTCAAGTCCAACCCTAGACCTAAGTTAGACCCGCTTTTGTTCTAAATTTATTTTTGGCCAAAGGCTTATTTCTTATTGAAAGTATTCTGTTATCTTAAGTTTTCCTTTGTTAATTTTGAAAATCTCATTTATTCATTCATAGATATTTAAAATTAACAGTTTCAAGGGCAAAATCATTATTTTATCTGTAATATTAAATATAAATTAAAATTTAATCTAGTTTCCTCCTAAAACCCTAAAAACTAACCATTTTCCCCTAGAAAAAGTTTTAAAAAAATCACATTTCCCCCCTAGGGTTTAGTTTTCAATCCTTGGCTCAAAATTCGATGCCATCATCGACGACGAAGCTTCCCTAACATATCAGCATGCTTGAACGGTCTTTCTCCCTTCCTCTAGAACGTTAGTGGCCACAAATCTAGCCTAGAAAGGTTTTTGTTTAGGAAGATAGTCATTTTCCCAGAAGAAGATGTCATTGTCTTCCTAGACGAAGATGAGGTTTTCGTCTTCATCTAGGAAGACAAAGAGTTTTGTCTCTCGAGAAGCTCTTTGTCTTTTCAGACTAGATTTACGACCGTCAACATTTTAGAGGAGGGGAGAGAGACTGTCGGAGCATGATGATGCATCGGAGAAGCTTCGTCATTGGCAATGGTGTTAGATTTGGTCCAAGGATTGAAAACTAAACCCTGGGGGGAAATGCTATTTTTTAAAACTTGGCTTAGGGGGGAAACAGTTAGTTTTTAGGGGTTAAGAAAAAAAAGAGATAAAATTTTGAAAGATTAAGGTTCTATTAATTTTAACCGTCAATGGGTGGGTAAATGAAATTTTCAAAATTAACAGATAGAAACTTTAGATAATAACATACTTTAAGGGGGAATAGGTCCTTTGGCCTTTTTTTTTATACAATCAATGTTGATGAATCATAACGACAGATTTGGTCTTCCATTTCAAATACTTTGTGCACCCTAATAATTTGAAATTGATAATTTCAATCTTTAAAAGTATTTATTGAAAAGTCAAATGACTAATTTTCACTCAAAGTTTGATGTAAATCTAATTTTTTATTTATTAATTATAAAAAATCTAAATATTCATTAATTTATTAAATTTTATTGTTATTATTAGAGTGAAATTACCATTTACTAAAATATTTAAAAAACATAAAATAATATCATATTTTCCTTTCTATAGTTAAAAATCTAATAAATTTCTCCTATCCAAAGTTTGAAGAATAAATATTTTTTTCTAGGGTTTTTCCAACTACCACTACAGGTGGTTAGAGACTACAATGGTGGTGTTCTTCCTCTCTCTCGACTTCTCTTTCAGTCCTACTCCATTTTCACCTTTATAGATCGAAGAAACTAGTCGACGAAGACAACGTGATGTCATCTTCTGAGATACGATAATGATGCATTATCTTCGTTTCTTTGTCTATGATGAAGACAAATTGTGTCTTCATTTGGAGATGAAAAACAATCATTGTTAGTTAGTTTTCTCAGTTAGTGATAGTTGAAAATAGAATAGAATTGAGAGAGAAACCAGAAGGAAAGGAGTGAAAGCGCCACCATTGCCATTTCAGATTGTCAACAGTGATGGTTGGAAAAACCCTAGGGCAAAATATTGATTTTTGAAACTTTGGGTAGGAGAAATTTGTTAGATTTTTAAACTTCTAAGAAAAAAGATAAATTTTTAGGTTTTTTAAATATTTTAGTAAATAACAATTTTAGTTTTTGACAATAACAATGAAACTTAACAAATGGGTAGAAAATTGAATTTGTATCAAATCTTGAGTGGGAAATAGTCATTCTGCTTTAATTTAAAAAAAAATAATAATAAGTAACAAGTTTAGCAAAACCTAGATAGTGTGTTGTTTGTGAGCAACAACAGTCAAACAGAGCAATGGCGAGTTACGACCTCACGCAGCGCATAGCACCCAATCTCGACCGACACCTTGTCTTCCCAATCCTCGAGTTCCTTCAAGAACGCCAGCTTTACTCAGACGAACAAATCCTCAAGTCCAAGATCGAGTTGTTGAACAAGACTAACATGGTTGATTACGCCATGGACATTCACAAGAGCCTCTACCACACAGACGATGTCCCTCAAGATATGGTCGAGCGGAGAGCGGAGGTCGTCGCCAGATTGAAAGCCCTGGAGGAGGCTGCTGCTCCCTTGGTTTCCTTCTTGCAGAACCCTTCTGCTGTGCAAGAGTTGAGGCCTGATAAACATTATAATTTACAGATGCTTAATGACCGCTACCAGGTTTTGATCTTCGTTTGTGCTTATTCTTTTCGTTGCTTTTTTATTTATTATTTCTTAAGGCGAATATACTTGATAAATTTATGAAACTTTTGGAGTTTAGTGACTGAAAGTTCATTTATATTGTCGCAGTTTGCTTGAGCTAAATGCTTGGGATGGTTAATGTGAATTTTTCTTTTATATTTGTCTATCAAGGTGTTTTTTTTCCTGCTGCTGAATATTAAGGATTAAACAGGAAGGAAAGTAAGAAAAAAAAATTAGTGGTCGTATTTTGGGTATTATTTTGAGGCTTAGGGTGGTGGGCCAGGCCGAAAATGACAAGGCCCGGTGTACCGTGGTCTGTGATGTACCCACTTATTTACATAGGCGACTTTGCTTCTCGCCTATACAACTTCGTTTACATAATCGTGATTTTGATGAGAACAGGCTAAAGGAGCCTGTTCAAATTGAGCAAGATGAAGGTAGTTTGATGCAATTATCATTGCATGCCTTGAATGGCTCCTTGAGGCCAAAAACTATCTTGAAGGAATATATAAGAAGAGGTTGTACATCCTTTTAGACTCCGGTAGCATTCACAATTTAGTGAGTGAGCAACTTGCACATAAGTTAGGATGTGATTTACAACCGGTTGAAGGAGTTAAAGTCATTGCAGCTTATGGGGTGGATTTGTAGTGTAGTTTTATTCATATGGAGTTTGAGTGGAGATCACCAACGTTACACCTTCCTTACTTATGTTTAAAAATAGCCCTTAAGTAGCTATAATTTGATACATGGAACCCAATGGTTGGTCACTATTACCCCTTATTAGGAAAATATACTGGATAAAGCGAAAAAAGCAAGTCTAACCAAGACTAGTTGGCACAATAGTTGGCAAAACTAGGGAAAGAGACAAGTATTAACAAAGGACAATTGGGAAGACCAAAGATGGAAACATTGAGTAACAAGAAATGGTAATAACTTGATCACAGGAGATAAAAAACAACTATAAAAAGGAGAGATGAGTAATAGGCATTAAGGAAAATAATTCAGAGTGTGAGGGAGGCTAATTGCCTTGGGAGGAGTTGGTACCTTTATTACCAACATTTTTCTTTCTGTTCTAATTTTCCGTTATCTCTTTGTTTGATTGCAACCATTTGAGTATAGTCCTTATTTTAGATTAGTCTAAAATTGGCCAAACTATTTCTTGAATTTTTGTGAGTGATTGTGACAAGGGTTGATTGCCAGGTCCTTACCAACTTCCCATCCAAGTGCAACACATCCATTTCCACCCAATTTCCTTTTGCGGTTCAATCCAACTTAAAAAAATTCCACTATAAGGAGCTAGATGTCTAACCCCTCTCCATTAAAGAGCCAAAGCTTTAGTTTAGAAGACCTTACCTAAGGAAATTTATGCTTTGGAATTTCCTCCTTCAATGAGTCTATTGGTGGTCGCCTTGTAAGAATTTCTATGTTTTGAAGGCTTAACACGCTAACAAATTCTTGATTTCAGTTTTGTACTCAGCGATGGACTTCTTAATAAGTATTTGTTGTTTGTTCTTTGGTACTTACACAAATTCCTTAGGCAATTGTGTTAGATCATGACAAAGCTCTTGTTGTTGAGTTCCTTCTACCATGGCAAAGGACCAAAGCTTTGATATCACTGTTGTGAATTAAATGAGAAGAGCAAGAGAATTTGCAATAGGGAAAGGAACAAAGAAGAAATAGGAAAGAGAGAGAATTTTGTAAAGAGAGAATGAAATTGATTAGTTCTAAAACTAATTCTATATACTCCAATTATAGGTATTGATGAGTATTTAGCTGGTGAACCCACCCATTGCATACTAAATAGGTGAACAAAAGTCTCGGAAGGAATCAAAATTGTCAGGTACATAACATTTTGATTCTAGATCCTACCCAAAACCAATTTATTTCGATTATGTTATGGTTCCTAAAAACACCCTAATGGCTAATATAATCTTGAACGGGGGTGAATAGGATTGTTTGAAACTTAAAACAAATCAAAAACTTTCTACACAAATATAATTATAGCAAAGCAACCAAGCACACACAATAAATATAGAGTAGAGTAAAGGATAGGAATGTTCAAGATTTATAGTAGTTCAGAGTTTTTTCTTCCAAGCCTTCTATGTTCACTTTTTCAAGCAACTAACTTAAAAAGTTTCACTCATAAAGAAATTCCTTTTTATAATGGTTTGACATTTCACTCAAGTACACTAGTTATTCTGGGATTGCGTCTAATACAATAGTTACAAGAGATTTCGTCCAAGTAAGATTTAATACAAAGATTGAGAAGTAGTAATGCCTTTACAAAGGCTAATACAAATATTAAGTACAAATTTCTCTCACATGTATGAGTTATAAACTTGGGAGAAAATTTTTTGAGGTGAAGAAGTATATAGCTTTTACATGAATGATCTCTTACCTTTTTCAACTCAAAGAGACTTTAATTTATAGGTTTGGATGGCTAGAAAGGTTTACATGACCGTTGGATTTGGAGAAGTATTCATTAACATCCGAATTTCTCATGAAATAAAGGGATGTGTGGGCTTACATTCTATTTTTACGGTGTATCTAATCACATGTACGGGTAAGGCAAGACGTAACTCTTTGAAGAAGGATGAGGTATGGGCATACTAAAGTTCACGTACGAGTGTACACCTTGTTTGAAGACTGGTGTACACATTGCTTCATGGTGTAGTAAGGCTGGATTCGAGCCGAGCCAGCTCCAGCTCGAGCTCGAGCTCGGTTCGAGTCCGAAACGAGCCGGGCTCAGCTCGGCTCGATCGAGCTCGAGCCGAGCCCGAGCTGGCTCGGGTTGGCTCGGTATATTTTTTTAAAAATTTTTTATACAAAACGACGTCGTTTTGATCCATATATATGTACAAAACGGTGTCGTTTTGATATAAAAACCGAGCCGAGCTGAAAACGAGCCGAGCCGAATTCGGCTCGAGCTCGACTAGAGCCGAACTCGAGCCGGCCATTAAAAAGTTGAATCCAGCCCTATGGTGTAGGTATATGCCTTGTATAAACCTTGATGTACGCTTTCTTCTCGTAATGGACATTCACCCTATGACTTCCTTTATATTGAGCAATGTACGGACATACATGCATGCTTGATAGATTACCAAGTTTACATTCAAGACGTGGGGGCGGACGTACTTAAAATATTTCATTTTTTCAACATTTGTCCAATTTTGGTCATGAACCAATTCATGCCATGGACAAGTTAGATAAATTCACTTAGATTAGTTACCATCAAAAAGCTTTGGAGTCCATAAGTTCCGTTTTGGTGGGACTATTGGTTCCGGTTTCAATTCCAATCTTCTAAGGAATTGGAAACTGATCGAGACCGGATCTAACAAACTACTTGACCCAAGTTAATCTTTAAAACTGTCCCACATTCCAAGCTCTTCACTTTAACTTTCTTCATCACCAACGATCCCTTCTTGTCCACTGTATCCCTCAATTCTTGTTGCAGTGGAATGCACAATGGCAATTAAAGGAGTCCAACTCTTTTTTAGAAGTTAGTCCCTAATTAAAGTAAAAAAATTAGTTGGCTTTGAACCTCGAGTTGCATGCAATAAGTAAATAATTGGTTAAATTTTATTGTGTACATATATGATAGGAAAAAATCATCTACCAATGGTTTGAGCTATAACTTCCCAACGTTTGTTGCTCTCTTTACTTGTAGGATCCATATCAAGCCAGCCTTGGAGTGTTAGCATAACACAACCAAGAGGTATCATCTCCTAAAAATGTGAGTTGAGAAATGAGCCAAAGTCTTGTTGAAATTGAGAAAGATAGGCTTCTTTAACAACAGGAAGGCTTGTTTTAGATCTATAAATCTTTCCTTTGATCAATGGCAATCCTCCATCATCCGTAGGTCTTGGTAGTTTTGCATTAAATTTAATAAATTAAAAGAGCATGAGAAATGATATTCACATCAATTGTCAAAATATATAATGAAGCAAATTAAGATTGAAATATGTACAAACCTTTGACAACAAATGGACACAGTTGGAGGAATAAATGGACGCATTCTTTTTTAAAGGTAGAACAGACCATGGAAAGTGCCATGAGTGCCCATCATAAAGTGAGTAAGATCACTATAATTATTTTTTAAGTTTGACAAACTTTCGAATAGTGTGTTGAAGTCATTCCCAGGTAGTTCAGTCACATAAAATTGAAACTCTGGCATTTCATAATTCAATTCCTTGCATTTGCTTTGGGTACTTAGAACTGGAACTGAAACAAACTGAGGAGGAACCTGTCCTTATTGATTCTAGTTCCTAAATCTTCGGAATTGGCTAGTTCCAGTTTTCAGATTTTTGGGTAGGGTACCCAAACCAACTCACCCCGATTACATACAACTCATTTTCCCTTTCTGCATGCATTCAACTTTGCTTTCCATGTTTGTTACAACCAACTCTTATGAATACAACTGAAACTAAACTTAAATTTGGACTCACTAAACGATGCCGCAGACTACTCTAAAATGTGGCATTTATTTGATTCCATTTAGCTGCCTACTTAAATAGACAAATCTGCTACCCATCTATACAACTTCACTTATTTCCTCTACTCGCATGTTGACTTAAACAACTCGGCTCCCCACCTGTTTATTCCAGTCTGCATCAGAGGCTGGGCTACATGCTGGGAAAAGTGTTTCGGGAATATGTTTGGTTTGAAGCTTTTTGGTGGTTATTCTTATCAATACCCTTGTGGATGGTTTGCCTATGCTTAATTTTTGGACTTTTCTAAGATTGAAAAATAAGTGTTATCTTGAATGTCTCAAGTTAGCTGAAAACCTTTATTTTCTTCTGTTGGGTCTGTGAATTTTTTTGGATAACTTTAAATCTTAGGGTCTAAACTAGGGAAATGAAGTTCTTGGATTAACTGTGTTTCTGTAGTGTAGACTATTTTCTCATTTAATTCTCAAGTAATTTTGCATTTATTATGGCAAGAAACATGCTTGTATATATTTAGTTAGATTTAAATTGTGAAATTTATTCTACTTTTCTTGCTTCCCTTTGATCAGATTGGTCCCAACCAGATAGAGGCATTATATCAGTATGCCAAGTTTCAGTTTGAATGTGGGAACTACTCTGCTGCCGCTGACTATCTTTATCAGTACAGGGCATTGTGCACAAATAGTGAAAGGAGGCTGAGTGCACTATGGGGTAAGTTGGCAGCTGAGATATTGATGCAGAACTGGGATATTGCTCATGAAGAACTTAATCAGTTGAAAGAAAAAGTTGACGATTCAAAGGTTTATTTTTTTTTTTCCTGTTTGGAAAATTCAATCATACCTAATTTTGTTTCTTAACTTGCAGTACAGTATTGTTTCATTGTAAAATCTGTACCAATAGGTTAATATTGTTGCAGAATTTTTTGTCTCCTTTGAGTCAGATGCAAAGCAGAATCTGGCTGATGCATTGGAACCTGTTCATCTTTTTCAATCATGATAATGGAAGGATGCAAATCATTGACTTGTTCAATCAGGATAAGTATGCCATTTGGAATTTTCTTTTGGTTTCTTATTCACTCTAAATATTATGTCAAATATATCATACTTCATTCAGGGTTGAGTACATCTCTTATGTGTCTGTTCTGTACCAGTTGTTTTTCATGTCTTGACAAATTATAATTATTTTAAGTCACACCTTGTTTTAGTAGTGATTTGAAGCAAAAAGTAATATTTTTCTCTGGTGCTTCAATTTCTTCTTTTTATAGCAGAAAAATGAAATTGTCCTTAGTCATAATAGTTGCGCCTTTGATTATTGTCTTGCCTTTTGAACTTTCTACTGCAAGCTATATCGACGTTGTATCTACTGTCAGTTTATTAGTATTCTTTTCTTGTTATCTGAGAATATGAGAATATCGATTGTCAGGTATCTCAATGCCATTCAAACAAATGCTCCCCATCTCCTGCGTTACTTAGCCACTGCATTCATTGTCAATAAGAGGAGGAGACCTCAATTCAAAGATTTTATTAAGGTTATTCAGCAAGAGCAGTACTCTTACAAAGACCCTATTACAGAGTTTTTGGCTTGTGTATATGTCAATTATGACTTTGATGGTGCACAAAAGAAAATGAGAGAATGTGAAGAAGTAAGTTTTGTTTACCTTAGTGTGCGTCTTACTAGCATCTACATGGAAGTACCAAGCATCTATACCTATACATAGATATTAATAGTGCTCTAGACATTAGAATCTGACATGGGATTTGGTGGGGCTTTGGGATAGATATGGTTTTTTAATTCTTTCCGTTGTCTTTTTATCAAGTATTTTGCTCGTCGCTCTGTTGTCTGTACCCCAATTTTGTAAGAGGATGCTAAAATATATGCCTGAAGATCAGTCTTGGATTTTCTTAACCTTGTGTGCAAATGTAGGTGATATTGAATGATCCTTTCCTGGGCAAACGATTGGAAGAAGGCAACTTTTCTACTGTGCCACTGAGAGATGAGTTCCTTGAAAATGCTCGGCTATGTATCTTTGAGACCTATTGCCGAATTCATCAGCGTATTGATATGGGGTAAGCCTCTATACAACATTGACATCATGAAGAAAGTTTAAGTTACTGTGATATTCTATGCATAGTACACTAGTAAATACAATGTAATAACCAATGAAATATGCGTAATGGTCTTTGAGGAGAAACTAAAGCTGCATACTAATATTTTTTAAAGACCCTGTCTTTCCCTCTTTATATCAACTTGTGTGTGCATCGATTCCTCTTTCTTTCATCAACTGTAAAGTTTTATGAGAGCAATTCAAATTGATTTGCAATCTTTATTTGTAGCAGAGTACTTGCTGAGAAGTTGAATTTGAATTATGAGGAGGCTGAAAGATGGATTGTGAATCTTATTCGGAGCTCAAAACTTGATGCCAAAATTGATACAAAGACAGGAACTGTTATAATTGAGCCTAGCCATCCCAATGTGTAAGATTATATGTCAATAAAACTTTGTGCACCCAATTTTGCATTCCAAATAATGTGTCATTGTGTTATTAAATGATTTTGAATGAAAGATGAGTTATACACAATCATATGATAACATATCATCTGAATACCTAATTAGGTATTCAAAATTGATTACACATAACCAGGGTTGGATTTGAACCAAGTCGAATTTGAGCTCGGCTCAATTTACATGTAATTGAGCTTGAGCTTGAGCTCGAGTTCGGGCTCGTCAAACTTACTTCAAATAAGTTTGAGTTTGAGCTTTTAACTAGCTTGTTAGTAAAATGATGTTGTTTTGATACATATTGGTCAAAACGACGTCGTTTTAATACATATGGGTCAAAACAACGTCGTTTTGTATTAAAATTTTTAGTGTATGAGTTTGATGAACAGAACACTCCAAAGCTCAAGCTTGAAAATGTTGAAGTTGTAGCTTAAGTGAGCTTGAGCTCATTAGAGGTTAGCTCGTTTCGGGTTCATTTGAGCTGAGTTTGAGTTCGAATCTAGTCCTAAACATGGCATTATTCATTATACATACACATTATTGTATCTTTGCTTAATGATGCATGCTCTTTTTGAGGTTTCATTTTCTTTTTCAATACTCAACAATTTCTCAGTTAACTGTGTTTGACCATTTATTTCCAGATACGAGCAATTGATAGACCACACTAAGGCGCTATCAGGACGTACCTATAAGCTAGTCAGTCAGCTTATGGAACATGTACAAACACAAGCTGCTCGATAAGTCACTTCTAACATTTCTTAGATTTGCTTGTTGCAAATTTTGACATATCTAGGTTAAGATTATAGTGTCCTGATTTGATGATCAGTAATTTACCCCTTTTTACTGTGTTCTAATGAAGAAGAAAATTTTATTATTTTTGTACGGTAATTTTAGTTATGTTCGCAATGTTTACTGTAAACTTTTTTCAGATTAACATGTGTAATCTTGCTCAGATTACTGCCGTTCAAATTATTTGACAAATTTTTGCTGTTGTATCTCTATGGATTTGACAGTTTGTGTTCATATTGTATCAATTTGGGTATTGGATTAGAGACTTTCAATCTTAATGTAATTTGAATTATAATTATATTAAAATCTTTCAATCCTAATCTGCCTTAAACCATATTAGGGTAGCTCTAACACAACTTAGAATTAATTTGAAATGAATTGTTGTTTTCACTCTCATGAATGTTTTTACCATTTCATTGCCTTTTCCATACTACCTCTGTCTTATAATTTACAAAACACAGACACAAACATAATACTTCGTCTTGCCTACAAATGACCTGAAAAATTACATATAAAAATTTTGTATAATATGTTAATAATCTTATTAATGAAATTTCATTTTAATTATCTTAAAAAAAATGAAGAGTCTTAAATGAAATACAGAATAATTAGAATAAACAAAATTACATAATGATACAATTGTATATAATATATAAGGATTCAGTTGTCATCTTTGGTTAGTTTTATAGCGGTGAAAATAAAATCTTGGGAATTGTCAATGTCAGTTTAGATCAAGGTTGTAGAGTTTTATTAGTTGCTAGCTATTGTATTTCCTTGAAGAATCAATATGAGTTGTTAATTTTACTTGAGTAGAAGGCGTTATCGGTAGATGCCTTGCCTTGCATAATCGATTGTCTGGTAATAAGAATTGATTTTGAAACTGTGGAGACAAAGTTTAGCAATTTCCCATTTTAAACTGAATTAACTTAATTGTGATGTTTTTTTTTTTTTTTTAGTTTTGTAGACAAAATATGACAAAAACTATTATTGGTATATAGAAAGCTCACCTCTATTCCTCTTGAAGTGGTTGAAACAAACACAAAATCAAATTGATTTTATGTTAATTCAAATATAATTTGATTTTGTTGTGGATCACCTTTCGGTTTAACCAAACTACATTTCATATAAAAAAACTCATAATATAATTCATAAAAAAATGAGAGGCATTTCTAAAGAGATGCATCCTCGTCCTCAGTAGATTTTGATAATAGAACTTTGTAACAAAAATGAACTTACTAAGTAAAAACTTTGTCTTTATATAAGAATTACTTGTTCAAGTTTTCCAACTTTGGGAACCTTTTTTAATCTTCCCCTCTCAACCATTTCGGATTGTTGGATTTGCTGTTGTAGAATGTATTTTCTCAGAAACGGTAGGTTTCTATGAACAATGGACATGTTTTCTTGCAAAGAATATACAAGGGATATTGTCAACAACAGCACAACTAAAAGTGATAAAAAAGGGGAACAACAATCAACAGGGGATTGGCGTCAATTTTTACTATAGTCCACCCTATGCTGATGAAATAATAAATTTTAATGGTTTAAATTTTAGAAAGTCAAATTCTCACCTCTTATCAATTTTTGTTAAATGAAAAGGTAAGAAGATAATTTTATATAGATTTTTCTATTCGATTTTAACTATTCAATCACATAATGACATATTGTTGTTTATGTATAAAGTTGTACACAGAACATTACTCTTTTCTATTTCCTTTTTCTTCTTATTTTTTCTATTTTCTCTTTCTCTTTTTCTTTATTTTTTATTTTAATTTTCCTACTTATTTTTTCTATATTCCCTTTTAAAAAGTTTGGGGCAAACTGTAATTTTTAAGATGTTAAATATATTAATGAATTTTTTAAGGGGTTTGTGGAAATTAAAAAAAATTTAAAGGGTTTTTTCAAAAAACTCCTCAATAGCTTAAAAAAACAATCAAAAAAAAAAAAAACCAAAACATAATATTTTAAAATTAAAAGTTTTTATGCTATTTAAAAGTTTAAGTGATAAATTTTTAAATTAGTAAGGATATATTGATAATTTAACACTTATATTAAGTGTTAATGATAATTTTGAAATTTTAATAAATCAAATAGATTTATTAACAAAAGTATATAACAAATAAGAATTTGACTTTTTAAAATTTAAAGAGTGGGAATTTGTCATTTCATTAAACTTTAGGTGGGTGTTTATTTGACAAAAAACTATAAAAATCCTTAAATATTAATTTATTTTGATTGATGCTATTGGACGAATAATTTATCTTAATAAACTCCTAAAATTAGTCTACTAAAATTTTTTAAGCATATTTAAATGACTACATAAATCTTATACATTAACAAATAGGGAAATTAAATTAGATATCCCATTTTTCATCTCCTAAGCAAAAATGTCTCCTTTTCGAAGGCTTAAACAAAAATGTCCCAAAATTTTTTAAAATTATTAAAACTACCCTTTACCACTTCTATTTAAACTCTCACTCTTATACCTTTTTCACATCATTTAAACTGTCACTATTACTTTCATTTTTACTTAATATTTGATATTGTGAGTTTATTCGAATGGAAAAAATTCGTATTTCTAAATTCAAATAAAAACAAATCAATTCGTGAGAAAATATATTTATACGAATCTTAATCTAAAACTTAATTTTATTTATTTGATAATATATTAAGGAGTTTAATGAAACATTAGAAAAATACAAGGGACTTTTTTATATTAAGCAATGTGTAAAGGCTTTAAATGAAATGTTAAAAAAATATAAGGGCATGTTGATACATGACAATATATAAGGGTGTTGAATGAAATGCTAAAAAAAATGGAAGACATTTTGATATTAAATAATGTATGAAGGTTGTAAATGAAATGTTAAAAAAATGTAGGGACATTATGATACAAGACAATATATGAGGATGTTAAACAAAGTTAGATAAATATAGGGGGTTAAATGAAATATTACAAAAGTATGAGACATTTTGATAGTAAACCATGTATAAATGTTGTAAATGAAATGTTAAGAAAATATAGTTATATTTTGATATAATACAATATATGAGGGTGTTATGTTGAATGAAATGTTAGATAAATATGAGAGATATTTTGATATTAAAAAATATAAGAAGGTTTTAAATGAAATATTAGAAATATATAGACACATTTTGATAAAGTATAGGGGCACTTTGATACAAGATAATATTTGAGGGTGTTAAATAAAATGTTAGATAAATATAAGAGGTATTTTAAAATTATATAAAATATGAGGGTGCTAAAAAAATATGTGGACAAAAAAAGGGCATTAATGTATAATATATGAGAGTAAAAAAATATTAAAAAAATATAAGGGTCATTTGGATATTAACCAATATATGAAATAAACATTTTGGTTTTAGATAAATTATAGAGGTGTTTAATGAAATGTTAGGAAATTAGAGGTGACATATTGATATTCAACTATATATAAGGGGATTAAATGAAATTGTAGAAAATATAGTTGATATTTTGATATTTGTAAATGTTTATTATGGATTTTTTTATGATAAATATTTAATTTTTTACCAAAAGTTTGCATTGTAAGATTAATAATTAAAATGGTTGGTTATGTTGTTATTTGTTTTCAAGAAGAATATATCTAACGTGATTGGAACACAATAAAGTATGCTTGAGGTTTTAAAAAATTGAATAAAATTCCCTTTAGAATAATACTTGAGAGATTTATCAAACTTTTAAGTAAATAGTATGGTATTGATCCAATCCGAAACTATATTCATCTATGTATGAAGCCAAAAAGAATCGAGCTCGACTCCTTTGTAAAGATTGAAGATGATGAAGATGTGCAAGGCCTTATTAGCATGTCACAATACTTCAAGGAATGTATTCTTGTTATTGTTACATGTACTGCAATCAAAAGACATAAAGAAGAAGAAGAAGAAGAAATTTGTCGTAACGATGATAGTAAAGTGAAAAAGGAATATATTGGGAAAGACTTGATTGATTTTCATAATGATGTATTCTATATTGTTGTTAAATAGGTTTGCAGAGATAAAGAGAGGGTTCTAGATTAGGGTGACTTTAAGGGAAACAAGATGACTAATGTTCCTTTTGATGAGACTGACTTCAAGGACATGTCACCTATTAACTATGATTTAAATAGTCTCTAATTTGAAGATCCTATTATGGGTGGTGAAAATTATTTTAGACCTTTTTTGATAATGTCTCCACTATCTATTTAAATGGCTACCCGATTTTTTCTCCACCGCCGTCAATATCACAAATGGTATAGGATCAATTTGAGAAGGGAATACTGTAAAACTTGGTAACATTTTTAATGATAAAAAACTTAAAAGATGTTATAGACCAATTTGCCCTAAAGGAAGGATTTCAATACAGAGTACTTAAGTCAAACCATGAACTGAAAGATTTAGTGTTATGATAAGAAATGCAAATGGTTTCTATTGAGAAGAAGAGAAAAACCTAGTTGAGTCTTATGAATCCATAGAATGAATCTCACGCACAAATGTTCAATAGATCAGATAAAGCTACATCATAGACAAGCTAGGGCCTAGGCTTTAGGTCAATTAATGAAATCAACGTTTCTGTTGATTGATCATATTTATCGGCCTAAAAAAGATCATTATCGACATTACTAACAGGTATAAAATTGATATTTCATATTCACAGGCTTAGTGGTCAAAAAATTGAGCATTACATTTATTGAGGGGCTCATCGAAGAGTCACTTATGTTCTTACCTGATTATTGCTATAATTTAGAGCATGCTAATATGAGAACTGTGATAGTTATAGAAATAAATGACGTGCATCACTTTTAGTATTTTTTTTATAGTGTTGGGTTGTTCCATTTGTGCATTTAAATAATATCTTTGACTTGTTATTTGTGTTAACGCTACTTTTTTTAAAGGTTGATATTTGAAACATTTATTTCACGTTATGACCCTTGATAATAATAACCATATTTACCTAATTGTTTTCAACGTCGGTAAAAAGAAAGATCATGAAGCATGGTATTGGTTTCTGATCCAAACCTAGATCCAATTGAAGATCTATGCCTTGTCCATAGTCCATCTAAGACTCTATCAAATGCAATCCAATCAAGACCAATAGAAGAATAGTGATCCAATCTCATCACTTGACAAATTCGGCCCTACATGAAGTGTGGAGTTTAAAACCTTGTTTTAAAGAGAAGCAAGTACAAACCCAAGCTATGTTTAAACCCATTTTGTCCCTACCTTCATTTTGGGGTCCCAAACCCTCCTTTGGTCACTCTCTTATCACTTGGGTCTATTAAAAGTCCAACAGACCCAATAGAGAGTTTAATTAGCTCTATGTATTTTATTGTCTAATTATGCACTTTACTTATTGTTTGTGCTAAACTATGTTTAATTAAGTTTATTAGTTACCTTGGGTGAAGCTAAGCAAGTCAAAAAAGCTCAAAGAAGGAGACAAGAGTTGACATATCACATGAATTTAGGAATTACTTCTTTTGGCAAGGCAATTCATGACAATTTGGCCTTCCCTTGCCTTACATTCTTCTTTGGGACATATCACATGACTCTAGGAATTACTTCTATTGGCAAAGTAATTCATGACAATTTGACCTTCCCTCGCCTAACATTCTTCTTTGGGATTAACATGAAGATTATAGCCAAATGACTTTGAAATGAGCTTGAAATGTAATTTAGCTTCATTTAGTTTCATTTAAATGTAACTTGAGGCCTATTTAAAGGCTCCTCTGATGATGTACGTTTTTTTTTTCTTGAATATTGAAGAAAATCTTCCTTGCAAGTGTTTTACAATTCCCCTTTTATCCAACTCTTGACCAAGGGGTTGGTGGTGATTCAAGGTTGGTGGATTCCCTTTAGGCCTTGGTTTATTAGTTAAATTGTTACTTGTTTGTTCTTACTCTAATCTCTTATCATTTTCTCCCTTAGCCAAAGTTTCTCTTGAAACCTACTTGGCTGAACCTTATTTTTCTATTGAGTTATGGTAGTTTATAATTGTGTTTGGAATTGAACTTGCTTGCTAATCCCTATATAACTCACATAATATTTGAACTTAAACTAAAACCACATCATTTGGTATTAGAGCGCTAGGTTGGGTCAAGGTGAGTTTTCTTTTACTTAATTGTTACCAGATGCAAAGGCCGGTGGTTGTTATTGAACTCTTTGTGTGAGTAAGGTTTTTCTCCTATATTTCTTGCTTTACAAACTTCTAGCACTCAAAACAAAACCTTACACTTAGTTTATACCTTAAGCACTACTCCAAAGTCTAAACACTAAGCTTACCTGAGGACCAGCTTCACCCAAACACCAGACACTAAACACTTAACACTCCTTGCACCATTCCGTCATGTCTAGAGATAGTGGCTCATCCTTACCACCTTACCTATAGGTATTTGGGTGCCAAAAACTTGAAGAGGAGATCCAAAAGCTTAAAGATCAAATGACTCGATTGATGCAAATCTTTAGCAACCTTACTATCACCCAAAACTAACACCAACACCAAAACTGAACTACCACACCTCCAGCCATCCTACAACCTCTACCACAAAGACACTTACAACAACTCCTTCCATCCATACACCATGGAAAGAAATTGATCATTGATAGTGACTCTAGTGAAGGGGAGTGATTTAGAGCCCATAGAAGAAAGTTGGATGATAACCAAAGACTTAAAATAGACATATCGAAGTTTGAAGATAGCCTTAGCCCAAATGACTTCATAGATTGGTTACATGCTATTGAAAAGATTTTTTACTATAAAAGGTATTCTAAAAAGAAGAAATGCAAGGTAGCTATTTTAAAGTTTAAGGATTATGCATCTCTTTGGTGGGAAAATTTAAGAAAACAAAGAGATCGAGAGGGTAAAAGTAACATGAGGACATGGGAGAAATTAAAGAAACTACTCAGAATGAGATTCTTATCAGAAAACCACAAGCAAGATCTCTACCTCAAACTTCATACACTCAAACAATGAAACAATAGTGTAGAAGTATACATTAGAGAGTTTAAGAAACTTATGATAAGTGAACTTCCCAAACTTAAGAAGCAAACTATTGCTAAGTTCCTTGGGGGCCTAAAACAAGATATAGCTAACATGATTGATCTTTAGCCATATTGCTTATTTGAGGATGTATGTAAATTAGCTATCAAGGTGGAACGACAAGGAAAGAACATGAAACCCCCATCTACCAAGCCATTCAACAAAGGAACCTCTTTCACTAAAGGTTCTCCTTCTTTCACCAAACCTGTGCCCACTTACAAGGATAAGGGCAAGGAAAAGGTGAATGAACTACCTAAAGACAAACCAATATTGGGAAAGAATGCACAAATGGAGAATAAATGTTTTAAGTGCCATGGCCATGGTCACTTCCAAGAAAATTGCCCCAATAGGAGGGTTATGACTCTCAAAGAGATTTATGCCATTGAAAAAGCTATCCAAGGCCAAGAAGAAGAAGGATAAGATAAAGTCCTCTACCATAGAGATGATAAGGCCAAAGATGAAGAAAAGGAAGAGATCATTCAAAATGCCAATGAAGGGAACTTGTTGGTCATTAGAAGAGCTCTATATGCCAAAAACCTACCCTATAAAGACTAAAGACTCAACATTTTCCAAACAAGGTGTACCATTAGTGGAAGAGTATGTTCTTTGATAGTTGATAGTAGGAGTTGTACTAATGTTGCCTCAACTACGTTAGTAGACAAACTCAAGTTATCTTTCACACCATATCCTCAACCTTACAAGCTGCAATGGTTGAGCAATGGGACCAGTCTTCAAGTTACTAGACGAATGCTTGTTTCCTTTTTGATTTGGCAACCATTATATTGATGAGGTGCTCTGTGATGTTATTCCTATGGATGCATGTCATTTACTTTTGGGGAGGCCATGGCAATATGATAGAAGTGTTAGACATGATGGTAGGAAGAATACCTATTCTTTTAAATTTCAAAACAAATTTGTTACCTTGACACCTCTTAAGTCTGGCCAACTAGCTTTCATACCACTTGAATATGAGAAGAAGAAAGATAACTTGTTTTTTAATAGAAATGGAATTGAGAGAGCCTTACCAATTCAAAAACTGGTGCTAGCCTTATTGATGGTTGAGAAGAGAGAAGAACAAGAGGTAAGTGAACCAAGTCCTAAGGTGAAACCTTTATTAGTCAAATTTGAGGATGTCTTCCCTAATGATCTTCCATTTGGTTTGCCACCACTTAGGGGTATTGAACACCATATTGACCTTATTCTAGGGGCACCGCTTCCTAATAAAGTTACCTATAAGTGTAACCAATAGAGACTAAAGAACTTCAAAGGTAAGTTAAGGAACTAATTGCTAAAGGGTTTGTAAAGGAGAATACAAGTCCGTGTTTTGTTCCAACATTATTAGTACTAAAAAAAGATGAGACATATAGAATGTGTGTTGATAATAGGGCAATCAATAACATCACCATCAAATACCCCATCCCAAGATTAGATGACATGCTTAATGAACTCTATGGTGCCACAACCTTTTCAAAGATTGATCGTTGAAGTGGTTATCACCAAATTCGGATGAGGGAAGGAGATGAATGGAAAACAACATTTAAAAGCAAGAGTGGACTCTCCAATGCACCAAGCACTCTACGAATGGATGGTCAAACCTTTTCTTAGTAAATTTGTGATTGCTCATTTTGATGACATCCTTGTGTATAGCAAAAATCATAAAGATCATTTGGAGCACTTGAGGGCAATTTTTGAAGTGTTGAGAAAACAAAAGCTCTTTGCTAAGCTTGAGAAGTATGAGTTCTTTAAAGAGAGTGTGGTATTCCTTGGCTATGTAATATCAAACAAATGAGTCATGGCAGACTAAACCAAGGTAGAAGCCGTCAAGACTTGGCTATAACTAAAGACAATCACTAAAGCTAGAAGTTTCCACAGCCTTGCCTCTTTTTAATAGTGTTTTGTTCCAAACTTCAGCTCAATTATGGCACCTATCACTGAGTGCATAAAGAAAGGGAGTTTTAAGTGGACAAAGGCAGTTGATGATGTATTTGAAAAGATCAAGCAAAAGTTTTGTGAAACATCCATTTTGGCCTTACCAAATTTTGATCAATTGTTTGAGGTTGAATGTGATACAAGTAAGGTTGGGATAAGTGTTGTATTGACTTAATCAAAGAAACCAATTACCTATTTCAGTAAGAAGCTTAATGAAACAAGGAGGAGGTATTCTACTTATGATAAGGAATTCTATGCTATTGTAAGGGCCCTTTACTATTGGAGCCATTATTTAAGGCCTAAACAACTTGTGTTGCACTCAGACCATCAAACCTTGACGTTTCTAAATGGGTAACATAAAATTAGTCCAAGACATGCTAAATGGGTAGAATTTCTTCAATCTTTTTCATTTGTTTCTTCTTACAAACAAAGGTTACTAATGTGGTTGTTAATGCTTTGTCAAAAAAGCATTTGTTACTTTCCATTCTTGATACTAAGGTACTTGGATTCTAATTAATGAAGAAACACTATGATGGATATGAAGAAATGTCCAACATTATCAATGAATGCACAAGAGGGACTTATAGTGACTATGTTATATAAGATGGGTTCTTTTTCAAGGGGAGTAAGCTATGTATTCCATAAGGTAACTTTAGGGAGCTCTTAATTAGGGAAGCTCATGGTGGCAGCTTGGTTGGGCATTTTGGCATCCACAAGACATTAGAGGTACTCAAAGATCACTTTTATTGACCACGGATGTTAGGAGATATTTAAGCCATCATTTCTAGATGTACAGCATGTCAAAGAGCAAAGGCTCTCTTCAAACTAGGGCCTTACACCCCTATTCCTATTCTAGATCACCTATGGGAATACTTGAGCTTGGACTTTATTATTACATTACTGAGGACACAAAAAAGGAGAGACTATATCATGGTGGTTGTGATAGGTTCTTAAAAATGGCACATTTTATTCCATGCAACAAAACTAATGATACAAGCAAGTAAAAGATCTTTTCTTCAAAGAGGTGGTTCGACTTTATAGAGTTCCAAGAACCATTGTTTCAGACCGGGACACCAAGTTCCTTAGTTACTTTTGGAAGACACTTTGGGGGAAGCTAAGAACAAAGCTCATGTTTAGCACTTCTTATCATCCTCAAACTGATGGGCAAACAAAAGTGACCAACTATACATTGGGGACTTTCTTAAGAACACTAGTAAACCGACATCTAAGAGATTAAGATTTAAAGCTCCCTCATGCTGAGTTTGCTTACAATAGGGCACTAAGTGCAACAATCGGATACTCTCCATTTGAAGTGGTATATGGTCTTAACCCTCTTACTTTTATTGAGCTAACATCATTACCTATTGATTTGCAAGTTCATAAGGATGCATAAGAAAAGGTGAAGGCTATAAAAAAGTTCCATGAAAGCATAAGGGTGCAAATAAAGAAAGTAAATGAAGCCTATAAAAAGAAAGCCAACAAGTATAGAAGGCCAACATTGATATCTGAGACATTGATTTCTTGCTATGGCCCTTGATAGTAATAACCATATTTACCTACTTATTTTCAGCGTCGGTAAAAAAGAAGATCATGAAGCATGGTGTTAGTTTCTGATCCAAAATTGGATCCAATTGAAGGTTTATGCCCGATCCATAGTCCATCTAAGACTCTATCAAGTGCAATCCAATCAAGACCAATAGAAGAATAGCAAGTCCAATCTCATCACTTGACAAATTCAACCCTACATGAAGTGTGGAGTCCAAAACCTTGTTTTGAAGAGAAACAAGCACAACCCAAGCTATGTTCAAACCCATTTTGTCCTTACCTTTATTTTAGGGTCCCAAGCCCTCCTTTGGTCACTCTCTTATCACTTGGGTCTATTAAAAGTCTAATAAGTCCAATAGAGAGATTAATTAGCTCTATGTATTTTATTGTCTAATTATGCACTTGTTGTTTGTGTTAAACTATGTTTAATTAAGTTTATTAGTTACCTTGGGTTAAGCTAAGCAAGTCAAAAAAGCTGAAAGAAGGAGACAAGAGTTGACTTATCACATGGCTTTAGGAATTACTTCTTTTAGCAAGGTAATTCATGACAATTTGACCTTCTATTAGCATAAGTTTTTCTTGAAACCTACTTGGCTGAAACTTATTTTTCTATTGAGTTATGGTAGTTTAGAGTTGTGTTTGGAATTGAACTTGCTTGATAATCCTAATATAACTCACCTAATATTTGAACTTGAACTAAAACCACATCAGTTTCTGATAAAGCTCAAAGATTACATCAATGAAATACTGGAGTTGGCAATAATCTCATATCTTTATCATGTTATGTAGTTTGTAATGGCTGAAGTATTTCTAGATGTATACCATGAGTGTTGTTCCCATCACCTTCTCTGTAACATGTAATCAAAGTACAAGCATAACTCACAGGTTGCATGTTTATATTGGAAATCTACGAAGTTATATATAGATATAGATTTTAAGGCTATGATGAAATTTATTGATGAGATACATTTTCAAGTCGGGACTTACCTACGTGAGGTGAGGTTTCATCGATGGAGCAGAGCATATTTTCCAAGGCACATGAATGTCGCTACTATGTTATTAACCTTATGTTAATTATCTAATTAACAATGAATTTTTACCCTTATGCTTGTTAATTAACAAATGTGTTGATAATTTTTCAAATTATAGATGAATGCCCCCACTATGTTACATCATGGATAGAGGAGAAACTTGGTCACAATGTGTTAAAGCCTACATGCTTAGAGGTTTATCCAATTACAAATGTTTAGTATCAGGTTATAAGAAGTGGTAGATACATGGGCATTATGAACTTTTATGAAATGGTTTATACGTACAAGAAGTTTCAACTTTCATGTATTTTATGCAAGCATGCTATTGTTGTTGCAAGATATATAAGGCTCACAAATGTCTATGCGAGGGTTCATCTTTTCTACACGACTGATTATTACCGTGTAATATATGTGGAACCTTTCAATCCACTTGGGAATCAATCTGAATGGTTACCTGCCACCAAAGAAAGAGTTATCTTACCCTTTTTTCTCAATTATCATCGGTCGAGTTACCTTTTAAACAAAAATCAACTTCCTCCACAAGGTGAGATCATTACACTTAAGGTTTGTAGTCAATATAGTCAACCAGGGCATGTCTGAATATAATGAAAAAGCCCAACATTGGTTCTAAGCTTTATCCCATCAGGTTTATCTAGAAGAGATAAAGGAAAAAGATCTTTACAACCTTCTATTTAGTTTGATTTATGTATTTGTTAAAATGAGATGTAATCAATTTAGTTAGATTAATGTTTGATTTAAGTACTTGTTCATATGCGATGTAATCTATTTATGTAAATAATGTTTTACTTATGTAGTTGTTGGAATGAGAATTATTTATGTAATCCATTAAACATTATAACAGTATTATTTATGTTCCAAACATATGTATATTATTTGAGTTTGGGTTTATACTTTATAGGGTAAGTTGCAATAACATTAAAAAAAAATGAAAAAACCATGAAATCAAATGCATAACCAATAAATTATCATAAATAAATATATACATAACAACTAAAAAAATCATATGAATAACCAATGACAAATACAAATGTACATTTGCGACATACTTGATATAGTGGAAATATAACCGAGGCCAAATGCTGATATATTGAGGTGGATAACTCATAGGGGAAATCTAATCTTTGTGAAAGTGCCATAAATTCTATGAAGTGCAACATAAAAATACCACAATCACTGAAACCCTTACCTTGTTAGAAGACAACCTCTTCTCAACGCAATACCAAGTGATCCTTTTGTGGTGTATGCCTAGTAGTGATCTAAAAACTCATCCCTGCTAATAATGTTAGGATGAATGTAGTGTAGGGTTGTATCTGTTGCATGAACCCATCAATGCTGCTTGTGTTAACTGTCTTAGAGTCATATATGGTGATCTACCAATCACGTAAATCCAGGACTTTAGTGACCCAATGGGCATAATCAAAGTTTATAAGAATAAAAGCCTATAAACTTTGAGAAATTATAATGGACACATGTGTTGTATATAAGTAAATTGTAATAGAAATACACATATATAATACCTTATCAACCTCCCCTTATGGTTTGTAAAATAAACTGAGGGTGTAATCTACCTTCACCATTTTCTTGAATAGCTTTGATCACTCGTACTCATTTGGCAATGTGGTACTCCAACACTCATATGTCATCTTGATATGCCCCATAAAGAAGGTGTAGGTTATGTCCAACTCTGTGGGATAATGGCTTACTACTCATGCTAGTGTTGATGTAATAGTAGCAAAAAAAAAACATGTACATGCTGAAATGGATGTAAAACATGAATTTTATTATGTTTTGATGAATATATAAAACATTTAACCAAATTCAATTAATATAAACCATTTACATCGTCGGTTAGCCACTCGCATAACTCAACAATTGTGTGTCAAAAAATGGCTTTAAATTGCACCCCTATACACTAAATATCATGATCATCGGATAGTGTAGCTTTGGTGTACCACATGAGGAAAAATTCCTTACACTTTACTATAGAGGATGAAATGGACTAAACAAGTCATTTGGTCATTGGTTTGATTTGATTTATATAAGGAATACGAACAAATAGACCTTTTTGAATGACCTTACCATGAGCAGTCCACACCAACTGAAAAATTACATAAAATTTTTAATTCATTATTCATCTTAATTAACAAATACAATGAAATATATTAACACAATTAATTACAACCTCAAGTGAGGGAGGTGATGGAATGGAAGGGCCAACCGATATTGTCTCATAGCCAGTACCCTGTATAAATATTAGTAACAAATTTTTCAATGACATTTTATATAAAATATACTAACGACAATTAATTACAAACCTTAGATAGGGGAGGTGACGGAAATCAAAAGGCCAAAGGGTAAGGGCCTCCCAACATCGTCGTGAGTATCTTATACAAAGTTAATATATATGTTAGACAAATGGGTAAATATAATTTACAGAATGAATAAATAAGATTTGGTTTTTTCACTTGATTGACTATATTTGATTATGCACGCATCATGATGTCCTCTAAATGACTCATATAATCTTCTAATTGAGACATTTGTTATTGCAAGATGGACATTTAGTTCTGCAAAGAAGAAATCTTGCCTAATATCATATTGCCCCAATGGGCCAACGCAACATTTAAGGGGTAACAAAAAAGTGATGTAGTCAATGGGCACTTGTGTGTGGGGTGCTTAGTTGTAGGATCTTGAATGCCATGAAGATGTGTAATCTTAGTGGTTGGGGTCTTAACAATAAGACATGTAGTATTCTTGGTAATAGGGGCTTGAACATCGACATATGCCTCAAGACTAGGGGCCTGAATGTCTGCAGGTAGCATAGCTAAATAAACTGCATCTCCTGCTAAGGAGGATGACGATGACTGAAGATCCAACATACCTATGTAGACAACAATGTTAACATACCATTGTGTAGCCTTCTTAATCGAGGATAATTAGAGCGAAAAATTAACATCATTCTACTCATTCAGATATATAATTAAACATATTTGCATTAATTTCTATAAATCAATTAATAATTACATACCTTATTTAGAATGCCAGAAACATCTCTCGCATGCCACTTGAACATCCAAAGAGATGCATCAATCACAACCAAGTCCACCTAATTATATAGAGTGTCGATAGTCTTGTATATCCAATACTATAATGTAAAACATTAATGTTTATATTCAATTAATAATTTTTTCCCCTAACAATAAATATATATACTTAACAAATATATATTTATTTGGAATGCCGGTGGGATCTCATAGATATCATATTTGCGCACGTCTAGCATTTGATCTAAATAGATCCTGTCACTTATTTGGGACATCAACTCAAACGTCATTTCCCACACTGGAACACCTACAGGTAGGAATTAAATATGTTTAAGTGATCAATCAACTGAAGATACTCTACAAGTACCTTATTTTGTCTATCATTCCCCTAAAACACCATATACAGGCAATACAAAAGGTTTATTTTGACGACATTGATATTGTAATCCCTCTATGGCCTTGTCAAAAAAACTTGCTCCAAATTATGATATTTCACCTTCTGACATCACCAAAAATAGGTCTCTCGAATCCTATCGTTAGATCCTTGTAGAAAATATGATAAGAGAATGGTGATCCAACTAAATGGTCATTCGATCAGAAGTGTAAACTCGAATGGGCTAAGTCTCACATCAACCCTATTAATCTTGAACCAAAACTCAATTCTCTCTATTCCTCGATATAACTGTTGCAACAAGAATGAGTGCACCAACATTCCACTAAATTGAGTATCTGGTAATCGAAGCAGATACCCAAAGCAAATCCTTTCAAACAACTGTAATTGTGTTTGAGTCAATGTAGATTTAATCATAAAGATTGTAGTTTGCTTAACATAAAAAGTAACCTTTACTTGAAAGTGTTATGCCTCAATAGTGATTCCTAATTTGCTTTCTTCACATTTTCTTTTATGAGAAATGTCTTGTAAAAAAAAAAAATTATCATATCAAAGTTAATAAGAATTTCATAAAAAAACATACATAAAATCAAAGACAAAAATTGAAAAAAAAAAAAAGTTAAAATTTGAAAACTATAAGTCAAGAAGCTCTAAAATGATAAAAATTGAAAAATTAATATAAAATTCTAAAACTATACGTAAAAAACTAATAATCACAAAATTCAAAAAATAGACTTAAAATTAGAAAACTGCATGTTGAAAAACTTTAAAATGACAAAAATAAAAAACAAACCTGAAATTTGAAAACTACACGTTAAAAAACTCTAAAATGATAAAAATAAAAAACCTGACTTAAAATTCGAAAACCACATGTTAAAAAACCATGAAATGACAAATATAAAAAAAAAATCTAAAATTCAAAAATTACACGTAAAAAACCCTTAGAATGGCAAAAATTAAAAAATTAACTTAAAATTCAAAAACCACATATCCAAAAACCTTAAAATGACAAATATAAAAAAAATGGACTAAAAATTCGAAAATTACATTGTGAAGAATCCTAAAATGATAGACATTGAAAACTAATACGAAATTCCAAAACTACACATCTAATTACCCTAGAAGCATGAAAACCAAAAAATTGATTTGAAATTAAAAAAATATGTTGAAAAATCCAAGAATGACAAATACTAAAAAACTGACTTAAAATTTGAAAATTACACGTAGAAAAACCTAGGAATCACAAATTTGAAAAATAGACATAAAATTCAAAAACTACATATTGAAAAACCTTAAAATGACAAAAATAAAAAATAGACCTGAAATTCTAAAACTATATGTCAAAAAACCATAAATGACAAAAATTGAAAAAGCCAATTTGAAATTCAAAAACTACGCATTGAAAACCCTAAAATGACAAATATAAAAAAAGAGCAAAAATTTGAAAACTACATGTTAAAAAACCCTAAAATGACAAATATATAAAATAGAGCAAAAATTTGAAAACTAAATATCAAAAAACCCTAGAATGACAAACATTGAAAAACTGATATGAAATTTCAAAACTACACATCTAATTACCCTAAAAGTATGAAAACTGAAAAACCAATATGAAATTAAAAAACTATTCATTGAAAAACCTATGATTCACAAAAATCGAAAACGAATCTCAAATCTGAAAATAATATGTCAAAAAACCTTAGAATATGAAAAATGAAAATAAAATTTGAAAACTACACAAAAACCCATAAATTTTTTGGGTTTATATATGAAGACATTTCGATCATTTCATGTAAACTGGGTATTTTTCTTAAGTCCAAAAAAATCTGGCAATTTACTTAAACCTTGGAGTTTAAGGTAATTAATTTAATATCCCTAACAAATAACCCTTTTATATATTTATTATTCATGTTATAGTTTCTTATTCTTTGTTTTTAACATTCATTTTTTAATATCAATCAAGCATGAAACAATTGTGTAATTGGTATCAGATGTGCTTTGTTCGAAAATAATTGAGCTTTTAAATTTGTAAATGCACAAATCGGTGGAAAGTTAAAAATAATAAAATAAACTTTGTGTGTGTGTGTGTATAAAAACTCATTTTATCTTATTATTTAAAGATAAATTTATAATTTATGTTGCAAAAAAGGAAATAAAAATTTTAAGTTGATCACAAAATATTTATTCTAATTGAAATTTGCATGAAAATACGATTGAATCTCATTTAGTAATTTTTATGAAAGATAAGACTCTAACAAAAAGAAAATTATAATTACAACCTATATCATTAGGGAAATTAATTAAAATGACTAAAATTAAAGGGATGTATATGAGATACACCAACTTTTTAAGGGTTATATCAATATGATCAATGCATTACATTTCGACGAAATTGTTCATATATAAACAAGTCTTAACTTCATTTTCTATAATTAAAATCATGGATGGTAAATCTATTTACTAAAAAATATCACACAAACCCAATTTTGCCATTTTCAATGACTTTTTTGGCTATTTCTATTAACTTCAACAATTAAAATCGAAAAAGAGTTATTATATAACTTCTTATCGTGTTATATTGCTTTTAATGTTCAGATTTATTTACTTTTTTTTTTGTATAAATTTCATATTTTTCTATTTATGGTCTCTTTAGTTGAGGCTCTATGTGAAATACCTTGAATCATTTGTAATTTTTATAAAATTTGTCAATGGTTTTCTGTTACCGACTTTATTTGATGAAAATACATGAATAAATAAGTGTTAGTTGAGAAGCATGACAAAACATTTGTTAAACTTTCAACGCAAGAAGACAAAGAGTAAGATGATGTGAGAGGGAGATCAAAGGTTTTTAAGTCTCTAAAAATATCAGAGTCATGTCAAGAACAACTTAGTTGCCGAAATCCAAGTAAGTATGCCATAACATCTTGTTTTGTATCGACGTATCATTTGTAATGGTTTGTCTTGAAATTGGTTGGAAATCTATAAACAATTTATTGAGATTATATGGTAGAATCTGTTTTAAATAGATTGAATTAGCATGAATTGATAATGAGATAATAGGATATGTTGAGTATGATGAATCTATGTTGATTTGTTATTTGTGATTCTAAGGAATGAGTATGAACATGTGAAATATCAAAAGAATGAGGTTTTATGAATAATCTAAGGACAAAGACTTAAATTCAATTCAATAAGGCATAGAGAATATCGTTGAAAAGTTAAAAATCTACTTGCAGATGATGATGTACAACCATGCATTTAGACATGAATGGTCATGCATTTGCTAGGTGGAAGACAACTCGGTCATCCATGAGATGCACAATTGTGAATCCAAAATTTAAGGATGTATGATCACGCACTATGAGGTGCATGCCCATCCATGTAATTATCAGGTGAACGACCATAGGCATAAAAGATGCACAGTCATAACATAGGAACAACAGATGCACGATCATTACCGAAAAGGGTGTACATTCATGCATAGGGCTAGACTTGAACTGAGCTCGTTTGAGCTCAAGCTCGAGCTTAGTTCGAACGAGCCAGTCCTATACGAGCTTGAGCTTGAGCTACTTGCCAAATTTTTCAATTAAAAATTTTGATACAAAACGACGTCATTTTGATCAATATATATTAAAACGACATCGTTTTAATAACGAAAAATGAGTTAAACCAAATTCAAGCCGAGTTCGAGCTTGGCTTTCATAAGCTCGAACTCGAGCTCAACTACATGTAAACTGAGCTAAGCTCGAGCTTGGCTTGATTTGAATCCAACCCCTTATTCATGCATATACATAAATAGTGAATGAATGTGAATGGATAGTCACACCTATTCATGGAACCTAAATTACATCTTCACTCCTATGTTATGTACTAGAAGAGAGGATCAAATAAAATACCTTTAATAGAGATAGTTTAAAGTAAGAAATAAAAGATAAGTGTTCAACTGTATGGAAAATGACACAAATACTGAACAAATTAAATTTAGATCAAATTTAGAAAAATTCATAGAGTAGTGAGAAACAACTAGAGTAATAGTTAAAGTCATCAGTTGTGTGTAATATGACTCTAGATAATATGTGAAAGCATGTAGATTGTAGCTAGACACTTATGAAATGTTCTATGCACTCAAAACTAAGGTGTCTTAGCGTAGTTCATATTAGTTAGGGATGCATGTAAAATGGACTTACATTAGATTATTCCTCACATGGTCTACAAAATGCTTCATGTAAACATTTGTGGCAAGGGTCATCTAATGATGGTTTTTATATAGCAATCCCATTAATCATGCTTACACAGAAAAAAATGGACTACGATAAGTAATTCTTTGCATGACTAGGGTATTAATGCTTAGTCAACCTAAACCCAAATGAAAATATATTGTGTACCAGGATTGGGAATATAGACATTTAGGATGTTGAATCAGGATATGCTTTCACGAGACATCGAGGATGTCTGAATTAAAGATGGGTATCAATTGTTTCTATGAGTCAAGGACTAGTCATCCAAAATGATAAAATCCTTTGAGTTAGGCATTTAGGATGTCATAGTTTTTTTAGTTAAGATATATGAGATATTGAGACATATTAGAAAACATTCATCTGGATGTCAAGAACACAAACCAATAATGGAATACCAGGATATTTATCTTTGATTATGGTGCACCAATCTTGTTAAGTATTTTCACACTAATGCATTCTCTTGTGTTTTTTTTTTTTTTTTTTGTATTTAAATTTGTGGCCATTATAGGAGTTGGGTTGTTGCTAATCTAATATCATTCGATTGTTGATGCAAATGTCAATCAACGCATATTAATTCTCTAAGGTAGACACTATATGTGCGTCAACCACAAATTGTTATTAGTTGATGAAAGGATTAACTTGTATAATAACTATAGTATTAACAAATTCTTGTATGTCATTGATACTTCATCACTTAATGGTTATAATGCCTTGTTAAAGGCCAGTCTTGGTTTATGTATGGATGATTAACGAATTGTTGATTTATCACGAATCCATTCATTACCAGTATGACAAAGAACCTATAAGTCACACATAAAAGGGGTAGATTACAATATCCAGAGGCCTTGGTTATATTAAATGAGTCATGCCTAATATTTAGGTTAGCGATTTTGAGTTCCATATGATAGTTAGACTTAAGTATGATTTTGTCTACTTAAGGGGCCAAATTAAAATAACACGAAAATAGAAAGGCTGGGATAGAATATTGGAGAGTTAACTTTATCCAAATAGATAAAGAAAGTTTATATATTGGATAAGTGTCCGACCACAATAACAACTTTGCATAGTGAGTGAACAACCATTTGTTATCCCATGTTGACTTCATTTGACAATCTTATTCCATATCTCAAGGATCTAGGATATCATGAATATGGTGTGATACCATACAATTCATATGAATGGCTATACATGGCTAATAAATGATTATCCATCACTATCAAAATAAACAAATCAAATTTCAACCTTTAGAGACTTTTATCAAAATTATAAATAGTCTTCTCATAAATTCCATCCTTTAAGGGTTCTAGCAAACCTATATAGCCTTTCATTGTTTCTTATGAATTGTGTGCCTTGTGTGGATACCCTAGAGCCATCCTATATTGGATCTAAGAGTGATACACACACTGCTAAATTAATTTAAGATGAAGGAGCCACTAACGTGAGCGAGTTTTCTAAACACGCTATGGTGTTATTATTATCTTAAGTGATCATAAAATAGTTATCAAAAATGTAAGATATTATACTTAATGTATCATGCCTAATAGACATCTACATAATGTTGATATACTTAAACACACCAAATTGATTTTTTTCTAGAGGTGTTAAGTATCATGCCTAATGAACATCTACATAATGTTGATAAAAAGTCACTATTGTAGTCAAGGGGGACCACACTTTACGAGGGTGTAAGGGCACAAGGGTGAAACCCTCAGAAGAAAATTTGAAATTTTAGTTAATTTAAGGGTAACGATGTATGAAGTAGACTTCATTTTAGATTCAAATGTCATCTTTGGAAAACAATTTTAAAACTTTGATTAATTCGGAAGTCAAATCACTTGTTAAAAAGCAATAATCTCAACCATACTTCATAATAAAATCCTTTAAAAAAATCTAAATGGTAAAATATCACCTTATGTAAAAATTTATCGATTTACCCCTTTGTGAAATATATCATATAAGCCCTTTAGGCATTGATCCTACGAAAATTCAATTTGTTATCTTGAAATGCTTACTATCAAATATTATTTACCCCCACTAGATGTAACAATAGGTAAAATATCAAGATAACCCCCAAAACGCCTGTAAAAAAATCAATTTATGCTCACTAGACATATTACCTAGTAAAATATCATATAACTCCCAAAAAAATCTACTAAAAAAATTCATTTTGCCCCTTAAATTGTTACAAGGCATGATTTGTCCAATCGAGGTGATTGCAATTTGCAAATCACATCAATCAATAGGTTTTTCAAGATTTCATTTTAAATATACTTTTATTTACCAAAAATCACAACGTGATCTTTCATAAATCAAATTTTCATCAACATTGAAACAATTTTCCCATAAAAAACACAATATTCATCCACTAAAATTTAGAAGTTCATACCCGAAAAGTAAAACAAAATTTTAAACAATAAACTTTTAATAATCAATATCAAACTCTGAGATACATCCAGTTAATACTTTACACTAAACCGTAAACACAATTACAATGAGTTTTAGTTTTAAAATTTATTATTTTTGGCTAGAATTTCTCTGAGGAAATTAATTAAAATAGACATCGAATTTGCCGCTTAAACCTTTTTCGGCAAGATTTTTCAACTTTTACCTTTTTAAGCAAATGGTATTTTTCATTTCAAAAATACCCTTCATCCTATTTCTTTTCATTTACAACAATTTTCATAGATTAAGCTTTTATATTTTAAAGTATACAGATTAAACTTAATTTTTCTGTAATGAATAAGATTTATAGATGAAAAACATATTAATTTAGGATGTAATAATTGATATTTATATACCTTTATACCATTACAAAATGATGACCATAAAATGGTACGCTTTTTCGAGTGGGTGCAAAAATGTGCAAAAGAGTGAAGAGGTGCATTAAAATGCAAAGGGGTGTGTGAAAGCCTGAAGGGGTGCATCAACTCCGAAGCGGTGGGTGAAATCCTAAAAAGGGTGCGTCAACTTCGAAGGGGTGCATGAAATTGTAAAAAAGTGCGTCAACTCCGAAAGGGGTGTGTGAAATCATAAAAGGGTGTGTCATTCTTTTAAGGGGTGCATGCATGCATAAAGAGGTGTGTGAAATCTTAAAAGGTGCATCAACTTCTGAAAGAGGTGCAACAACGCTGAAGGGATGCATGAAAGGATGTGGTAACGTTGAAGGGGTGCATCAAAGGGTATGGCAATGCTAAAGGGGTGTGCCAAAGGGTGCATGTTTTTTCGAAAGGTGCATTTTTTTGAAAGGATGCGAAAATATATGAAAGTGTAAAAGGGTGAGTGAAAATGTGAAGGGGTGTGTAAAACTGTGAAAGGGTGTGTAAAAATGTGATGGGGTACATAAAACTATGAAAGGGTGTGTAAAAATGTGAAGGGATGCATAAAAATATGAAGGGGTGCATGAAACTGTGAAGGGATACGTGAAAATGTGAAGGGATGCATGAAAAGGGTACATAAAAATACAAACGAGTACATGAAAATATAAACGGATGTATAAAAATACAAGTGAGCAGGGCATAAAAATACAAATGGTTGCATAAAAATACCAAACAGGTGAGTGAAAATACAAACGGGTGCGTGAAACTGCAAATAAGTGTGTAAAAATGCAAATGGGTGTGTGCAAATATAAAAGGGTTGTGTAGAATATAAAATGGGGTGCATAGATTATAAAAAAAGGTGTGTGAGAATATAAAAAATATATATTATATTATATTAATAATATAATATATAATATTTTATATATATATATATGTAGGGGTGCATCCCTTTGCATTTCTATGCACCCCTTTATATATAATATATAATATATAATATATTATATATACTATATTATATTATATAATATATAATATATAATATATTATATATACTATATTATATTATATAATATATTATTATTATTATTATTATTACTATTATGCACCATTTTATATTTTTACGCACCGCTTTATAATTTCATACACTCTTTTACAATTTCAAACACCCCTTCATAGTTTCACATACCTTTTTATACTTTCACATATCCCTTCAGCGTTGCCGCACCCTTTCACACACCTCTTTAGGTTATGATGCACCCTTTCAAGTGTCGTGCCTTTTCATACACCCTTTCAGCGTTGTCGCACCCTTCAGGTAATGACGCACCCTTTTAGTGTTGTTGCACCCTTTTACGCACCCCTTCAAAGGTAAACGCACTCTTTTCAAAAGCTAACATACCCTTTTAAGATTTCACGCACCCTTTTTATGCATGCACGCACCTTTTTACAATTTCACACACCTCTTCGGAGTTGACATACCCTTTTACGATTTGATGCACCCCTTTACGATTTAACTCACCCCTTCGGAGTTGATGCACTCTTTTATGTACAATTTCACGCACCCCTTCGCATTTTCATGCACCCTTTTACATTTTCGCATATTTTTGCATCCGCTCAAAAAAACACCATTTTATGTTCATCATTTTGTAAAAGTATAAAGATCTATAAATATCAATTATTATATCCTAAATTAATCTATTTTTCATCTGTAAATCTTATTCATTATAGAAAAATTAAGCTTAATCCGTATACTTTGAAATATAAAAACTTAATCTGTAGAAACTACTGTAAATGAAAAGAAATAGAATGAAGGGTATTTTTGGAATGAAAAATTCCATTTGCTTAAAAAAGTAAAAGTTGATAAATTTTGCTAAAGAAAGTTTAGGTGACAAATTCGATACCTATTTTAATTAATTTCCCATTTTTTTACCTTCATCTAGTTCATGGGTTGAACATGATTTTGTTTACTATAAAATCTTCTTTAAATAGGGTTAAAATTGTTCAACCTTATTTTAATGGATATATTTGTATAATCTCTAAAGTGTTGACTATAATTATATAGACTCTAGAAAGACTAATTTAATTAATATTCATTTTCTAATTAAGGGATGGAATTGGCCACCTGCCTCAATTAGCTCAAGTGATAAAAATACGAAAGTTAAAAAGGATATGAAAGTTATGGAGAAGGTAAAATTGGAAAAAAAAAAAAAAGATAAAAAGATTCCTATCTACTAATTAATTAAGAAAAATCATTTTCAAATTTGGTCAAAAGAAATCATTTAAATAGTTTCCCCTTAAAAGTTAAAGGAATTAAAATGTTACCTTTGATGAAATCGAATGATCTATCAATTTAAGCATAGAAATCATCTATATGGGTTTAAATTATGGCTACTCGTGGTTAGTTAACCGATCTATGAGCCCAAAATATTAATCAAGCCGAAATTATCCTTTTTTGTATTTTGTGAATTGTAATTAGTCCAATACCATTAGTTATAACCACTAATCAATTAACTGACAATTGGACTGGTTAATAACTTTTTTGGTTTTTTAAACCAGTCAAGAGTTAATTTTAAAATACACACAAATTTCACTTGAAATTTTATTTTTTATATAGAAAGGAAAAGAAACTAGTAAATTAAATATGTAAAAGTTTGGTATTTACCTTTGTCAGTAACCAACACTACGTTTCCTGGTCTTTCTTTTTAGTGACATCGAAAGCAATTGAGTAAGTTTGGTTATTACCATCGAGGGCCACCGTAAAAAATAAATATCTCAAATATTGACCTTTAAAGAAAGTAACGTCAATACAAATAACATGTAGAAGATATTGTTTAAACATACGAACAGAACATTCCAATACCATAAAAAAATACTTAAGGCGATGTTCATCGTCTCTTTCTATAACTATCACAGTTCCCGGATTAGCACGCTCTAAATTATAGTAATAATTGGGTTAGAGCATAAATGATTTTTCTGGTGAGTCACTCAATGAATTTAAAGTCTAATTTAAAGTCTAATTTCTTGTCTGTTAAGTCTATAAATATGAAATATCAATTTTACATTTGTCATTGATATTGATGATGATCTTTTTAGGCTGATAAATACGACCAATCAACACAGACTTTGACTTTATTAATAGACCTAAAGCCCAAACCCTAACTTGTCTATGATGTGACCTTATCTGATCAATTGAACATGTGTGAGTTGAATTCATTTTACAAATTTGGAAGACTTAACTGGGTTTGACTCTTCTTCCCAATAGAAATCATTTGCATTTCTTATCATAACACTTAATCTTTCATCTACCCATGTCAAGCTTAAACACTCTATACTGAAATTTTTTTTCCAAAGCGAATTGGTCTACAACATCTTTCAAGTGTTTTTTGTCATGAAAAATGTTATCAAGTTTAGCAGCATTCATCTCTCAAATCGATATTGCACCACTTGATGATGTTGAAAGTTATGGAGGAAAATCGGGAAGTTACTCAAATGGATTAGTGGAGACATTATTAAAAAATGGTCATAAATAATTCTTACCTCCCATAATAGGATTTTCAAACTGTAAACTATTCATATTATAGTTAATATGTGACATATCCTTGAAGTATGCCTCTTTAAGAGGAATATTAGTTATCTATTCATCTCAAAGTCACCCCAATCTAGAGCCCTCTCTTTGTCTCTATGGGCCCATTCAATAGCAATATAAAATGTATTATTATTGAAATCAATCAAGTCTTTAGCAATAGATTCCTTTTTCACTTCACTATAATCATTGCCACCAATTTCTTCTTCTTCTTTTTCTTGTTGTTGTTGTCCTTCAATTATGATACATGTAACAACAATAGGAGTACATTCCTTAAATATTGAACATGTCATAAGACCTTACACATCTTCATCATTTTCGATCTTTACTAGACAATTGAGCTCAATTCTTTTTGGTTTCATATATAGTTGAATGTAGTTTTTTATTGGATTAATACCACACTACTCACTCAAAAGTTAGATAAATCCTTTAAATGTTGCTCTAGAGGGAATTTTAACCAATTTTTTAGAACTTCTAATATACTTTATTGTGTTCTTATCATGTTAAATCCATTTTCCTTGGAAATGAATAATAATATAACTAGTCGTTGTAATTATCAATCATATAATGAAAAATTTTGGTAAAAAATTAAACATTCATTATAAAAAAAATCCACAATAACTATTTATTAATATATATGCCACATTTAATTTTCTAACATTTTATTAAATACTTTCATACATTCCCTGTAACCAAAATATTAATTTTATATATTGGTTAATATCTAAATGACTCTTATATTTTTTAATTTTTTTTTTACTCCCTAATATATTATACAATATCAAAATGTGCTCTCGTTGTTTGTGTATTTTATTTAGAACTATCATATTTTGTCTAATTTCATAATACCCCTATATTTATTTAAAATTTCATTTAATCCTCTCAAATATTGTATTGTATTCATATACCCCTATATTTTATCAAAATGTTTCTAAATATTTCTAATATTTAATTTACAATCTTTTTATATTGTTTAATATCAAAATACCTTCTATATTTTATAATATTTTATTTAACCACCTATATTTATCTAACATTTCATTTAACACTCTTATATGTTGTTTTGTTTTAAAATGTCTTATATTTTCCTAATATAACATTTAAAACCTTTATACATTGTTTTATATCAAAATAACCCCATATTTTTTAAACTTTTTTCAACCCCTATATTTATCAACATTTCATTTAACATCTCATATGTTGTTTTGTATTGAAATACCCCTATATTTTTTTAATATTTCATCTACAACCTTCTTACACTGTTTAATATTAAAATACTCTCATATTTTTTTAACATTTCATTTACCCCTAATTTTTTTAAAATTTTATTTAAACTTTTATACATTGTTTAATATCAAAATACCCATTATATTTTTCTAATATTTCATTTAACCTCTTAATATATTATCAAATATTCAAATGCTCCCTTTATATAATATACAAACTTGATTTAACAAATAAAATTAAGTTTTGAGTTAAGTTCGTATAAATATTTTTTTCTCACAAATTAATTTGTTTCGATTTTAATTTAGAAATATAAATTTTTTTCCTTCTAAACAAATTCACAGTATCAAATATTAAGTAAAAAAGAAAAGTAAAAGAAAATGTTTAAATGATATGAAAAATGTATGAGAGTAAGAGTTTATATAAGAGTGGTAAATGATAGTTTTGATATTTTCAAAAGTTTTTTAGATATTTTTGCTTAAATAAGGGTAAAATGGGTATTTATTTTAATTTTCCTATAAAATTTGTCAATGACAAAATAAAAGAAAATATATTTTGTTGAAATTCTAGAATCAGCCCTTAATTTGTCCTCAAATATTTACCAACAATTTTGCAACAGCTTTACATAAACGCGTGTCGGACAGGGGTCTGGAGTTAGCGGAGGCGGTCGACACGTAGGCTTCGTGCATTTCATTAAGGACAACTCAATCTAAAGTGTAAAGGCTAGAACCTATAGGTGGCAACAAAAATATCAGTCCGCTTTTCTTTTCTCAGGTAAGTTAACCAAACATTTTGGTTTCCATTGCTCAAAACAGGCACAAACTCTACGCAGTGTGTCTTTCTTTTCCCGAGTTTTATAAATGCAAATTCAATTCCATGCTTTATTTACTCTGTTTGTTTTGCTTCAGTTGGCTCCTTCATAGCAATCTGAACGGCACGTTTGGCCCATTTGTGTTATTGTATATGGTTTGTTTACATTGTGTTATATATTTTCTTGCTTACCGTTTCTGTGATTGTTTGAATAGTCTTGTTTTTTATTTAATATTTCAGTTGTGCATATATTTTTTCTGGAAATTGCAATTGTGAATCTTGATGGAGAAGTATTTGAAATTTCATTTTTTTTTTTTTGTATTTGTTTTATGGATTTAGGATGCGAATGTATGGGGGAGAATGAGTTTGTAAATGTTTATTGATCGACACTTGCTGTGGAGTTTTAGAGTATTCATTAGTGAAATCTGTTTTACTGTACTAAATGTTTTATTAGTTCGTTGCTATTAATTGTGTTCATGAAAGGCTGGAAAGTGTTAATTTGAGCACTAGCATTAGTAGTTGTGCTGGAATCAATGGCCAATTCAGATTTGATAGGACATGAGAAAGGTCATTTGTCTATAGGATGATGTGCTTGAATGAGAGGATTAGTATTTGGTATTAGTTAAGAGGGGATTGGATAATGTGAGAATCGGCAGTGACAACAGTACCAATGTAGAATGGGGAGTTGAGTCACCTATAATTAATAAAATTCATATGCAGCTGAAGCAACTGATAGTACACTTAAAGTAATGGATTTGGTGTTGACGGAAGCAATCTTCATATACTTATTGGATGTAAAAGATGCTATAGTTAGTTGTCCTTTTTATGGCAAATTTTGCTATTCTTGGTTTTTTCCATGCAGAATTGGGCTAAAGCAGTTGCTAAAGTAGTCTCATATATGTTTGTGACTCTTTATGTTGCTCTATTAACTTCTTTTCTTCTATGCTAAAACAAAGTCATGCTCCAATTGTATTTGATAGAAATAAACATTATGATAAATTGAAATACATGGAGCAATAAGAGGAAGAAGAAAAAATGTGCATTTGTGTGGAAATAGATCGAAAAGGTGGAAGCGTTAGTCAAAGAATATGTAGGACATAGTTTTTGAGATTGAATTTAGATTTGGTAAGGCTTTGATTGTGTTAGAGCTCAAGTGTATGTGAAGAAGAAGAGAGAAGGAAGACAGGCAAACCTAAAGACACAAGCTGAGAAGCCAACAGACGACATTAGTGATAACAATACTGGAGAGCAAGTTATGGAAGTAGAAGGCAGCAATCCTAAAACAGATGGTAATAGTGCTAATAATTTTGGTGAGCAGTTTATGGGAGCTCCAGATGGTAGCACTCCAGAAGCGGCAAGGGCAGTAGATATGCAGCAAAAGTTTAGGGATATGTTGGGAAAGAAAGGAACTATGAAAATATTGGATGCTGAGTTGGCATGCAAGGATCGGGGGAACGGTAGCAAGGAATCAAGAAATAGGGACTTGGAGAGTGGAGAAGGCAGTTTTTTTGAAGGGAAAAGAAAAGAATAGGGGAGAGACCCAGTCTCTTGAAAGCTGGTGTAGTGTTGAGTTTGTGTATTTCGCTTGAGTCGTTTGTGATTATTTTTTATTCTGGGTTGTGTTGAACTCGTTGGGGGATTGTTATTGTTAAACTTATGAGTTTGTCATTTGTCTTGTGAATGCAAAAGCCATGAAAATGTAATGCCATTTTGACTTAATTTTCTTATTGAATTATTACAATTGAAACAATTATCTCTTCCACTGACATTCGAAATTCTTACTGTTACATTAAAAAAAGAAGCAAATACAAACTCTCGGTCGCATACTAGCTCCCACTTCAAATTCTATCCTTGCTGCATCAACGTAAGAGGAGGAAATTGCACAGTCGTCGTACTCTTCAGGTACCTATCAGATTGTTCTATGTTTCTCCAACTTTGATGTTGAAGGGTTTTTTTTCATTCTTCTTTTGTTGACAGGAAGTGTCAAAATTCCTTTTCAAACCATTAGAGAGTTCCTTTTTAGTGGTAGGAGAGGTGATGTGAAGTTCTAAACTTTCATGGACTTTGGTTCTAACCTTGGAGTGTCTCTCTCTACTTTTGATTTAAATAGTTTTGACAATTTGGCTTAGGATTTCAGTAACATGTGCATAAGAAATTTAAAGAAAAGAGATTTTTAAACCTTGAAATTTCTTTATTTTTTTTGGAAGCCTATGTTTCACACTTAACTGAGAAGAGATTTTTCTCATCACTATGTATTACAACATAAATTTTGAGCTTCTTTGATAATATTTTTGGGCGGTTATGAAAATATCTTGCAAGACAAATGAGAAGCTAAAACTTGTTTTTTGAGGATCCATATATAGTAAGTAACATAATTTTGAGGCAAACATGTTGATTATATGACTAAATGTATCCAACGTCTTCTTTGAGATCTATATATATATATATATATATATATATATATATATATATAGTAAGTAACATAATTTTGAGGCAAACATGTTGATTATATGACTAAATGTATCCAACATCTTCTTTGAGACCTCTCTCTCTCTCTCTATATATATATATCCTATGTTCTTTAGACATGTGGAACATGCCTCTTGAGCTTTTATTTGGCCAGAAAGTATACTTGCATTTTGAAAAATTGTTTTCTAATTGTTGTAACTGAATGTATTTCACATGTTCTTTTTGATAAGTAACAAATCATAAGCAACTAGAACAACTATTAATAAGACCAGTTATTCTCAACAGTATATATCTCTATTTGTTCTTTGCCATGCAATACATATTCAACTTTCTACATATAATGTCTTACTATTTGTATTATGATGATTTTGTCTAGTTAAAATTTTCATCATTACACCCTCTTGCATCTTTTGCTTAGTCTCCTGAAAACTTCTACCATCCTCGTTGTTTTAGTCAAGATCACGTCAATTTCTTTTCACTTTTATTATCTAACATTAGGCTTTGTGAGGGTGGGTGGATATGATTATGCTTTCTCGAATAAAGCTAGTAACTTTCTTTGCAAATAAGTAATTGATTAGTGGGTTGTGGATTTTTTAAACAGCCACAAAATCTACAAAAAGATGTGTGCTAGGATTTGATTAAATAATAATAATAATAGATTAGGATAATATATTTAATATTATGATAAGATTAGTATAATAGATGTAAGATTAGGATAAAATAAATGATTTGGATAAATATTTGAATGACCAAAGGACTATTTCCCCCCAAGTTGTAGTGTGTTCTCAAAGTTACACCGATGGGATTTAAAAAACCAAACGTCCCATTTATGGGTTAACTTTTGTTAAAAGAGGTAAGAGTAAAATTGTTATTTCATTAATAATATTAAAAAAATATAAAATTCATTATGTTCCCCCCTTCCACTGTTTTAAAAACTAATAACTTCACCCCTGCCTAAAGTTTTCTAACTTTAAAAAGTAACATTCCTCCCCTTCCCCCCCCCCCAAAAAAAAACCTAGGGTTTATTTTCTAGAGGCTTTCCAGCCACCATCTCTAACCACTATAGAAAACGCTTCAACCCACTATCTCGTCGACCACCCTTTATCTCTTCGAAGCTTTCGGATGATGCAATGAAGACGCATCTTTGTCAATTTTAGAAGAATCGACATAGATTTCTTTTGGAATCCACGAAAACACTCGTTTTTGTCAATTTGTCTAGAATCAGAGAAAACTTCATTGATTTAGACGAGTCGACTCGTCTTTGTCGCTTCTTCTTGTGTTAGAGAGTGAAGATCTAGTGACGGGCAAGATGGTGGGTTGAAGTGTTGTCTCCGGTTGTTAGAGAACATTTGAAAAATAATTTCTAGGTTTTTTTTGAAGGGGGGGTTGGAGGAATGTTATTTTTTAAAGCTAGAAAACTTTAAACAGGGGTAAAGTTAGTTTTTAAAACTTTAGGGTGAAAACATAATGAATTTTATATTTTTTTAATATTATTATTGAAATGATGATTTTACGTTTGCATCTTTCAAGAGAAGTTAGCTCATAGGTGTGTCTCGCGAGTGTGACTTTGAGAACGCATTAAAACTTGGGGGGGGGGGGGGGGGGGGTGGAGGAGGAATAGTTCTTTGGCTATATTTGAATTTAGAAGGTAGATCCAGTAGTATAATATAGGTGATTAAATTGAAGAAGGGAGGGAAGAATATTGCTATTTGAGTATTTTTGACAACCTTTGGCTGATAGAGAGGCTACACCTTAGAGGAGGAGTTGACACCTCTTGTTTTTGAATCTTTACATTTTCTCTATATGTTTATATTTTAGTGATCAAGGATTTTACCAGAGTGCTGCTTACTGTATTTTTTCATCACCCAAAGTCTAAACAAAAGGAAAACACAGTAAAAAAAAAAAAAAAGACAAGTGTTAAAATGACCAATGGTTAAGATTCTTGGTTTTTATTGTATTTGAATAAGTACATGTGTTTGATCAAGTTAATTTGGATCAATCGATCATGCATTTGAACTCTTAAGAAGTTATTTGGTGGCATAGGAGATTCCATCATGCATTATTCACCAGAAGATGAGATTTTCATTAAAATGAAGTCTTGGATTTGTAGACTTATACTTTCTGTATGAGAGTTTTTGTTCTCTAATTTTAGTTCCTTGGAATCTGTTTGAATATATTGTCCAGTGTGTATTTGCAACATGCATGTGAAGACTGTATCTTACGATGCCTGTAGAATCTTACAAAGCTTTTGAACTTTTTGTTGGTAGATTAGTCCAGAAAATCTGCACAGGATATTTTATTCCTGACAAAAGAGAGATTGTTATAAGAACCACCAGGTGGTTGCTTAATCTTGCAAGTTAGATCAACAATGGAGTATCAGTCAGCTGAAGTTTTGCATGGTACTAGTTCCTCACGTCTTGTCTATTATCAGTTTCTTAGACTTTCTGAGGAAGAAAAAAGAATCCTATTGAAGCTTTTCACATCAATGTTTGAGATAATTTTTGTTGTCTTTTTGAAGCTTAAACATTTCTATAGGTAAATAACTTGATTTACAATTTTAGTTTGGTTAAGTGCAAACTTTTGAGTGGGATACGTGTGTGTCAAGATATAGCTGAGACTGTATGCAAGTGCTAGCATACTTGCTATATGTATTGCAAAAGATCCGTTTTTGTTACTGGTGAAATCTAGCTGACCATTTTCTTGAGGCTTTGGTTAAGTTCTTCCAGGGACTTATATATTATGATTTCGCTTCCATAGATGACAAGTTTATCATAAATTTCAAGTTAGAGACCCTTAAACTTATTGTGTGATTATAACTAATTTACTTATAAACATTGTTTATCTTATTTAAAGCTCATATTATGTGCATATGCTGACATTTGTATGCCACACTGACGTTCTAGCCTTTTGATGCCCCAGATAAAAGTGGAACATGTACAAGAAGTAAAGTATCCCAATCTAAAAATACTAAGGTCGATTTGGAAGGTGTTCCAAAATTATCCATCCCCAAATCTCAAATAAACAATGAAAAACTTAAATTAGGTGATCAGGACTGCAGGGAGTTTTTTTCACAAGGTGCACTTCTGGGAGATGTTGGTATCTCTGGGGATGTAAATATGGAGGCCACAATAACACCTGATGATGTTATTCGCGCTGGGGGTTTTGGGGCAAGAGATGATATAAGTAGTTTTCTTCCTGTTGCTAGTGATTCAACTGATTTTGAAGCTTCAATCCGTGATGCCCAAGAGTATGAGCAACTACAGGAAGAAATACGCAGGCCAGGTCTAGGCTGGACAGAGAAATCAGGGAAACAGTAGCCTTGTCTGTATCTTACTAAGTGAGTCACTGGCATCATCTCTTTTTTCTTTTTATTTTTATTTTTTTTTCAAGATATCTCCTTCTTTTAGGACATGATGATTTCTTCTAACATGTTATTATATGGTTGGACTGAGGAATTTCAGGTTTTGAATAGCATTGCCTTGTATCTTTAAAAGATCTGGAAATTATTTAGTCTATGAAAGTAAAAGAAAATAACTACATAGAGCTATCTTTATTTTCTCCTGAATAACACTCTGAAGCTAATTTAATAAAAACTTTTAACATGCAACTCTCTGACTGCATAATTCAACTGTTGAGGTTATCAACAAAATTGTTGAACAGCTTACTACCCAGTTTTACCTGCGATTGTTGAGACTTAATAATGTATGGAGATTTGACTACTACTAATTTACAATTTTAGGCATAATGGATCCATATGACTTAAGATCCCTCTGGTTAATCTGGGGCTTATATGAGAGAATAATGTCATAAGAAGGATGTCTTCTTTTGGAAAATTCTTTGGCCAGGAGCAAGGATTGCCAGGGGGTCATAGGCAGATTTCCTCTGTACAAAAAGTTCCCACCGAGGACCAAAATGGGCTTTCCACTCTTCCTGGCTGGTGTGATGGGGCAAGTATTGTTTGATTCCAAGATTTTCCTTCTTACTGAAATCTAGAATTTTTTGGTTTAGAGCTAGTCTATGCTGTAAACCATCTGTTCCTGTTGACCTTGGAACTGCTGAGGTCAGAATCGCCACCTGGTAGAAAATATCTTCATCTGGGGTAACAAAAGATGTTTTCTTGTTCCACCTGCAACATAAACAATAAACATGGTTCAAAATATGGACCTGGAAACTGTATTAGAAATTGACAAATTTTGTTGATAGAGTACTTGGACTTGTTGATTGGATAGATAAGAATTGGCCCCTTGCTGTCGTTAAGAATGTTACCAAAGACCTCTTTAGAGAAGTATGAGATATTGCTTTTTGGGATGAGAAGATTGAGCCAAGGATGAGGAACTTCCCATAATCCTTGTTCTCTGAGTTTTATCTCTGACGAATGCACTCTATCCAGGAAGTCTACATAAGAAACCTCTGATAGGAAGAGTGTGGACGGTATAAAACGCAGTTCTGATAATAAGCTTTCAGCTTTCTGCATCACGATGAGTAAGATTTACGGATTCACATGGAAAGCTTTAGTAGAACCATAAATGCTACTGGAAGGGGAAAGTTTATTGACGAGTTTTACCTGGTCCACAGCATTAGTCTCCTCTGGGTTGAAATATATAGCCAATTCTAGACAGTACAGAACTTTTCCATCGGAAATGAACTGGCTGGCTTGAACTGGGTCTTTGGGATTGAAGGATGATCTCCAGTTATTAACGAGGCCAGTTCTGTTTATTAGAACAAATCCTTCGATATAGTTGAATGACTTCTCCAATGATATTAAATGCTCTTGATCCTCAGAAAATAATGAGAATTCTGAGTAGAGTACTCTAATCCATTTCACCTGTGAAGATTTTTGAATTAAGTCATAAAGATTCATTTTGTGCATTAGACTTGTGGAAAAATTGTATTTGTTTCTACCTTCCGTGGTGCTTGTTCAATGGCGATTCTAGCCCTGGTAATGATTCCAAACTGTCCAAGTCCTCCAAGAACACCATAAAAGAGATCACTATTCTGTTTCTCTGAACAGGTAAGAACTTCTCCTTTTCCTGCACCCAAAAGTCTCTAAATTAGATTCATTCATGGCAATATTTTCTGTTTTTCTACTCTTCTTGTTGGAGGTTAGGGGTCAAAAGCATCATTCATTTAGTCTAGCTTTCATTAATTCAGCATAAGGGTTTCTCATAGCTAGAGGGATGGTACAGTTGTCATTTCACCATATTCAAAATAATCAAATTACCATATCACCCTTGTCTTTGGCTAAAATGACAACTGTTCCATACCTCAATCTATGTTGGGCTATGAGTTTCAGCCATTCTGAGAGTTTGCTTGAACATACCTGTGACAACCTCCAGCTGGTAAACGTTATTGATTTGGGGTCCATGAAGAAATGCCTGACCACTGATTCCTGCATTTGATAGCGTGCCTCCAACGGTGAGGTGGAGGTAATCTGTCCAAGACTTTGGTGAGAGCCCATGTTTAAGAGTCTCATGCAGAATATTAATCCACAACTCACCACCGGAAACATCCACATATGGCAGTTCAGCAGAGTGAACTTCCATAAGTGGTTCCTGGAGTGACTCCATATTGATAACTACACCTCCATGAGTTTGTGACTGTCCTTGAAGAGAGTGACCATGGCCTCTAGCAGCCACTGTAAGGTCAGAATCATATCCCATATGATAGATATGCTTTATAGTTGAGGAAATATCAGAAACTGATTTAGGATAAAGAATTGCAGATGGCTGGAAATGGTGAGTATTGCCAAAGTCCTGAGCTGCTTGATGCATATTTTCAAAGCTAAAGCAGCCATCCAAGTTCAGTTGTTTTAATGAGAAAGGGATGTTGGTGGAGGAAGAATGAGTTTGAATTGTGGTAGTAGCTAAAGAGAGATTAGAGGAAAGGTTGCTGGCGTTAGGAATACTGCTCAAGAACAAGGTCGTAAAAATCAAGAGAGTTACAGTGTTGTTTTGTTTGAGAAAGCCCCCCATTTTCGCTGGCTATTGTTGAGAAACAGAGGAGACGGAGAGAAGTTTCTTTTTGTTGGTCTTGGTTGAGAAAGGTTAAAAAGAAGAGGTGTAGACGAACCATGAGATTCAAAGGCAGAGAAGAGAATTTAAAGGGAGGATTTTGGGCGGCATCGTCACACTGCCATAAGTTCCCTGGTGAAATCGGTATATTAGACCGTATAATATTATAATTCTTGTGTTCAGGATTTTCTTTTGGGCCCACGATTCAGCTTTCCAACGTTAAGCTGATGGAGATCAGAAGAAAGTTCTTTCGAAGATTTCACTCATTTATGGTACTTTCCCCCACACTATTATCCTTTTAGAATTCAGAAATTTTCCAACACTTGCTTTGAAAGTCCGATTTTAATATTGAAATCCCCACTAAACACTAATCTTTGACAAGTAGGAAACAAATGTTGATTAGGATTAGAGGAAGCTTTAAGCTAACCAACCCACTGATTGTTCCCATTAAGATGTGACAGACAGACTATAGGCTAATGGTTCATTTGTCATGCTATTATAAAAGCATAGAAATACAAAGTATTCTTTCTTGGCAATCTTTCTAGAGATTTGATTAGCATTTATGTTGAAACAGAAGAAGGGTTGAAATCAATTTCCCAAAGTAGTGTTGTCAGATAGTGTAGAATAAGAATGGATTTTCCGGTATAGACGGAGCGGCCCCTACCAGGTTTGCTTTGTTTTAGAGTGTCAAGAGTGGGTCCATAGCCACATGAACTTCATGAGGTTATGCTTGTGGGAAACTTGGCACCTCTTGACTCTGCTACAATGACATCAAATCTCACCATTTATATCTCTAACATCTGTATTCATTGATTTGGTGGCGTTTCTTAACCACATGTCTTTTATGGTCAGCTTGGTTATTCTTCGGTCTTTTTATAATATAGGTTAATGATCAAACTTTCCACAACTTGGATGCCTTACATTTAGATTGCCAATCATGTCAAACCATAGTATTCTAATGGTAATCTCTCATTGGGTTGAAAAAATACAAGTAAAAAAAAAAAAAAAGGCATTTCGATGTATTAAAATTTATGTATTTATTTTTTCATATACAATTCATTGAAACAAATAAGTCTTAATCATGTAGCATTTTTAGTATGCGCTTTCTTTCTTTTTCATTTCTTCTCTTTTTCTGAACAAAGAGTCTCATACGCCCACAGTTTTTGCCTTCTAATGTGTTGTCATAATTTATTGTTGTGGGGGCCTGGCCTGGCATCTGAGGCCTCTGCAAGAGAGGAGTCAGAAGAAATTAGAAATGAAAAGTGGAGTACGGGTTAGATGGCATGGCAGTTTGAATGAAGGAAATACTGAACAACTCTTGGCCTATCAAAGAGAGTTTCCATTGCATTTGTAGATTCCAGCAATGGTGCATCCCAAATATGATTCTTTCTTTATTTCAATATATATTTTTTCATACTTTGCTTTTTGTGCCCAACAAAATACTATTATGGAAATTATTACTCCTATTGCCTATTGCCGTTTGAATTCTAAAGTTGTTTTGGAAAACCATTCGGATGTCACCAAAATTTTATATCTACTATATTTTATATATTTATACATCACAATGTTTGCCATTTGCCTTTTCCACTTTCCCATTGTTGCCTTGTCCCAATTATTGGTGTCACTGATGATTATTTACTATGTTATCCGAGCCTGTAAAACTCTTAATCAACCAAGTATTCCACACAAGTATATTGTATAATATTTTATTTTATATAAGAAGAGTAACGCTCTTAAGTTGTTGGGCCAACTTCTACATTGCATGTTTTGCATTGGTTTTTTGCATTTGGAGATTGGGACATCATCATTAGGAATTCTAATGTTATTCTTTCACAAATTATATTGAGTTTGGCATCAGGCTCTTTCTTTTCTTTATATATATATATATATGTCTGTATGTATGTATGTATGTATGTATGTATTCAAATGGTAGTTGGTATTTTATTTTTGGTTCTTGAGGAAATTGAAGGGGCAATAGCTACTGGACTAACCACCAAACAAACATAATTTGTCTCATGGCATTTCACTAGTAACGACCATAGAATGGTGGACAAAACTTATAAGATAGGGAAAGATTTCCGCCTTAAGTCCTAAATCTAAGAGACACTAAGTTATAATAATTAGTAAGGTTTTGAACAAGATGGTCTCATTTATATAGGTTTCAACAAGTAATAAAATATAATAAATTTTAAATTCAAAATATGGATAAGATAAAATGTAAGAGACAAGAAGTTACCTAAGTTGACTCCTTGTTTTTGACAAAAATGGGATGATTTTAGTTGTTTTCGTATTTACTTAATTATGTTGGAGTGAGGTTCTAGAGCCAATCTTCTTGACGATGCAAAGTTATGATTAAGCATATTTATTCAATTCATAGTTGCACTTTTTATCTATAAGTATATGTGTATGCAAAGATAGATACCTTTAGGATGATAACAATGTGGCAAAGGGATTAGTGAATGTTGATTGATTATGAGAAATGGTGGTTATTTTAGAAATATCTATAATCTCAATATTATCCTGATCAAAGATATAGGTAATATGAATATAACTATCATAATATTAAACAACCCTATTAAAGTGTCGTGAAAGATCATATGTGCCAAAATTGTTTGTTGAAAGTTTCATGTAATACATGGGTGCACATTGTATAGATGTGTTGATCGAATTCAATTGCCATGAGGATTTTATATGGATATTTACCCTGATGCTATGAAATTCATCCTCGAACACATGGTAATACATATGATTCTTTAATTTGAAGTCATCAATTTGTCTTGTAAAAGGATTTGTATGGTTTGAAACTAGCTTAATGTATTCCTTGAAAAAGGATTACCAAAATAGTGGTAATTAGTTCTATTGAGAGACGTACAAAGATTATGATAGATTAACAAAAGATTCTTCTTTCTCAAGGAAAGAAGTTGATATTTTTGATAAGTCTACTAACAAACATCAATGATCATTAAAATTTGTAGTCAAGTAGAACTGAGTCATTGTGCAATCTAATACTATTCAGTTACTGATACAGACGTTAGTCAATATATATAAAAAATTCTCTAAGTAAACACTAATTTTATGTCTTAGCCTCGAAGAGATATCATATGTTGAAAGGATCGAACTAGACAATGACTGTATTGATAGATAAAAATCAATCACTAACACTTTGTTAGTTGAATGGTCATGATGTCTTACTAAAAGTCAATTTTGGTTTATATACAAGTGGCTATTAGATTATAGATTTGATATGAATTAGTTCAATGCCAATATGGTAAAAAGATTATGGGTTACACATAATATGACAAGATCTTAGTTTTAGAGGCTTTGGGTTGTACAGGGTGAATCAAATCTAGTATTTAGATTCTTGATTTTGAGTTCCTAGGATAATTTGGCTTAAGTATGACTATTTCTCCTTAAGGGTCAAAGTGTAATAACCTAGAACTACATAAAATTATGGTTGACTTTATCCAAAACTACATAGGTTGAAAATTGGATAACTATCAAGTCAAATGAATAACTGTTTGTTATTATAGTTTGACCCCCTTATTCAACAACCTTATCATATATCCAAAGATATGAATAATTATAGATTTTGGGCAAAACAATAAGGTTCGTATGAGTGGTCATACATGACACATGAACAATCATTTCTTGACTTTTATATAAACAAACAAATTTTCAACTTTTATAATTTTTTGTCAAATTGTATACATACACCCCTTTTAATGCCATTTACTAGAGAGATTTTAGCAAATCTCAAAGCCCCTCTATGGCCTCCATTACCTCATGACTTGTGTGGATACCTTGATGCTGACCTTGTCTTGGATCGAGAGCAATTTGTGCATCTTCAAGGTTGATAAAGTTAAAGGGGCCATCAACAAAAGTATGTAAATCCATACCCACTTTATGATTGTTTTTTTATATATTGTTTAAGATCCTTGTATGATAACTTAATACAAATGGATCATGTAAAGGGTTTATAGCTATTTTTGTATGATTTGTTTTATATATAAATTTTTAAATATAGATTCGGTTACCCATTCTCTGTTTTCAAAGCCATAAACATCTAACAGTGGTATCAGAGCCACATTTGAGGTGTTACTATGCAATAATTTTATGTGTTTTTCATTGATTTCATATATGTTATTGTATGTAATTTGTATGCCAAAAAATATCTAAAAAAGTAATGGATTGATTATAGATGATTCCATGTTATTCAATATCCTAGAAAACATATATATGTTGTCATTGTATTGATTTTTGCGTCTATGATTTTTGTTGATTAGAATTGCATGACTATGTACGCATTTATTTGTGAAATTCAATTGTGTGATCATTGATTTTGTGTTGTCACGCGAAATCAGTTTCGTTGTACATTGTTGTGCAAAATAAAAGTTGTAGTCAGGGTGAAATAGACTTTCATACCTATCGTCTCATTCTCGTGATGAATCATCGAGAAACATAAGGGTTTTCCAATATTTCTCCTCACGACAAGATTATAGAGAACACATTGCAAATAGTCATGCACCATATGTGCACACTTGGTCGTAAGCGTATCTTCACGATGCACGGGTCATGACTTTCCTCCTATACTGTGTTTTGGAATTTTATTGAATTGTAAAAATAAAATGATGAATGACTATTCATAACACACGCATGTTTGTTTGCAATGTCAAAATTATATCTTTAATCTTGTTTATCGAAATAGGGACCAAACTATAAATTTTCAAATCTTTGGGGCTTAAAGAATTATACAAAAATTAAGGGTACAAAATAATTTAACAATTTCGTAGATAAGTAAAATCATTTTAATATTGTTTGATGTATATTATGGTCCGTTGGTTATGCATGGTGATAGAAACACAAGTCTTAGATTTCTGAAATTGTTTTATTATATTTTGGAAATATATGATTGTAAATAAAAAATAGAACGTGTGTCTTACCTTTTCTAGAATCTTAATTGTACATCCTTTTTTCTTCTCGAATGTAACTTGAGGTTTCTAATTTATCAATATAAAACTTGAATAAGGTTTAATTTTTGTTTAAATGTAAAAGATGAAAATTTTGTAATGCACTTGAAGACTAAGTGAACGAGAAGGAGCATACTTAAAGGCTCAAAGTTATGAAATGCAAGAATCCTAGGTTGACTTAACGACCCCTCTTGGCTTGAAGAAGTCTACATAAGATAGGTTACATTTAGGAACATTTAATTTATGTTTAAAATGAATGCTAGGTTTTTAATTTTCAAATTAAATTACCTCACATGCAAATTGAAATTGGTAAGACCAAAATTACTAAATCCTCTATTAATGTTAAGTCAGAAATAACCAAAATCCTTCCAACATAAAATCTTAATTAAACCCCTATTCGTCAAGGCATTGTTTGCTAAAGTAACAAGTACATGTCTACTAGATAGAAAATCAATTGTTCATATATGTTAGGTTTGACTTAACTAATAAATGAAACTTTTTTCGCTAAAGCGAAAGTGGAATATGTTAGATGTAAAGTAGGGATATGCAATTATCAATGCATGGTGATATGTAGCATTTTTTGTACTGAAATCGAGTGTTATATTTGAGGTCTTTTGATTTGTCAACATAATTGCTTTAACTTGAGACCATAAACTTGTGTGATTGGTTTATTGATCTATCTAATCAATTAATCTAACTTGTTCATTAAAGTGATGGTTAAATAGACTTGATGAGATCCTAACCCATTAAGGAGTCTATTAGGATTCTTCGAGACCAACAGTGAGGACTGTTGACTTAAATAAGACAATAGGAGTATTTAAATGATAAAAATAGGTCTTTTTTTTTTTTTGTAGAACTAAATGTATATAAAATATGACCTAATGTTTTAACTAATATTTGAAAAGGAATTTGAGTTAGACACGAGGTTTCTCAACTGGTATCAATATCTTCAGATTGTATTAGAAGAGAAAAAAAATCTTATATGTTGTTATGTAGGATCCCTTTGTTGAGCCCAAACGTGGTACCATAAAGAGGGACTTTCGTGCTTACAAAAAGCATATGGATGATGCAAAATGTGTTTCAAGCATCATGGTGCTTTCATTGAATTCTAATATATAGATAATGATTTGACTAATCAAAAGTTAATCGATCGTTTGTATAAGATTTTTCAAGGTCATACTTGCATAAAGTGTTATGAGACAATGAAAAAACTTGTTAGCTATAAAGGATGACAAAATTGAAGTAGGATTTCATGCAATCAAGATGATTGAGTTATTCAAGAAATTCAAATCTCTTGGCTTATGTTTAACAAATTGCACGGCTATAGACCTTGTTTAGTCCTTTTTTCTAGAATTCTACACAAGGTTCATTTAGGACTTTTATAAGGATCCTAAATAAGAATCTATAGAAGATATGTTGAATGCTAAAGTGCACATGAATATGACAAAATTGGTTAATGTTGACATTCAGAGAGAAAAGGAAAAATGTAAAGCTAAGGATAAACTTAAATCTTATTCTCAACCTATACTTTAGAGTGTTTTTCTAATACTCCTTTCTAGATACGTATCTCTAGATGGAATATGGACATAAAGAGACATGTTATCTTAATGTTCTACCTAATCACAGTGGAATATATCAAACATGATATTCAAACTTAAACCTTAAATGTGCAAAATGGTGTATAATATAATTCAATTGAAATATGTTACCAATCATAAGTATACAATCTCTCTATAATACAACTAGATAACTAAAAATGCATAAATATATAACACAAAATCTTAGACTGTCATAAACATCATATAACATAATAAAATAACCAAGAGACTATAATGCTCCTCTTTATGCAACTCTATGGGCTGGACCACTGGCTCCCCCACATGCTCTACTACTCACCTCATTTAGCTAAAAAACCATGACAAGGAATATGTGAATGACATAATACTCAGTAAGTAGGTAACTTTTCGGCACATTTCATATAACACAATTAATCTAGTGTTCCATCTAAATCTCATAATATGATTTTGTTCGGATGTTATCTGATATCCTTATTGCCTTACCTCTATAGGCGACATCATTGTGGATGACTAATATCTAAGCTAATATTGACATCTCTGATGCTTGTGAAAGCATATGACATCCTAGATGTCTTACAATAATAGTGTACACAACATAATATCAATCAGGTTTTAGGCTAACTAATACTAATACCTTGGTCACACAAGAAATTTAATCATATCCATGCTTACCACGTACATATAACTATGTGACTACTAACTAATAACCATTTTCAAATGGCCCTTACCATGATTGCGTACGTGATGCATCTTATTAGCCATATAAAGAACTAATTGGTGCAACTTTCTTTTACCATGCACCTCTAAACCATAATGAGTTGCTAAGACACCTTGGCACCAAGTGTATGATGCATCTTATGGGTATCTTTCTCTGTCTTTGCCCTATTACTTTCATATTTGTTACACCATATTGCACACAACTAGTGCTTATCTTGATGTACATCTTATTTCTCACTTTTTTGAATTTGACTCAAATTTGCTTTATTAGGGTCTTCGCCATCTTCTATATAGATGAATGCCTTTCACTAGATAGCTATCTTAATTCACCTTCAAAAAGGTCTTTCTAACCTTGTATTCATTTCATCACACAACATAAGCGGTAGAATTATCATTTCTTAAAGCCTTGTATTGGCATTAATAAAAACTTGCTCCTTGTAGCTATGTATTAGTCTATGTATAAGCATGACTTTAACTATGGACGCCTGTACCTCTATTAGATGATGTATGGGCATACACCTCTTAGTGTCAAAATCGTGCATCCCATATTCTAACTTGTAATACCTATAAATTCATCTAAGGTTATTATTTTCTTTTGGCTTTAAGTAAAACTAATTATGTTGGATTATATTGTGTGTGAAATCAGGCTTGCACAACCATATGAGAAGGCCACGCACCCTGTGTTTAATGGCAAGGAAAAAAAATAGTGTTTTCCTGTTTGATCTTTGATAATTAATGAAGTGTGGATGACATGCATGCTCATGGTACATGTTTATGCATGGTTAGCAAGTTTGAATTTTTAATGAAGATGTGTTTCATAAGGATTTCAAAACGTGTCATTAATGGGTAATGACATACATGCCTGTGTGTGAATAGAACATGCCCATTTATCATGATTTTTAATAAAAAAAAAAAGAACCTAGATGTATTTTGGCTAAGGCATTCATTAGGATTTTTAGAAAAAATAACAAAAGCTTGAGAGAGAGCTTAGTGCCATTAAAATAGAGGGATGCAAAAGATCATTGTTAGGAGCCATTTTGCCACATGAAGATTAGCATATCGATAGAGGAAAGTTAAATACGATGGTCATATCTATATAACCAATCCTTTAACAAAAGAGAGAAAACTATCTACTTACTTGACATTCGCTGACAATGCTAATCTTTATATGGCTTGGCTAAAATTTGTCAATCTAAATCCTTTTTTTTGGCGTTTTCCACAATCACATAACATTTTCAGTTTCTCTCTTTGCTCTAAAGCTATCAAAAATGCAAAGTGAGCCAAACATCATCACACTTCTTTTTATTTTGACAAAATAACGTCATGTACAACCATACAACCCTTATGTATACGTAAACTTATAGTTTTGTGGTGGAAACCATTATTCACGATCTCTAAGGACCGTCCTTATCCAAAATTTAAACTCCATGTATAGTCATACATAGTTAGACGTATGGGTGTGCATCTAGCTTTTTAGGTGTATAGGCTTGTATCCTTTACATGTACAATCTTGCCTTATTTAATACTTAATCAAATTACGTATTACACATGAAATGATTTCTTTATCCTTCTTTATACATGTACGAGCATACACTCTAATTGTATGTGATCATACATGCTTTTAAATATTCTTATATGTAAACCAAAACATAAAGAAAAGACAAAATTACCCTTGAGCATATTTGTGAGAGTTACATTTCTCATCCTTTAATGAATTTCATCCTTGAAATTAACTTAAACAACTTTAAAAACCTTTACCTCATGTCATGCTTAACCTCCTATATGGCCTCCAAAGAATCTTAATCATGGGAATCTGCTTATTTATAAGCTCTTTAACTTGTCTATCCATAATTTGCATTAAGCATTCCTTATCCACCAAACTAGGCTCAAGCTTAACATCTTTGATCTTTAGCATATGGGTTAAGTCACTAGTATACTTGCATAATAGAGATACATGAAACATATTATGAATGTTATCAATACTCATTAGCAACGTAAGCTAGTAGGTTACCTTACCAACTCGCTCTAGAGCCTTAAATGGTTTACAAATCTTTTAGCCAACTTGCCTATCTTGTTGAATCTCATGACATGTCTATAAGGGGCTACTTGGATAAACACCTTACCACCAACCTAAGACTCAAGATTCTGTTTCCTCTAGATAGCATAATTCTTCTAAAGTTCTTAAGCCTATCTTATCCTTTCTTAAAACATATCCTTAATCATCTGTTAAGTCATCTTAAGTCTTAAAACCTATGTCAAACCATCTCTTTCACCTTTCTCATCTTAGTGCAACAATGATTAACACTTTCTTTTATAAAATGTCTTATATAGAGTCATCTAGATGATTGTTTGGTAACTATTATTAGATGTAAACTTTATCAGTGGTAATACATTGATCTAACTCACTTTTTGATCCAAAAACAAGATACCCTTAACATGTCTTCAATCATATGATTGATCTTCTTGGTTTAAACATCTATCTAGTGATGATAGGTTGTATTGAATGATAACCTCATACACAATAACCTTTGTAAACTTTGTTAGAAAGCTAAAATCAATCCCGTCTCTATTTTGCACAATTGTCCTAGGTACCTCATGAAGTCTAACAATCCCCTTGACATATAACTAACCCAATTGATTTGTACTTGCAGTATCCCTTACTAGAACAAACTGTGTTGACTTAGTCAATCAGTTAATAATCACCCATAATACATTATTTTGTCCCAGACATGCATAAGGAAGCTACTTTGGACATGTTTAAGTCTCGAACAACATATGCAATTGTGTATATATATGGGTGCATCCTGGCTTTAAAAGTACAAGTTTTATTTTATATATAAAACCTTAATTGTTAAGTAAGAATTTCCCTTCCTTTACACCATAAAGTTGTCCTTTGGTTCTAGCATGTCACGAGCACAACTAAGCCTTGATCGTTATTGCTTCGTGTGGATATCAAAGAGTAAGCCTATGCTTGGTTATGAAAGCACAACTTCACAACCTCTCGCTATCAAAGAAAGATAAAGGAGCCATCCAATGCAGGTATATCAAATAAACACCATATGCATATTTTTGCATATTTGTGAATTAATCGTATATAAAGATAATCCAAAAAAGGGTTTTGAAAATTGTTTGTTGTTATATGAAAAATTTAATTTGTTATTATATTGTCAAAGATTGCAAAATCCTTATAATGGTATCCGAGCCACCTTCGAGAGATTAATTCTCAAAGCTTTATACTTGTGAATTATGTTTATTCAATTGTATATTTTTGTCGATATCAAATGATGCTTTCAATTTGTAATTGCTATTATGAAATTGTTGAAGCAATTTTCTAATTGATGCATAAAAGAACGTAATTTTGTGTTAATTTTATTAATTTTTAATCTTTGAACTTTGTTAGATATTATCAAATTAAATTTGGTTGATTGACCATTGATTTGGTGTAGTTGCACAAAATCACCTTCAAATTACGTTATTACATGTTTCAAAAGTTGTTGTTGGTGTGAGGATGGTTTAAATGTCATTTTACCTCACTTTGTTGTTATGGCTTATTAGAATACAAGGATTTTCCAGTGAACTTCCTCATGGTAAGTCATTGGAAAATATGTCTGATGGTTGTTGGAACAAGTGACATTTTTCCTTAGCAAATTCCCTTGGAAAGCACAATTAGACACTTTTGTACATAACCATGCACTATGGAAACTTAAGTTGTGCCAAGGATGGTATGACCATGCCATAAGTTATGCTTGAATGGCATAACCATGCCACATGCTATGCTTTGATGGCATAGCCCCTATATAATCAAGATGATTGGCTATATAAAATGGTTGGCATCATTAGGGATGATAAGGGACAATGGCTTGGCTATTGACCTTGTCTTCCAGTTACTTCCTAACTCATATGAGGCGTTTATTCTCATATGAGGCATTTGTTATAAACTACCTTATGATTGAAAAAGATAAATCTCCTTTTGAGCTCTTGTGGTTGCTTAAAATTGTTGAGTGAGAGGTAAAGACATCTACAAATATGCTTCTGGTAGATGCCAAGACATAAAATGACAAAGGTAAGGGTAAGGCCAATTCCAATCCTAAAGCCTAAAAACAGGCTTTTACCTCTATGTAACTTACATGTGGCATCAAAAAGAGTAAGGTTGTTTGTTTCTATTGTGGCAAGGCCAGACATTGGAGAAAACATTACAAGACCTACTTTGAGAGCAAGAAGAAAAGGTAGAGTGCTTTAGTTTCAAGTATATTTATTATTGAAATAAACTTCTCAATATCTATGTCTTCAGTTATGGATATAGGATATGGCTCTCACATATGCCCTAATATGTAGGAACTAAGACAGAATAAATCGCTCACCAAAGAAATGGACTTATACATTAGAAATTGAGCCAGAATAACTGTATTAGCCATAGGAAGTTATTTTATCAATTTGCCTTCTAGGTTTGTTCTAAAACTGAAAGAATTGTTTTCATGTTCCTAGTATTTATATGAATCTAATTTCTGTGTTTGCTTTACACAAATTTGGATATTCTTTTTCAATTACTGGTGGTGTTATATCCATCAACTTGAATAATATTCATCATGGAACTACTAGTTTAATAAATGACCTTTATGCTTTTGATTTGAATGATAAAGTATTTAGTATTGAAAATATATGAACTAAACATTCTGATTTGAACACTACATATCTGTGGCTTTGTAAGCTCAATCTTATAAGACTAAAACACATTTTGAAACTTCACGAAAATGGGGTTTTATAATCATCTGACTTAAAGACTTATGATGAAAGCAAATCATGCCTTTTAGGCAAGATAACCAAGTCGTCTTTCACTGGACATAGTGAAAGAGCAATATCATTCTTAAGATATATGTAAATCTTAGTAATGTAAGCCAAGAATGGGTATTTACTTCATTAAGTATATTGATGATTTCAGTAGATATGATTATGTGTATCTAATGAAACACAAGTTTGAATGCTTTGAAAAATTTAAACAATTCAAAAGCGAAGTAAAAAAACAGACTAAAGATAGTATAAAAATCCTCTAAAGTGATCGAAGAGGTGAATGCTTGTCTGTTGAGTTTAGAAACTACTTGAAGGAAGTAGGATAATATCATAACTTACTCTTCCTAATACACCACAACAAAATAGTGTATTTAAATGGAAGAATAAGACTTTGATAGATATGGTAAGATCCATTATAAGCTTTACTAATTTGTCCATGTCATTATGAGGATATGCTCTAGAAACAACCATATACACATTGAATCATGTCACATCCAACTTTGTGGACAAAACATCTTATGAGTTGTGGATTAGGCAAAAGCCTAATTTAAAATATAAGGATTAGGGCAATGAAGTTTATGTCAAAAAATTGACTTTGAATAAGTTAAGTTCCAAATCTGAAAATCATAGTTTTGTGGGTTATCCTAAAGAAACCAATGTATATTACTTCTACCACTTGGACAAGCAAAAGGTCTTCATCGTTTGAACCAAAGTTTTTTTTTGAAAAGGAGTTCATTTCTAGAAGAATGAGTGGGAAGAAGATTAAGCTTGGTGAAGTTTAGATACAAAAAGATACCATAGACATAGAACAAAAAGATGTGCCATTACAAGAGGTTGAACATTATGAGGGGGTTATTGAACAACCAACTCAACATACACATAAGTCGTATAGGTCCAATTGAGTACATCACAAGCCAAAAAGGTTTGGTTATCTCTTGACTTAGCATAGTAATGTATTGGTCATCCAAGATAGCGAATCTAGGACTTACTAACACGCTATCTCGGATCTTAACTTTGCTAAATGACTTAAGGCCATATAATTCAAAATAGACTCCATGTACCAAATTAAGTAAGGACTCTGGTAGATCTACTAGAAAAGGTAAAACTTATAGGGTGTAAATAAATCTTAAAGAAAAACGATTGACATGGAAGGTAATATGTACACTTATAAGACATGACTGGTTAAAAATGGTTTCACAGAAATAAATGGCATAGATTATGACGAAACTTTTTCACCAGTTGCAATGTTTAAGTCTATTTGGATTATACTTGTGATAATTACAAACCATGATTATAAAATCTAACAGATAGATGTCAAAACTATTTTTCTAAATGGAAACCTAGCAGAGTATGTGTATATGGCATAACCTGATGGTTTTGTTCTTGATGGACAAGCAAACAAAGTACGTAAGTCACAAAGATCCATTTATAGAGTCAAACAATCTTATAGAAGTTGGAAGATGCATTTTGAAGAAGTCATGAGAGAGTTCAGATTCATAAAAAATGAAGATAAGCCATATATATACAAAAAGGTTAATGAGAGCAAAATAGTATTTATGATATTATATGTAGATGACATATTAATTATTGGGAACATTATTCTGAACTTGTAATCGATAAAGGCTTGGTTGTCCAAGTGCTTCTCTATGAAAGACTTAGGAGAAATAACTTATATCCTTGGAATAAAGATTTATAACGATAGATCACGTGGTTGCTTGGACTAAGTTAAAGTATGTGCATTGACAAAGTGCTAAATAGATTCAACATGGAAGAATCCAAGAGAGAATATCTTTTGATGAGTCGTGACGGATATCTTTTTAGTGAAATATGTCTTAAAACAAAGATAAGATGTAATTGATCCCTAACACTTTTGCGATAAGATCAATCATGTACACCATGTTATGTAAGAAGATTGATGTCTCATTTGCTTTAAGCATTTGCAGTAAATATCAATTGAATTTGGGAGATCATCTCTAGACAACTATCAAGAATATTCTAAAGTACCTCAAAAGGCTCAAAGATATGTTCTTGGTTTATGGAGGAAAGTCTACGTTCATTATATAAGGATACAATAATGCCAATTTCTAAACAGATTATGATGACTCCAAATCCTAATCAACATTTATATTTTGCTTAAATGGTAGGGCATTTAATTGGAAAATCTACAAGCAAAATACTATGGTTGATTATACGATCGACTCCAAGAATATATTTTTTTGTTAGATGCGATAAAATAAGCAGTGTAGATCAAGAAGTTTGTCATCAAACTTGGCATAGTTCCATCTATAGAAAATCCTATAAAACTTTGTTGCAAAAATAATACAGTAATAACACAAGCAAAAGAGCCACAGTCTCACCAACAATCTAAATACATCCTTAGAAGATACCACTTAATTAAAGAAATTATTTAATGTAGAGATATGAAGATAGGAAAAGTAGATACTAATAACACTTTGGCTGACTTATTGACAAAATCTCTTTTATAGCAAAATCATGACAAATATATAGCCTAGTATGACATTATATATGTCTAATTGGTTATAATGTAATTGAGAGATTGTTAGGGTAATACCCTAAAGCCAATCCTCATAATTAATATTTAATTAGTAAAAATGACATTTATATTATTTGTATATTATATTAAATAGATAATTGTTCTAAGAGTAGTTGAATCATGACAAGAGTATCAATACTCGACACTTGATCATGAGAACCCTATGTGCATATTTTTTAGCTATTTTTAAAATATTTGTAACTCTAATACTACTATAGCCAAGGGCATGAGTAATAATGATAGAGTTATCATAGTGTTAAACAACATTATTGAAAGATGAGGACAATTTTCACGTGTCAAAGTTATTTGTTGACAACTAGGTGCAATACTGGGTACACATTGTAAACATGTCCACCGGACTGGCCTATAAAAAGGATTCCATATGGATACTTACTTTAGTGTCTATGGAAAATATCCTCTTAGTGAATACAAGTACACGGGATCCTTAGACTTGAATTACTTGACCATCTTGTATAAGTATTAGTATGGTTTGACACCAACCCAATATAGTACTATCAGAGAAATGGCATAAAGGTGGTGATTGTTCATATCAAGATCTATACGAAGGCTATATTAAATCAAAAAAAGATTTATCACTCTTGAGTATAGGAGTTGATATCTTAGTTAAAACCTATTAATGGATGTTAATAACCAATTAAATTGTGGCCACAATGGGATTGAGTTGATGCTCGATTTAATACTCTCGTATTACTAATAAAAGTTAATTTATGTTATTTAGGGAGCTCTAAGGGAGACACTTAATCTATAACTCAACCTTAAAGAGATATTGTATGACAAAATGATTGAATTGTACGAGTAATTGTATCACTAATAGGTTAAAAGGAGTCATAAATTGACCTCTACTAATCAAGTGGTCATGATACTTTGCTAGAGGTTAATCTTGGTCTATATTCAGACAAACACCAGGTCAAGAGCTCGATATAAATTTGATCACTATTGATTTAGTGGAGAGCTTATGAAGATTATCTAAGTTAGATTCAGTTTGGATTTTGGATTGAGAATCTAGAAACTTAAAAAGATTTATGGACCTAAAATATATTTTATTATATTTTAAGACCTTAGTATAATAATTTTGAGTTATTGGGGGTGTATATAAGAATTGGAAGGATTGAGTTGGATTAACTCAAATCTAGATCATCTAATTTGAAATTCAAATTAGGATAATGTATGATTTTATCTTAATTTTATTAAGGTGATAATCCCATGAATCATGTGACTTAAATAAAATATATATGCATTAAAGAGGATGTTGACTGAGTGTATAACTTTAGTGACTTGTACATTTATAAGCATGGGTAAGATAATTCTAACCCAAGTTGTGCATATTTGGGAAATTGTATTGTCCTAAACATGCATGAAAACGTTGCTTAGGACATGTTCAAGTCTCGGGTGACATATGCAATTATGTATATACATGGGTGTTTCCTCACTTTAAAAGTACAAGTCTTATTTTATATATACATCCTTAGTCGTCGAGCAAGAATTTCCCTTCCCTCATACGATAAAGTTGTCCTAGCAAGCTACGAGCACAACTAAGCCTTCATCGTTACTATTTCAAGTAGATACTAAGGAGTATACCTACACTTGGTTTTGAAAACGTGGTTTTGCAATCTTTCACTATCATGGAAAGATGAAGGAGTCATCAAACGTAGGTATATCCAATAAACACTCTATACATGTTTTGTATGTTTGTGAATTAATTGTACTACGATAATGATAATGATCCAAAATGATGTTTTGCATATTTTTTATTGTTAAATTAAAATTTTTAATTTGTTATTTTATTGCTGAAGACCATAAAATCCTTACAGTACCAACTTTGAGCTTCTCTAAACTACTATCTCATTTGTAACATCTAATTACTCTTCACTTTATCATTATCAGTCATTTCAATTCTAATTTGTATGACTAATGTGGGCTCTAAACCTAGTCTCTCAATTATGCCTTATGCAATAAAACTATGATTGACACTAGAATATATTAAAGCTTATAATGGATAAGAATGAAAGATTAACTAATTATCCATTGCTGATGGGTTAGTCTCAACTTGAGTCTAAGTAGTTGTAAAGATTCTCAACTATCTTTTCCCATATGTCTACTCTATTAGGGCTAGAGTTGTTGCTACTATTAGGCACTCATTGTCTAAATTACTTGGTTGCTTACACTTAAAGTATATTCTCTATCTAGCTAAGCACTTACTAATATGTCTATGCCTATATTTACAACATATAGAGGGATCCCCTCTCCTTGGCTTCTTTTATTTCTAGTTCTTCTTATACCCTTTTTATTGGAAACTTTTCTTACCTTTGTTGTCCCTATTGCCACTCTCACGACAACCACTTGTCACTATTTGATCTATCCATAGTACTATAACTGCAAAAACAGGTAGAACTGTGACATCTTAATCTTATGCCATCCTTTGTAACGTGACCTTTGATCTCAATGCCCTACTTAGTGCCTTTGTACAAGAACTAGGGGATAATCTCCCATAATCACATCACAGGCATTTTTTGACCTTAACTAATAGATAAACATCTCTACCCTATTTCGTATTATGTTGGTAACTCTCAAGGCAAACATGGCAAATAAGCTAAATCTGATCAAATACTTCTTAACATTCATGGAACCCAGTTACAAATTGATAAACTCTTATGCCATATTTACATGATGTATACTGAGAAGTACTTCACTTCAAATAACCCTATGAAATTAGCCCAACTCATTTTAGATATTATGTGGGTCTCATAAGTCATAAGCCACCACATTTTAACATTTCCCCTTAGTAAAAAGCTGGCATAATAAACCTTGTCCTCAATGGTCATCTCAAATAACTTCATAACATTCTTCAATACCTCCAACCATTCCTTAGTTGCCATTGGTCTTGATGTACCCATTAAATCTAGAGGTTAATATCTGTCTAATAGATTATAAATCAAGTGAATTTGCCCTTGACCATCTCCCACTATTCTAACTGTCTCTTTACCTATTTTCCTTATTGAGATGTGTGCTTAGTAATCGAAAGGACTTTAACTAGTTATCAGATACTTTCCAATGCCTTTTGATTTTTCTAGAGAAACTTTTATATGATTTAATTGACTATTGAATTGTCTATAAGGGTGTTGTAGCTACATTTAAGACATATCTCGAAATCATTTGCTTAACTCTTCTCAAAGGTAAGGACATCTAATACCTCTATAATCAATCTCTTGGATTTTTTCATCTTGAAATTTAAACATATATATCCAGGTAGATGTACAACTCTATCAATGCAAGTTAAATATACTTGTAATGGTTAATGTGTAGGAGCAGTCAACATTACATGAAGGGCTACTTATATTTAATTTATGCATATTCAGGCACTTATACTTGAAACACCTTTATAGGTTCAAAAATCGTTCTCTGATAACATAAATGTAACACCTCTTTCCAGATATATACCCCTAGATAGAATGTGGACAAGAAAAGATATGTTATCTTAACATTTTACCCAATCACAATAAAATATATAAAGTATGATATTCAAACTTAGACCCTAAGGGTGCAAAAAGCTGCATAAATATAATTCACCTAAAATTTGCCACCAATCATAAATTTAAAATCTCATGCATAGTGTTTGGAATGCAACTTATAGTTGAAAACACATAAATATTTAACCTAAAGTCTTAGACTGTAATAAACAGTACATAACATAATAAATTAATCAAAGACTATAATGCCCATCTTATGTAACTCCATGTGTTGGATTGATGGTTCCCCTATATGCCCTACTACTCATCTCATATACTTACAAAACTATAACACAAAACCCATGAGTGATGCAACACTCAATAAAAAAGTAACCTCTTGGTAGCTTGCATACCACACAACTAATTTGGTGTTTCATTTAAATCTCATAATATGGTTATACTCAAATGTTATTCAATATCCCCAATGTCTATCTAATTAACTGCAATATACTTATTCGCTACCTCTATAAACAATGTTATTTTGGATGACTAATGTCTAAGCTAATGTCAACATCCTTGATGCCTTGTAAAAGCATAAAACATCTTAGATGTCTTTCGTTAATAGTACATACAATATAATATTGTTCCAGCTTTGGGCTAACTAATATTGATACCTTAGTTATACAAAATTTGATCACAGTCTTTCCCTTACCATATAGACATAGCTATAAGACCACTGACTAATACCCATGCTCAAATTGCCCTTACCATAGATGCATATATGATGCATATTGCTAAACATGTGAGGAACTAACTAATGCAACTTTGCCTTATCATACACCTCTAAGCTAAAATGAGCAACTAAAGCATTTCGACACCAAGTGCATGATGCATCTCATGGGTCTTTCTCTTTCTCATAGCCCTATTGTTTTCACATTTTCTATGGCATATTACACACAACTAGTGTCTATCTTAATGTACATTTTGTTTCTCATTTTCTTGTATTTAACCTAAATCTGATTTGATCTGTGTCATCTTTTACACATTCGAGCATCTATTATTAGCAAGCTATCTCAATTTGCCTTAAAAAAAATGCCTCTCCAACCTTGTTCCTATTCCAACACACAACATAAAGGTAAAATTTTCATTTCTCAAAGCTTTGTACAATCGTTACTAAAAACTTTGCTTCTTGTAACTTTATATTGGTCTGTATATGGGTATGAATTTAACTATCTACACTCATACCTCAATTGGATGATGTACGAGTGTACACCTCTTGTTGTCATGACTATGTAACCCATATTCTTATTAATGCACACTTAGCATTTGATTAATGTTTGTTACCTATAAAAACCTTTTCATAGGCTTGCACTCTATCACCTTATGTCTGTGCATCCATCTAAAGTCACATAAAAGCATTCACCCCATAATGTGTGACTATGCTTTTACAAATCTTAAATATTTTTAAGTATACATCATGTCATAAGGAATTGTGTTCAACCTAAGAGATGTTAAGAGTATATCTCTACATGTATAATCATACATCACCATCTAAAATCAATGTTTTATCATGTTTTTTAGCCAATCAACTCAATTTCTATATGGTATATCATACAAACCAGTCTCTATTCATCCTAGACATTTCTTTCATATCAGTAACAATAAACTAATAGTGATTAACATGTTCAGTTTAGTCTATATATAGTCAAGTCATAAATATCTTTAACAAAACATTAATATTCATATTCAAGTTTTTAATCTCTATTTCTTAATAAAACATGCCTCATCTATTTGTGCAAATAGAACCAATTCTTTGGTATCAGAGAGAGAGCTATCTACTTACTTGTCTTCCGTTGACAATGTTAATCTTTACGTGGCTTTGTTGAATTTCAGTGATCCAAATTCCTTTTTTCGACATTCTTCACAATCATAGAACATTGTCAATTTTTCTCTTTACTTTAAAACTATCAAAAATGCAAAAAAGTGAGCCAAACACCTTTACACCTTTTTTTATTTTTGCAAAATAAACCATGACAGTTGTGTAACGCTCACGCATAGGCATACCTATAGTTTTGTGGCAAAAACCATAATCCAAGATCTTCAAAAATTTCCCTATCCAAAATTTAAACTCAACATATGGTTATGCATCATTAGATGTATAGATGTACATCTAGCTTTTCAAGCGTATGGTTGTGCATCCTTTAATTGTACAATTGTGTCTTATCTATTACGTGTTACATATGAAATGACTTTTTTACCCTTTTTTATACATGTACAAGCATACACTTCAACTGTGTACAACCACACTTGCTTCCAAATATTCAAACATGTAAACTAAATCACAAAGAAAAAATAAAATTAACCTTAGGTATATATTTTGGTGTTATAGTGTAAAGATATGTGACCTTTATTAGCAATAGAATTACTATTTAAAATTTTCTTAAAATAAACATACAAGACCATATAACCCTTGCTAGGATCACTCTCATAAGAATATTGAATCACAAATTGGAAAACAACTATAGCATGTTCTAAGTACTCATACCTACATTTGTTGGTTTCTTTACTTTGACAATCTTAAAGATTGGTTGCAATCACCTTTGTGTTAGGATAGTGCTCTTGAGCCAATTGATTTGTATCTATGTATGATGTAATTTATTCTTTTATTAACAAAAAGGCATATATCTACATAATATATTTGTAAGAATAATATATCCTTAGAATGGTAAGCACGCCCATCACTCGTAAGGGCAAATACCCATGCACATGTGAAGGTTGAAGCAAAGGGATCAAAGGCTAGGTATGCTATTCAAATAGAGTGAAAAAACTATTTTACCCTTATATTATATGCTAGAAAAGGCATAAGAATTGAGAAGCCTTAACGAAGGCAAATTAAGATATCTAGGCTAAACTAATTCTACCCGTTTTATAAACAACATCATAAACTTTGATAAGAGTGGATTCAAGTCAAAAATAAGAAAAGTTGAGAAAAGCGATATATATTGAGATAACCACCAACTATATGCAAAAGTAGTGTTATATGTGAAAATAATAGGGCTAAGTGAGAGAAAAATGCCAATAAGATGTATCATGCACTCAATGCTATGATTTAAAGAAAGGTGGCAAAAAATTAGTTTTCTCACCCATGGTAAAGGCTATCCCAAGATGTTAATCAAGTTAGCAATCTTGTAGTTATGCTTATGTGGTCAGAGAGGTACTATGATCATATTCCTCATATGAACCAAGGCTATCAATATTAACAGCCTGAAGTTCATTTGACAACACACAAGATGCATATAGATAGTAGACATCTGGAATGTTAATTACGTTTACAAGGGCATCAGATATGTTGAGTTTAACTTAGGCTTTAGTCATCTAGGATGACATCACTAATGTATTTAGGGCACGAGGATATAGAGATTAGATGGATGGGCATAAGAGGTTGTTGAGAAACATCAATTAATAACCGTAATATAAGTAAGAGATAGAACACTAGGTTATGAGATCCTATGTGCAAGGTGTTGAGAAGTCACCATGTGATTTTTACTCATATGTTCTTTTTTATGGTTTTACAGGTAGACGAGGAGAGTAGTAGGGCATGCAAGGTAACCAATGGTTCAGTTCAGAAGGTTTCATGAGGTTGGGAGGCATATTCATCACTTGTAGTTTATGTTTGAGTTTTATGTGTTTATGTATACAATTTGAGATTTTGTAGTTAGTTATGCATTTCCAAATATGGTTTTTGTATCAAACACTTTACATAGACTAGTTGTTAATGGTTTTATTATTTATGAGAATTGATGTTATGCAATACTAAACACTTTTTTGTATGCATTAATTATTAAGTAATATTGTATCATGCTATATATCCCTGTAATAGAGTAAATGTTTAAGTTGACACATCTCTTCTAGTCCTTATTCCATTTTGGGTATATATCTAGAAAAGGTGTTACATATATATTCTTATGTCCCATCTAATGATATTTGTTAGACATAGTTGATATCTTTAAAATGTTAATACATCAACTTAATTGTATGTGATGATATTCATGATCATTCTAATAGCAAATGCTAGTAAAAGTGTAATCATTTTTGTGCCTTAATTCATTTGTTTGGTAACACATTACCTAAGAAAGGCATGCATCATTTTGATGAAAAAGAATGTTAAATCTCTTAAGCCTTCGTCCATTATACACAATTTGGTTTAATTGAATTTTTGAAAGGTTAAATGGTTATGGAAAGAGGAGATAATCTTTTAAAAGTGTTTTTTCATACCAAAATGAATTGTACTGCTCAAGTAAGGTGGAGATCCAAATCTTTCGAAAGCTTTTCAAACCTTTTAATTGTTTTTCAATTCTTAAACTTGAGTTTTGTCATTGATAAAAAAAGGGATGATTATTGGACCTCTAGGTGTTTTGATTCTGTCAAAACTAAGTTTAAAATTATTAATTAATAGTTAATGTGCTAATTAAGTCTATGGCATAAAATTTTTATGACTAAAAGATGGGAAAAATTTTATGCTTTCAATTTTAGGCACAGGACACTTGTCTCAAAAAATGGGATATCAGTTCCTTTGCACGTCCCATGCATGTTCTTATAAGTCTACAACTCTTGAGACTTTTTACCAAATGGAAATGGATGCTTGTCCCCAATTAAGGGACACTTGTCTAAGCTTAGAAGACAACCATGTGATGCTTGTTCCCTCTCCAATGCATTCAAAAGCTAATTTAGGATGGTCAACAAAGTCAACATGGTGCGACAACTACTCTCGATAAAAGGTATGTCAGTCTCTTAAGTGGCATGTTTCAAAAATTTGATCATTGGAATGTGTAAAAAGATACTTATCCCTTAATATAGGACACTTATCTATTCATGTTTTCAAGGTCAAAACATCATTTTCATAAATTAACAACTATTAAAATAAATCCAATGGATCTTTCAAGTCTTTGAGCTATATAAATAAGTTGGATTGAAGTAAAAAAGGTTAGATAAGACATCAAAAGCATTCAAGCATCATCATTTCAATCTCCAAGCTCTTAATCTCTCTATAGAAATCTCAAACTCAAATCTTTAAGAGAAACATTTCTACACATTAGTTAAATCAACCTATTTGAGACATATATTACTTGAAATTCTTCTTTCAATTACACTGGGGTGAAATTTCATATTATTATTGTAAAAGGCCGTTATCCCGATTTCTACTAGTGTAATCCATAAGTGATTTGAGTGCAAACTTCAAGTAGATTGCTTAAAGAAGTGGATGTTGAAAGCTTGGTACGAAAAACTTCGAACTACTATAAAACTCCTGAGCATTCTTTCAACCCTTCTTTTTTACTTTATACTCTATTTGATTATTTGATTGTTGCTTATGGAAAGATTGATTAAAATTTTTTTATTTGATAAGTTTGTGATTATTTTTTTAGTAATCATATTCACCCCCCTCTTTTAGGATTAATTTGTCATTAAGGGCTTTTCACACCGGAAAGAAAAAAATTGAGTCATATTTTATTATACATTTATTCAATGTGGTCTTTTGTTAAATAAATGCTCTCACTATTTTCTTGAAGCCAATAACCCTCTTTAGTAGTTATACATAAACAAATCATATGAAATCAATTATGATTCTTGGTATTAGTTTGGTGGATATTACATATTATCTATGTAATAATAATTTGCATGTCGCTACTTAGTCTCTAATATATTTTCACTTTTGCTATGGTGAATTAAATAAGTTTACTAGTTAAGTCGGACCTAATACAAATAATCATTTGATTTTTCTCCTGGTGGAAGTATGCAAAATTGCTTCAGTGAACAAAGTTTTGACAAATAGGGGCTTAATCGATGTATTATATTAGAAGGTTATGGTTATATTGGACTCAATATAATGAAGGAATTTTAATTTGTCTCACCAAATTTTACTCTTGCATGTGAGGTGATTATTTAATTAGAAACAACCTAGAATGCAGTCTACAACATAAATTTAAATGTGCTGGTATAGAGCCATAACTAATACTGAACCCCTTGAACCAAGAGGGATAAATTGGTTAACCTAGATTCTACTTTTCAAGTATTTCAGTATGTAGCTCCTTCTTCTTTGAATGTTACAAGGCTTTTCTTTCTAGTTACATTTTATTCTAATAAAATTATAAAAAAAATCCAATTCTAATTTTACATTTGTAAAAGGAAAAAACTCGAGTTATATTTGAAGGGAGTTAGGTGAGAAAAGAATTACATCTAGAGGATTAAGAGAAGGTAGTGTGCGCATACTTATTTATAATATTACATACATTCCTAATTCACAAACATTTCATAGCTCTTGGACTACATATCGAACACCATTCATATAAACCATATAGGCATACATCAAATTACTAAAACTAAATTAATTATTTACCAAGTTCTTAATTGTTTTTGCATCCTTAATTTCTTTAGAATTGTAATTGAACCCTAAATCTCTCATAAATTGTGGTTTAACCCTTTCTTTGGTTAAATAAGGTTAAACATTATTTTTTGAGACATGTACAGGTGTCCACTCAACCATGCATGATCGTACATGACATTGAAATGTTACACCTGTGCATTGGAAGGAGTCATACCTGTACTTAGGCAAAGTCGTGCTTAATGTAGATGGTGTACTTGTTTGATGTACAGGGTATTCCTACTCCATGACCAAGCTGTACAAGCTTGATGTACGGGTGTACAATCTGTTTTTTAATTTTACCTATGTATGCTTGTACATCCATGATGTACGAGAGGAATTTCGCTCCCGTAAGCAATGCAATTATGCTATTCATAATTGTGCATTTTGTTTGCAAGCTCGTATATGGCGTATGTTCCAGAATTTTGCTGTGAAACAAAATCGTTGAAAAATCTTTCGAATACTAGTGACTAGTCATTAGAATGAGACAACAACCTTCATCATGCACAACAATCCATAAAGAAGGTAATTTTATGCAATAACATGAAATTGCGACTCTTAATCAGATTAACCTCATAATTACATGTTTTACAAAAAAAAAAATCATCAATAAAAAATTAAAACTACAAAATTCAATAATTCAAAAGCCAAATTTACATTAATTATGTATCGAATAAATATGCAACTACAAATTTATTAAACAATTACATAATAAATATGATGTCAACATAATCTAAGCATGCAATCAAATTAAATAAGAATCATAGATATAAAATTTTGTGATTTAATCCCTCAAGGGTGGCTCTAATTCCATTGTAAGGATATGTGACCTTTGTTGGTAGTGGAATCATCGTTTAAATTTTTTAAAACAAATATACAAAGCTACAAAAACCTTACTGGGATCAGTCTCGTAGGAATTTTGAATCATAAACATGGCAAACAACCTAACGTAATCTAAGAACTTATACTTGCATTTGGCAGCTCCTTCACTTTCAGAATTTTCAAGGTTGGTTGTAATCACCCTCGAACATAAGAGTAAGGATACACCTTAGTGTCCATATGAAGCATAAACTTCAAGAGGGTTTGACTAGCGTACAAATGTATGTTAGAGTGTGATACACGACTAGATGTTTCACATGCATATGCCTAATATTTATGAGTGAATAGTTACAAAATTGAAAAATTTCATCTCTTTGTATAGAGACCATGTACGGTTGTACATCTATAATTTACGCTTGTATATCATCCAAATCCAATCCTATCTGAGCCATGATTATTTTGGATTTTTAGGGTGGATAAGGATAAAGGATAATCTTTATTCAGGAACTCTACATGTATGTGCACGATTCATGTTCTTATGTGATTTTTCCATGTGCAAGTCATGTATAGGTGTGACTTTCCTATGTAGACTCATACATCAATTCAAAATTATCCAAACGGGTTTATCATTATCCAAATTGGGTAAAGCTTAAAATACACAATTTTACTTAAACACAAACATGTCATGATTATTAAACTTTGGTCCTTAGGTGCAATTAATTGTAGTTCAAGTCCAAAGACATTTTTGAGACTTAAAATCCTCCATTTGGATTCCACATTGGATTTAGCTAGGATAATGTTATGCCTCTAGAGTTTGATCAACTCTTTTTGTAAATGACCTATAGGTTCTTTATTAGGTTAGTACTAATTGGATTTGTGTTGAGCTTTTAACCTAACATCTATCCAAACACATACGAAGATTTGCATTTAGCAAAGCATTATGGCCATTTGACTAATGTAGTGTTAGTGATTGACTTATAACATTTCAGTAATACAGTTACTCACATAATTTGATCATTTTGTCATGTAATATCTCTTTAAGGCTAAGACACAAATTTAGTGTCTGTCTCAAGGTACCTTTGATTTATATAGACTAATGTTTGTATCTGTTGTGTCTCGCTCACAAGTACACAAATTATCAAGTAATATAATAGATATCAATCCTATAGGGATTGGGAGTCAAGTACTAATTCATTTTAAAATCTAAAATAGCTAGGGAATTCGATCTAAGCTAAGACTATATTAAACTAATGTGACTAAAACTACTACTGACTAAACTACTAAACTAATATGACTCTTTTGTTATTAACCAAACTTTTATAATAATAATCTCTAGAAGTTAAGGTTTCATCGACAATCCTACATAAACTCATAGCTAAACATAAACGTTTTTTCTATCCGTGATGTGTGATGGTTGGTTATCTTACCCTGGTTCCTCTCTTAAGGTTGACTAAACGTGTAAGCCTTAAACAGGAACCTAATCTTGTGGTACTCAGTTAATATAAACCTCTTAAGCTTTATGACACTAATTGAGCTATAAGGACTTAATCTATCTCTGGAAATAAGTATCTAGGTTTAATGAATGCATAAAATATTTCTACATCAACCTTTTGATAGTTTACATTAACCTACTAATGTGCATGAAATCGAGCCCCTAACTAAACACAAAACACAAATTACTCATTCATTATATCAAACATCAACGAAAATAAATACAAGTTCATAAAGATTGAAAGATCCCTTTAAATCCCTAGAATAAGAGTTTAAGCACTTATAGCTTTTACAAGAACATAATAATAATAATAATCAAGGAACATTATAGTAAATCCAAGAGTGAAGGTTTAGAAAATTCTCGATGATTGCATGTCTTCATCTACCTGGATTATCTCTTTATCGTCCTCAGGTCTGACATCATTGACTGTGATATACCTATAATTGGGTCCTAGTGGCATGTAGAATTTGGAAAATGAAAATACAAGTCAAGTATCTAATTTGTTAAAAGTAAATCCTCTAATGTGTGTCTAATTACTCCTTATATAGCTTACTTGTGACAGTTTGCATGAAATTAGGAATCTTAGATTCATTCAAATTCTTCAATTCCATCCAATATCTACTGCTTTTCTATTTACACCCTTATTAGTTTTCTAGTCGAATTTGTATTCCTTATGCATTGAGGTAGCCTTTTACTAATGTGATACGAAATTCTCCAATTTCCTCATTTTTATCCTTATTTTTCTTTATTTGTATATTTTTCCTACAAAAAAAGAAAGTAATATTAAATTAAGAAATAACATAAAATGATATAAAAATAATTAGAATCCCTAATGTTTTTATCTAACTTGATCCCAAATCTATAAGCCTAGATCGTAAAATATGTGCAAAAATTGAATGCAACAAATTCCCTCAAACTTAAACCTTTGCTTGTCCTCGAACAAATAAAAACAAATAGGATCAAAAGAAATGTTGCATTACTCAAAATAATATTGTCCAGATGCACAAGTTTTTAAACAATCTGGTAAAAACAATGTGATAAAAATAATTTCTCAAAAGTTTTGGATACACAAATATTTCATCTTGGCTTGGGTGGTAACTAGACCACTCAATCCAACCAAAACCATAGCCTACAATCATTATAACCTAGGCTGTTGTACTTTAAATCAAGCATATACGTACTTAACAACTGTTATGACCTTTAATTGTTGATACAACTTGAGCCTTATAGGCAAGACCATGTTCCTTATCTTTATTAATGCAATTGCCACACCTTGTAGAATCAATAGGTTTTTATTTGGTTGTAATATGGCCAAAGGTGTTGGCTAAGAAATGAACTGGATAGGGAATGATTTATGTAAACACATAGGCACAATCTTAAAAAAATATCCATACACTTAATATGTGAGCTTTTGATATCCGAAGAGGTCTCTTTAAAATTAAAGCTTTTTTCCTTTTTTTTTTTTCATACAAGGCTAAGTAGTTTTACTTCTTTTGTGTATTACTCCTTTTTCATTTCTCTTTTTTAAAAAAAAAAAAGTCAAACATTTTTCTTACTTCTTTTTACCCCTCAAACGTTTTTTCTTGTATACTCAGGTTATCTCTTATAATGAGCTCTTTTTTAATTGGTTGTTTTTCCCCTTAGACTTGGATTAAAATTTATGTCTATAGCCTGCCATCAATCATGTACTTATGCAATCAAGGTAAGGCTAGTGTATATCTTGGATTGGAGGGTTAACGTGAGTTAAAAAGGAATTATTTGCCTGGCCAATTCATACTTATATGCAATCAAGGCTTAAAATTGGCAAGTGGTTTTGTACATATGTAAGATAGTGAAGGATTGTATATATGTCTGGTTATTTAGGCTATGATAGAAATTGTGCCTATATCATGTTCTCCTTAAGTGCAAGCAACTACGATTTCACCTTGAAAGTTAGCCAAAAAGTTCTAGAACTTGTGCGGTACTAGGAAATATACTTAAACGTAAATAAACCTTCTCTAAGTAAGCATAAACAATCAAGGAAGTTGATCACAAAAGACTGAACATAAAACCCTATGACACAAATGATGGTCATTCTAGAAACATCTATAATTACAATAATACTATAACCAAGGGCATGAATAATAATGATGAGATTATTATGGCGTTAAGTGACCTCACCAAGAGGTGGTGATAGTTCTTACATGTCAAAGATGTTAGCTAACAACTTGATGTAACACATAACTATATATTATAGATGTGTTCATTAGATATACCCAACAAGAGGATTTTCAAATGGATGGTTACTCTTGTGTCTATAAGAAGAAATCCTCTAACTTCATAGGTACATGTGGTTCTTAGACTTCAGGTTGTTAGACCGTTTTATATAATAATCAGTATGGTTTGTCATTATTCAATATAATATCATCAAAGATGTGTAATAAAGATAGTGATTAGTCATGTCAAGATTTGTATAAAGACTATAATGGATCAATAAAGTATTCTTCACTCTCCAAGGATGAAAGATGATATCTGGCATAAGAATATTGAAAGACATAATAACCATTCAAATTTGTGGTCATAATGAGATTGGGTTATAACTTGATCCAAGTCATTTGGTTATTGATACATATTAATTCATATCGAAAAGTCATTAAGATTGGCACGCATTCGTATCTCAGCCTTGAAAGATATTGTTTGACGAAGTGATCAAATTGTATGCAATCATGTAGTTGACAAAGTCAAGAGTAGTTTGCTAACACTCTATCAATTGGATGACTATTATGCCAGCTAGAGGCCAATCTTAGTCTGTGTCTAGATTCAACCAGAATCTAGATACTACTAGTTTGATAAAATGCTTATGAGTCACACATATAGGAGTTATTTTGAACTTTGAGGTATTAGGTTATTTGGTGATAATTTTGGTGTATATAGAGTGGTATGGATTTTATAACAAAGCATATTTGCCTGATAAGATTTAATCAGCCTAGCTTAACTTTTATTAAACTAGAAATGATTAGACATATGACACAAATAACTATTTCTGTTTAGTAAAGACGCATGATCATGCATATGATTAATACATGATTGTCCATAGCAAACCCTAGCCATCACACATGACTTCTTATGCATGAATACATTATCTAAGAGTCCTAGCTACCTTTCATGCATAGTATAACCTCTCTAAGTCTGTGCTTTGCATGGATACTAAGGCGTTGCCTTGTTTTTGTGCTAGATAGCATACTCAATAGCCATGTAAGGATTTGGAGGAGCTATCAACACAAGTATTGAATTTTATAAACACTCTATTGATGTTTATTACATGTTCGTGTAAATTACTTGTAACTAAAGCTTTTGTCCTTAGGCATGACAAAAATGTAGTCTTAGATGTGTTATAACTAAAGTTTTCATCCCTAAATGTAGGTTTAAGGTTTCAAGTTTTCTTTCATAATGTTTATCTTTATTAATTTCTTTAGTTATCTATTCCACTACCTTGTTGGTATTTGACCCCAAAATCCCTCAAACTAAAATTTTCATCCTTATTGCACATGTATGTACTATATTGCTTATCATTTCTATGGTTAGGAACATCTCACTAGGCACGATAGGAAAGGTAGTCCTAGACATGGTAAAATCCACACAATGTTATGGTATAATTGTGATTACATTGTTGCATAATAATTTTCCATGTTTATTTTTCTTGTCTAGGGCCATTTGCAGTAAGTAGTGAAATAAAAATGACCTAATGTTAAAAAAGGTGTTTGTAATAAGGTAGAATAGGATAAATAAATCTGTCTTTGAGATGACAACATCACTGCCAACTTGGCCATAAAAGTGGCGTGAGATAAAATAATGTAAGAGGCTATTTACAAGGTATAAAAGCTTTATCTAGGAATTGTTCTTTAAATTAGCACTAGTAAGTTTATGCCAAAATGAGAGGTAGTCAAATTTGAGTAACTCAAGGACAAAGGTTCTTGCTTGGCTAAAGCCAAAAGAGTCATTAATTTCACTAACAAAAAGACTATGGTCTTTTTCTAACAACCTAAAGTGGGATAGGTTTATGGTAACATCAAAGGTGAAAAAACTAAAGAACTTTTGGGTGAGAGTATGGCATGTCATCAAGGCTAATAAAAGAAAATTCCTTAGTCTGACAAGATCATGAATTATGTTAGTATTAACTAATGTCATTCCCCAACAATAACGCTAAAAACATATTGTGTCTCACTTATAAGTGCATGAGTCATCAAGTAAAATAACATATATCAATCCCATACAGATTAGGAATCAACCACTAATTAATTCCATAATCTAAATAAGCTAGGGAATCCAATCTAGGCTAAGATTGTATTAACCTAATAAGACGAAAACAACTACTAATTAAGCTACTGAACTAATGTGACCTTTCTGCTGTTAACCAAACTTCTATAATAATGATATCTAATGGTTAAGATTTCACTAACAATCCCATATAAACTCATAGGTAAACATATACACCTTCTTTATTTATAACATACTGACGGTTGGTTATCCTATATTACCTTAGATTCCCTCTCAAGGTTACTAAGCATATAAGCATTAAACGGGCACTTACTTTTGTGGTACTTAGTTAATATAAACCCTTTAAGCTCTATGACACCAATGGCTCCATAAGAACTTAATCTATCTTTAGAATTAAATGTCCATTTTGGTGAATGCATGATCTAATTTTGCATCTACCTTTCAGTAGTCTACATGAACCTATTGACATGCATGAAGTCTAGCCCATGACTTAACACAAGACATGCATTGTTCATTCATTGAATCAAACATCAAGGATAATATATTGATAACAAAATAAATACTACACATTCATGGGGATCAAAGGATCCCAATCAATCCTTTGAATAAAAGTTTAGCCACTCATAGATTTTACAAGAATACAATAATAATAATCAAGGAACATTATAATAAATCTAAGAGTAAAGGTTTAAAAATTTCTCGATGATTATAGATTTTCAGCTGCTTGGATTATCTTTCTGTCATCCTTGGATTTAATATCAATAATTGTGATTATAATTGAGTTTTGGTGGCTTGAAGAAATTTAGAACATAGAAATGCAGGTTAACTATCTAAGTCATGAAAAGCGAATCCCTTTTTATGTGTTTAAGTACTCCTTCTATGGCTAATTTGTGACGACTTGCATTGAATTAGGAATCTTAGATTCATCTAGATTCTTCAAATTTGTCTAATATCTATTGCTTTCATATCTGCACCCATATCAATTTCCTAGTTGGATTCGTATTCTTTATGCCCTAAGGTAGCCTTTCTCTTAATACGATATGGACTTCTCTAATTTCCTCATTTTTGTCCTTTTTTTCCTTTATTTTCTTGTTTTTCCTACAAAAGAAAGAAAATAATATTGAATTAATAAAATAACCTAAAATGATAGAACAATAATCCTAAACCCTAATATTTTTATCTAAAATGATCCCAAATATATAAGTCTATATCGTAAAATATGCATAAAAATTCAATGCAATAGGATCAACATCCAAATGGAAATTGGATTGAGCAATAACTTAATCGTACTATGATCATAGGTTTTATACATTGTCGATGCCATCAATATTGGCCTATCAAAGTTATTAACTTTTGTGCTTAAAAGTGACAAATCCTTTGTTGATCACCAATAGTCTTCATATATATCTCAGTATGGTTAATCACCATTTTTCTAACAATCCTATTTAAAGACTACATTGGGTTGGAGTCAAACCATATCAATCCTTACACAAGACGATCTACTGATATCAAGTTTAAGGACCATATGTAGCCAATTTGCTAAAGAGAATTTATTCCATAACACTAGAGTGACCATCTATATTGAATCCTCTTGCTGGGTTGTCTGATAAACACGTCTATAACATCTACCCATATGTTGCACCAAGTTGCTAACGAACAATTTTGATTGGGTTATTTAACAATATAATAGTTCTATCATTGTTACCACTGCTCTTGATCATGGTAACATCAAAGCTACGGACATTTTTAGAATGACTATCTAATGTGAATATAAGGTTCTCATGATAAGATGTCATGCACTGATTCCCTCATCACAGTCTAACCATTCTAAGGGCATTTGTTTGGGTAGAATCATATACTTCTATAAATAAAGAAAGCCATAAGAAATTACAATTTATGAATTTGTATTGTCATATGTATTGGTTCTAGGACACTAACCCTAATATACAGCTCCAAACTCTATTAATTACATGAATAAAAGAGGAAGGCTTGTTTGCTTTCAATATGGTGAGCCTAGCCACTAGAATAGATGTTGCAAGACCTCACTTGCTAACAAAAAAAAAAAAAAGAAAACTAAGTCTTCAACTTTAGGTATGATGGAGAATTTCACCTATTTACCTTGACAACTTAAGTCATTGACACATGATATACTTCTCACAATTGCCTTGATGTGCAAGAACTAAGGTAGAGTAGACACTTACCAGAGGATAGGTAAACCTACAAGTTGATTATGTGGTACCTTATGCTACACTAGCTGTAAGAACTAATTATCAATTATAACCTTCAGGAAAGTAATAGAAATATAATAGTTGTAATGTTTGTTTATTTCAAAATAAAAATTTTGAATAATTTGAAAAAATAAAAAAGTTTCATAAGAGTTAAAATATTAAATAAAACATATAGAACTATATTTATTTCTTAGATTCTCAATACTATAGTTTCAATTCAGTAATTTGAACATAGCTTTGGCACAAGGGACTAAGTCTTGACTAGCACTTTGACTTATTCAAATTTTAATCATGAAATGAATGCTAGTTATGTCCTCAAGGCAAGATGACTATATTGGTCTTCACTGGAAACAATTGGAGCATCATTTAACTATTAAGCATAGTCTTAATGATGAATGTTGGTTAGTAGTAGTTTATGCCAAAGATAATTAATCTGAATTCATCTTATTCATTGATAATATCAATTAATATGATTTATGAATCTATGAATACAAAAGTTAGGTCTCTTGAAAAATTCAAGGAATTTAATAATGAAATAAGAATTAGTTTATAAAAAGTATTTGACTTTTAGGTTAAGCCAAAGAAATGAATCTTAACCCTGAAGTTCAAATATATACCTAAAGTGTAGTGGGAGTTAATCTTTCCATGAATATACTAGGACTATACCTTAAAAATTGCGACCTACACTAAAGGTTATGTGACATTTTAAGTCTATATTTTGTTATGCTATTATTTTAAAGCCCAAAGACTTGTTTGAATATGGTTGTGACATTATTGTTAAACAATTAACTTGAGTTAGTTGAACCATAAATTAAATAAGTAGATCTTGTAAGGTATCCCAAAGAAAACTTAAAGATACAACTTCTTTAATCCAAACAAGTTTAAAGCTTGTATTGGAGGTTCATTTAGAGATCATATTCTTGAAAAGGGCTACTGGGAGGAAGATAAAACTCAATCAAGTACTTGTCCAGAAGACATAATAAACATTAAATAGATGATATTCCATGTGAGATGGTTGATTATCGTTAGTCAGTCACTTAGATCCTAAAAGAAAAAAGTGAACCACCTTCATACATACAAATGCACAGATATAGTGAGATACATCATAAGTGCATTGAGACTATATCTCTTCTAACTCTTGATAGTCATGTATTAGTTATACTTGATGTCAAAATCAAAATCTCTTATGATGTTGAATTCCATCTAGATGTATTTGCTACATGCCACCTAATAAAAGTTTAATAATTTAGTTGTTAAGTACCAACTTTATAGATTAAAGACCTCATAATAAATATGATTACATCACAACCAATGATTTTATCCTTGGAATTGAGTTGCACAGGTATGTTAGTCAATGACTTCAATTCACGGACTCAAAGATACATTGAAAAGTTGGAACATTTGTTATATGTATGCAACTAAGTGGGAGTGTGATTACATATATGATATTGTATCCATAAAATACATTATTTTTGTAAAGGACTTAAAAGAGTTAGTCTATGTCCTCTCAAATTGATTTATTGTTGTAGATTAAATAAATTGCAAAATTTAAGTCATAATGTGTACATGGACAAGATGCTAAAGAAATTTGGCATGGAAAAATTCGAAAGGATTTTTCATGTCATCTGGTGTATACCTCTCCTAAGAACTTTTTTATGAGATACAAGAAGTGAGAGATAAGATTATTTGAGTTCTATTAGCATCCATTATTAGAATTACTATGTTCATTATGTTATACGTTCAAAATGGTATCTCTATATTCCTTAAAAGTAATATGAATACTTGCTTAGCTTGTGAAGAATATGAAGTCACTATTTGAGGAAATAATGATATTAATAATTGGGTTGTAAATTAGAATATCAATAATAGTCAAATCATATAAGTCTAACCCAATAAATTCTACGATGCAAGCCAAGAGTAAGACATTTATAATAGATATCCTTCAAGTTATATTAGATTGTAAAAGTTCAGTTTTGACCTTATCACAACTTCAAGCATTGTTGATTCAGTATAGTAGTTGAAACACCCTACCTCGAAAATCCTATCCTTTGGGGTAAAGTTCTACTAAATTAATATCATGCATGTGTGATAATATTTAATAATTCACACATAATCAAATATCATGCACATAATCTAATAGCGTGAAAAATGTGTTTTTTTTTCATAAAAACAAAATCCAAATTATCCCTAAGTGTCATTATCAAAATCATAAATCCAAACGTGTACTAAATAATGATAATCAAGTATATCATAGTCATATCATAAATCTAAAGGTTATCTCTCAATGCCTATGAGTCAATCCATCACATACCACTTTATCACAAACAAGTCGCCTCAACATGGTTACTTCTAACTCTATAATATGTAAAATAAAAAGAACGGCTAAGTGAAAACATTCAATAAGTAGGAACAATCTATCCTACAATTTCTTAATCAAATCTATCTCCTTTCTGTTATTAACCTAGGTTATCTTTATCTCAACCTCAAATTGTTGGATCTCAATTGAATGTAAGGGAATCAACGTATGCACTTTAGTGATCAACCTCTAAGGCTCTCTGGTCTTGGTTGTTTTATCTTTTTTCCAATCGACAAACTTGCAGTAGTTGATAATCAATTCATAGAACCTAATTGTCAGACTCTTTATATCCTAGCCAATTGATAAACATATGGTCTTAACAATCACCTATCTATCTTAGGACACTAACTGATGGAATATACCATATCTATGGGCATGCCTAAGTCATAAGTACTAATTTAATTAGCCTATAATCTTTTCATCTATGTATTATAGGTATCATCTTATCTCATATCTCATTAAGATACTCAAATCCCTACCAAAAAATAATCACTCAGAACTTTCTTGGATTTTACTCTAGTCCATTTATCTTTACTTAGGTTTTCTTGATCATATCTTAGTAACCACTCAAATATCTAACACTTTGATACTTTTCAATATCTTAATGAGCCTTAACTTATCATCAAATTCATTAAACCTCATTTTGTGTATGGCTTGTACCTAAACAAGTCATGATTGTACTTTTTCTTCTGTGTACGGATGTATGTTTAACCATGTACAAGCATACATAGTGTTCTATGGATGTATGATCACTCATAAAGCTACCTTAGGTGTACATCCTTTAATTTCGTTAAGGTATGGGCATGACACTCTCAAGTGCATACGCGTAACACTCTTAGGTTCATGGGATACCCTCTTTTAAATTTGCATGTATAATCACTCCTATGTTCCACAGACAAATATGTATGAAAGAGGATGTATAATTGTACATGCATCGAATACACGAGCGTATGTCATGTAACACCCACAAGTATGCACAAGGGTATTTTAGTCATTTAACTATGCTTATATCTAATTACATGTAAGTAGTGGAGTATGTAATCTTTTGACTATGCTTGTATCTTGATGCAAAGTTGTGTAGGGTTACCACATGCCCATATATGCTATGAGAAAGGCAAAATGGTCTTTTTTCATGTGATATATGTAATTTGGCTAAGTCTAGGAGACATACATGTTTCTTTATGGTGGAGTGCATACTTGTGTATGGTGGAATGCATGCCCGTGTATGGTGGAATACACGCATATGCATAGTCAGCACATTTGAATTTTGTATAAGGAGTAGTTTTATGGTGATTTTGAAAACTTCTATTATTGAGTAACTAAACACATGCAAGTGTATGAATAGTACACACCCATGTGTCATTAAATTCAATAGAAATAGAAAGAGTTTAAATGCATTTGGCTAGGCATTTGTTGTAAAAGTCTTAGAAATTTAGAGAGCTTGTACGGTTTGTGAGAGCCTTTAGAGCCAAAAAACACACCAGAATAGTGGAAGTTTTTACTTGCCACACCAAGACCTACTTTTAGTCCGTAGAAGAAAGGTAAATAATATGGTCACTTTTACTTTAATTCGTTCTATTAATCTTTAGGTTTGAATTGAAAGTGCATGGTGGATAATGAGTGTTAACTCTTAAATTTGATGAATGGAAAATCAAATCAATGATTAATGAATTACTATTAGTCATGGTATGTAAATATAGAATTTAATTGTTTTTAACTAATTAAGAATTTGGATAGGTTTATGTGTTAGATTCTATGTGTATGATTGTTTGGGTATGTATGATGGGTTATGTTACCTAATTTGGTATTGTAATTACTTTAAAAACAAGAGACGTTAGGTTTGTATGGCGGCACATGCAATAGGTTGATTGAATCATTATATATATGGCTTGATATTGATGTATTGCCATCACTCTTTCGTTGTTTTGTGAAGTTTGCTATGTGTTTACCTACTTGTTGAGTGTGTTTCAATTACTATATTCCTATGTGTTTTATTGGTAGATTTGTTAAACAGTAGGGTGGTGGCAGAAGTAGCAGGTCAGCTTAAGATGTTGCATAAGGCACAAGGCATTTTTATTGATGGCATTATGGATTTATATTTTATATTCATTCTTGCACTTCATTTCTTTCGTAACTGTTTTCTTTTAGCACTAGCTATTGATTTGACTATTTATGTATTTACATTATAATATGGATTTCCAACATATTAGTTGTGAGTTTTCACTGATGTTCATTTAGTGCATTCTTGGGGACTGTGGTTTCGTTTATTATAGGTGTCATGCATTTAATTATCATTACTTATGTTTTAGTAAAGTTTAAAGTAATATGCCTCTTTGGGTACATATTCCAAGTAAAAATATTTATCTAGAGAAGGGTGTTACATGTCACAAAAATATTGTTCATTCTTCTTCAACCTATAAACCCTACGAATTAACTAGATTTCTAGCCATGATGACCATACTTGCTCAATGTACATGCATATATTACATTAGAAAGTTCATTTTATGTTTATTTCATAATATTTTCTCATTTTGTGCTTTAATTTATGTTAATAGTAACTACTTTGGAAACTTAAAGATGGCCAACCATGTTCTTATGCAAAGGATTCCAAAAAGCTAATACAGGCGCACAATATGTCGATATTACGATAGAATCCAAGAAACCTAATTTTGCACACAATTATCAAACCCTACGTATTTAAGACATGTTTCATGCATCCTAAGGCATTCTATTCAACCTTTTTTTTTTTCCTAACCACTTAGGACACATAAGGAGAAAGATTTCAATGTAAGATTTAAGATTAAAGATTAAGACTACAGATTAAACATTGAGAATCAGAAGGAATCAAGATTAAACAATTCATCAAGATTCTCTAAACTTTATTTCCAACTTTATATGGATTTTTTTTTTAATTCTTTGATCTATGTTCTTGTCATCATTATAAACGGCTAAACATCTTTTCTAAGGATTAAAAGGGATCGTTCGATCCCTATAACCATGTAGTTGCTTTAATTATTCATCTAATAAAAACTTGAATGGTATTTTGATTTAACAATTGAGAATTTATGCCTTGTATGTTAGGGCCTAACATCATGAATGTTAGCAGGTTGATGTAGACTATCAAAAGATAAGAGCACAAATATTCATACACTTGTTAAACCTAGAAGTTCAATTTAGAGATGTCTTAAATTCCTTGTAGAGTCATTAGTCATCATAAAGCTTAAAAGGGTTTACATTAACCAAGTACAACAATAATAGGTATCCTTTTAATGTTTACACACATAATCCACCTCAAAAAATAAATTAAGGTATCATCAGATAACCAACCATCAAACCCATAATACTCATAATATACATGTTAGAGAAACAGGTGAATATAATTTATAAAAGGAATAAATGAGAAGTGGTTTGTCACCTGATCAACTATTACTAGTTGTGTATGCATGACAATATCCTTCAAACAAGTCATAAGATCCTTTAATCGAGACATCTATTCTCGTATGACAAATATCTTGTCATACAAATAAGAAATCTCACGCAACATCATATTACCCCAACTGGCCAATGCAACATCTCAAGAGGATAGAATGGGTGATACATTCAATGGACACTCATGTGTAGGGTGATAGGTAGCAGGGTCTTGAACCCCATGAAGATGTGTGGTCTCGATAGCTGGGGTCTTAATGATAAGACATATAGTATTCTTCGTAATAGGGCCTGAATATTGTTAAGTATCTCAAGACTAGCAGCTTGTATGTCAATAGGTGGTATCATCAGAGATGTTCCATCTCCTATCGAGGAGAGCGCTAAGGAGGATGAGAAGGACTAGGGATCCAACATATGCGTGTACATAACAATGTCAGCATACTATGGTGTAGCCTCCTCAATTGTTGACAGTTGGAGCATGAAAGTAACATTATCCTACTTATTTAGATATATGATTAAACATATTTGCATTAATCAGTAAATTAATTAATTGATCAATTAACAATTGTATACTTTATCACCGGTGAATATAGTTCCCATATGACTCTAACCAAGAACATCTCGTGTATGCCACCTGAACATCTATAGAGACACATGGATAATAACTAAGTCCATTTAATTATACATGGTGTTGATTGTCTCATATATTCAATTCTGCAATGTAAACATTAATGGTTAAATTCAATTAATTTTTTTCCTTGCCAATCAATATATATAATCAACAATTTAGACTTACTTAGAATGCAAGAAGGAATCTGTATGTTAGACATTTGGCCTGGGTAGATCTTGTCACTTATTTGGGACATCGACTCAAACATCATTTTCCATATTGGAACACCTCACGGATAGGAATTAAACATGTCTAAATGATTAACCAATTGAAGATACTTTATAGATACATTCTTTCGTCGGTCATTCCCTGTTAACACTATATGCAAACAATACAACAGGGTCATTTTGAAAACGTCAATATCATTATCTCTCATGGTCTAGTTAGGAAAACATGCTCTAAATCATGATATTGCACCTTCTCACATCCCAAAAAATAAGTATCTTGAATCTTATCTCTGAATCTGCATGGAATCAAATTAAATGTTAGGCCAGTCATGAGAGCAAACTCGAATAGGCTGAATCTCATATTAACCCCATTAATCTTAAACCAAAAGTCATCTCTACCAAAGCCCTATTGTAACTATTGTAGCACAAATGAGTGCACCAACACTCCACTAAATCTGGTATCTGGTAATTGAAGGAGATGCCTCAAGCATGTCCTCTTAAACAACCACAGTTGCTTCAGTGTCAATATAGATCTAATCTTTAATATTGCGGTTCATTGGAAACGACATGTAACCTTTGCTCAAACGTGTCCTGCCTAATCTATGATTCATAATTTACTATTGTTATGTTTTCTTTTATGAGAAATATCCTATAAAAAAATTTAAATTTTATAAGAATTTAATAAAAAAGAAGATATAAAATCAAAGAAAAAAATAGTACTTAAAATTCAAAAGCTATACATTGAAATACCCTAAAATCAAAAAAATAAAAAAATCTATCTAAAATTTAAGAATTACATGGTGAAATACCCTAAAATTCAAAAAAATTGAAAAACTAAACTAAAATTTGAAAATTATATATCCAAAAACCTTAAAATGATAAATATCGAAAAATAGACCTAAAAATAAAAAATAATACGTTGAAACACCCTAGAATGACAAAAATAAAAAAATCGATCAAAAATTCAAAAATTACAAATCGAAATACTCTAAAATGACAAGAATAAAAAAACGAACCTGAATTTCAAAAATTAACCGTTGAAATACTATAGAATAATAAAATCGATAAATTAATCTGAAATTAAAAAATTACAGGTCGAAATATTTTAGAATGAAAAAATTCAAAAAATTAAATTAAAATTTGAAAACTAGATGTTCAAAAACCTTAAAATGACAATTATTAAAAAATTAGACTTGAAATTTGAAAACTATATATTAAAATACTTTAGAATGATAAAAACTAAAAAATCAATTTGAAATTCAAAAGTTATATGTCGAAATACCCTAGAATTTAAAAAAAAGAAAAAACTAAACTAAAGTTTGAAAACTATATGTCCAAAAACCTTAAAATGACAAATATAAAAAAATAGATCTAAAATTTAAAAACTATATGTTGAAATACTCTAAAATGACAAAAACTGAAAAATCAATCAAAATTTCAGAAATTACAAGCTGAAATATCTTAAAATGACAAAAATAAAAAAACTGAATTTCAAAAATTAAATGTTGAAATATTCTGAAATGACAAAACCAATAAATTGATCTGGAATTCAAAAATTACATGTCAAATTACCATAGAATGACAAAAATAAAAAAGCTTAACTAAAATTTGAAAACTATAAGTCCAAATACCTTAAAATGACAAATACAAAAGAACAAATTTGATATTTGAAAATTACATGTTGAAATACTTTATAATAACAAAATATTCTAAAATAACAAAAATAAAAAAAATCTAAATTTCAAAAAATAAAAACTGAAATACCCTAAAATAACAAAAATAAATAAATCAATCTGAAATTCAAAAATTATATATTGAAATACCATAAAATGACAAAAACAAAAAAAAAAAAACTGAATTAAAATTTGATAACTATACATTCAAAACCTTTGAAATGTCAATTATTAAAAAACAAACCTGAAATTTAAGAACTACACGTTGAAATACTCTAAAATAACAAAAACTGAAAAACCAATCAAAAATTTAAAAATTACAAATTGAAAGACCCTAAAATTACAAAAATAAAAAAACAAACGTGATTTTTAAAAATTAAAAATTGAAATAGTTTAAAATGACAAAAACAGGAAAATCGATCTAAAATTTGAAAACTATATCAAAAAACAGCCTAAAAAGCACAAAAATAAAAAAAGGACTTAAAATTTGAAAACTACATGTCGAATAACCCTAAATTAGAAAAAAACAGATATGAAATTTGAAAGCTATACGTCAATAAACCAAAGGAGTAAAAACTATCAATAGGCCCCCTTATGTATTTTCTATTCTTTCACAAGTCCTATATTATTTTGCCCCTTATCAATTTTCTTATCTCCCATAGTTCTATAGTTTCAAAAGATTAATTTTTCTCTCACCCCCCAAATTCCCTTGGGTTTACCATTCAAAATACCCTTCCCCCATGGTTTCCCCCAATCTCCTCCGAGTCCATACTATTTAAAAAATCACATTTTTCCCCCTCCCATGCAACGTCATTCCATCCCAGGGGAATCTAGGGGTCCCCCGATGTGGATCTTTGGCTAAACTAAGTCGTTTTCTAACCAGAAATCATCATTTTAGCTTCAAATTTCAACAAAAATCAAATCTACACATCTTATAACACAATAGCCCTAAAAAAATTGAACCAAAACAAACAAAAATCAATACATTTTATGTATTATTCAAAATCGAAACCTTAAACATTCAATGCTCAAAATCTTCATCAAATCAAAATAATCCTAACAATAAAATGATTTAAACAAGAGTAGAGATGATGTACTAACCTTCTTTGTCATTTTTGTCTCCGAAAAACACAAAAAATGTTAAAAACTTTTCGAAGAAGTGACGCTGAACCTATGGGAGACTCAGGATTTCCTTTGAATTCCAATAATGAAGTCAAGGGGAAATGAGGAGGGATATGAAAAGTTTTTGGTTTATATATAAGGGCATTTTGGTCATTATATCTAAATAGTGGATTTTTGTTTAATCTTTAACTTTTGAGGCAATTTTCTTAGACCCCTATTGTTTAGGCTAATTTATTTAATTTCTCTAATTTTTTGTGATACCCTGGATAGATCTAAACCTAGAATTAAAGTAATAAAAATCAAAATAGATAACAAAATGATACAAGACACTTATTTTAAAAAATAGAAGATACCAAAGTGATTAAGTAGAAGAAAGAATAGGTAAAAAGAAATGACAAATAAGAAGGTAATAGATTGAACTAGAAAGGATATAGAAGAGTAAGAATTAAGAGGGCAGAAAAGACTACTAAATTGAGAAGAGATGGAAATAGATAGAGACCATAGATTAGGGAGAACAACAAGAAGGGGGAAAATACCAAAAAGAACCCATAAGGTTGAGAATTTAGAATTTATTCAATCAAATAATCTTAGCATAATACAATTATGAAAAGAAGGCTACATATCGGCCTAAAATTAAGTCCTATTCAACTATAATTCTAATCCCAGTGTAACAACAAACCATGAAATAATATAATCCTATATAAAAAATTAAATAGGATATAAAAAAGTTGACTTTTTTTTAAATATAATTTTTTTTTAAAATATTCATTTATTAATCTAAAACTATCTTTCGATTAATATTGGTACCCATTCATTACTATAAATAAAATCAATAGCATTTCTCATTCTATTTTTAAAATAAGTGAACTCTAATTAATAATAACACTCAGTTTAATTTTCGTTTATAGTGTTATCATTGATGACTAGAAACTAGATAATGGAATTTTACTTTGCTTTATTTTATTATTACGTGATTGCAAAATCCTATTAAGATGCAAGATTATGTTTGTTTCTTCACAAACGGTACCTAATAATATATTTCTTTCAACTTATAATCTTGAAACAAAACAAAATTACAGATTTCTTACTTAAATTCTTTGGGAGAAAAAAGGGGCCGGTGTGCATGATGACCATATATTTCACACTCAGTGAGAATTTCGTTTCTTTTATTAAATTAAAAGAAGTGGTTTTCTTTCTAAAGGTTGCATTTCTAAGTTTTAAGTTGCTTCTTGTCTTTGACTTGGATTTTCAATTTAGTGATGAATAAGAACAAGTATTATTGACAAAGGAGGAAAATAGCCATATGTTTCCTAACACATATCATTTGGTCTGTAAAAACCCTCTCAAGAGTTTCTGTAGATAGAATATAAAATTAAATTAAACAAATATGAAAATACCCATATGCTCTTTAATAGGAGACCAAGTGACCAGCCTATATAAATAGAAGTTAGGCAAATAATAATTATGTGATTGATAGACACAAAGGAGAGCCACCTCGGATAGCAAGTAGGTGTGTGTGGCTCTATATATATATATATATATATATATATATATATATATATATATATATTTATTTATTTATTTATTTATTTATTTATATACTTATGTTTTTATATACTTATGTTTTTATATACGAGAAATACAGAGAATTTCTCATTCCAAATTTTTATACTTAAACATATATAAAGTCTATAATTTGTACAAAGAAACCCTTTATATATATATTTCAGTTGGGTTGAGTTTTTTGAACCATTGATTGGAATAAGATTTTAGATTCTCACATGTCCACAGTATCTTCAAAAAAGCCAACAATATTTCCTGCATCTTTGTTAACAGATAACTTGTTATCTGCAAGTTTTTTGCAACTTGCTATCTGCAAAGATATTTGCAACTTACTGGGTAATGTGTAAAGCACGGAGATGAGTTTGTTAAAAGAGCATGACTATATTTCGATTTAAGAAGACTGATGTTGTAGGAATAACTGAAGAGTTGAAGAGATTGGAACAAGGCAAGAAATGACAATACTTTCTACCGGTTTGAAAATAAGAGAAAGAAGAAAGAAAGAAATAATTATATGAGGAGTTAAACTAGTGTTTTTGTTTTGTTGAGCAACTTTATACAATTTTCAAATATTGGATATTATTTTTCAAAAAAATTAAAGCTTTTACAAAAAATAAGTTTTGGGTAAAAATCATAACCTATCTAGAACATATATAGTCATTTTCTATCTGAAATAGATCTTGTAAATTTCAAGTTTCGATTCTAATTTTTAGTAATCAACTGATTCTGATATCGGTTTCTTAAACTTTTACAAAATATCCAGACTGCCCACCCTAGTTTTTATATTAGGTTTAACTTTCCTAAGTCATTGTAAACCAAACTAAAACATTTATAATATTTATAATGATTCTATAACATCTTTGATATATGTATAACCAAGATAGCCTGAACCAAACTACTCTACTACAAATTTGATTGGTTGGTAGGTTAATTTGAATTTTCATATTTGTCAACTCGAAGCTCTTTTTCGTTGGATGGTTTAGTTAAGTCTAAAATATAAGGAGGAAGTCATTGGCAAGTTTGGAAGTGTGTAATTGGTTAAGAAGTGAAGTAATAAAATAGCGACAAGTGTTCAAAACAGAAAGTGGGGCTTGATGAACAGGCCGTTGACACGTTAAGGAGTTTGAGTTGAGGATTTTTTGTTGTGTTGTTGGTGTAAATTGCATTGGTGATGCCAACATTTGCAGGCCTAAAAAGAAGAATCACATCGGCCTATGTTCTTAAACCTTTTATAACTCAAATTTCATTTTCCTCAACTCAAAGGCAGAAGCATGCTTACTTTTTATCCTTTTATCCTTATCTTTGTTCCCTACTTCTTGTACACATTATTATGCCATTTTTGTTGCCTTCTTTTTATGATATACCTCTTACCACTCCATTTTGCATTTGTTTTCTTCGCTTTATCATTTGCCTTCTTTTTATGAATATCAAATGAAAACTCGTACCCTTTTGCACTTTTGTTGTTAAGTTTTTGTGGTTCTCTTTTTCTTTATGTTTATATTATTGCTATATTAACATTAACTATATTGAGATTATCTTTTTCCAAATTTCTTTTTAGTGATAAGCTTAAAAAGAAAGATGGTTTGTGTTTATATTTTATAATTGCAATAAACATACAAATAATATACTAATAGATTCGTAGAATCCTTTATTATATTCCAATTTTTCACACATTTTACTCATACCATGTCTTTCAATGTTTTCTTTTGTGTTTTTCCCTTTTTCTCTTACTTTTACAACACCGTTGACATTACTAATTTATAATTGTTTGTCAACATTTTAAGAGACGTTTTATTTAGAAAATGTTTTATTATCAAAATTAAAAGATTATCTTGAAGATTACAAGGTATAAATTATTATTATATTTGATAAAAATATATAAGTATAAATAGTTATTATATTTAGTCAGATGTAATAAAATAATAATACATTCCAATTTTCTCCTAGTTTACAACACTGTTGACATTACTAATTAATAATTGTTTGTCAACATTTTAAGAGACATTTTATTTAGAAAATGTTTTATTATCAAAATTAAAAGATTATCTTGAAGATTACAAGATATAAATTATTATTATATTTGATAAAAATATATAAGTATAAATAGTTATTATATTTAGTCAGATGTAATAAAAGAATAATACAACATTATCTTACTTAAATCCCCATAGATTTAATTATTTTAAAATATTTTTTATATTATTTGTTGTATTAATTGAAAATGAAATTATTTTTATCCTTAAAAAATTAATAAATAAGCGCATAGTTATAATAAAATCAAAATTTATTTAATAATCTTTTAATACTTAAGGTGAATATTATAATCAGATTATCTCTAATATCATCTGTCATATTATTATTGGTAGTAAAATATTAATAAATATTTTATTACTTATTAACCAAACAAAGTAATATAAATAATAAAATTTAAATTACCCAAGTAATCTTCCTATCTCTTGGACCAAACACTCCCTTAGTGTTCCTTGGTTTCCTTTGTTTCATGTGCTAGATATGAAACTATAAGTTGACAACATTTGTTTGCGTGCTTCCTCTCTCTCTCCCTCTTTCTAATATATTATAAATATAGTTTTATCCTAATGTAGTTATCTTACAACTATTTAGTTCTGCTTACTGATGGAGAGTCATGTAATTGATGCTTAAATTAATGTTTTTACATTATAATCGTGAAACCTAATAAATTAATCATTAGGCAAAACAATATCTCCTCCTCTGCACGATCTTTTTCAATAGCCACCATTAGACAATGAAGTGAAAGGGATAAGGACTTTGTGAAGATTGAATCAAAAACTTTGAGTGGTTGGGAGCCAAAATGAAATGGGTTCCACAAATAAAATCTAAGAAAATTAGGGTTCAAGTGCCTCATCTAAACAAAAATCAATTTTGGGGTCACAGATTCCCATCAGCCCGGATCATAGATCTTGTGGGCCTAAATCACTTCACTACATAATTATGATTGATTTTAATACCCAAAATACTTTAATCTCCCTTTCTTAATGCAAATGATTTTCGCTTTATTTACTAGCCTTGGCCAATTGTTAATATGAAAATTCCCACAAAGTGACTCAAGTTTCCTGTTTTTTGAAAAATAGTAAGACGTTCTAATTCACAAGGCCTCCTAAAGACAGCTATTTTTCCTTTTTCTTTTTAATTTAATACACGTTTATTTGTGTATTTTTAAGCATGTAGAACATAATGAATTTAAGAAAGCCCATTTGGAACTTGAGAAAACGTTAAAAAGCCGGGATGAGCCTTCTTCTACCTAAAGGCCCAAACAAATGTGCCAATTTCAATTTTATTATACCCTTACAACTTTTCTAAATAATAAGTGAATGTTTTCACATTGCTTTTCTTATTGTGTAGGATACTACTTTTTAGCGGGTTAATTTATTTGCCCTATGAGATATCATTAAATCTCATTCATCCCCAAAAAACTACTAAAAAAAAAACCTTATGAAACTACTAAAATCCTCTTAACATATCATTTACTCTTCTTAAAAATAGTCAAAAATTTGATAACATTGAGGGATGTGACAATTTTTGAGTGTTTGAGACATTAAACTCTCGAGTTTGTCTAATAAATACATGTTTTTTCCTTTTTGGTTCAGAATTATAGAAAAAAGATTTTAAGTATCAAAATTAAAGAATTTAAATAAATATGAGATATCGATCTTTGTCATCTTTAAATGGTTTATTGGAGGTGAGTGAAGAAAGCAAGGTGTCATGCTCACACCCACCATATAACATCATTTTTCTATTTTGTTATTGGAAAAAAGAAGTTGGGGTAATCCAATTAATTTATGTTTAGTCATAAATATCATGATGAATGCCATCATCTTTAATATGATTAAGCTGGAAGAATTAATTCAAAAAAAAATGTATCCAATTTAGCAGCACCAAGTAATGGATATCCATTCAAAGATCAACAACAACAACAACAACAACAACAATAATAATAATAATAATAATATATAACATCAACAACTTTAAAAACCATTATACTTTTCTTTTTCTTTTTTTTTTCTCTTTCTATTTGGGTTTTGAAAACAAAGATTTGACAATCTGCATTTGGTATAAATTAGTTTTGATAATAATAATAAAGAAAGTGGGTATAAAGTGAGGATCTTTCAGTGATGCTATGCTTTTAGTGCCATAATTACTAGTAAAGTCAAAAGTTGATTGGAATGTGGGGGACCTATAAAGTTTATGTCTTCAATAGGTGTTTTATTTTCAGAGCACAATTAGTGGTGCTTCACCTTCTGGCCCTACAAACTACCAAGCTTAATTTAAACTTACATTTCTCAAAATTTGACCATTTTACACAGTGGGATTTCGTAATAACAGCATATCTCAAATGAAATCATATAATAGGTCCATCAAAAAAGACATACTTACTTAGAGAATTATATGATAATTCCCTTATCTTTCTTCACTCCTCACTCTACCTTTCATAACACAACTCTAATATCCATCCCACAGATCAAATCTTAAGCACCACTTCTTCTCTTTTCCAAAATATACTTATTAGTGATACTTTATTAAAAGTTTTATTGAAAATTTTCAATATAGAAAACTTAACAGATAGCAATGCTAACTATGAAATGCTTCGTTTTTTTTTTTCCTTTTTTTATGTGTATATATATGTATATATATAAACTCCAACATATCTTTTACTCCCATTCACATTGATTCCACCAAATAATATTGAGCTTGATAGTCCTGAATTCAAAAACAGTACACCAACATTTCATGTGTATTAAGAGGCTATTACTCATGCATAAGTCATATATCATAGAGCATATACAAAGGAATTATGAGAATTTATCTTGTTTAGTAAGATTAGGTCAAAAGATAAACATGCAAAATCACTTGATAAACTTACAAAATAAAGAAGTTATATCCAGTATGAGTTATGTAACACCCAAAAATGGCTAAGGCTAAAATAGAGAATATTCTTAGATATCAATTTGTATATTGAATAAAGAATCCAATGGATATGTTCTCAAAAGACCTAGAGTTATGCTTAAAACTGGAAACTATACAAAACTGGAGGAAAATGGAAAATGAGAAAGTTCAATTTGAATGGGAAAATAAGATCTTTGGTTTACTATCCAAAAACTTCGTATCTTATCTAAAATCTTATTCAACAAAGGAAAACATTATCTTAAAATGCTAACACGTGATTATTTATGTTATTCTCTCTAATAAAAGTCTCATTATCAAAGCATTTCAATTAGATTATTAAGGTAGCCAAATTAGTCTCCAACTTCCATTCATTCTAACCTTGCTTAGCTTAGCACCTCCTTTCTAAAGCTTAGCGGCAGGATTATTTTGTATTGTAGGGAGCAAGACATTATGAATCAGAATAGTATAGCTTTCAATTATCAACAAGTAGGTGGTTAAACATGGTCGAAGGGAAAGATAATAACTTCTTTGTGGTGTGAAATGTAAACATCTACAAATTAAAACAAAAACCGAAAATCTTATATAATATACATAATTGATTAATTGTAAATTATAAATTTAATGTGGATGGGCTTGACAAAACCTAATGATAATTTTATAGTTGTCATTCTTCAACTTGCCCAAAAGGCCTACGAAGACAAATAATTGTCAATGACACTACACTAGTAGAGGCATGTGAATCTGCTACCTATAGATCGATTATAAGGACTTGAGAATTATTGGGATAGACTGCCATCTTATTGTTTTGAGAAAATTTGTGATGTCTACTACTGTAGGTACTTTTGAGCCTCTGCAAATATAATTAACTCCCAAGAAAACAAGCATATAGAGGTAGTTAATTGAAAATTTTTCTGACATTCTAATGCATATATGTGTCTTGACCTTGACACCTCACGTGTAGTAAAATGTGGGAAATCTCTCTTTCCTTACAACGTTTATTAGGTCATTAATTAGTTACTTTTGAAAATATGACTAAGTTTGAAAGTTTTGGAGAAAAAAGAGGATTTGGTTGTTAATTAGGCACATGCTAAATTAATATAATATGGAGTAACTTACTATTTCCCACCCAAGGTTTGGGAAATCAATTCCAAACCCTTTAATTCAAAAAGTACAAATTGTCATCCAAAACTCAATTCCTCACAAAAAAACTTGCAGTAGAAAGACATAAAAGTCATTTCTCTTCATCAAATCATACATATATATATATATATATATATATATATATCGATTAAATAAGTTTGACCCATAGCCCGGGCTCCTTTTTTTAAGAAGAGTCTGCAGGGTATGTAGCCGGTTGTGTCAGGCTCACAAACTGAGTCATGCTGCCAAACCCGTGGGCTGGCTCATTGTTGTAGCAATTGTTAAAAAAATTAAATAAATAAATAAATTTAAATCATTTTGCTTGTGGAAAACGGCTGCTGCACCTGTAGAAGCTAGTGGCTAGGCCAAAAGCTACTAGCCCAGCAAAAATAGGCAAAAAATTATTTTTTGTTGTGACATGAAGTTCCACATCGCTCTCGTTCTGTCTACTGAGCTTGTATATAGGCAGGGGTCAGAAGCCCTTAACTCGAACGATGCGTTTTAAAGACGTGAGAGCATGAAGCCCAAAGTGGACAATATCGGTCAGACTGTTTATAACACGTTATCAGCACGATAGCGATGAGGGGATGTGTTGTGACCTAAAGTCCCACATCGCTCTCGTTCTGTCTACTGAGCTTGTATATAGGCAAGGGCCAGAAGCCCTTAACTCGAACTAAGCGTTTTAAAATCGTGAGCCCCTGAAGTGGCAAAACGGACAATATCGCTCAGTGGTGGCCCTGTAGGCTTCGAACCTGAACGACGCGTAATAAAACCGTGAGCTCCTGAAGACCAAAGCGGACAATATCGATCGGGCTGTTTATAACACGTTATCAGCACGATAGCAATGGGAGAGTGTGTTATGGGAGAGTGTGTTATGACCTGAAGTCCCACATCACTCCCGTTCTGTCTATTGAGCTTGTATATAGGTAGAGGCCAGAAGCCCTTAACTCGAACGACGCGTTTTAAAGCCATGAGGGTCTGAAGCCCAAAGAGGATAATATCGGTCGGGCTGTTTATAACATTTTTTTTTTTCTATATAAACTCTTTCCCTCCTCTCCAAACAAAAGCCAAAACATAATTTTCCAATTTTTCTCTACATTTTCTCCATTCAATTTTATTTTCAAACTATCTTAAATGTTTATTAAATTTTAATTCTATTTAATAACTTAGTTTCTATTTATTTAACAATTTTGTATTCTTTCAATTATTTTTTCTTTTAGAAAAACTTTGATAATGAAAATATATTATAAATAAAAAAGGTATTCAAACGATTGAGATGAGTTTATTTTTATAAACTCAAATAAAAATGAATAGATTTAGGATAACTATCGTAAGAGAAACTTTATAGTAAAGTGAAATAAGACCTCTAATTTTTATATTTCATTATAAAAATGCTCTGATTTATAAAATTCAAATAGAGTTACAGATAAAACAAAAGATAAAAGTAACCCTTAAAATCATTTGGAGTGACATCAAATAAACCCTAAAACTTTTTTGGTGAGAGTGTCCAACTTATTTGTGTTGATCGCCTTGCTGCTACATTACAACAATGCCACCATTTGGGGAACGCCTTGACTTTCAGCGCTGTATGGCGTTGACGTATCTACATGTATAGTATGTCAACTTAAAATTAAGAGGACGGTTTTACAGATCCTTATCAAATCTTCTTATCATAGTTGTTCATGCAGAGTGAAAAAAAAGAGTGCAGTAGACAAGCTTTCAAGAGCGTTGCTGGAGAATGCTGATCTTCTATGCAACTTTCGACAGCAATTGAAATCGGAAAATATATATACAAGTGTGTGCGCGCGCGCGCGCGTGTAAACGCCTGTGTGCGTGAAAGATGAAATGCAACCCTCTACTGGAACTTTTTTTTTTTTCTGGTCAAAACTACAAGCTGTTTGATTAAGCATAAAAATATTCTAATAATTATAAAATAATTTTTTAACTATCAAAATATCCAAGTATTAATATTATATATAATGTTATTAGAACCAGATTGGATATCAACTTGGTGAAAAGAGCAGTTTGGTCCATTTAGTGGTTGGTTTGGTTGACTAGTAGTTAAACTGATTAATTGTTCAAAAATAATATTTAAAAACTTTTTCTATAATTTATCATTAATAATATAATTTGACTTATTTAAAATTAAAATAAACTTAGTTTAATAATATATATATTTAAATTTGACAAATAAGATATTGAGTTTAAGTTTTTATAATAAATATTTTAGAAAAGGTTAATTTTTTATGTTGAACTAATTAAACCCGTTTTTTAGGTAAATCAAAACCTGTTTAGCTAGTGGGTAACGATTTAATCAGTTGGATCAATCAGTTGGATCTGATTTTTAAAACCATAATTATATATATTAGTTACTAAAATATTTATATAATACCTAAATTATTATCCCTTGTAAACAGAAATTTTAGTATTAACTATTTTTTAGATCAATTGTATACGTAGCATAATCCTCCTAAGCTATAAAGTGTATAATTTCATTTTCTGATGGATGGTGTCATATCAGGAACAGAAGGAAAGAAAGAAAAGGCTAGCAACATGACATTCTATAAGGAGGAAGGATCAGAGATCACAAATGGAAATCTGATGTAGTTTCAACTTTCAATTACAACAAATTATAGTTATGATTTCCAACAATAGGATAGGACTCGTTAAAGTTTGAAAAATGAGCCTAAAACCTAGATACAAATCAATGAAGCAGATGACAGAGATGGTTTGCCTTGTCCATACATGCATCTATCACTAAGTGCTTCCTTTCCCTAAAAAGTAGCACAACCAACAATTTTGCCCTCACAATATTTGGACACTGCCTTATAGGGTTGCATCTATGTGCTTAGATGACCCATATCTGTAATAGAAAGCCAAGAGATTATTTGTCAAATATGACATTTTAGCGACAATAAAACAATAATATGTTCATTTCATTTATGTCCTCTTCATATTCATTAGTGTGTGTGTGTGTGTGTGTGTGTTAGAAGACATGATTGTAAAATGATAGTCAAATTTCAGAGTTCTTAATCAAAAGAATAAAACAACAATTCATCCATGATAAGATAAGATTATAATGTGGCCTAAGTCCATCGGAAGATAGTTTATCTTAACTATCAAATTCTTAGGTTGGGATGTTGATGCATTTCCCAGTAATGAAAATATATTGGACTTGGACTAAATATATATTATTTATTCATTAACAATTCTATTTGTTAGTTGCAATTTATTCTGACAATCATTGAAATGATTATCATATTCATAGCCTTTGAGTAAATAGTTAATGTAATTCTGGTAAGATATGAAAAACTGTAGAGGATATGTTTAATTATTTTTAATTAAATCTCTCCTCACGTCACAAATTATTTTCTTATATTAGACAAAATATCTACATATATTCACGTGTTCAATAAAATTTTATGTATTTTAAGTTCACTTACCATTTAGCAGATAATATTTGGTTGTTGAAAACGCCCAATCGTTATGATCGTGGAAGCATATATATAAACTGAAGGGCAAAGGACTATTTGTCACTTTAAGTTTTAGCTTAAATTCAAAATTATATATGTGATAATTGAAAAACTCAAATTTTTATCTATGACCCAACTTCTATTAATTTTTTCTATTAGAAATAAATGTAAAATAGTTATTTTATTGTTTATATTAAAAAGATATAAGATTTGTTACTTTTTCTCTTGGGTCTTAGAAACTACAACCGCCTCCCAAAACTTTCAAAAACAATAGTTTCACCCCCACTCTTCAACTTCAGTTTTTGACATCTCTTCCGACCTCTTCTTTCTCCTGAGTAGACAATAAAGGTGGTGTAATGAAAAGACAAAAATCTCTCCGTCGCACCACCATGCAATAAAGAGGTAGAGATCTCTTTATTACACCATCGTGAGATGAGAAGACATCTCTTCATCGCACCACCTTTACCTTGGCTTAAGAGAAGGTGGAGGTCAGAGAGAACATTGAAATAGATGTCGAAAGCTGAAGTTGAAGAGTGGGTGTAAAACTGTTGTTTTTGAAAGTTATAGAGGGTGACGTAGTTTAAAAAAATATGGAAAATTTAGGTTTGGGAGTGAAAATATTACTTTTTAATATTTGAAAACTTTAAGAAAATGTGAAATTATTAGTTTCTAAAACCTGAGAAGGGAGTGATAAATTTTATATCTTTTTAATATAAATAATAAAATAACTATTTTACCCTTACTTCTAATAAAAAAAAAATTAACAGAAGTTGGGTCATAAGTGAGAGTTTGGGTTTTTCAATTACTGCGTATATGATTTTGAATTTAAGTTAAAACTTGGATGAGAAATAGTCCTTTTTCCATGCACTGAATATTGTTTAATGATATGTTTATTTTGAATACTTATTATCAGTTTTATAGAGAAAAGATTTTAATAAGAATCTCCAAACCCGCTCTTCTTTTTAGATTCACGTGTTTACTGTCATGTAATAAAGGGTTCTGTAAGAAACTAATGATTTATTTGGAGTGCTACCTGCAAATTTTATAGGTAATAAAAGAGTTTATCTATGAAACTTAAGGTAGTAAAATCCGTATGAATAAAAATTTTTGTTCTTTTTTTAATCATCAATTTCAATGGACTCTATTCTGTTGGTGAAATGGATGCCCAAACACGGCCCGTAGGCCTGGAGGTGAGCTTCCACAAATTTTACAGAGACCTTAAATAAAGAGAGCTAGAATGGGGTAACGGGATACCAAATTTGCTTGTTCTTTTATCTAGGTATAGAGTTTGGGTCACCCACAATGGGCCAACCCTACCCAATTACATTAACTACTATGAGCAATTGGATGATATCAGTTTATATAATATCTCAAAGGTATCACTTCAAAAGGTAAATTCAATATAGAAAAAAAATTATATTATTTCTTTTTTGGCCAAAAGACTTGTTTCCACCCAAGTTTTGATGTAAATCCAAACTCTCACTCATTAACTTTCAAAAATCCAAAATCTCACCTATAAGTCAAATTCTAATAAAACTCTCAGTTAGATATAAGGGTAAAACCATCATTTCAATAATAATATTAAAAAAGCTAAGTCTTGATTTTTTTTTTCACTTTAGTTTTAAAAAAATGACAATTTTAACCAACCTCATATTTTTAAGTTTTGAAAAGTTACTTCTCCCCCCCCCCCCCCCCCCCCCCCCCCACCAAAAAAAAAAATTTCAACAACTGTTTCACCCCCACCTCAAGGGTTTTAGCTCAAAAAATTTGGCCAATCTTCATTAAACTCGTCAATTGATGCTCTTTTTCTTTTTGATGGCCTTTTTTTTTTCACATCGATGCCTTTCTCCTTCTCTCCAATTTCTTGTCGACCATCTATCTTCCATCTCTCCTATTTCGTCGATGGCTGACAAAACGAAGTTGGGAACAAAGATGGAAGATGATTCGACCATCTTCCATCTTCCAAGATCTTCATTTTGGATGACACTGCATCTAGATGATTTGTCTAGACATCATCGTCCAAACGATTCGTCTGGATTCATCAAATCCAGATGAAAATGGTTTGGACAATGAGCTCTGTGGTCGAAGAGGTGAAAGGATTTCGTTCGCAATGGTTTAGAGTAGATTCGACGATTGCCAGAAACAAAGATAGTGGCTGGAGAGGTGAAGAAAAAAAATCTTCATTTTAGGGGAAGGGGAGAAATGTGACTTTTTAAAACTGAAAACACTTTAACAGGGGTGAAGTTGTTAGTTTTAAAACCTAGGGGGAAATGTAATAATTTATATATTTTTTAATATTATTATTAAAATAACAGTTTTACTCTTATATTTAACTGAAAATTTTAATAGAATTTGACTCATGGGTGGGACTTTGGGTTTTTCAAAGTGGTGGGTGAAAGTTTGGGTTTAGATCAAACCTTGGGTGGGACCAGGTCTTTTGACCTTTTTTTTCTATTCTTCTTCTCCTTCTAGAGTACCAAATACACAACCTCCTACATAGAATTTAGATAGACAATACGAAGGGGCAATTTGTATTGTGAAGGAGTTTAATTATCAAACCTTGGATTGCATTCATCATTAACACAAACAAATTCGAATTCAGGTATGTGATTTACAGTTTTATGATTTATAGAATTTGACATTTTATTTTCTTACATTGGTATTAGAGCCATAGGTCAATGTTAATATTGTTATGCCAATTATTTTGTGAAATTTTATACTCTGGAATTCTTTATTTTTTGCTTAAAAATTTATGAAATTCGAATTTTGTGTTCAAATTAAATTTGATTAAATTGTATGAAATTGAAAGTTAGAAATATGTTAGTATTATCGTTGGATATCTTTTGCATGTTTCAAATTGAAAATCGCATAAAAATAAGCCTTGAATCAATAGATCCAGAGGCCAAAACTGTCACCCAAAACTGTGATATTCTTATCATAATTCCACTAGATTTCAGTGATAATGATGCCAGAAATTCATACGAGGACAACTATCGACCATGGCTCTCTGACTTGATTAATGACTAAAAATGCTGAATTGAAATGACAATAAAATTAAGGTTCTTAGGGGCTTATCAAGTTAGGAAAACCTGATTGCCCAACCTGTTTAGTCAACGGGTTATCTAAACCAAATGGTCAATGGGTCAACTTGGGTAATCAGTTGATTGACCTAAATCGATCAACACCTGCCTGGGGTCAGTTGATCAATCAACAGTCAATATTTGGTATGATGAATGGTGGTGCATTAGAGATGTGTGACGATGCGTGGAAGTGTGTATGGCTTAGCTCTAATGCGTGCAACACTATTCCAACATATGGAAGAGTATAAAGACATTATTTTGATGTGTGAAAGTGTGTGCAATCTTGTTTTTAGCACGTGAAAGCTCTCTTCTAGCACGTGACAACTATTTATTGTTTGGATCGATGCGTGGAACAAATCTAGTTGGTCTTACTGTAACAGCCCTCTTTGGGAACTTACTTCTATTTGAAATTTGTACCCCGAGAGACATGACCTATCAGACTTCTATAATATATTATTACAATCATTAAATGCACATTCAAATCAAACCCACTATCCCAAAAGTTTACTAAAATATAGCACTGTAATTCAAACATTATCTGGATAATATGAATAAAAACATCTAAACATAAGTATGAGTTCATACAAATCAATCCAAACCAATCATAGCCAAATCCAAATGAATCAATACATATAAAAGAATCCATAAGAGCGTAATGAATGGTTTGTGAATAATAACGAAAAACACCTAAGTTTTGTTGCCCTGATGCAACATAACAAACCGTACCACTAGTCTTCTCGGTGCCACCTTGCTGCTCTAGACCCTACCTATAAAACCATACAGAAAAAACGTAAGTGGATTTACACTCAGTAAATAACAAAAGTAATATATGTAATGGTGTTATTTTCTTCCTAAGAAAATCTACGAATGTATTCTTCAATATCCTAGATGCCCATCCAGATTATCTCAGCACCTAACGCCCATATTTATATAACAGGGTGTCATCCCGAATGACTAACCCTTATAGTGTACATGACGTGCCAAACGTCATGTGAAAGCTTATGACATCTCAAATGCCATTCTTATGTGCAATTCATACATATGTCAATTAGACTTATATTGTTGAGAAAATATTACTCATACGGTGGGTCTAAGACCTCTCTTGTCTTTGCACACATATCTCAAATGCTACAAGGCCTATTGTTGATGGTAAATCACATAGATTTATTAGCCCTGTTGTTTTCACTACCATTTTACACACAGTTTGGTGGCTTGTAACATTATTGTACACCATCTTGAACTTTGGTGTAAGGCACACGATCGTGTGTCCCATACCATACAAGTGTGTGTCCATTCCTAATTTCACATCCCGGTGTACCTAATCTTACACATGTGAATATTCCTAAATACACACAGGCGTGTGTCACTGAAATTTTAGAATTTTCATAATTTCGATTCTTAGTCTCTTACAATTTTCACACTTCCAAATACTATCAAACACTTCTAAGAGAGACATATTTCATAACCACACGTTACTATATAGTCATATTTCACACTACACACATGAATCAATGAGTTACACATCATCAACATGGTACAACACATACCCAATATGCCTAGCCCATTCTACACTACATATCAATGGTTCATTAATCCATATATGAATTTCAATGAATTTTCCATCCTTCTACTAATCCAAACAGTCCATTAAAATTAAATTAAACAACCATACATAAATGGAAGTATTGCTAAATCGAAATCAAACAATTTTAAACTATAGCTAGAACCACAATAATGGAAAAACTTAATCAATCCTTACTTCCATTATCAATATATATATATGACTACCTAAGAAATTAAATATCATGTTTATATTCAATTTAGAACCATCAGTAACACCTAATACAAAACATCATAAGAAATCATGCTACTTATCTTGATAAGACAATGACATTAGTTTTCTTGTGGGTTAAACGACTCTTGAAAGCTTTTCTTCTAGCAAAATATGACTCTACCACTCTCCAATCCTCCCTTTTTTCCTATTTAGCTAAAAGGATTTTAGAGAAAAAGTGAGTGTTGCATCTTCTACAACTATTTTTATTGTTAGATTAAAAAGATATACATGGGCATGTATACTAAACACATAGGTGTGTACATCAGTTATGAAACATTAAAACCACATCGTAAGAGTCCCACGAAATATATTCTTATCCCAGAATTCAAAATTCACTAACTAGACACATTCGTGTACCCTACTTACATAGGCGTGTATCTTGGCCAAATTTGATGAAGTCATATGATATGCAAAAAAACCATTTTGCCATCTCTGCCACATCATACACGGGTGTGTAGCCTCTTAGACACAGTCATGCATGCTGTAAATCACATAATAGCTTCTCAAGCACAACCTCACATAAGGATAAAAATACTAAAAAGACCAAAATAACCTTAAGCATACCTGCGGATGTTACATTTCTTCCCTCTTTAAATGAATTTTGTCCTCAAAATTCATTCGAATAATTGTGAAAACTTTTGCCTCGTATCCTGATCCACCTCTCAAATGGCTTCCTTTACTTGATGATTCCTCCAAAAGACCTTAACCAAAGGAATCTATTTATTCTTAAGTTGTTTCACTTATCTGTCAAGAACCTGGACCAGCCTCTCGTTATAGACCAAATCATCTCTAAGCTCTACATCTTTAACTCTTAACATATGAGTCAGGGCACGAAGATACTGTAACATCCGAATTCAGGTGTGTCAGTAAACTCCACTTCCAAAATTACCCCTAGAGTTGATTTTATAACTTGTTGTGTAAAGAAATTGCAAAAGAATTATAGAAAACTACTAAATGAGCAGTATTTTTCAAAGGGGGTAAAATGGTCATTTTATAAAGATTCAAGGGACAAAGTGGGAATTAAAATTGAATGGCACACTTGAAATTATATGGTGGTGCTAAGGGTTTTTGGTAATTGGCTAAGGATAAAATAGTAATTTATGGAAAAGGTTAAGGGCAAAATGGTCCAAAAGGCTTATAAAATATATATCCTATCCATTCTCTTCATCAATTGCCGAGAACTCCATTATTTTTTTAGCTAAAGCTTCCCTTAACCAAAATTCGCCAAAAAACCTAGCTAAACCACCTAATTTCCAGATGCTCCAGTTACAAAAAGTGTAGATCTGTCAATTCTGATCAGTTCTAAGGTAAGAAATTTAATTTTTAAGATATGTCAAGTTTAGGGTTTTGATGGATAATTATATTTTTGGTTGATTAAGGTTGCCAAGAAGAAGAAAGGAAGGTGAATAAGCTTAAATCACCTATTTGACAAAGAAAAGGTAAGAATTTCATACTTTACATACTTGAAGTAAATTTGAGTTAGGTTATTTAAATAACCTTTACTTATATAAGTGTGTAAGGTATTAGAATTAAAGTGATTTATGTTTAAAAGGATAAAGAAATTCATTAGGATTCATGATGTAATTTTTGGCCATAAGGGTAAAAGGGTAAATTTTGGCCATAAGGGCAAAAATGTCATTTTATGTGATATAGGTTAATTTTGCTTAATTATGTGCATAATATGTGTAATAACCCTTATATTAAGCCTACACTGTATATTTTGAAATTAATTAAATGTATGAGATATATAAATGCATGAGAAAAGAATAGGATGTTTGATAAGGAATGAAAAGAATAAGGGAAAACAATGAATGGGTATATCTTATATTATGATTATATATGCATACATGAGGAATCATAACATATGCATGATTTAGAAAAAAAAAATAAAGAAAGAGGAAAAATATTTTCTAAGTCATGCATGCTTTCAGAAAATGGGAAATAAGTATTTTTGGTTTTATAATGACTCATATGGTACAGGAAAGCAGAAAACATACTTAAAATCCTTACACGCGAGCTGTACTGTGTGGACAGCGAAGAAAAAATATCAGCTGTACTGTGTGGACAGCAAAAGAAAAAAATATTAGTTGTACTGTGTAGACAGCAAAAGAAAAATATCAGCTGTACTGTGTGGACAGCAAAAGAAAAAAATATCAGTTGTACTATGTGGACAACAAAAGAAAAATATCAGTTGTACTGTGTGGACAACAAAGAAAAAATATCAGCTGTACTGTGTGGACAGCCAAAGAAAAATATTAGCTGTACTGTGTGGACAGCAAAAAAAAAAAAATATGCGTGTAAGAGAGAATTATACTTTGTATGGTGACTGCAAGTACTGTCATATGTAGTCGAGACCGGTCAATGAGAAAGAGAGAGAAACAACTTAGTAAATATTTTATGAAAGTCATCTGCATTAGAATTATGCATACAAGCCTGTGTGGCTGATAAAGAGTTGAGAAAGATGTACGATCAGAAAATAGAAATGTCATGGCACTCATACATGCATAAATCATAACAAGTGAATCATATCTGTATAGTAAGGAAATGAATAAATGTGTGAAAGAAAAGAATTATGATATGTGTTAAATGCGTGTTCTGTGTCAATTATTTTGTTGTAAATAGTTCAGACACGCTGAGTATGGAAAAGATTAGTACTGGTATAAAATGCTTTAAGTGTTGAGTATGATTTTCTTACTAAGTCATAGTCGCTCACTCCGTTTAATTTAATATTTTACAGGTAAAAAAATGTAGCAAAGGTTCCCGGGGAGCACTAATGAGACATGAGGCTGAGGGATGAAGGCACCATATTGTTGTTGATTTATATGTTTTGATGTATATGTGAATATATGCATATATATATATACTTGATGTAAATATTGGTGGATATGTATGTATATATATATATATATATATATATATATATATATGGCTAGTTATGAAAATTGATTATAAAGTTTCTATGGGTGATAATTTTTATAATGGTTATTATTATGTACTTATTTTATTAATTGTGATTAAGTTAATAAAAATCCAGTCGGTTGGTAGGACTGGTTTATGTGAATTGTTAATTGAGAGTGTTACAGGGCATAATGAAAAAGAGAAAAAAAATTCCCCGAGCCCTCTAAAATAGGGGAACTCATGTCGTTTTTTCTGTAACACACCCAATGGTTAGGAGAGGTTACAGATACTTACGTAACAATTATACGTGAAATATATTGTGCATTCTATCCATACTTGTTGGTATTGCAAGTCTATAAGCAACCTTGCCTATATGCTCCAAGATCAAATAAGGTCCCACAAACCTTGGTGCCAACTTACCTTTTTGCTCGAATCTCATCACATGGTAGTAGGAGGCAATCTTTACAAAGACCTTATCATCCATAACAGAGTCTAAATCTTACCTTTTGGGCAAAGTGTCTTGGTTGTTTACATCCAAAACAAATCCTCTGAGTAGTTACACATTCACGAATGTGTCTACGACCACATCTCTGGCATGCAGGGATCTCGTCTTCCCCTTACACCTCGACCTCTTACTCTTTCAGCCTCTTTTGGAACCTCGCATAGTAATGAACATAAGAAAATCTATTATTTTCTTATTGTGCCCAAATCAACAAAGTGCAAGACATGTGGCCTATCATAAACGATATAGAAACTTTATCATGGATAAAGTGACTCAAAGAATTATACAAAATAATGACATAATCTTAGTCACGGTAGTGATACATTTGTTGTATCACATATTATAAATGTTAAATGTGGGAATATTGATATTGGTAGAATTTAATGAAATTTTCATCCAAAATTAATATTGATGCAATTGGATTAAATTTTAAAATGTCAAACAATTGAAATATGGAAGATGATTAGGAATATAGTGAACTTTCAATTTTGTGTCTTTATGTGAGATATTTTAAATTTTTAATATGTGATTGCAACAATTGATGTGTATTTAATTGCATTATTTAATGTTATGTCTGATATGTCTTTGTGATCTAATTAACCATAACATCCAAGAATATAATAGCTTATTCGAAAAAGGCAAAGAAATTGAATAGGGATAATTATAACAATTGGCATTTAAACATGCATTATGTCTTAGATAAACAATAAGTTGTAAATCAGGTTATGATAGATCGCGACTGGCTATAGGGTAGAACCCGAGAAAAACCTAACACAAATGTGATATAGATTCATATCACGCATATAAGAAGAAAGACTTCAATATGCATGGTACTTGACGAACTCCATAAATGATGATCTAGTATACAAGTACTAATAATACCCAACTACATAAGCTATAAGAATATTTTTTTGAAAGAAAAGTTTGGAGGTACTATAGTCCTTAAACTGAGACTGTTGACTATCAAATTTGACACATATAAAAAGGTCCCAAATGAGTCAATGAAATAATATCTGAGTGACATATCAAATATGATTATAGAGTTGAAGTCAGCTGGGAACAACCTAATGGATGAACAATAGGTTTTTATAGTGATATGATTTCTTTCTGATAGTTGGGAACATATGAAAATGAATATGACCTTCAATGAGAATGTAAGAACTTTTTGTTAATATTACTCACCATATTGTGCAAGAGAACAAGCGCCTTGAGGCACCTAGACCAAGTGCTCATGCATACATTACAGAGTTGAGTTGTAAAAGGTTTTCTAGCTCTAAACATAAATGGCACAAGTCTAAGAAAGGGAAGAAGATTATACAAGGCTCTAAGAATAAGAACAAACAATTAAAATGAAAGAAAGGCAAACATGTTAGAAGAAGAGACAAAACTAAGATAACCTATTACAATTGTACCAACAAAGGTCATTTTGTCCATAAATACATGAAGTTGAAAAAGATATCGTCTTATTCTATTTTAAGTGATCAAACATTTGTTTTTAGTATTGTGCAATTGACTGAATCTCTTCTATATGGATTATAGACTTAAGAGCCATATACCATGTAGTTCAAGATAGAGGAGTTTTTGTGGAATTTTATGAAATTCTGAAGAAAATGAGATGGATTTATGTAAACAACAACACAAGGGTTAAAGCAAGAGGGATAAACATGTGCAAAATTAGTTTTACAAGGTGGATAAACCCTCTACCTATATGAAGTCCTATATGCTCCAAGCAGTCAATGAATTTTGGTCTTAGTGCTTGTTCTACTTAAACTAGGATATAATTTGAATTTCTTTGGGAACTCTATCAAAAGCATATAATAGTAGTGATTTCTATAAATTTGGTTTGTTGTTGAATGGTTTTATGGCGTTAGATACCTTTTATTATGATAATGAAAATATCAACTTTTTATTATTTGCTGCTTCCAAAAGTATGGATGTGAATACAAATATATGACATGTTAGATTAGGACATAGTGACCAAGATAAAATGAATAAATTGGCTCAAGAAAGTTTATTAGAAACTTTCACATAACTTGAATTGTTTGTATGTGAACATTGTCTCATTGGAAAAACTACTAGAAAACCATTTCACAAAGCTATAAAAGTTTAACTTCCTCTGCAAATTATACACTCAGACATCTATGGTTCTATGAATGTTAAGGCAAGACATGGTGTCCCATATTTTATTACTTATATAGATGACTATACTTGATTTGGTCATGTTTATTTGATCTCCCATAAGTTAGAAGTAATGGATTGCTTTAGACATTATATAAATGAGGTTGAGAATCAATTAGACAAAAAAATAAAATCTTTAAGAACTAACTAAAGTCGTGAGTATATGTTTGAAAAGTTCAAGGAATTATGCATTGAAAATGGAATAGTATGGCAACCAATAATTCTAAGAACTCCGTAAAAAATGGTGTAGCAAAGAAAAGAAATCAAACTTTGTTAGAAATAGTTAGGTTAATGATGGTGCAAACAAATCTTCTAATACACTTTTAGGGTGTTGTGTTGTTAACTGTTGCCTATATATCTAACTGAGTGCCTTTTAAATCAATTGCTTCCACTCTCTATGAGTTATGGATAGGTAGAAAACCTAACTTAAATCAATTACGACCTTAGAGGTTAGTACTGTTTTTCCATGACTTTTCCTATAAGTTTGGAAAAGTGGGACTAAGAGGATAGAGATTTATCTTTACAAAATAATCTAAACTCTTAACACTTCAAAGGGTATATGTTCATTGAGGAGGTTTCTGCTGGAAGATTGATTGAAATTATATCAAGAGATGTTACATTTATAGAGAATGTTTTTTCTAATAGGGGTGATCTTGATAAAAGTCTTTTTCTATATATAAAAAAAAAAATAAGAATAGGTATATCTCATAGATCATTAGTTGAATCTCAACAAATAGTGCCTTTAATTAATTTAGATAGTAGGAGCAAATAAGATTGAGCTCCAACTAATTTTGGATAGTAGTAGCAATGATCCTCAATTGCTTATCTCATCTATGTTAATCAATTAGGAGCAAATGAGACCGAGCTCCAACCTATTTTGGATAATGAGAACAATGATCCTCAATTGTGTAAAAATGGTTGCCTAAAGGTACATAAGAAACATTTTGAAATTGAAAACAAGACTTTCATTACCACTCCTCAAGACAATGAAGAACCTAAAAACATTAAAAAAAAAAAAATTTTTTTCATCATGATAAGGAAAAATGGTACAGTGCATTGGAATAAGAGATGAAATTCATGAAAATGAACTAAGTTTAGAGTTTGGTTGACTTATCATAAGGTTAGAAACCTACTGGGGAGAAATGAATTCCTAAAATTAAACGTAAGACAGATGATGTTAGGGTAGATACCCTAGAGCTAATTAATTTGATACTTGTAATTATAATTTATCTCATTAATTAATAAAATGATTTATATCTATTCAATTCATACAATTGTCTATTATACGATTGTACAAATAATATGTCCTTTAAATAGTAGAATTATGATGAGAGAATCAAATAATTGATCGTGGGAACCCAATACACATATTAGATGGTCATTCTAGAAATTTCCATAATCCTAAAATTATAATGACCAAGGGCACGTGTAATGGTGTTGGGATTATCATAATGTTAAGTGATCCCACCAAAATGTGACGATTGTTCTCACGTGTCAAAGTTGTTTGTTGACAGCTTAGTGCAACACATAGGTGCACATTGTGAATGTGTTCATCGAACTGACCTTACTAAAAGATATCCATATAGATAATTGCTCCAGTGTCTATGGAACAAATTCTCTAAACACCATGAGTACATGTGGTCCTTTAACTTGAGATTGTTAGAAGGTTTTGTGTAAGGATCAGTACAGTTTGACACTATCTAACATATCATTGTAATAGGGTATCATAAAGGTAGCAAATGACCATATCATGAGATACATAAAGACTATAATTGATCAATAAAAGATTCGTCACTCTTGATTATAGGATAAAATATCTCATATGTGAATGCTGAAAGACATTCATGATTGCCTGAATCTGTGGCCGTCGTGGGATAAGGTTATAGTTTAATCCATGTAAGTCGTTAATATGTATCAACTCATATTAAGGAACTACTAAGATAGACACACTTCTATGTCTTAGCCTCGAGAGATATCAGTTGACAAAATGATTGAATTGTATGTAACTGTGATGTTGTAAACTCTTATAGAGATGTTCACTAACATTTTATCGTCTGGGTGGTCATGACACTTTACTAGAGGCCAATCTTGGTATGTGTCTAAATTCAATCTGAATTTAAATACTACCAGTTTGAGAGAGAGCTTACGAGTCACACACATTAAAATGTTAATACGAACCAAGAGACAAGGATCTTTTGATGACAATCTTAAGATCATGGAAAGAGAGAAACATATGGATTATTTTGACTAGAATCATTTGGTGTGCATGATGCCATATGATATTGAGCAAATGCATTACATGGTTTCAGCTAGACCTACTTAGGAGTCTAACCGTGCAAGGCCAAATGATGAATGTGAGTCAACTGGTAGAGTTAACTAATGGGTAACTTTCACTAGACACAATACAAGGACGACCAAATTTTAGGGATCATTCACAGCAATGAATATAAGCCCATAAAAGTGCATACTAGTATAGGGAAACATACTTTATCATATTTACGAATGACCTTAGTAGATATGACCATATGTTTTTATTGAAACACAAATCTTAATGTTTTGATAAATTTAAAGAATTCAATAACGAGGTAAAGAAACAGCTTGGAAAACAAATTAAAATCCTTCGTAGTGCCTACAAAAATGAATACCTAAATGCTAAGTTTAGAGGATACATGAAGGAACATAGGATATTCTCTCAACTTACTCATGGAACCATAACATAATAATGTATCTGAAAGAGGAATAAGACATTGATAAAAATAGTCAGATCCATGATGAATTTTACTGATCTACCTATGTCTTTCTAGGGACAAGCCTTAGAGACTACTACCTATACACTGAACCATATCCTATCTAAATCTGTGTATAAAACTCTATATGAGTTGTGGACTAGGCGAATACCCAATCTAGAATACTTAAGGACTTGGGGTTGTGAAACTTATGTTAAGAAATTAACTTCGAACAAGCTAAATAATAAGTTTGAAAAGTGTATCTTTGTAGAGTACTCAAAGAAAATTAAAATATACTACTTCTACCATTCGGAGGACTGAAAAGTCTTTGTTGCTTATACTAGTGTGTTCCTTAAGAATGAATTTATTCTCAAGAGGACCAGTGAGAAGAGGGTAAAACTCAATCAAGTTTTTGTACCATATGATACTAGAACCAAGTATGGACTGTAGTGGATGCACCTAAAAGAGTAAAACTCATAGGGTGCAAATGGGTCTTCAAAAAGAAAACTGACATGAAAGGTAATGTGCATACCTATAAAGCATAACTAGTTGCCAAAGGTTTTATACAAAAATATATCATTAACTATGATGAAACTTTTCGCCAGTTGCTATGCTTAAGTCTATTAGGATTATGTTTGCTATTATTGCATACCATGACTATGAAATCTTTCAGATAGATGTCAAAACTATCTTCCTGAATGGTAACATTATAGAGAACATTGTATGACATAACCACATGGTTTCATTCTTGCTAGACAAGCTAATAAAGTATGCAAGCTACAAAGGTCCATTTAAAGGCTTAAATAGGCTTCCAAAAGCTAGAATATTTGTTTTGATGAAGTTGCACTAGAGTTAGATTTTATCATAAATAAAGACAAGTCATGTGTGTATATGAAGGTTAGTGAGAGTGTAATTGCATCTATAGTATTATATGTCAATGACATCTTGATTATTGGAAATGACATACCAAACTTGCATATGGCAAAGGTCTGGTTATCTAAGTGCTTTTCCATGAAAGACTTAGGAGAAGCAATCTACATTCTTGGGATTAAAATTTACCAAGATAAGGTGTTGACAAAATTCTTTATGGAAGAATCCAAGAAAGGATTTCTACCTATGTCTCATAATGTATATCTTTCGAAAGAGATATGTTTATCTTCATAATCTAAGAGAGATAAGAAAATTATGATCTTATATGCCTCGACTATAGGATCAATCTTATACGTCATGCTATGTATAAGACTTGATGTCTCATATGCTTTAAGCATTTGTAGTAGATATCAATTTGATCCAAGTGAAAAACACTAGATAGTTGTTAAAAACATCCTAAAGTACTTGAAAATGACTAAAGATGCATTTTTAGTTTATGAAAGGGATTCTAAACTCACTATTAGAGGCTACAGTGATGTCAATTTTTAAACTGATTAAGATGACTTTAAATCACAATCTAGGACTATGTTTTATTTGAATAATGGTGCAGTAAGTTGGAAAAGCTCCAAGCAAAGTACAATAGTTGCTTCTACAATAGAGTCTAAGTATATTACCTTTTCAAAAGTGACAAAAGAGGTTGTATAGATCAAGAAGTTTATGACATAACCTAAAATGGTTCTAAGCATTGTTGAGCTATTTGAGCTCTATTATGACAACAAAAAAGCGATTGCTCAAACAAAAAAGTCGTAGTCTCATCAAAGGTCCAAGCACATACTCAGATGATTCATCTGATCTAAGATATTATTCAGTAAAGTGACATACAAATAGAGAAGACTGATATAAATGACAATTTGGTTGACCCATTAACAAAACCTCTATCGTAATAGAAGCATAACAAATACATAGTAGGATTGAGCATTAGATACATGACTGATTGACTATAATGCGAATAGGGGATTGTTAGGGTAGATACCCTAGAGTTAATTAATTTGACATTTATAATTGTAATTTATCTTATTAATTTATAAAAGGATTTATAGTTATTTATTTCATATGTTTGTCTATTTTATGATTGTGTGAATAAAATGCCTTTAGAATGGTAGAATTATGACGAAACGATCAAACAACTGATTATGGGAACCCTAAACACACATTAGATAACCATTCTAGAAATATCCATAATCCTAACATTACAGTGACTAAAGGCACATGTAATTGTAATAAGATTATTATAGTGTTAAGCAACCCCACTGAAAGGTGGTGATAATTCTCACGTGTCAAAGTTATTTGCTGATGGCTTGGTGTGACACATGAGTGCATATTGTAGATATGTTTATCAGATTAACCCCTCCAGATGATGTCTATATGGATGGTTGTTCTAATGTCTATAGAACAAATCTTTTGAACACTATGAGTACATGTGATCTTTTGACTTGAGATTGTCAAACCATCTCATGTAAGGATAAGTATAGTTTGACACTATCCAAAGTATCATCATAATATGGGTATCATAAAGGTAGTAAAGACCATATCATGAGATACATGAAAACAATGGTTAATCAATAAAAGATTTATCACTCATGAGTATAGAGAAGATATTTCATATGAGAATGCTAAAAAAGACATTTATGACTGCTTAAATCTATGGCCACAGTAGGATAAAGTTGTAACCTAATCTATGTAAGTCATTAATGTGTATCAGCTCATATGAGGACCTACTAAGATAGACATACTTCTATGTCTCAGCCTTGAGAGATATCAGTTAATGAAAGGATTGAATTACATATAACTGTATGTTGTAAAAACTTATAAAAACGTTTGTTGACACTCTATCATTCAGATAGCCATGATGCTTTACTAAATGCCAATCTTGGTTTGTGTTTGAATTCAACCCTAATTCAGACACAACCAATTTAATAGAGAGTTTATGAGTCACACATATTAAGGGATTGATATAAACCAAGAGGCAAAGATCATTTAACGAAAATCTTGAGATCATGAAAAGAGAGAAATGTATGGATGTGTTTTGACTATAATCATTTGGTTTCTGCTAGATCTACATAGGAGTCCAATCTAACAAGGGCAAATAATAGATGCGAGTCAACTGGTAGAGTTAACTCGTGGGTAAGGTATTTTAGTTGAACAATTATTCTTCTAAGTCTTTGTTTGATAGAAAGTTTAGGTCGAGTTAGAATCCTAATTTAATTAGCATTCCTATGCATTAAAACTTTCAATAAATGAAGAGTTTTAATTTAATAAGAACTCTTGGACATTTTATCTCCTAAGTATTTAGAGTTCTAACTAACTTAAGATTCATGCAAACCTTATAAATAAAGGTGTTTAATTTGAGTCAAATTTTTTAACACAACAAACCAAAACACATATATCATAAACGCACGTCTTTACGCCTAGAAACTTGTTGACGCAAGCCTCCATTGTCATGATCTAATTTCCAAGATCCAATCAACAGAAGCCTTAGTAATCTTCTTTCTAGATCACTTCTTATTCGTGCTTCATATGGATACTAAGGTATCGTCTTAAGAAGGTTAGATAGTGATCTTTATATAGCCACGTGAAGTCTTAGAGGAGCCAACAACATAAGTATAATTTCTAAACACCCTATGTGTGTTTAACATGTTCATGAATCTATGTATTAAAACAGGTATCTTAAATCAGTTTTAGGATCTTTGATATATTTTTTTAATTTTTAATTCCATTATGCTACTAGTTAATAGTGCCCTAAAACCTTACAGATGGTTTAATAGATAGACACAAAGCTTACCTTTTAGTAAAAAACTGTACTCAATAAGAAGGTTTAGATCATAAAAAGGCATTTTTACCAGTTATAAAATTTACTTCAATCTGTTTGATTTTAGTTATAGTATCATATTTGGATTTAGAGTTACATCAGATGAATGCTAAGAAAACTTTTCTTAGCATAGAGCTTGATAAAGAAATCTACATGAAAACAACTTGTAGATTTCATTATTAAAGTCAAAAGCGTAAAACGTGTAAGCTTTAAAGATCAATATATTACCCAAAACAGTCATCCAAACAATGGTACTTGAAAATTCACAAAGCTATAATGTCCTATGACTTTAAAATGATTTATCAAAACTACTATATTTATGTGAAAAAATATGATGACAAATTTGTAATTCTATCTCTATACATAGATAATGTGTTAGTAGTTTAAAACATTTTAGGTATATAATGACCATTAAAGGAAGGTTGTTAATGAATTTAGACATAAAAGATATGGGTGAAGCAGAATATATATAAGGTATTAAAATAAAAAAGGATCATTTAAAGAAACTTTTGACTGCCATAAGAGCATAATATTAAAAAGATTTTAGAATGATTCAATATGGTAAACTATAAACCCATTGATATTCCTATGCTAAAAGTTGAATTCTTTAGCCAAGAGATATATCCTAAAAATCCAAGATGAAAGAAGAGAAATGTTAAAGGTACCCTATTCAAATGTCATTGGATGTCTTATTTATGCTATAATGTATGCACACCTAAACATTTGCTTTTGTTGTCAGGTTGGTTAGTTGATATTAGTCAAATCTTGGAAAAGAGTACTTGAAGGTTGTGAAGAGGATATTGAGATATCTAAAGTCACTATGGATTATTGTTTATGTTATCAAGAATCAGATTTGCATTTGATTGGCTATTCAAATACCAGTTTGGGAGGGATTTAGACCAATGCAAATTCATTACTAGTTATGCATTCTTACTTTGATAGGACACCATATCTTAAAATAGTATGAAATAGTTATGCATAGTCTTATCCATAATGGAGGCTGAGTTTATAGCATGTCTAGTGATTGTGCAAGAAATTGTTTAGTTAAGAAGATTCTTTATGAATTTGGTTATGCATAACGAAATTGTTAGAGCAATAGTTGTCCATTGTCATAATAAAGTTGAGATAGCATTTATAAAATATCACAAATTTTATAGTAGAACCAAACATATTGACACTAGACAAAATTTTATAAGAGGGATCATTTCCAAGAGGGAAATAAACGTACAATATATTTCTATACATCATATGATCATTGATCCTTTGATCAAACTTGATTCAAGAGATGTATATCTTTTACATGTTAAATCTCTTGAATTGCATAGATTGTGATTGATAAGTTGTTGAGTTTCAGTGTATACATATTGTTTTGTTTGAAAGCTCAACAAGATTATAATGTCACAGAAGTTAAAGATTGACTACTCATATGAACAATCATCTTTGACACTAAAAGAACGTACAAAGATGAGATATATTTCTTAAGAAAAGTAGCATTGAGAGAGTGTGCAAAGAGGAAGTGTATTTCTTGAGAAAAGAATTATTAGAGTCAAAATGTCACTTTGATAATTAATCAATAAGAGGTCATAGATAGATACATTTGATAATGACTAATTTGGATTACTCATATCCAAATAACTTATGAATTTTAGATTTAAGTTTTTAATAAATATAAATACCTATAAGTTTTAGAGATGATTAAGAACTCAAGTTAGACAATAGGTGTAGCAACTAAACTAAGTTCTGTATAGTGTTAATGTATGATATTTATGGACAATATGCACTATAGCACATATTTCATATAATGTGTTCATAAATAAGTTAACTGTTAAAAGTAGTAAGTGAATGAATCCATGTTTCATCACTGTGTGAAACTTTATGAGGTTTAACCTCATATTGGTACTTTTAAACTCTTTATTGTTATTCAATAGTTATTCTTAGTGTTAGTATTCTTAGCTTGACACCTATGGCTACACACGATTTGGTCTATGAAATAAAACTAGAAAAACAACTAAGTTTAAATAAAGGATTTCTAGTAGAAGATGAAGACTTATATATTATGTGTATCCATTGGTGGGCTGATCTTATCACTCATTGAAAGAAATGACTTGATCATAGATACATAGGAAAATAACACAATATTGTTTTTAGGGTATAAAAGAAGTTGATGTTATCGAGTAAGTTTGGGATATAATGTGACTAACAATTTATCATATATTTTTTAGTTGAAACAACTATGTTATTTCTAACAGATGCATAGTAGTAAGCTCTCAAGTACAGGTTACTTGCGAGGTCAAATAACACATTAACAAGCATAAAATGTACTATTATATGAGATTTTTATATCTAAGTATTTGGTTCAAATCTTCCATCATCTATGAGTAGGAGATATAAGGTTTGGGTCTACCCATGACAGGTCTACTTAACCCAATTACATTAATTGCCATAAGCATTTAGATGATGATAGTTAGATAGTTGGGCACATATATAATGTCCCAAAACTACCACTTCAAAAGGTAACTTTAAAAAAAAAAAAAATTATGTTTTTTTTTTTTCTTCTTCTCCTCCTAAAATATGAAATGCACAACCTCCAACACAGATTTAGACAGATAGTACAAAGAGGCAAATTGTGTTGTGAAGAAGATTAATTATCAAACCTCAAATTGTATTTGAATTGCCTTTGTATCAACACAAACATATTCGAATTAGGGTACATGATTTATAGTTTTATGTTTTACAGAATTTGCAATTTTATTTTCCTAACTAAGAGAAATTGAGATTCAAAGGTTTAGCTTTTCATTGTTGTAGAAAGAAAAATGTGTAATCTTATGACTGCAAATTTTATGTATAGGGGATTACATATTTTAAAATGCATAAATATAAAAAATTGTATGAAGAGATAGACTAAAGTTATGGAAACCCTCTAAAGAGAACTACAATGGTTGTATCTCCATAAATAGATAAAAAAAAGTCAAAAATCAATTCAAAATTAAAAAGATAAGATGCTTCTATAGATAGAAGTTTATTTGCTGAAAAGTGATCATATTAGTGTCACAAGATGTAAGAATATAAAAAATATAGAAAGAAAACAAGAAGATATTACTTGGTTCAGGTTTCTTGATTGAAACCTTATATTGAAAGAAAATAATATTTCTCTAGTCAAATCCATTAAACAACATAAGAAATTTATAGTTTATAGTACACATAAGAAACCTTGATCTAATACATGATTTTATCATAAAATCCTTGAAACCAAGTTACACAAGACCACAACCAACAAACTTCACCAAGACAAGCAATAGAGCAGAGGAAGACAGAAAAGAGTTAGGTAGCCAAAAATGACTAAAAGTCACTGACCAAGAGAAGACTATTTTAATAGATTTATTATTATGATTATTTTAAGAATTTTCAATCGTATAATTTTCAATCGTATAAATTAATTTAGACCAATAATTTGGCATGAAAGACTAAGTCATGACTAGAATTTTGATTCATTCGATTGTTGTTGAATGATGGATACTAGTTATGTCTTTCAGACAAAGATGACCATATCAGCCTTTCATTGTTTTCAATGGGAGCAATATTCGACTATTGAATTTCATCTAAATAATGAGAATTAATAGTTTGTGTTGAACACGACAAATTTTGAATTTCATCTAATTCATTAGAAATTCCAATGAATATGATTTGTAGATCTTCAAAAACACTAATCTGAATACCTTGAAAAAATTCAAGGAATTCAAGAATGAAATAAAGAATTTATTAACTTATGTATTCAATCACTTAGGTTAAGTCAAGAAGGTGAATACATAAGATAGATGATCCAATTTAATGCCTCAGGTGTAGTGGGAGTTTTAATACCCACCAAATGTCCTAAGGTAATACTTTAGTGATTGTAACCCATGTTTATGTCTATAAGTATAACACATTTTATATATGTTGTATGCATTGGATTGAAGTCCAATGACTTATTTAATAATGGTAGTAACACTAATGTTAAGCAATTAACCTAAGTTAGTTGAACCATATGTTAAATAGATTATCTTGTGTGATATTTTAAAGGAAACTTAAGAATATTGTCTTTCCAGTACCAAATAGGTTTTAAAATATGTTTTAGAAAATTCTTTTAGACGTAATTCTCTAAAAGAACAAGTGGGAGGATTATAGGACTCAATCAAGTTCTAAGCCACAAGAAAGATAAAAATAAAGTAAATGATATGCCAATAAGTATGGTTGAATATCACAATGAAGATTACCTATTCCTAGAGAAAACAGGTAATCAACCTATCTATACATAATAATGTAGGAAAGATGAGGTGCGTTATGAGTTTATAAGAATTAAAATTCTCATAACTCTTAATAAACACAATGGTCATTTGTGATGTTAAAATCTGAGACCTATAAGTGACACTAAAATCTATATTTGCTCATAGTTGCTATATACCGTTAAAAGTTAGACAATCAATTGTCAAAAGCAACTCCAATAGATAAAACCTAGAATAGTTGTTATCACAACTAATGGTATTAACCTTGAAAAGGAGTTGGTCATGTGTGTAAGTTGATGAGTCCTATTGTGAATGTTGGAATCTAGATATATTCATGCAAATAAAACCATAAAATGTTTTGGTGTTCCTAAGATGAATATGAAATAATATACAAAAACAAGTGGGAGTACAATGACAACTCTCAAATTGTATATCTCCATGACAATGAACATATTAGAATTAAATGTCATATTTGCAGCAGGTATAAAACTTGGGTAACCTAGTAATCCTTTGCAAAATAATCTAAACTGAGTAGTTCATATCCTTACATGATTTATTGTTGTAAATCATACAGACTACCAAATTTTAGTTTAGTGTTTGTTTATAACAAACGACAATAGAAAGGATTCAACAAACTAAAATCTAAAAGGATTCTCTTTCGTTATGATGATACAGGCCTCTCTTAGAGTATGTGCCATTGAACACATAAATTAAAAGACAAAGATGATTAGAATTTTATTAGTGCTAGCTATTAGAGTTATCATGAATATCATAATATGCACCTAAAGTTGATATCCCAATCTTTTAGAAATATCAACTGTGTTCGAATAAGTGTCATTGGATGAGACACTAGAAAATATACTTGATTTTCTGAAAAGAAATACGGATAGTTCTTAAGGTCTTGAAGGATGAAGTCACTATTTGAGGAATATTGACATAAGATAAATCAAGTTGAAAATAATGAATATCAATTCAAAAGGATAAGTCATTAATATGTTAAAAGTCAAGTATGAGGCATTCAAAATGCAAGGTCTTAAAAGGCATATTAAATCATAAAATTGACTTCTATCATCATGAATTCAATATTATTAATACCAAAAAAAATGCTTCAAGGAGTCATGGTCTCACCAAACAATCTGGAGATTTCACTTTGTCAATAATGATTGACAAAAAAAAAGGTCAGTTAACCTTTGAATAACTAAATGAACAAACTGTATCAATGAATGCCCTATTTCAACAGAAGCAATGATGAGCATGTATTATCATATGATTTTATTTGCATAGATGATTTACTATAGTGTCAGTGGGAAATTGTTAGGGTTAAAGCCAATTCTCATGAAAAGTTCATTAATAAAGGCATATTTGTAATCTATTATGACATTCTTTGTCTATAAAGCATATTAATATATGCTCAAACAAATGTCCTAAGAATGGTTGAACAATGATGAGGAGATCAATGTTCAATACCTGATCGTAAGAACCTTATGTGCACAATAGGTAGTTATTCTTAAAATGTCTATAACTTTAATATTACCATGACCAAAAGCATGGATAATAGTGATAGAGTTATTATAGTGTTGAACGACCTCATTGAAAAATGATGGCAATTTTTGCATGTTAAAGTTGCTTGTTAATGGCTCAATGCAACATATAGGTACACGTTGTAGACATGTTCATTAGACTAACTTGCCAAAAGGATTTTAAATGAATGGTTACTCCAATGTCTATGGAATATATCCTTTTAGTGAATAGAGGTACATATAATCCTTAGACTTGAGGTTATCAAACTATCTTATACAAAGATCAATATAGTTTAACAACAATCCAACGTAGTCTAGTTAGAGGATTGATAAAAAGGTGATGATTAGCCATATCAAAATATGTATAAAGGCTATAGTGGATCAATAGAAGATTCGTCAGTCTTGAGCATGAGAGTTGATATCTCAATTAGGGTTCCCTGATAAATGACAACGTCTAATTAAATCTATGACCATAATAAGAATGAGTTGATGCTCAATCTGATATTTATCTTATCATTGATAAAAGTCAATTTATGTAACTCATGAATCACTTAAGAAGACACTTCATCTATACCTCGGCCTCAAAGAGATATTGTAGAATGAAAGGATTGAATTATATGAGTAACTGTATCACTGATTGGTTAAGAAGTCATATGTTAACACTTCACTAATCAAGTGGTCATGATATCATGTTAGAGATCACTTTTGATCTGTGTTCGAATGGGTTCCAAATTGGAAGCCCAATATGAATTCAATTACTATCGACTTAATGGAGAGTATATAAGTCACATACAAAAGGAATTGATTGAACTCTAGTGGCAAAGTTTTTTTTAAGTTAAATTCGAGTAAAATCCGATCTAGATTCTAGACTAAGGGTTTCGAGCCTTGGAAAGGTCTTTAGACTTGAAAGTATATTTTATAGTACTCAAGGATTAAAGTGAAATAATCCTAAGCGGTTAAGATTTTATGTGAGAAATACAAGGTTAGATTGGATTTATCTAATTAGATAAATTCAACCCAATTTATAGTCCATTTATATCATAACTTTAAATAAAGTAATTATAATAATAAAATAAAATATATCTATTAATATATATTAAACCCACATGGGTATGAATATATGTGTATATATGTGCGCATTATATGTATAAATTTCTCATAGATTTTGATGAGAGCCACACATCATCTACCTTTTCCTCTCACTCAAGAAACCAAGAAGCGCACATAATGTGTGCTTAAAGTACTAATTATTAAAGCCCTAGCCACCTCTTTTTTATATATGAAAGCTTACTGTTGTTGTAACTTTCATATACGCATCTCAACCATACTCATGATTCTAGTAGATTTTAAGCATGATTTCAGTCTCCAATCTTGTTCATGCTTCATATGGATACCTTGATTCAGACCTACATTTGGTTTAAAAAATGACTTCATAATCGGTCTTAAAAAATGGAAATTGAACAAACTTTCTCTATACAGGTATATTCTATAAACATCCTATAAGTGTAAATAATATATTTGTGAATTAATTATCCTATAAAGTTGATCCAGAATGGGTTTCTTGTGATATGTTTGTTTGTTCATTAAATTTTTAATCATTATTCTACTACTCGAAGGCTACAAATTCCCTACAACAAAAGCAACCATCTATATGAAAATCCTCTTGTTAGGTTAATTCAATGAGCACGTCCACAACATGCACCCATGTGTTGTATCAAACTGCCAGCTAACAGCTTTGACTCGTGAAAACTATTGTCACTTTTCGGTGAGATTGCTTAACATAATGATAATCTTATTACTATTACTTGTGTCTTTAGTCATAATAATATTAGGATTACAAACGTTTTTAGAATGGTCATCTAATATGTTTATAGAATTCCCATGATCAATTATCTGATCCCTCTGTCACGGTTTTACCATTCTAAGAGCATATTATTCGTACAAACATATTTTGTGAAACATTATCATGAACAATTATAGAATTCTTTTATTAATAAATAAACAAATTACATTATTACAAATGTATAAATCAATTGGCTTTAACCTAAACTTGTTCATTCTTCAACATATTTTTTTCTAAACAGTCAAATTCTAATAAAGTTCTTTGTTGTGTAATTAGACAAGAGAATGAATGATTGTTACCATTCATGCACCATTTGATTCTTCACATGTTTCCTTGTTTCTTCAATGATTGTAATGGTTAATGCATATATGTGAATTCAAGATTGTTTATTCATTGTTAAGTTGGTTGGGAAATGTTTTAATATAATCACTTCTAAGCCTTTGGATTATTCAAGTAAAAATAAAAGGCAAACTAATTTTCAATAATTCAAATATATTTAACTTCCTATTGATGTCAATAACAAAATAAATGATTTGATAAGAACTTATTTGTGTAAATTGAAATATGCAAAAGCCAAATTAGCTTGTTGAATAAAGTTTGTCATGTCATCATCGTGAACTGTTATATATATTTGGGTAGCCAAGAATTGTTTATCATACTATATACTGTTTTTATTTTGAGATTTTTGTAGTTAACATTTGAAGCTAATTGTTCTTGTTAATTGTTATTGTTATAGACTTGAAACTAAACTAATTTTGAAAATTGGTTAGTATTGACACATTTAACAAGTATTAGACATTTTACAACATAAATTTAAAAACTTCATATTCAATATAGCATTTCACAACAAATTGTGTTAAAATGATCAATATAACAAGAATTTGGTTTTCAATATATATATATATATATGAAGAAAACTAAAACATGACTATCAAAATCACAATTGCATGCTCAAAGTAAAAAATAGTATGCTTCTACAAAAGCTCCCAAGTGTTCAAATGATGTTATGCCATTTGTGGCCAATTTTTAAAAGAAGAGATTACAAAAATCTATTTTGACATATTCGCCTATAAAGATGTTTAATTATTCTTACAAACCTACAAAACTCTACAAAGCTACTTAATAACTTTTTAAAGATGCAAGATTCCTCTACAAAGTTGAAATTTTCTGAAAGGCTGCAAAGATTCATCCAAGCTTCAATTATTCTTGCAAGGAATTCAAGAATGGTGATCATGATGTTTTTTCAATAGTTCAAAAAATTTGTAGTATAAGTCAATGTATGTAGATTTTGGATTAGCAAGTAGTAAGTATTGAAATTCTCCAAGTTTCAAAGTTTAATTTTGTTTTCAATATTTCAATTGTATTGTATTGCATCAATCAATTTCAAAATTAAGAATTCTATTTTCATATATATTTGTTTTATTCCTTCTGAAATGATCCTTGCTTATTAGTATCAGAGCCAACAAACAAAGATCGTTTCAGTAGGAACAAAACAAGCATATATGAAAATAGAATTCTTAATTTTGAAATTGATTGATGCAATGCAATATAATTGAAATATTAAAAACAAAATTAAACTTTGGAACTTTGAGAATTTTAATACTTACAACTTGCTAATCAAAATTCTTCAAAATCTAGACGAGAAAACTTTTGAGAGAATTTTCTTTCTTATTGATTACAAAGGACTTGGTTCTCATCCAAGAACATACATTGATTTATACTACAAAATTTTTGAACTATTAAAAAAACATCATGATCACCATTCTTGAATTCCTCGTAGCAATAATTGAAGATTGGATGAATCTTTACAACCTTGTAGAAAATTTCAACTTTGCAAAGGAATCTTGTAACTATGAAGAAATTATTAAGTAACTTTGTAGAGTTTTGTAGGTTCGCAAGAATAATTGAGCATTTTTGCAAGCGAATTTGTAAGAATAGATTTTTGTAATCTCTTCTTTTAAAAATTGGACGTGGATGGTAGAGAATCATTTGAATACTTAGGAACTTTTGCAGAAGCATAATGTTTTTTACTTTGAGCGTGCAATTGTTGACTTTATAATCATGTTTTAATTTTCTTCATGAAACATGTTTTTTTTTTCATGAAATCTTGCTTACTTTTGCTTGTAGGTGAGCTAGGTGGTCGTCACCTTCTTTGAATAATTTTACAAAAGATTTTGACCTAATGGGTAATGCTTAAATGAGTTCAAATGGTAAAGGATTTTTGCAAAGATTTTGCAATGCTAAATATTCCTCAAAATTTTGGGAATCCACAAGGATTCTTAACTTGATATCTTGATTGAACAATTTCTTGCACCAATGTCTTGAGCCAATGGCTTTTTGGAAAATTTGTCTTGATTGAATCATCTTGAAAATATTAGAGGATTCCATAACAATCATCCTCATTGCTTTGGGCATAATTGATTGATGAATTTGAACTTCTATTGTTTGATTTTTCGTCATCTTGTAATTGGGACAACAAATTTTTGAGTTGAAAGTTGAGTACTTCTTTTGATTTGGCTTTAGCTAAGGAGATGAAGCTATTGATTTGCTTTGCAAAAGCCATGCAATTTTTGGGGTGATTACAATTGTCATTTAAGGGGTATTTGACAAATACAATTAAATTTTTTTCTTTGGTTACTTAGGAATGGTCATGTTTTTCCCACTATTTAACTTTGAATTTTCTTAGCAATTGGGCAACTTGGGTGTTTAATTCAACAATCTTATAATCCCATGGAAGAATCCATGAGAGATGGAATCTTGATGAGAAATGGAGAGTTGGTTGGAAATGAGCTTCTCTCTGAGGGCATTTGAAATTTGATTTGAAAATTTTATAAGATTCTTAGAAAATTTATGGAAAGATTTCTGGCGTTAGGCCAAATAATCTCCACTAATAGATAAATCAGAATGGAAATTTGAAAATTGAGTTTTTTTAAGTAGATATCTAAGAGTGCCTAAATTGATCATTTTGATAGAGCATGACATGGAACCATGCATTTTGGTAGTCCTAATATGTATAAACAGGAAGGTCGAACATTTGAAAAAATTTCTTTAGTTTTAAAAGATTTTTAACCTAATCATAATGACTGAAGACTTTCATGAAATGTAGTGTCGAATGAGTTATGAAATTTAGATCCTTTTTACTTTGATGATGTTTGAATTCACAAGAGTAAGAATTGAGTAAAATGAATTCATAAAATTTTTGTATTTTTCTTAAATCACTCATGATATAATGAAATCATTTTGGTAAAATATTTTTTATTAAAACTTTTGGATCTTCAATTTGAAATTCATCCTCTAAGATCAGGACGGTGGCTGAAGCTTCTTTTGAAAAATATTTTTATCCTAGTCTCAAGGTTTTTAGAAGAATTGCAACTATTTCAATTTCTTTATTTTTGGAAAGAGCAATTTCAGCTATTTTTTTCAAGTCTTTATAAGAAATTTTTTCAATATTTTCAAATTTTGAAAAAATATTTGGATGCTCAAGAACAATTTTAAGGAATTGTTCTAGGATTTCTTCTTTTCTTGCTTCAAAATTTCTTTCTTGAACAATGGTCAAGGCCATTTTTGGAGTTTGCTAGAGAGATTCTATCCAAGCTTGAATTTTTGGATCTTTGGAGCTCGAAGGAGAGTTGGATGAGGTAATGCCTTTTTGTTTTTGATTTTTCTTTTATGTTTCTTCTTGAGAAACAATTTCAAATTAGGTTTTGGCATTTTGGAAATTTTGGGCATATGATGCTTTTGATTGTTTTCGGGTTGATGAACTTTTGGGTGGCATGGTGATATCTCCCTTGAAGAAATTCCCTGATGAGAAAGTCAGATAGGAAATTAATTTCTCTTTTGATATGTTCAATTTTGAAATCAAAAACACACAAAATAACTTGCCATCCTCCAAAAATTTGTTTTGATGTAACATTTTGAACATCTTTTTGTAAAATATTTTTTGCAGCTTTACAATCAATTCACAAAAAAAAAAAAATTATTGATTTAATAAATCACTTTGGAATTTTGAAATGCACAAAACAATGGATAAAATCTCTTTTTTGATAGTAGAATAATTTTGTTAGGTTGGATTTCAACCTTTTGACGCAAATTGAACTATTAGTTCCTTGTCATCTTTTAATTGTTTTAGAATTCCTCAATAACCTATATTCGAGGCATTTGTTCTACAATTTTAAATGTTTGTAGGTCAGTTATGCGAAGACACGACAATTGGATAATTTGTTTCTTGATTTGTTTGGTTATATCAGCATGAATATTATATGTCCAAGGTTTTGGATTCTTCTTTAATTGTTCATATAAAAGTTTGCAAATTGACTTAATTTGGGATAAAAAGCCATAACATGATTGAGACTTCTTAAAAATCTTTGTAACTGATTTTTGTTAGTTATTTGATTAGAAAATTTATTTCCAAATTCTATTGATGTTTTGGTGGGTATTATTGTACCATTGTATATGTTATGTCCTAAAAATCTTATGTCTGTTTGAAATAAACTTATTTTTGTTTTTGACATGACTAATCCATTTTGTTTATCTATATGGATGAATGTTCTAATGTGTTTAAAATATTAGTCTATGTCAAATGAAAATATTAAAATATCATCTATGTATGCTATTAAAAATTTTGAATAGAAATTGAAAATTTCATTTATTATTCTTTGAAATTTTGATGGAGCAGTCCATTCCATTCACATTGTCCAAATGGTACTATGAATATAGTTTTGTGTCTATCCTTTTGGTCAATTTGTGTTTGTCAGAATTCAGATTTCATGTCAAAATTTGACAATATTTTAGCATTGCATAATTTTTGTAACAGATTTTTTTTTATTTGGTATTGGGCATCTATTCTATTTTAAAGTTTTGTTTAAAAGTTTGTAATTTATGACTAATCTTGGAACTCCTCTTTCTAATTCAACATTTTTTTGTACATAAAAGGCTGAACAACTCCATTGAGATTTTCTTGGTCTTATTGATTTCTTTCGTAATAAATCATTGATTTCCTTTTTACAGTGTTCTTCTAATTCAACATTCATTTGAATTGGCCTTGCTTTTGTTGGGATATTTTTTTATTAAAAGAATTTGTTTAAGGTAATCCTATGATATATTTCTTTCTCTTCAAGAAAGCATTTGAGACATTTGAGCATATTTGATTTTCTATTTCATTTTTTAAATTTGAAATTTTTGTTTAGATTTCTTTTCTTTGGAGTTGATCTTCAATTCTTTGTTGTTTTAATTCATCTTTGAGATACTGTACATGTTTTTCTTTATTTTGTATAATATTATTTACTTCTTTTTTTGGGTGGATATTTCTTGCGGTATGTTAAGGTTTTATTTTATTAGTTTATGAATAAATTCAAAAATGATTTCTTCTTCCATTATAGTTGTTTTTATTCCAATTTCTTCACCTATGAATCGTTGTATTAAGGTGTTTCTAAAATCATTGTTCTTAATAAATCTTTTGTGAGGACAAAAGTTGTTTTGAGGCAAACACCTTTATTACATACTTTTACATCTATTAATTAATATTTGATATAGAGTTTTGAACCATTGACTAATCTTTTTGATTCAAGAGTCTTTTAGTAGTATTTTGTGGGAATTAATCCTTCTTGAATACAATTTAAATTTGCTCCTGTATCAAACAGAGCAATTGTGTTTAGAATAAATTCATCACTTATTACAATTTTTACTCTTACATGTCATTTTTTATATGATATTATTGCAAACAAGTTTAGAAAATCTTCTTGGGTTTTTTTATCTTTTGGTTCAGATTTAGTTTCTTCTTTCTCTTTTCCTTTTCTTAGTGTGTTAATTATTCATTGTTCTTTTAATTCTTTGATTTCAAATTTAATCTATTAGATTTCTCTTGTCAAATCTTCTAATGTTGTTTCTTTTTACCATGTTTTTCAAATTTGTCTTAAATGTCTTTAAAACTGTAAGTTTTATGAATTTTTATTTTCATTATGGGTTTGCTGATTGTTGATTTTAATTTTTCTAAATATTCTTTTCAAAGGTTTGGGTCTTCAATTTTGTTTACAATTTCTAATAGAAAATTTTTATCTTTTTTCATTTTCACTTGAGTCTTCTATTTCATCTATTTGGATACTTGAATTTAGGGTTTCCTTTTCAGAGGATTCTATCATTAGCATTTTTTTTTTTGGTTAAAATTTCTTCTTCTAATTCTAATAATTTAATATTCTTGTTTAATCGATAATATTTGGAAGTATGACCTTGTTTTCCACTTCTTTAGCACGTCTATTGTTTGTAAGGTATGTAATTGTCCATAAGTTAAATAATCATAATGTATAATTCTATCGTATTGTTTTCTAATTTTTTTTCTAACTTTTTCTCCTCCTTATACCACCTATAATAACGACAGGTGATTGCAAATATTAAAGTATTTCCTATATCTTGGATAGTTTTTCTTTCATCATCTAAAATTGTGGTTCCATTGTCATCAACTTTTATGGCATTTAATATCAAATTTTATTGTTCTTTTTTGAGATGATTGTCCCACCAAGCTTTTGGATAGCCGATTAAGCCAACAATTAACAAATGGGCTTGTCTGATGAATTAAGTTTTGTTCTATAGGCATTACTTACCATTGTCATTTGTTATAATATTGTAATGATATTGTAATCATACATTTCATCTATATTCCACTCATAAATTGAATTAGTATTGTATTTTTTTTGTTGAATTAATGGTGATTCTTCTAACACAAGATCTAGGGTAGAAGCTCTTGGATAATATATTTTTTGGGGTTTTTTTCCTAATTCATTTTATTTACTTGCAATGAATTATCTTTAGATGGAGTTGATTATTTTCTGAAATTTCTTCTGACAAATCTGTTTGTTCTATAAAGTCAACTATTTTGCATGTGACAAATTGAGGTGTGTTAGGGGCAATTAAATTTGAACTTGAAATTTCTAATCCTATTTAGTTAAGTTTTCTATTTATTTATTAGACAAATTCATCTTTGTTTGAAAGTTCTTTTGAAAAATTTTTTGGAATCTCATATGAGTTAAACAAAGGTCTATGGGTTTTTATTTTTAAAGGTTTTGATTTTTTATCTATGATTCTAGTAACTGGCTGATTGACAACATATTCAATTTTGTTTAATTGGTATCATATTGTTTCTAAATAGTGGTTTGTATAATTATTTTGTTATATAATATTTTTTATGTCATTTCTAGCAATTTTGTCTAAGTTCTCTTTTATTTTGAATGAGGTTGCAGTTAACGCTACCCCTTTATAGAGTATTGAAATTTCTTCTAATGAGAGATGTATTAATTCTAAATTTTTTTATTTTTTTTACCTTTTTTAAGATTTTCCATATTTTTTTCTTGTACATTAATTGTTTCATTATTACATAACCATTGAAAGAAAAAGTATATGTATTTAATTTTCTTCTAAATAATTATAATATTTTGAAAAATTGTTAATTGGGGATCTCTTTATTCATTGGTATATGTTTTGAAAAATTGTTTTGTTTTGAATTTATTTGTTTTAGAATAAAATTCTTTTCTTAATAATTATTTGTTTATTTCAAATTTTTCTATCACATTTAATTCTGGTATATTTTCAAAAGAATCAATTATCTGAAAATGAGTTGGAGACATTCTTTGTGAAACCTCTTCATCATCACCTTGTGAGGGTGTTTGGATAGAATAGTAAGGTCTTCAAATGTTTGAACAATTATTTACTCTTTGGATATTTGTTCTTATTGGACTAGATCTTGAATTGAAGAACATGAAAATATTTGTAGTTTATAAGTTTGTTTTATTTTTAATCTTTAGAATGAAGTTTGAACATTATCAATACTTATTCTTGGCAGTTTGTTAAACCTAATTATTGCACTTTCGTTTGGCTTTTCAACAATAGTATCTATTTTTGTATTATGAATTAGTCTGGGAGATCTTCTGTTGTTCTTTGGTTGAAGGGTGTAACTACTCTATCTAAACCCTAGTCTTCAAGTAGAGTAATTTAATCTCAACTTATGGTTTTTAGTATTGTAATATTTGACCTAGTTAAATCTACTTGGAACAAAATTGTGTGTCATTTTAGGTCATGCCTAATAGCTCTAAATTTAAAGGCAAATTGCATTACTTTGTATTGAACTTTATAAATACAAATTATTGCTATTGATCCTGATTTAAAGTTATAATTAAATGTTTGGATATTTAGAGTTAAAACATCTAAAATATTTTGGTTATCTAGACAGATTGTATAATTTGAGTAGCAACTGAAATATGTTGGTCCATTGGATATGTTTGATTCAACGGTTCCTAAAAGTGAATATTTAAAATTACTAAGTCTTGAATCTCTTAAACATATTAAAATTGTTATATTCATTCCTTCCATACTCAATGGTTTAATTCTAATTTGTACGAATCCTATATGGAGGTAATTGTAACTTTTTTTATATTTCATAACCATTTATTTTGTTATTAATCTTGTTGTTTAAAAAGAACTGTTTGTTTTAATTGTTTTTTCTTCTATCCTAATTGGATATTTTAATTGATTTAGAGGATTAACTCTATTTAAGATATATGATTTTGATTCTTTGTATACATTTGTTAAATTTATTCTGAATATATTCCATTTGTCTATGTGAAGTTGGAGATTTTCTTATTTGATTATTTGTTTATTTTTGTACAAATTAATGTTTTGATTTGATTGATTATTGATCTCATTTTGATTTATACTTAATTTTTTATGTTGAATGACTTGTTTTTTATTGGTATTAAAACTTAGAGTTAACCTAAATCTATGTAGGTGTTTTATTACAGTTTAATTAATTGTTTTATTCCCTACTATAATTGTTTCTAAAGGACTTACAACGGTTACCTTGCTACTACCCTATAACAATCTAAATAAACTTGATACTAAAAGCAATTAATCAACAATAATAAAATACAAATCTAAGTCACTGTCTCCTTTATGACTCCATATATATAGAGAGAGAGAAAGAGAAAGTTTAGGTAGAAACTGAAACCTATCCAAAATCTACAAGGTTGGTAGGAATTAATCGTACAAGTTTCAGGTTTTGATCTCGATTTTAAGGAATTGATCAGTTTCTGTTCTAGTTTTGATTCCTATAAATTTTATAGTGTACCCAAATCCGTTCACCTCTACACTTAATAGGTTTTTCACTTCTAAACTTTCTACTAAAAAAAAATATATCATTTTCCAACAAAATAAATAATTTTACACACATATCTTTTCTTATTATAACTAATAAATAATTTCCATCCACTTACAATTATTTTTCTTGTTAATTTATTTTTTAATTAAATTTTAGATAAAATATTGAAATAAATGTTTAAAAGACTAAAGTTTTTGAGACAAGTTAAATAGGAATTAAATTGTTATCTTAGGGGGCGTTTGGTTTGAGTTTTTTAAGATTTCCTTAGTAATTTATTTTTTATTCCCTTGTTTGGTTCATCGGTAATAAGAGATTATAGTAATCTTCTATTACCAATGCTGACGTGACAGATAATATAGGTGGTAATCTGATTACCACCTTCACTTTAAGTATTTAAAGATTACCAAGGTAATCTTGATTTTATTATAATTATATTATTATTTATTAATTTTTTGAGACAAAAATAAATTTATTTTTAATTAATACGACAAATAATATAAAAAATATTTAAAAATAATTATATTCAAGGGTATTTAAGTAAAATAATTTACTAGTAATCTTTTATTATCTTTAACCAAATGAAATAATTATTTATACCTATCAAATTTTATCAAATATAGTAATCATTTATACCTAGTAATTTTCTAAGTAATTTATCTTCAAGGTAATTTTTCTATTTTGGTAATAAAATATTACCCAAATCAAACGTCCCCTTAATTGTATCGGTATAATCAATAAAAGGTGTGTTAAATTTGTTTGGGCAAAACAAAACGGGTATTTTAAATAATTTCATAAATTAAAATTTAAAATCATAAATATTTTTATTTTAATTAAAATCAAAATGATAACAGCAGTCACAAAAACTCGTTAGGGAAGATAGGAAATCTTGAACTTGAAGTCAGGGAAACATTAAGTTGCAAAATAGGTAAGTAGGGAGTGAAAATGGGAAGAGCAACGAGGATATTGAGTAAAGGCCGTAAGGCTCTTGAGGATTTAAGTTTGCTCAAACGCTTGCAGTCTGAGATTACCCACGAGCTCTCCTCCGAACGCTTTCAGGTTGTCTTATTTTATTCTTAAAATCCTTTCCCATTTCGTTATTTTGACGATGGGATTCACTATTTTTTTTGTGCGATGATAATTATAAATATCTTACCTAATAACTGAATTGAAACGTTTCATGTGGGTTAAATGAGAGGGCATTTTTATGATGCTAAAAATTTATGTTCTAAATGAAGCATAAATATCTAGTGTACCTCATGTAAAAATGGATTTCTTATAATTTTAATGTCAAATTTCAGGTATCTGACAAGTGACAGATGAAGTTGTTTGAAACAAATCTCAGTATTTGTGGTCTTTTATGATGAAGGTTCAGATAATTACCCTAATTACTTCTTAGTTATTTAAGTGGGAAAGACTTCCTTCTGATGGTTAGAATTTTGACTTATATGGAGTTTATTACAAATGTAGGAAAAATAAATTCGTATGCAAGATTCTTTCATTGATGTCGTGGTGGTAATTTTGTCATGCTCAACTTGGCTCTGCCTTCTACATTTTAACCTTGGACTTGGACTATCTAGTTACTACATGTGAAACTGTTGTGTCTCTTGTAAATGAATTTGAGAAATTTATGAACGTTTTCTGATTATATGTTTGTCAATGTATCTGCAGGACATTCAAAATGGTCCCTTGGGGGGTTTTATACTGGAATATGATGCACCGCTGTCCCAAGATGTGGTTTTGCGGAGGAAATTTGAATCAGGAGATGAAATTGCAGTTTCAGCTATGCTGGGGCAGGAGACCTTCGTGAGAGAGGGTATTTTTCCAAGGGAAGTTTTGATGAAAGTATGTGTAAAAAAGCAAGGGTTGAGCTCAATTTTGCAGTTTGATTGTGGAGTTAGTGAGATGGATAATGGCAGATCTGAGTTTGACATCCATAATGCATGCTATCTCGAATCTGCATATTGTCCTCATCCTTCAGTCTACAGAGGCCCTTTATTCAGGTTTTTTTTTTTTTCTTTGTGTGTTTTAAACAGAACTAGCGTAAATTTTCGTGACCTGAATAAGCTTACTTTGTCGTTTATCTGTAGTGTTAACTGGTATCTTCACTCACTAAGGCTAAATAATAAATAAATTATATGATGTGATTTAAAGAAAAACTGTTTAAGATGAAAACACTGCAAAAATGTTCTTTGTTTGATTTTTCTCTTGTTCCACTTAAACCCATGCTTGTTCCACTGCCCTACGTTGCTCAATAAAAGAGGCCTTGCTGGGATACAATTGGGTTTTCTTAAGCTTAATGCTATACATTGTTTTAGGAAATTATTAAGTGAGATGTTTCTGGTGTGATTTTGCCATCTTCAACAATGGCCAATTCAAAGGAAACCTCTTAGGAATTAGAATAAAGAGTTTGTCTTTTAATGTTGTTCACATGGTGAAGGCACAAGTTTGGTATGGCTATATGGTTGAATGAAAAACTTTTCAAGAGAAAGTTTCATGCATGTAATCCATAGCATCTAGCTGGGATGGTTCATGCCCTGTTATGCCCTAAAGATGAATTTGTTGTAGTAATTAAGAATTTAAATGTCTCCCATCAGAATGGTAACTTTTGTACACCTTTGTACTGAAAATCAGGTTAACATGGATAATGGTACCTAGATTACAACTGGCTTTGGTTTCCCTTTTTCCCCTATCTCTTTCATTAGCTTCCTTTTTATTTATTTATTTCTCTATGGATGTAATTTTCCACACTAAATTGGGTAGGTTTGCTTGGTTTTTGTCAACTCCTCTGCCTCTTCTTTTTTTTTCCTTTGCTTGTCTTTGTAATTTACATTTTTTTGATCTATTTTATGACTTTTTTTTATTTATGTAGTATGGACCTTGAATTCGAACACATTTTGATTCCTTTGCCATGGTTAGAGGAGAGGGATGTTAACTGCTTAAGTAGATAATTTTTTATCAATTTTATGCTAATAGAGTTAAATCGTATCTAATTTTGTTAGTATTGATATTGGATTCTTTGAGAGGATAAATAGAGCTTGCTGCATCATGGTTTGAGAGGCAATTAAGCCCACAAAATATATTGGGTTTGCAAAGAAACTACACAACTTCTCATCACTGGTATAAGTCAAATAATGTATATTATTCCAATACTAATGTTTTCTCTCTTGCACATCTCATAAATTTGTGGCCCACATATAATAAATCAATTTTGATTGGATGTCCTTTCCGTGCTTGTCTGTATAAGGGTGTATTGAAGATACGGGCTGTAGTAGTAGAGGGGAAGAATTGCTATTTCTTATTAATTACACCTAATGGTTTTCATCATTTTTTAATCTTTGTCATAAATTAAATGAAAATCAACTGCTATAGATACTAAGTGGAGACATCTAAACAAGAAATGAATAAATCTTTTCAAGGATATATATACTTGTATGAATTCCTCCTTTTGGATTTCTTTCTTTAATGCCACTGCAGACATGAAACTTTTCTCTCTCAGTGTAATGACTGACCCAGCCATGTTATAATCACTTCACGCTTGTTTTGGTTTCTGTAACTCATAAGACAACTTTTTTTTGTCGTTCAAACATCGTTTTCTATTATATTGTTCGGAGTTTCATTTCAGTTCTTAATCACGTGTCTTGTTAATTGCAGCACTTTGGACCCTCGGTTACAAGATGCACTCAAGGAATATCTAGTTGCCAGAGGAATCGGAGAAAGTCTAACCAACTTCCTTCTCCTCCACTTACATAAAAAGGAGCAAGGCCAATACGTGAACTGGTTGCAAAAACTTGAGTCTTTGGTGGCTAAAGGCGAGTGATGCATATGAGATATCAATGGAGTTACTTCATATCTTTAATTTCATCAGCATCCCGTTTTATTTGAAAAGGATTGTAGCAGAAAATAATTCAAACTGAGCTGAAATTCTAATTATGGACCAAAATGTTTACATATTCAAGTTGTATTATCATCTTGAAATTGAGATATTTTTATTCAAGTCAGCTTATATTTAGCGGCAACAATTTTTTTTTTTTCGGTAAGTTGCGGCAACAAATTACTTTCCATGTTTTAATATTCTGAGCATGTTTTATAATTGGCCACATTTGATTATTGGTGTAGCTTTTACCTTCAAGTCTTCAGTTAGTTATCCTTTTAGCTTTCTTGTTCCTATGACAATTTTTTTTGTGGTATATAACATCGTGAGACTGTTCAAGATTGCTCATCTCTCTCCCTTACAAATTTTAAAAAATAAGGAAAATTAAATTAAATGTCCCGTCGCACCCTAAATTAAGCAAAAACGTTTATTTTTCAAGTCTCAGATGAAAATGCACCAATCATTTTAAAAACATCAAAATTACTCTTTATCAATTCTATATAAAGTGTTAGTCTCATACCTTTCTCTCATTATTCAAATTATCATTTTCACTTTCATTTTTTACTCAATATTTGATATTGTCGGTTCGTTTGGAAGAAAGAAAATTCGTATTTCTAAATTTGAATCGAAAAAAATTACTTCATGAAAATAAGATATTTATACGAATTTTAACCCAAAACTTAATTTTATTTGTTAAACCAAGTTCGTATATTATATAAAGTGGGCATTTTAATAGTTGATAATATATTAGGGTGTTAAATGAAATGTTTGACAAATTTGGGGGCATTTGATATTGAATAATGTATTAAGGTTTTAAATGAAATGTTAGTAAAATATAGGGATATTTTGATAAAATATAGTGTTATTTCGATACACGACAATATATAAGGGTGTTAAATGAAATTTAGATAAATATAAGGGACATTTTGATACTTGATAATATATTAGGGTGTTAAATAAATGCTAGAAAGATAGGAGACAATTTAATATTAAACAATGTATTATGGTTTTAAATGAAATATTAAGAAAATACAGGAACGTTTTGATAAAATATAGGATCATTTCGATACAAGACAATATATGAGGGTATTAAATGAAATGTTAGATAAACATAGAGGATATTTTAAAATTAGACAAAATATAAGGGTGCTAAAAAATATGCCTAAAATGAGGGGGCATTTTCAAAACAAAAATTACATGTTGAAAATCCTACAAATAACAGAAATAAAAAAACAGACATTAAATTTAAAAAATAGACGTCGAAAAACCTTAAATTGATAAAAACCAAAAAATTGACCTCAAATTTGAAAACTGCACGTTAGAAAACTATGAATCACAAAAATCAGAACACAGACCTGAAATTTGAAAACTACACATCGAAAAATCTAAAATATGAAAAAACGAATATAAAATTCGAAAACTATATGTCAAAAAACCATAGATTTAGATAAAATATCAATTTGCCCCTGTAACATTTTCTCACTCTCTCACAAGTCCTAAATATTTAAAAATATCAATTTGCCCTTGTATCAATTTCTCCCTCCCATTGGTTGAAAATGTTTAAAAACTCATAATCCCCTCCCCACCCCCCCCCCCCCCGTTGAGGGGGATCCCACATGTATCATTGTTTAAAAAATCAACATTTCTTCCCTCTCTCACAGGATACTGTTCTAAAACTTGCAATTTCTCCCCTCTCTCGATGTAATCACTATTTAGAAAATTGCATTTGCCCTTCTCCCCGATGACGTCATTCAACCCAAGCAATATTTTTCAAACCCAAGATTCCTCGACTTTAATATTTCTCCCTCGAGGTGAAGTTCTAATTTCAAAATCACACAATTTTTAGGTCAAAATCTCAGTTTCTTACTACCATTTCAATGACAAACAATTTTATTCCTATTTAAGCACAATAGCTTTAACCTAATTGATCCAAAACAAGGAAAAATTAAGCCACAAAATCAATTGTTCAAATCCAAAAACCCTAATCTAAAAACTTTTAAAATCCTAATCTAATTGATAAAATCTAAATATAAAAATGATTCAAACAAAATAAGAGATGATTTACTTAACTTTTTCATCATTTTTGTCCTTAGAAAACATCAAAAATTTTGTCCAAAAAATCAAAATTCAGTGAAACTTGTTGCTTCATGGAAGGCCTGGGGAATCCTCTAATTTTGGGAACAGTGAATCACGGAAAATATAAGTGGGGATATAAAATTTTTTCTGTGTATATATGAGGGTAATTTGGTCATTTCATGTAAAGGGGGTATTTTACTTAAATCCAAAAAAATTGAGCAATTTTCTTAAACCCCTGATGTTTAGGATAATTATTTAATATCCTTAAAAAATAATAATAAAACTATGTATACTTACTTTAATTATATAAACAAGTATTCATTTGATTATACGTTAGTATATGATTAAACAATTTTGAATTAAAAATAAAATAATAAATAATCATCTGGCAACATATATAAGTGTGAATTTATTTATGTAATCAAAGTAAATACTAAAACTCGCTTAATTTTTTCCCTTTTACCTTTATATCCTGCTTTTTTCAAATTCAAATAAAATCCTTAACCAAGGTGAAAACAAAATTAAATTGTAATGCCAGAGTTATGGGTGATTACTAACCCAAATAAAAAAAAAAAAAGAATTATGGGTAATTATATATGAATCATTGGAAAAATGTCAACATATGTCGTTAGACGCATATGTTAAATACCAAATATATCAAAGTTTTGATTGTCTCAAATCTAAAGATGTTATTGTCGATTGAAATGAAAGTTGTATTATAATCATAATAATATATATTAATTAATATCATTTTATTCCAATAATGGATCCAATGACATTTAAATTTGGTTTTTGTTGTAAATATAAGTTAAACAAAATAAAATAATTGAATTGAATGTTTAATTGAGAGAAAGATGAATAATTGAGAGGAGAGGAACAGTTTTATATAATTTGGATGAAGAGGATGTGTATATTACAAATGAAGATAGGTGGAGATCCAATCCATGAGTTAAAAGCAATTTTCCAAGGCCATTTAATGCAGGCGATCCAAAGTCAATTTGTCTTGCCCAGATGGCTCATGTCTTTGCCGGGTGAGAAAATTATATTCACATGTGGCCACCAAATCCTTCAATGCATTTCCACTTTAAGCATGACTGTATGGTGGAAAGTCTATTGTATATTTGACACTCCTCTTTGGATTTATATTATTTACAGATAATTATATTAACTCTATTAAGAAAAAACCCAATAGGATAAAAATTAAAGCAAAAAAACATAATTATTTAAACTGTCTTATTAAAAACCTTATTAAGAAAACTTAGTGAGACAAAACCTAGTAAAGGGAAAAGGAGTACAGTGCACATTTTGTCTAATATATGATAAACTTAAAAAATTTTGCTCCCCCTGATGAATGCTCCCTCTCTTTGTAGTGAGATTAATTTGGTTATTTGTTGAGTCACTGCATACTGATGTTATACACTAATTTTTTAAGTGTTAATATTGATAATGTCTTGGTGAATAAATCTGCAAGATTCTCACTGGATTGTATTTGTTTGACATCAATCTTTCGACTTTACTGGAGCTCATGAGTGTAAAACAATTTTGGCAAGCTATGTTTGGTTTTGTCTCCTTTAATGTATCCATTTCTAATTTGGGCAATACATACTGCATTATCTTCATATAATATAGTAGGAATGTCTGCTGTAGAAGGAAGACTGCATGCATTCCGGATATGATGGATGACAGACCGTACCTATATGCATTCTTGACTGGCTTCATGGAGAGCTAGAATTTCTAAATGATTTAAAAATGTTACAACCAAAGTCTATTTGGTGGAGCATCAGGATATTGTTATGTCATTATAAGTAAAAATATATTTCACCTATGAATGGGTCTTATAGGTGTTAGAAAGATAACCAGCGTCTGTATATCTAATCAAACTAGGTTTTTTAGAGGATTTGACATAATAGAATAATCTCAAATCCTTAGTCCCACATAGGTAACGAAGTTTATATTTGATTCCGTTCTCGTGATGACGGGTTGGTACAAAACTAAATCGGGCTGATAAATTGACTATAAAAGATATATTCGATCTAGTGCATTGGGCTAAATGTAATCAAACTAGGTTTTTTAGAGGATTTGACAGAATAGAATAATCTCAAATCCTTAGTCCCACATAGGTAACGAAGTATATATTTGATTCCGTTTTAGTGATAACGAGTTGGTACAAAACTAAATCGAGTCAATAAATTGACTATAAAAGATATATCTGATCTAGTACATTAGGCTAAATATAATAAGGCTCCAATGACATTAAGATATGGTACTTCAGCTATGTGTATCTTTTCATCTTCTTCTTTAAGACGAAGTAAATCCCTTTTTGGATCAAGAGATCGAACAACCATTAGGGTGCTCAAAGGATAAATCTTATCCATATTAAAGTGTTTTAATAATTTTTCAATATACATTGATTGATGAACAAGTATTCTATTTAAATTGTGCTCGATCTATGCACTGAGACAATATTTTGTTTTTCTCAAATCCTTCATCTCAAATTTTTTTCGGATATTTAGTAGTTTTTGAGAACTCTTCAAAAGTCTCAATTAAATTCATGTCATCAACATAAACTGTTATAATGACAAATCTCAATTCTGACATTTTAATAAAGGCACATGTGCATATAGGGTTATTCACATTGCCCTCACTTTTCAAATATTTGCTGAGGCAATTGTACCACATTCTTCTAGATTATTTTAATTTGTAAAAGAATCTTTGTAATTTAATTGAGTTCATGCCTTTTGAATTGACCATTTTTATTTTAGGCAATTTATATTCTTTAAAAAGTTTCATATAAATTTCAATGTCTAAATTTCCATACAAATAAGTAGTAACTACGTTCATTAGACGTATGTCTAGTACTTTTCTAAATATGATTATATCCATCACAGATGCATATGTTTTATCAAAGTCTATACCTAGCCTTTGGGAAACGCCTTGGGCTACAAGTTTGGCTTTATATCTAGCAACTTTATTTTTCTTATAAATACTCATTTATATTCAACGGGTCGTACGTTTTGAGGTGTTGAAACTATATACCTAAACATTTGACATTTTGTTAGATAAGCTAATTCTGCTCAATTTTCTTCTTCCCATTTAGATCAGTCATATCTTTCTCTGCACTCAACCATAATACGTGGTTTAAAATCATCATCATTCATAATTTCAGTAGCTACTACAAATGAGAATATATCATCAATCATAACCATTTCACGGTTTCATATCTCTCATGTATAAGCATAATTTAAAGATATTTTAATATTATTATTTTCCTATTCTTCAAGATTTTGCACCAGTTCAAGAGCTTGAGTCTCTTCAAGGACTATAACCTCTTTTGGAGGAATATTAGAGAGTGAATTTTTCATTCATTTTAGGAACATCATACTTAATATCAGTTTGATTATTTGTTTTTCTTTTTCGAGAAACAGTATCCTTCAATCCAACAGGTTTGCCACGTTTTTGGTATGTAATAGATTGATCAGTCATGGTATGAATGGACTATTCAATAGTCACATTAATTCATGCTGGTGCGTTGGCAGCTAAAACATGTGATCTTATCACTTTTATCGTATCCACAAATGTATCAGACATTTGGTTGGCAATAATTTGTAAACGCACTATCCTCTATACTTCACTTTCACTTTGGGATGTAAGAGGATATGGATGAGACATGGTAGGTACATACCAATTCAGTTCATGCCTAACTTCAAGAGATGTTTTCTTTTCCCCTAACGATGAGAATGTTGTCTTATCAAAATGACAATATGTAAATCGTTCAGTAAAATGATCACCTATTAATGGTTCTAGATATTTAATAAAAGATGGTGAATTATATCTAATATAAATTTTCAAATGACGTTGGGGTCATATTTTTATGCATTGAAGAGATGCAATAGGGACATATACAACATAACCAAATATTCTCAAATGAGTCATATCAGGTTGGTGACCAAAAACTAATTATAAGAGAGACTATTGATGATAAGAAGAAAATCGCAAGTGAATTAATGTTGCAATATGTAATATAACACGTCCCTACATAAAAGTAGGTAATTGACTTTTTAGTAATAAAGTATGTGCAATTACCTGAAATCGTTTGATAAGAGACTCAACTAATTCAACCTATATGTGAACATGTGGGACTGGATGTTCAACTTCAATCCCTATAGGCATGTAATAACCATCAAATGTCTTAGATGTAAATTTACTAATATTATCTAGTCGTATTAAGTTGATAAAATAATCTGCAAAATGTGTTTTTAATTTGATAATTTGTGTTAATAGTTTAGCAAATGCAACATTTTGAATTGGTAATAAACAAACATGAGACCATCATATAGATACATCAATTAAGACCATAAAATAATGAAATGACCCACTTGGTGGATGAATAGTTTCTCATATATCTCTTTGAATCCTTTGTAGAAATAATAAGGATTCAACTCAAATTTTGGAAAAAGATGGTCTTATTACTAATTTGCCTTGAGAATAGGTGGTGCAAAATTTTTCACTAGACAATAAAATTTTATGATTCTTTAATGTATGTCCATGTGAATTTTCAATTATCCTTCGCATTATTGTAGATCCTAGGTAGGCTAAATAGTCATACCAAAACATAAATGTTTTTGGATCAGAGAAATTTTGGTTTGTTTTCTTTGATTCACCTAACGTAATTACAATAAAATTAAGTCAAACAAAATAATTTATTAAAAGCAAAGCCATAATTTAAGTAAAAAGATATTAAAATTATATATAAAAATTAACTACATCAGATAATACAATTGTGACGAATGAATCAGATGACTGATTATAAAAACCTTACGAGCACATTTAGTGCCCACTCTAGAAATGTCTATAATCTTGACATTATTATGACTAAGGACACTTGTCATGGTGATGGGATTATCATAGTATTGAGCCACTATATCAAAAAGTGACGACAATTTTCATATGTTGAAACTATTCATCGACATATTAGTGTAACATATGAATACATGTTGTAGACATATTCATCGAATTGACCCGACTAAAGGATTTTAATATGAGTATCTATGTGACACATCCTCTAACACATAAGTGCATGTGATCCTTTGACTTAAGGTCATTGGACTGTCTCATGTGAGGATAGATGTGGTTTGACACTATCCAACAAGCCATCATAATTAGGATAACCATAAAGATAGTGATTGATTATATTGAGATATGCATGAAAGCTATGGTGAATCAATAAAAGATTCATCACTCTCGAATACGAGAAAAAATATCTCGCATGATAATACTAAACGACATTGATAACCACACGAATTTGTACCCACAATGGGATTGGGTTGTAGCCTGGTCCATATCAGTTGTTGATACGTATCAGTTCATACCAAAGAGCTACTAAGATAGACACAATTCTATGTCTCAACCTCGAGAGTCATTAGTTGATAGTCTATTAACTAGATGGCTATAATGCCTTACAAAAGGCCAATCTTGGTTTAGGTTTGTATTTGACCTAAATCTCGACATTACTGACTCAATAAAGAGCTTTGGGTCACACTCAATAAGAGTTTATTCAAACTCTAACTAGTGTAAGCAGATGAGAGTGAGGTTATGAATGGACTGGGCTTGTCCAATAAGATTGAATTTTCCCTATTTGACTTTTTTCTTGACCATGAATGACTGTTCATAGTAGGTGACACTGGTTTGCCACTGTGAGGAAGCGAACGACTGCTCGTACTATTAGCATTGGTTGTTCATGGCATTCTTTATAAAAGGAACACACATTCATGAAGTAAAATAAAAAACATATTACTCAATATTGGGAGACCCTTATCGCTCTCTCTTTACCAATATGTATATACATTCAATCACAGAGCCTTAGTAGCCTCTTATGATTAAATAAGACTTTATCTGGGTTTGTGCTTCCTGTGGAACTAAGGCTTTGCCTTCAAAAGGTAGGATAACATCTTTTCTAAGCCAACTAAAGAACGAAGAAGAAACGTGATCACAAAATTTATTGCTCAAAACAAGATCCTAGGTGGGTCTTTTCAGGGTTTTGTTTGAGTTTTGAATTTTTAATGCATATTTTGCTGCCTTGCTATTATTAGGTGACCCTAAAAAGACCAATAGCTACATTTTAGTCTTATGGCTGAATTAGAGTCCCATCATGAGGGCAAATTCAAAAAGGTCAAACTAAAAGTCAACATCATTCAGTTTAAACCAAAACTCTTTGCTGGTGTTAACTTGACAATCTCTCACAACAAAACATAATGTGCTAATACATTATTAAATCCAGACTCTTTTAACTTCAAAAACTTTTCAATACACATAGTTTTGAAATATTTCTTTTGTTCCTCAAAAACTTTCCAATACACATAGTTTTGAAATATTTTTTTTGTTCCTCTTTCAATATCGATGGTTACTTGGTCATCGCATCATGATGGTTCTGGATGGTAACTTACACTTTACAATAATGTTATATAGGAAATCTTTCTATCCCAACTGGTAATTCATGCTTTCTTTTGCGACCAAAAGTAAATTTTGCACTAAAAGTACAAACGATAAATTAATTTTCATAATATTTGCGATTATCAAACTTTATTTTAAAAAAAACAAACAATTTGAAAAAAGAATTATGTTAAAAATTTTATTTGGAAAATGTCAATTTCCTGTAAAGTGGTAAAATATCAATTCCCCTTAAAGTGATAAAATATCAATTGCTCCCTTGGATTTGAAAATTTTAAAAAAAGAAATCTCACTATGTGCATTACACATACCGAATAAAACATGCATGCTTGGTAAAGTTCACTTTGTCGCTCTATCTGTGATTAGCATGCTAATTAATAATATATTAAATATCAATATTAAAAAATATTGTTTATCCATTATAGGCATCACATACTAGTTAAATATCAATAAACCTTCACCTTCATCAACTCTAATTAGAATTTGATTCAAACCAAGTTTATTTGAGTTTAAACTCAGTTCGAATGAGTTTGAAATGAGCTTAGCACAAGTGAGCTCAGACCTAAAAGTTTAGTATTTTCAAACTTGAGTTTTATGATGTTTAGCTTGTTAAGCTCGCAAGTTTAAAAATTTTGATACAAAATAACATCATTTTTACTAATATACATCAAAACAATGTCATTTTAATAATGAGTTAAGCTGAAAGGTCGATTCGAGCTTCACTCTTTTGAAATTAGTTGAACTTGAGCTTGAGCTTGATTCTATGTAAATTGAGTCTAACTTGAGCTCAGCTCTACTCGAATCCAACTCTAACTCCAAGCTTGTGTAACTCACAACCACTACAAACCATGCATGGTGGAAAACTGAACCTAACCAACCATTTTGATGTCTGATTTCAACAATAATTGACTCCAAACTTATTCAAATACAAAACAATTGACAAAAATCACAAATGATTCACATTATTTCACATAAAAACACAATCGTCAAAACCTCTATGAATGATATCCATGAAATCTCCATTACATATGTAGCTTAAATCTCAACATTGTAAGTAATAAAAGATGATGAGAAATATTACCAACATTTTCCCCAATTTTGTTGCAGAAAAACAATAAAAAATTATTGAAAATATAGTTTGGAGATTGGTATTTACGAGTTTAGTTGGAAATGTGAGTTTACTATGTGTGTTTTCATATATTGAAAAAATATATAAAACTTGTTTATTTACGAGTAATTTCATCCAACTCTAATGTATTGGATTTATCTATATAACATCTAAAGAGTTGATCAATTTTGTATACACCTATTTTAATTAATTGTCTTATATAGAAATTGTGATATCAGATTATACATCTAACATTACCTAATTGCACTTAAAAAAAATTTAAAAAAAATTATTTAAAATGGCCAAAAAATGTGTTCGACAAATAAAATGCAAAAAACAAATGTTAGAGGTTGAATTAAATATATTTAATACAAAAATACAAAAAGTTTGTAGGATAGGAAAGTTTGACCTAGGCGTGCTAATTAATAAATCATAAAATTATATATATAATTTTTATATATAAATAATAATATGTTATTATGCAATTTATTATTATTTTATTTTTAATTTTTAATTATCTATTTATATGATAATATATTATTATTTATATGTAAAATTATATATATAATATCACTCATTAATAAATAAAATTTGAAGATGATGTGTTACATGTTTTGTGATATATAATCGCTCTAACATTTAACAGACACAAAAGATAATTCATGTAGGGTGTTTGTGATAAATGCGTTACTTTGCCAACCACATGCCAATAATTTATCCAAGTTATCATCTCTCCCAATTTGTTTTACAAATAGGCCAAAGGACAATTCCTCCCCACCCCCTCAAGTTTTAGTACGTTCTTAAATCATACTATAAAGTTTGAAAAGCCAAAAGTTTTACCTATAGGCTAACTTTTGTTAAAAGAAGAAAGACTAAAATCATTATTTCATCAATAATATTTAAAAAATAATAAGATTTATTATGTTTTCTCCCTACAGTTTTAAAAATTAGCAAATTCAGCTCTATCTAAAATTTTTAACTTTCAAAAGTAACATTTTTCTCTTTAAAATCTAGGATTTATTTTCCAATGGCTCTCTGACCACTAGAGAAAGAGCTTCAACCCACCATCTCATCGTCCACCTTTGAAGCTTCCAGATTATACATCAAAGACCCATTTTTGTTGACTTATCGATTCTAGATGAATCAATGGAAACAAGGGTCTTCGTCAATTCCAGAAGAATTGACGAAAATGCTCATCTTCGTTAATTTGTCTGAAATTGACTAAGATGCATCTTCATCGCCTCTTCTTCTGTCAAAGAGTGAACATCTAGTGGCTGACGAGATAGTGGATTGATGCATTGTCATCGGTTGCTAGAGATGGTGGTCAGAGAATATCTAGAAAATAATCCTTAGGTTTTGAGGGGGAGAAATATTACTTTTGAAAGTTAAAAAACTTTAGGCAGAGGTGAAATTGTTAGTTTTTAAAACTATATATAAAAAAATATATAATAAATTTTATATTTTTTAAATATTATTAATAAAATAATGATTTTATCCTTACTTTTTTTAGCATAAGTTAACTTATAGGTAAAATTTTTGGTTTTTTAAATCTTGTAGATATGATTTTGAAAATACACTAAATCCCTTGGGGGACGGAAATAGTCCTTTGGCCTTATATATATCCTTACCCCACATCGATGCCTGCCTGGTATGGATAGTATCTCCGAACTTGGGTCGTTGTCACATTTAGTATCTTAAAATTAAATATATCATTTAAAGTTAAAATTCCAGATGCTACTCACCCTAACCCACACGTTTACAGGAGTCTTTTTGTCAACTTGTGCATAATTTTAGCGGAGAGATTTTTATGAATTTCAAAAGTGAAGACCAACTTTATATTAAGCAATATTGGGAAATTAATTAAAATATCATAATTTTCAACTGTTAATATTTTTTCAGTCTATATTTTTTTCATTACATCTTTTTAGTCCAAATCTTAACTTTATGTATATTCTATCCTTATCACTAATAGTAAGAACTCTAACCTTTTTTATAATTCTTTCATCTATGATCTCAACCAAAAAACTCACTGAAAAACATGATGGCTTCTATGTCAAGAACATCATTATTCAAACAAGTCTATTTCCCATTAGTTCAAATAAAATTTTTTTTAACTTAAATTCTTAGTTTTAATACTTAAGTGATAGAAACATTTAAAAATGATATGCTTTGGTGTTGTTTATTTTTTGTTGTGTGAACTTAAACTTGTTATATTACGCTGGAGTTATATTAAAAACATTTTAGATTGAAAAGTAGACAAATTTTAGTTATCAAAATGAAGAAAAACAAATTATGCGATTTTTCTATAAAAAGGTAGGTGGGTGTGCGAGTGGGTTGGATTGTGTTTAATAATGAAATTTTTAATTTGTTTGGGTGACTTTTAATATACAAGAATTCAAGGGAGTTATATGATATTATATACATACATGATTAACATTTTTTAATTATAGATAGACATCATTACAACTTCGGTTCATTCTCAAATGATACCACAATGTCAATCAATCCATTGCAACTGGTTTTTGAGTTAACTATTAGTAATTTCTAAATCCCACCTTCGTATGTTCGTTTGTTATCAACATATCAATAATCTACTCTTCTCCATATCCAGACATAATAGTTACCTTAACCATTTTTAAGAATGAATTAAAATTCTTGATATTACAAAGACACAAGTAGTCAATTTAAGGCTTCCAACTGGTGAAGCAACTCCAGATATGCATCAACATTCACAAAAAAGTGAAAATGATAATTAATTTGTCATATGAAATTTATGTTTCCATAAAACATCATATAACTTCCCTAAATTTTCATATATATCCACCCAAACAGTTAAAAAATGAATTTTTAAACCCAATCCTACCTACCAGCACACCCACACACTTGCCTACCTTTTTCCAGGAAAATTGCAGGATCTATTTTTCTTCATTTTGATAACCTAAACTAGTCTAATTTTTAATCTAAAACATGTTTGATATAACTCTAATAGTAATATAACAAGTTTAAATTAGCACAACTAGAAATAAACAGCACCAAAACGCATCTTTTTTTGATGTCTCAATTACTAAAGTATGAACACTAAGAATATAAGTTAAAAAGTTTTTCATTTAAACTAATGGGAAATAGACTTGCTTGGATTGTGAAGATCTTGATGTAGAAATCATCATGTTTTTTAGTGAGTTTTCTTGTTAATACCATAGATGAAAGAATTGTAGAGAGATTAGGGTTCTTAACCTTAGTGATGCGGATAGAATTGATATAAAATTGAGATCTTGACTAAAAAAGGTATAATGAAAAAAAAAAAGAGTTAAAAAGGTATAAACAGTAAAAAATTATGCTATTTTAATTAATTTCCCAGCAAACTTCAATGAAAGTTATATCTGTACTAATTGGTTGAAGGAAGATTTAACTTTAAATTTGATAATTTTCTTGTGTTAGTGGGAAAGTTGAGAAGATGGTTGGAATGACAAATGCTGAATCATTTTCCCCCTTTCTAATAATCAAGCAGATGTCTATTGCATTAGGGAGAGTAAAAATAGAATTCCTAATTCAAGTGGCAATACTCAATAAGGTTTTAGTTAATTTATGTTGCAAGTCAAATATGACAATGTTTAAATAATTGCTAATGGAGAGCTTGTTGACAAGTAAATAAATTCTTTTATTATCACATAAGGGAATCTGTTGAACTCTTCTTCTTGTTGGCTTCATTTTTTTTTATTTCTGTTTTATTGCGTGGCTCGATAATTTTTTTCTTTTTTTTATTCAACAAATTTCCTCATTCCTGAGATAGAACTTTTGAACATATAATTAGAATAATTATCCACAATGATCTTTATAAGTTGTATATATTTTCAAGTTCAATTTTACTTTATATGTTATTAGAGTTCCACCTAAATGTTAATAGTCTGATTGAATATTGACGTAATTATGATCAAATTCATACTGCCAAGAGAGGTTATTATAGTTTGGCGGGAGACCTTCACCTTGCCAACTCTGAAATGGATTGTAACTGAACAGATAGACACCCAAACAAAAAGAAGGCTCCTCATCTAAGCTCTAACCTTTCACCATCTCAACAAATTAAATTAATCCAGTTTAAGACTTTAAGTCGTCTTATTAATAAAAAGATATTATAAAGATGCAAGTGCATAGATAACATCCCCACGGAGAGTCACGATACACCAGTGAGTAAAGCGTGCGTAGAGGTGATAGTGGACTAGGTCGGATAATGTTGGGCTGATCCCAATGTGACTCATTGAGCTCACATGTTGGGGCAGGCCAAGGCCTACCACTTGATGGGTTTTCATGTCAAGTCAGTTAGGCAAAATCTCAAGGTCTAGGACATGACTCAAGGCCTTTAACAGGTTGGGTCACAAATTGTGATTTTTTTATTCTATTTAATTATATAAAATTTATTTTTTAAAATTATTTAAGCTTGTTATGACAACGGATGGATTGACTCATGCAAAAAAATTAATAAAAAATTTAACTGTTATAATACTGAGCCAATCTACAAATCTCATCTCACAACCCGTTCAACTTATGAATTAGGCCAAAAACCAAAAAAGTCTGCCCCTACGAATTACAAGCCAACCCAATTGATTTAACATATTTGAGTGTGTAAGAATCACAGGACCCACAAAGTAGACTCTAAAAATCTACATTTGCTAGAATATATGATCATAAGGTTAAAGATGACAATTTCAGTCTGACTTTAGGAACCTCGACCCTTCTTGATTGTAAAGAGAAGAGATTCCTTGATAGAAACGAAGATAGAGATGAAAAAATCTCTACAATCAAGGATGAGCCAAGGACAGAGATATATATGTTCCCACCTTGCTTTGCCCCGTCCCCACCCTGCCCCAGTCCTAATCCCTTTATATTAATATATTTATTTAAAATATTATCATATCTTTATATTTTTAGATTATTTATGTATTTTCAAATTTATTTAGATTTTTGTTGTATATATTAAAATGGTTAATATATTACATTTGTGACATTTGAAATAGTGGGTTAGTTAATTTTACTTAATTTTATTATTTAATGTATTTATATTGTGTTTAGAGGGTACAACGAAGAGATTTTTCCTTGTGAATACGAGGAGGGGACAAGAAATAATTTTCATTCTCGTAACAAGGACGGGCTAGGAATGGAGATTGAGATTTCCTATCCGCCCCTCCCTGTTGTCATCCCTAGGTAAGGTGACAAACAAGAAGAATATAAATAAGGCCAAAAGACTTATTTTCACCTAAGGTTTAGTTCATTTCCATTCTCCCTCCCCACAAGGTTTCAAAAATCTAAATATTCACTCATTCCTAAACTTCTATTATAATTCTCAATTAAATGTAAAGGTAATATCATTATTTTAATAATATTATTAAAAATTATACAACTTTACCTTCTCCCAAGTTTTAAAAATTGGTAATTTTCTCCCTAGACTTATATTTTTTAAGTTTAAAAAATAACATTTTCCCTCCTAGCTCTAGCTTTCATAATTTCAAAATCTCATTCTTCAGCTACCCCCCAAATTTTGTGAAAATTCTCTAACCCCCCATACATTTCTGATTTGTTGTTCTTTTTTCTAGCTTCATATCCCTCTATCTCCAACCACCTCTCTCCCCTAGATCTGAATTGTCGTTAACCTCTCCCTCTCCAGTGGTTTCCTAAAGTGGAAACCACGCCAAAATTGGCCAAACTCAACCAAAATTGAGCAAGAGATTTGACTCAATTTTGGCTAAATTAATAGCATTGTCGACCTGTCCTTCGGTGGTTGACGACGATGCAACCATTTCCTCCCTCTTATTTGTGGACTGGAAACGGTGAGAGCATTAATCGAAGATGAATAGTAGAACCAAACTGTAATCATGCACCACCCATCTCTAGGTTGAAAGCCTTGACCGATGCTAACTTGGTCTCCAATTGGATGTTTGGTCGAAGATGAAGAAGAAGGTCGATCGACTAGATACAAAGGAGAAGATAGGCCTAAGCTCTACAAAACGTTAAGTACAAGGGGAGAAGTTGTACAATTCAAAACTTACGGGGGAAATTGTAAGAATAAAAATATGCAGAAAATGCATACTCTAGATTGAGAATGAAATTGTTAGTTTTTAAAATCTAGAAAAATAAATTTAAAAGGAAAATGGTTATTTTTAAAATTATGATTAGTTAAATGATAGTTTTGACTTTATATTTAAATTGTTAATTTTAACATAAATTAAAAAATAAATAGATATTTGAAATTTTAAAATTTTATAAATGAAAGTGCGGGAACAGGCTATAAACTTTGTAGTGGGAATAAGTATTTTTTTGGCCAATAATAAGGTTGTGTACCCAGTTCCCCCAAAATACGTAACCTTTCTCTCTTTCTCTCTCATCCGTGAAGATGTTACAGCTCAACCTCATGGTGGCTTGGTCCTCTGTCTCTCCTAGAGATGGCAATTTGGACCCGATTTTAGGGGCCCCGACCCTCCCCGACCCTAACGGGGAGGGGATTCCCCGATAAAAACGGGGAAAGGGGCGGGGATGGGGATGAAAAAAATCCCCGTAGTCGGGGACAGGTCGGGGACGGGGATACATATTTCCCCGCCCCGCCCCTCCCCTCCCCTCCCCTCCCCGCCCCGCCCCGCCCCGCCCCGCTCCTCCCCTCCCCTCCCCTCCCCTCCCCGCCCCGGCCCGGCCCGGCCCATCCCCTCCCCACCCCACCCCTTAAATATAATATATTAATATAATAATTTCTAAACTATTAAGTTCTAGAAAATTTTACATTATGATTTATTAAAACTATAACTTTAATTTTACTAATTTTTGAATTATCAATTATCAGCTTTTTCTAATTTCTGAACTATTAATCTAATATATTAAAAAGACCCTAGAATCTCATTATCATAAAATGCAAATGCACCAAATTAATTTTATTTCAACTTCAAAACTTAGTTAGTCAATCCACCAGGTTTTACACAAAAAAAAATAAATTATAAATTTGATAAAATCAATTGAAGTTAATGAAAAGTGTTAAATTTAATGTTATTATAAAATTACTCTAAATCACATACATGAAAAGCTACTAATGAAGAGATTAATTATTGCATATTGTTAGATTTTATGAAAACTTTGTATTTGAACTAAAATAATAATGAATATTTTGTAGCTCTTGTAACAAGTGATATTTTGGGAGAATATGATTTATTTTATTTATTGAAATACATAAAAAAGTTAAAATTTATATTTACGGGTATTCGGAGGGGATTTTTCCCCGCGGGGATGGGGAGGGGATTTTTCCCCGCGGGGACGGGGCGGGGATGGGGAGGGGATTTTTCCCCACGGGGACGGGGCGGGGATGGGGAGGGGATTTTTCCCCGCGGGGACGGGGAGGGGATGGGGAGGGGATTTTCCTTCGCGGGGAGGGGACGGGGATTATTTTTTATCCCCGTAACGGGGACGGGGCGGGGACGGGGATTGATATCCCCTACGGGGATTGATATCCCCTACGGGGATGGGGACGGGGATTGATATCCCCTCCCCGCCCCTCCCCATTGCCATCCCTAGTCTCTCCGCAACCTCGACATTCCGCTGAATAGTTGAAAGAGAATGGATTTAAACAGCCTTTTGAAAGACTTTGATTTGGAACACAAGAATCCCTCGGAGGATGCCTTGAGACGCTGGAGATCTGCCGTCTCTATCGTCAAGAACCGCCGTCGACGGTTCCTCTACGTCGCCGATCTTGCCAGACGTGCTGAGGCCGAAAAGACAAAACGCAATATACAGGTTCTCTTTTACCGCTGCCTTTATTTTTCTCACTATAATTCGAGCATAGTTATTTATTTTTCTAAACTTTCTATCATTTCCTCTGCAACTACATGGAAAAGTCCAGAAACAGTCCAAATCCAGGCTAATCTCTCCTCTACGTCCTTTTTCCCTAATTTAATGCAACCTATCTACTTTGATTTTTAGCCACAGTTATGCGATAGAGAGATTTAAAATCAAATTTGACTACTTGTGTTATTCTTTTCCCTTATTTTTAACACTAAAGCGTACTTTACCTTCACATAAATTATATTGTCCCATTGTTTTTCTCGGTAAACAAACAAAGGTACGCGTTTTTTAAATAACCGTACAAATTCGTTGACGGGCTTCTAAAGATGGAAATAATCTTCAGCACGCCACACCGGAGTTTGTGCTCCGCTGCCATTATCATGTAATATGTAATAGAGAAATAGAAATTTATACCCTTATTTTAATTCGTGTATATATATGTCATTCATTTTAAAACTTAAATAAATATATCACAACAATAATTTATTTCTCTAAAATATCCCTTTTTAATCTTTCATATAGAAAGTCTCTCTGTTTCTTTGTAATTTTTTCTCTCTTCTTTTTCATCTTTTAAGTGATAAAGGAATCATGCAAAGAGATCCTGTCTTTTTGAAATTGTACTGTAAAAAATAGAATAAGTGCTTCAAAAACAAAAGAAAGAAAAAAAAACTAAAAAGGGAAATGAATTTCAGATTAAGAATTCTTCAAAGTAAGGATGTAAAAAAAAAATTGAAACTTTTAAAAGTAAGGATATAAAAAAAATAGAATTTGACACTTTTAGCCTTTTTTTTTTTACTGTGTATATATATATGTCACTCATTCTAAAAGTTAAACAAATATATCACAATAATAATCTACTTTTCTAAAATACCCTTATTGAAATGACTCATGTAAAGATTTTTTTTTTTCTCTTCTTCCTCAATTGAGAAAGGAATCCTTACAGCATGAAAAAGATAAAATAAAATATTAATGGAAAAAGACATGTGATTGAACAATAAAACCCGTGAGAAATCCATTATAAAATATTCAATTTGGACATAAGAGAGGGAGAGATGAAAATTGCTAAATTTATTAAGAGAATTAACATCTGTTGTAAAGACTTCATAACAAAATCATTCACGTTCAGGTGAGTATTGACTTATCCCGTATGTTATGTGTTTTCTTTATAAATAATTGAAAATGAAATAAGTATGGTATATTCATATTCATAATAACTTCATGTAAAATTTAACTTTATTGTGATTTCATGTTGTTAGATTATTTAATGTTATTATTTCATATTGTTTCAATTGTTTAAAGTTGTTATTATTGTTTAATGTTGTTGTGATGGTTATAAAATACGAAAATACAACCCGAAAAAATTCCAGATGATTAACAGGACGCCAAACCCCTTGGGCTCCAGTGAATTTATTTATTTTTTTTCTGTTTTCTTCCATTGCACTCAATTTTTTTATTTTTTATATTTGTTTGTTCCAATTTGGAGCTTGTGTGTATTTTTTTTTGTCTTGACAGAGAGTTACGTAAAAAATTACGAAATTACCACTGTCATTTTTTTCATGTTTTTTATTGTCTTGTCTTGATAAATTTTTGTGTATCACTTGATGATATGATAGTTTAATGTGTTATAAATATTTATCTATAAAGCTTGATTGCATTGGTATTACATTTGGGGTTTAATTTGAAAAAATGGTAAAGTAGTATAATTTGGAGTTTTTATGTTTTTTAGGTTTATTTTTAGTCATGATAGAAAAAGCTGCATTTAAGATTCGCTATGGAGGCTAATGGATTGAAGGTGCTGATAATGTCGCAAAATATATTGGTGGGAATGAGATAGGGATTTGTATTGACACAAATGTTGATTTTGAAAGATTCATTGCAAGAATCAGCTATCGTCTAAGACTCGATCAAAGTCAGTCAAACGTGTGTGTATTTACACTAGGTGATATAGGTCTAATGAAGATTGTAAATGATGATGATGTGGAGTTTTTTATGGTTGTAGCAAAAAGTTCACAAGAATACACAAAACTTTCTGTTACTAAGACTCAAATTAACGAAAGGGACAATCAACAAAGCGAAGATGTTCATGAGGAAGAAAAGGAAAATCATCCGACATATGAGTGGGCACATCTATAAAGTTTTCAAGAGTTTGGTGGGAATTATGGTTTTGAAGATGATAATGACGACGACATGGATGAGGATTATGAAGTAGAAAGTAATGAGGAGGAGGAGGATGATGATGATGAAGATGAAAAATTCTCGGGTTTTGATGACGACATATACGGTGTTTCGAGCCAAGACGTTGGCAGAAGTCAAAGTCATGCTTGTTACGATGGGGCTGAATGTAGCACAAGACGTCATGACTTTATGAATATTGGAGCATATCCAAGTCACATCCATAATCCAAATCCATTTCAATAGGTTCCTACGCCTGTTGTTGATGTTGAGAATTTAGATATTACTAACCCGACAACATAAAGGGGCAACCATTTACAAGTAATGGGTTTTTATAACTTTAAGACATAATTAAAAGCATTATTTCAAACGTATGCGTTAGAGACAGGAATTCAATTGAAGGTTGGTCACTTCAATAACATATGGTATGAGCTTAAGTGCGTACACTCACAATGTAAATGGCGGGCACGAGCGACGAGAGAGCAAGATAGAGAGTATTGGGTTTTACGACGTATGGACAAGACTCACACTTGTCTTTTGGATCAAATATTGCCACATCATAGACAAGCTGATACAGAATCGTTAGGTAATATATTTAAGTCAATGTTTGTGGTTGATCGTATTTATCACCTAAAGGAAATTATTTTAGACATGGCAGATAGGTACCAAATTGACATATCCTACAAGCAAGCATGACATGCCAAAATATATGCAATAAATGCACTACGGGGATCTCCAGAAGAGTCTTTCGGTATATTATGCAAGTACTGTTATAATTTGGAGCTTAAGAACCTAATAACTATGGCACGTATTGATGTCGATCCGAAAAATAGGTTCAAGTTTTTTTTCATGTGTATGGGGTGTTTTATAAGAGGGTTCCAAAAATTTTGCCTATCACCATATTAGTAGAGTTACTTCGAAGTACAATGCAACATTGGTTTTTCAATAAGTGAAACATGGTTGGTTCGTATGACAAAATTTTAATGATGTTTCTGTTTTTTCATCACATTTATTTTAGTTATTTTTTGCAGGTGAGAGATCTCACTCGTTGACATTATGAGCTAAGGACAGGCTTGCTTGACATGTGTTCAAATCTGCCAACATGGTTGTTAAACCAATCAACATGCAACAATACGAAGTTCATGATTCACGATAACAAATGTTCATCGTGAATCTTTTATATCGAACGTGTGATTGTGGAAAATTTCAACATTCCTAAATTTCGTGTGCACACGTTGTAGCTATAACAATGTATAATAACCTAACGGACTGTGTAGGCTGGGTCAGTACATACTACTCTACTGAATATTTATGTAGGGTGTACGAAGAAGATATTAATCCACTAGGGGATCAATCAACTTGGGCACCGTCAAATATGTATGTGATTTATCCTCTAGTGATGGAGCAATGAAGGTCCGATCGCCCTTCCAATCATGCAAGAAGACCTTCACAAGGCAAGAAAGTTTGACAATAATACTGTAGCCGATGTCATCAACCTGGTCATACTCATTTGAAATGTCAGAGTCTAGCTCTAGTGTATGTGGTTAGCTCGTCCCGCACACCAAGTAGCACACGAAATTGAGGTTGTCGTACTCACGGTGCAACCTATACGGTTGAATAGGTTATCATGATTAATTTACCTATTGGGTTTTGTACATGTATGTGATGACAATAGATTTTAATGTATTGCATGTTTAATTTTATGTAATTTATCTATTAGGTTTTGTACAAAATTTAATATATTAAATTTTATTATTATTTTTATTCAAACTCTTACATGTATGCGATGACAATGGATTAAAATAGTTAAATGGAATTACCATAACATATATTTGTTAGACTATCATTTTATGTATATATTTAAATTTTTTCCCATACCATACATCATTAAAACAATAATAAAATACACCATACAAACAATAATAAAATGACATCATTCAAACAACAATAAAATACATCATTCAAACAATAATAAAATGATATCATTCAAACAATAATAAAATATATCATTTAAACAATAATAAAATGACATCCAATTCATATGCATGTCCGTTCATCCATGCCTTAATCAAATTTCTCGAAGCGTGCATTTTCACAATCCAATTGAATTTAATAAATACAACAAATTAAGTAAAGTTTGCTGACATATAAATAAACTCATAAACACTAAATACTTACTAAGGACCCTTTCTTGGAATATGGTTGTAGTCACGAGCTTTCTTAACCTCCTGGAATATGTCGATGTGAAATTAAATGGCCGATATCGGGCAAGGTATTCCATAAATATAAGTAAAAAAATGCCACAATCTCCGCTTCCAACATCTTGTTTCGGCACATCACGAACACACTTGTATTGTAATGTCAGTGGAGTATCTGGCGGTTGAATTTCCTTTGATGTATAAAAATTACTCACCTTCATTAGGTGTGTCAATGCCCTATATGACATCATTAACTTTTTCACCGTCCCTAAGCTAGTGGTATATTAGACAGAGTCGTATACATACAACTTCCAATCATCGATATCCAATACGCCACACACCCAATGTTGGTTGCCAAAGTTGAGAGGAATGAATACCTACCGACCAATGAAGAGAAATAAGTATCAATAATCAATTTTATCATAAACAACTTACAGTTGTACACCACCTTGTCAACACTACTCCATGGCCGAAAGAATTCAGTTGGTTGTTGACGTGAGATGCCATTGATTTGATCTAGGAAAATTGTGGGTCACTCCATATTTGCACCCAACCGTTCAAACTCGTTGTAACACTATGGGAGAAGTCCAACAAACTGGGTCGAAACAGTCATCCAATTATCATCTGGAAAAGATTTACGGAGCATACCATAAAAGTTTTGATATGTTGTGTACACAGATAAATCATATCATAAGTTAAAAGTGATAACTAATATACACAAATACAAAAGAAAGGTACATACCGTGTTTTCCAACCATTTCCCTAGTGTTACAATTTGGGTCCACCATGGTTTGGGCATATAGACAATCGTTCCGGTTGGTCCCCCGAGGAAGACATGTCGAGTGTCATTATTTGACTTTTGATGGTACCATAATGTGAACTCTGTATAAGCCTCAACCTATCGCGGGCTAGATGACGACCCTCAGTTATGGGTTGTTTGTTTTTTTTTTCCCTTATTTGGATCTGTGAATGGACTTACCAACTGTTTCCCTTTTCGCAGTACACGTCTGAAAGCTGACATTTTTTTAGTTATCGTCAGCTTCTGAACAGATGTTGGTTGGTCCTACACTTGTTGTTGGATATCATTGTCTGATGATTCGTTTAACTGAGAAAAGTTCACAAATTTATGTTTATCATTATTTTATAATTAAGTAATTGAAAATAAAAATTAAGTAATACTGATTCTGATGCCTGAACATAAAAATCCTCAAGTTCGACCATTTGATTATTTAATGATGTCATTTTTTCCTGTATCTCCCCCTGAAGCATCGATGTTTGTTGTTGTCATTGGTCTTGTATCTCCCCCTGAAACATCAATGTTTGTTGTTGTCATTGGTCCTATATCTCCCCCGAAACATCGATGTTTGTTGTTGCTAATAGGATTGCAGCGTGTTGGGCCAATTGTTGTTGTATCTGAAAGCTGATATCTCTTCCATGTTCCATTAAGATTTGTTGAAGACGGTCGTATGATACACCATTGTACGACGTCCTGTGAACCGAGTGTCTTACAGGCTCGTTTATTTGGTGCTCTCGAGAATGGGAGGCACGGGAAGTAGACATCCATGGTGGGGAAACACGTACATTAGGTGTGTCTTTATATGACTCTTGGGGGTATGTTGTGTGAGAGAATGACATATGTAGAGGGGATGTATGTCCAATACGAGACGTCTTAGGAACCACGGGTTTGACACCTTTTGATGAAGAAATTCGTACAGAAGCAGTGGAAGACGATGAAGACCCTCTAGGGGCTATCTGAAAGGCAATAATACGGTTTGACTGGATGACATCATCATCGTCTAAATTTATAGACGGTACCTATTCTCCCATAAACTCCAAAGCTCGAATATACCACTCAGAGTAATGCTCAATTTCGATCGGATGTAATACAATTGTAATCTCCTCCTAGAACATGAAAGAAATTTATAAAAATTAATGAAATACAAAACGGAATAATAAAATATAAATGAGCAACATACCGGAGAAACGTCCCAAAGTATTGATATGTCATCCCATATAGGTAGTACAAATGTTTTCCATTTTAGGATACAGAGGATTCGATCATTTGTTTCTAAACAGATATAAGGCGATAGATTCTGAATCGTCTCATAAATCAAATACTACACAATGTACAACATTTATGGTTAGTATTTACAATAGTCATTATGAATGTAAACTTTATCTATTATATGATACTTACTTGAAAAGCAATTGGGTATCCCAAAATACTGTAACTGAGAAGTGGGAGTGGACTTGTGTACGACGGGTAATGTTCAACACAATATTGATATTTGTTATGTATACCTTTTCGTATTGAGTCGATTGTTTTATTTCATGTCAGTGTTCCCCATGGGTATCGATTAAATGCATCTAAATTGTTCACTAAATGCAAAAAACGATCAAGTACTTTGGTTCTGTTGTCCGCCCTTAATAATCTTGTAAATGCGTAATACAAGACTGCAAACTTCACTACATCGTCATCATTGTCTCCCCAAACTTCATTGTCGAATGCTTGCTCGATCTCCCCATGAGAACACAATCTGTGAATGTTCGGGAAGTATTTCTCTCTCAATCGAGGCATATCCGTGCAATCAACATAATTGGACACGTCCATGTCCTACCCGAAAATCAAATTAGTGACGAGTGCAAACTCAACAAGGTTGAATCGGAATTCAACACCATTTATTCTGAACCACATTTCTTTATCTAGGTTTCAGCGATTGATCATACGTAATAACATTGCTTGAATAAAAATGACACTGAACCGTGGCTCTGCCAAATCTAATAAATGTCCAAAACAAGTTGTCCGAAAAATGGCTCTTTGAGTAAACGTTAGTTTATTCATAATTATAGTCACAGTGTCCATTTTTGTTCGAAGCGACGTGCACACAGAATCTGTATGCATGGTGGAATCTGTACGCCTCCTCTTGATAGTTGATTGCAAATGCCTAAAAATATATATTAATTCCTTAAATTACATTAATGAAAGAAACTAGATTATTATTATTAAGTTAACCACCTTGTGATGGATGATAAATTTTAGTTGTATGTTTTTTCTTATAACCAGAGAGCTAATTTGTTATAGATTTCCCTTCAACAGTATAACGATTTTGTAAAACCAAATGCATCTTTTTCAATAAGATAGATGTCACAACAAAAACATAGCATGTATAAGATGCAAAACAACGTAAATTGTATAAACATGTCTTAAAAATTCAAAAAGCAATAACTTACCAGATTCATGTATTAGAATTTGTATCGCTTTAACATAACACAATTTCTTCTTCACATCACTACAATAATTAGTTATGCACATACTATATAGATAGAAAGATATAACCAAAAAAATAATAATAATTAAAAAATTCTCAATTTAAAATAAAAACTTCAAAGATTTTTTCTCAATTTAATTTTTTATCTCTTTCTTCTACATTTTAAAATAACTATAAATTATGTTAAACTACATAATCTAACCCGTAAAAAAATTGCTAAATGTTTTATACATGAAAAAAGGACAAAAATTGTTAAATTATGCTAAACTACATAATCTAACCCATAAAACAAAAATCTTTGAAAATATATATTATTAAATTTGATATAACGAAACATAACCTGTCTTCCTGTCATTACTTTGATAGTATCGACGGTCGATGAAGCTATTTGTTGAATTTTTTTCGTGAATGACAAAATAACCCGATGATCTATGTGGAATCAAACAATTTGAGAGAAAAATATAGAAGCAAGCAACTAAACACTTTTGCGGAAAAAAAATTGCCAACACTTGCACATATATATTTCCAAGCAAACAAAATGTTCCACGGGAAAGATAAGAAGGAGAGCATGAGGAATATATTGAGACATGATAGCTAATGAATTATTAAAGTAAATGCACTATTCATGTCAGTGCATTATTCATATATATTCATTATAATACTCTACATTTATGCATTCCTTATAATATTTTCATTGTACTTGTAGAAAATACTCCACATTTATGCACTATTCATGTCAATAATTTTAACTTTATGTTAGGACATTATTTTATTTGGAAGTACTTTTTTAAAAAATTATGCATAACAATAGAACCTTTAAAAGTTAAGAAGATTAAAATAAACGGGTTGGTGTTGATGTCAACCCTTTTTTATTTTAGCAAGAAAGGGTTGGCCAACGCCAACCCTTTTATTTTATTTTATAAAGGGGTAGGCCCATGCTAATCCTTGCATTTTTATTGCAAACACATGAGAGAATATTGCAGAAGAATCTTGCAGGGAATAAATTGACTTGCAGGGAATTATTGGTGCAATAGTATTCACGTAATTCATCTTTAATATATATATATACATAGCATAGATATAACACATCTATCTTAAACATATCATAAACGAGAGAGAGATCTATACTTTGCACGAAAAAAATTATATTATATTTATATCAGTTTTAGAATTCCCACAAATAACCATAAAATATATTATATTATATCAATATGGAGTTCAACATTTTCATAATTTGGACATAAAATTCAATTACTATGACCAACTTCCGAACCATCCTTAGCTTGAGATTTATACAATTTAAAACATGACATCTTGATAATCAAACGCTCTCCATATTTATAGGGATTCGATCTCCACCAATCAGATTGAGAAAAAAACATTTTCTCTATCTCTAACAATATTAGGAGTAACTTTATCTAAGATAAAGTTATTATAATGTTTGCAATAGCCTACATGCCTTGCACTTCGTTGATTTTGGAAAATAGAGAAAAATATTGACTTTCTTATATTCATTACAATTCTGCGTTCTTCAACAAACTGTAATTCATCCACACATTACCAATAATTCTTGAATTTCTTATCTCGGACAAGATCAAAAATTATTGAAGTTCAATAATCTGGTAATGACTTTAGTAATCCAACTATCCTCTATTTTTTAGTTAATTTTATACCTTTGTCTTTTAAATCACAATATCTCTTATGCATGACACCAAGATGAGTGAAAAGGTTATGTACTGGATTCATCTTATAGTTCAGATAGTAGTTCTTAGTCAACATGTTCACCATATATACGAGCAACAAATAGAGAATAATAAATTATACATACATAACAATATAAATATTTTCTCTAAACAAAAAATATATATTTATTTAAAATATAAATAAATTAAGCTAAAATTCAATAATAAGGCGTCGCCAACCCCTTATGTTTTCCAAATCTTTCCAGCCAAAATCAGTTTTCTGACGGTTTTTTCATTTTTAAAATTGAACTAATTGGCTAATCAACAATATTATTAAAATTGCAATATTTAACAATATTTTGATTTACTTAATTGAATTCTGATAGAATTAAATTGAAGTGATTTAGACTGAATCCAAATTGAAATAATTTTGGTATAATACAATACACATACATTTATGCTAAGGTTTTTTAGAAAACCTTACATATTGTCCTGCCATTATTTCGTCTCTGCAAATCCAACAAGTTTCGTCGGCCGATTGGTCAATGAAATTTTTTTTCGTGCAAAGTATAAATCGCTCTCTCGTTTATGATATGTTTAAGATAGATGTGCTATATCTATGCTATGTATATATATATATATATATATTAAAGATGAATCACGTGAATACTATTGCGTCAATAATTCCCTGCAAGTCAATTTATTCCCTCCGAGATTCTTCTGTAATATTCTCTCATGTTTCTGCAATAAAAATGCAAGGATAGGCATGGGACCACCCCTTTATAAAATAAAATAAAAGGGTTGGCATTGGCCAACCCTTTCTTGCTAAAATAAAAAAAGAGTTGGTGTCAACACCAACCCGTTTATTTTAATCTTCTTAACTTTTAAAGGTTCTACTGTTATGCAGAATTTTTTTAAAAAGTACTTCCAGATGAAATAATGTCCTAACATAAAGTTAAAATTATTGACATGAATAGTGCATAAATGTGGAGTATTATAATGAATATATATGAATAATGCATTGACATGAATAGTGCACTTACTTTAATAATTCACTGGCTACCATGTCTCAATATATTCCTGATGCTCTCCTTCTTATCTTTCCCGTGGAACATTTTGTTTGCTTGGAAATATATATGTGCCAGTGTTGGCAAATTTTTTTTCGCAAAAGTGTTTAGTTGCTTGCTTCCATATTTTCTCTAAAATTGTTTGATTCCGCATAGATCATCGGGTTATTTTCTCGTTCACCAAGAAAATTCAACAAATAGTTTCATCGACCATCGATACTATCAACGTAATGGCAAGAAGACAGGTTAAGTTTCGTTATATCAAATTTAATAATATATATTTTCAATGATTTTTTTTTGTGGGTTAGATTAATAATATGATCAAATTTTTTTTTTGTGGGTTAAATTATGTAATTTAGCAATTTTTGTCCTTTTTTCATGTATAAAACATTTAACAATTTTTTTGTGAGTTAGATTATGTGGTTTAACATAATTTACAATTATTTTAAAATGTAAAAGAAAGAGATAAAAAATTAAATTCAGAAAAAATCTTTAAAGTTTTTATTTTAAATTGAGAATTTTTTAATTATTATTATTTTTTTGGTTATATCTTTCTATCTATATAGTATGTGCATCACTGATTATTGTAGTGATGTGAAGAAGAAATTGTGTTATGTTAAAGCGGTACAAATTCTAATACATGAATTTGGTAAGTTATTGCTTTTTGAATTTTTAAGACATGTTTGTACAGTTTACGTTGTTTTGCATCTTATACATGCCATGTTTTTATTGTGACATCTACCTTATTGAAAAAGATGTATTTGGTTTTAAAAAATCGCTACGCTGTTGAGGGGAAATTTACAAAAAAAACATACAACTAAAATTTCTCATCCATCACAAGGTGGATAATTTAATAATAATACTCCAGTTTCTTTCATTAATGTAATTTAAGAAATTAATATATATTTTCAAGGATTTGCAATTAACTATCAAGAGAGAGCGTACAGATTCCACCATGCATATAGATTTCGTGTGCACATGTCGCTTCGGACAAAAATGGACACTGTGACTATAATTAGGAATAAACTAATGTTTACTCAAAGAGTCATTTTTCAAACAACTTGTTTTGGACATTTATTAGATTTGGCAGAGCCACGGTTCAATGTCGTTTTTGTTCAAACAATGTTATTACGTATGATTAACCGCGGGAACCCAGACAAAGAAATGTGGTTCAGAATAAATGGTGTTGAATTCCGATTCAACCCTGTTGAGTTTGCACTTGCCACTGGTTTGATTTTCGGGGAGGACATGGACGTGTCCAATTATGTTGATTGTACGGATACGCCTCGATTGAGAAAGAAATACTTCTCGAACATTCACAGGTTGTGTTCTCATGGGGAGATCAAGCAAGCATTCGACATTGAAGACGATGTAGTGAAGTTTGCAGTCTTGTATTACGCATTTACAGGATTATTAGGGGCAGACAACAGAACCAAAGTACTTGATCGTTTTTTGCATTTAGCGAACAATTTAGATGCATTTAGTCAATACCCATGGGGAACACTGACATGGAATAAAACAGTTGATTCGATACGAAAAGGTTTACATAACAAATATCAATATTGTGTTGAACATTACCTGCCGTACACAAGTTTGCTCCCACTTCTCTGTTACAGTATTTTGGGATACCCGATTATTTTTCAAGTATTATATAATAGATAAAATTTACATTCATAATGACTATTGTAAATAGTAACCATAAATGTTGTACATTGTGTAGTATTGGATTTATGAGACGATTCAGAATCATCGTCTTATATCCGTTTGGAAGCAAATGATCGAATCCCCCATATCTTAAAATGAAAAACAGTTGTACTATCTACATGGGATGACATATCTATACTTTGGGACATTTCTCCAGTATGTTGCTCATTTATATTTTATTATTTCGTTTTGTATTTCATTAATTTTTATAAATTTCTTTCATGTTCTAGGAGGAGATTACAATTGTATTACATCCGACCGAGATTGAACGTTACTCTGAATGGTATATTCAAGCTTTGGAGTTTATAGGAGAATAGACACCATCTACAGATTTAGACGATGATGATGCCATCCATTCAAACCATCCTATTGCCTTTCAGATAGCCCCCAGAGGGTCTTCATCATCTTTCACTGCTTTCGTACGAATTTCTTCATCAAGAGGTGTTAGACCCATGGTTCCTAGGACGTCTTGTATTGGACATACATCCCCTCCATAAATGTTATCCTCTCGCACAACATACCTCTGAGAGTCATATAGGGACATACCTAATGTACATGTTTCCTTACCACGGATGTCTACTTCCCGCGCCTCCCATTCTTGAGAGCACCAGATAAACGAGTCTGCAAGACAATTGGTCCACGGGAAGTCGTACAGTGGTATATTATATGACCGTCTTCAACAAATCTTAATGGAACATGGAAGAGGCATTAGCTCTCAGATACAGTAGCAATTGGACCAGCATGCTACAATGATGCGTGTGGAGTGGGAGCGACAGTCATCTACGTTTCATGAAGAGATGCAATCCTATTGACAACAACAAACATCGATGTTTCGGGGGAGATATAAGACCAATGGCAATAACGAACATCGATGTTTCGGAGGGAGATACATGACCAATGGCAACAACAAATATCGATGCTTCAGGGGATATGCAGGAAAAAATGACATCATTAAATAATCAAATTGTCAGACTTGAGGATTCTTATATTCAGGTATTAGAATCAGTACAGGTTATTATCCACCATACTTAATTTTTATTTTCAATTAGTTGTATTACTTAATTTTTATTTTCAATTACTTAATTATAAAATAATGATAAACATAAATTTGTGAACTTTTTTAAGTTAGATGAATCATCAAATGATGATGTCTAACAACAAGTGTAGGACCAACCAGCAACTGTTCAAAAGTCGATGACAACTAAAAAAGTATCAGCTTTCGGACGTGTACTACAAAAAGGGAAAAGTTGGTAAGTCCATTCACAGATCCAAATAAGGGAAAAAAGAACAAACCCATAACTGAGGGTCATCATCTGGACCCGCGATTGGCTGTGGCTTATACAGAGTTCACATTATGGTACCATCAAGCGTCAAATAATGACACTCGACATGTCTTCCTCGGGGGACCAACCAGAATGACTGCCTATATGCCCAAACCATGGTAGACCCAAATTGTAACACTAGGGCAATGGTTAGAAAACACGGTATGTACCCTTCCTTTGTATTTGTTCATATTAGTTATCATTTTCAATTTATGATGTGATTTATCTGTGTACACAACATATTGAAGCTTTTATGGGTATACTTCGTAAATCTTTTCTAGATGATAATTGGATGAATGTTTCGACCCAGTTTGTTGGACTTCTCCTATAGTGTTATAATGAGTTTAAACAGTTGGATGCAAATATGGAGTGGCCCACAATTTTCCTAGATCAAATCAACGACATCTCACGTCAACAGTCAATTAAATTCTTTCGGCCATGAAATTTGGGAATGTTGAAATTTTCCACAATCACACTTTTGATAAAAAAAATTCATGATGAACACTTGTTGTCGTGAATTATGAACTTCGTATTGTTGCATGTTGATTGGTGTAACAATCATGTTGGCAGATTTAAACACAGGGCAAAGGACTATTTCCCACCCATGTTTTAGTCGTTTCTCAATCATATACCCACACCAGATGAAAAACCCAATCACCCACCCAAAATTTAATCTGTTTGTTCCACCCACATGTTTTTCAGTTAGATTAAGGGGCAAATTAGTAATTTCATCAATAATATTAAATAATTAAAATTTTATCTCATTTTTCCCTCTTTAATTTGAAAAACTAACATTTGTCCCCTGAATTAAGTTTTAAAAAATTTACTTTTCCTCCCTGAAATGCAGCCACTTTTTCCGGCGACGGCTGAGAAGATTTCGTCCAAAGGTCGACCACCTTTGGATGACGATCGTCATCCAAGAAGGACGATCATCTTCCAGAACGGTCGATCGTCGTCCAGAACGGTCGACCATCGTCCAGAACGGTCGACGCTTCATCCAGATCTGGATGACACTTCGTTGTCCAGATCTCGATGACAAATCATCGTCCATTCTAGACGACGAAGAGTCGTCCATTCTGGATGACGAAGCGTCGTCCAGTCTGGACAACCGAGCGTCGTCCAGAGAATAGACGACGCTCCGTCATCCAGAGAATGGATGATCGTAGTCCATTCCAGGGACGAGCGTCATCCAGAGAATGGACGAGCCCTCGTCACTCTCCATCCAGCCACGTTATCGCCGGTGGCCGGAGGGAAAATGAAAAAAAATTAGGGATTTGAGGGGGTGAAAGTCACTTTTTAAAGTTTAGGGATGAGGGTAAAGTGTAACTTTTAAAATCGGAGGGGGAAAATGCGATCGAATTAAATCAGTGGAATATAAACAGTAAAATGATGGTTTTATCCCTCTATTTAACGGAAAATTTAACGGCAGATGTGGGTGGAAACAAATGGATTAAATTTTGGGTGGGTGATTGGGTTTTTCATCTGGAGTGGGTATGTGATTGAGAAACGGCTAAAACATGGGTGGGAAATAGTCCTTTTCCCTTAAACACATGTCGAGCAAGCTTGTCCTCAGCTTATGGTGTTAACGGGGGAGATCTCTCACCTGCAAAAAACAACTAAAATAAATGTGATGAAAAAACAGAAACATCATTAAAATTTTAGTCATACGAACCAGCCATGTTTCTCTTATTGAAAAACCAATGTTGCATTGTGCTTCGAAGAAACTTTACCAATATGGTGATAGGCAAAGTGCGAGCAGTCCGTGTCAAAGCATTGAAGGACTCAACAATATTGGTTGTCATAATATTATACTGTCATCCTCCAAAGTGGGCACGCACCCATCTTTCATACCCAATGTCGGTCAAATAGGCTACTGTAGTGGGATTTACTCTAGCAATTCTACTCATAGCAGCTTGAAAGTCCGTGAGACGATATGCCTTAGCAGCTTTCCAAAATAGTCCTTCAATATGTTTAGTTTTTTTGAACTACGAACGCATGTTACCCTTTATGTGGTAATTACAAAACCCATGACGAGCATGAGGCATTACGTTCGCGACCGACATAATTATTGAATGATGACGATCAGAAATAATGGCCAAATCCAATAAATCACCAATGCACATGCTAAGTTATGTTAAAAAGGGTGTCCATGTATATATTCCCTCTTTGTGCCCAATATCGAATGCGAGTGGGTAAATTTGATTATTACCGTCCTTCGTAACAACAATGAAAATAGACCCAAGATACTTTCCTTTTAATTGTGAAGCATCAATGCATATCACCAAGCGGCAGAATTATTGGAACCCTCTTATAGAACACCTCATACACATGAAAAAAAACTTGAACCTATTTTTCGGATCGACATTAATACGTGCCATAGTTCGTAGGTTCTTAAGCTCCAAATTATAACAGCACTCGCATAATATACCGAAAGATTTTTTCAGAGATCCTCGTAGTGCATTTATTGCATATGTTTTGGTACGTTATGCTTGCGTGTAGGATATGTCAATTCGGTACCTATCTGCCATGTCTGAAATAAATTCCTTTGGTCAAAACATAAGATCAACCATAAACATTGACTTAAGTATGTTACCTAACGATTCTACACCAGCTTGTCTGTGATGTGATAATATTTGATCCCGCGGACAAGTGTGGGTCTTGTCCATACATCGTAAGACCCAATAGTCTTCGTCTTGCTCTCTTGTTGCTCGTGCCCGCCATTACATTGTGGGTATACGCACTTAAGCTCATACCGTATGTTATTAGAGTAACCAACCTTCGATTGAATTCCTGTCTCTAAGGCGTACTTTCAAAATAATGCTCTCAATTCTACCTTGGAGTTATAAAAACCCATTACTTGTAAATGGTTGCCCTTTTGTATTGTCCGGTTAGTAATATCTACATTCTTAACATCAACAGCAGACTTAGGAACCCATTGAAATGGATTTGGATTATCGGTGTGACTTGGATATACTTCAATATTTATAAAGTCATGACGTCTTGTGCTATATTCAACCCTATCGTAACAAGCATGACTTTGACTTTTGCTAACGTCTTGGCTCGGAACACCGTATATGTCGTCATCAAACCCCAAGAATTCTTCGTCTTCATCATCATCATCCTTCTCTTCCTCATTACCTTCTATTTCATAATCCTCATCTATGTCGTCATCATTATCATCATCAACACCATAATTCCCACCAAACTCTTAAAACTTTATGGATGTGCCCACTCATCTATTCAATGATTTTTCCTTTCTTTCTCATGAACATCTTCGCCTTGTTGATTGTCCCTTCCGTCAATTTGACTCTCGGTAATAAAAAGTTTTGTGTATCCTTGTGAACTTCTTACTACAACCATCAAAAACTTCACATCATCATCGTCTACAATCTCTATTGGACCATATCACCTAGTGTAAATACGTGCACATTTGACTGACTTCGATCAAGTCTTAGACGATAGCTGATTCTTGCAATGAATTCTTCAAAATCAACATTTGTGTCAATACAAATCCTTCTCTCATTCCTACCAACATATCTTGCGACATTATCATCACCTTCAACCTATTGGCCTCCATAGCGAATCTTAAATGTAACTTTTTCCATCCTGACTAAAAAGAAACCTAGAAAACATAAAAACTTCAAATTATACTACTTTACCATTTTTTCAAATTAAGCCCCAAATGCAATACCAATGTAATCAAACTTCATATATAGGTATTTACAACACATTAAACTATCACATCATCAAGTGATGTACAAAAATTTATCAAGGCAAGATAATAAAAAACATGAAAAAAATGACAGTGGCAATTTCATAATTTTTTATGTAACGCTCTATCAAGATAAGAAAAACAATACACACACAAGTTCTAAATTGGAATAAACAAGCATAAAAAATAAAAGAATTGAGTGCAATGGAAGAAATCAGAAAAAAATAAATAAATTCACTGGGGCCTAGGGGGGTTGGCATTAATGCCAACCTGTTCATCATTTGGAATTTTTTTTGGGCTGTATTTTGGTATTTTATAGCCATCACAACAACATTAAACAATAATAACAACTTTAAACAATAGAAATAATATGAAATAATAACATTAAACAATCTAACAACATGAAATCACAATAAAGTTAAATTTTACATGACGTTATTATGAACATGAATATACTATACTTATTTCATTTTCAATTATTTATAAAGAAAACACATAACATACATGGTTAAGTCAACACTCACCTGAACGTGGATGATTTTGCTATGAAGTCTTTGCAGTAGATGTTGATTCTCTTAATAAATTTAGCAATTTTCGTCTCTCCCTCCCTTATGTCTAAGTTGAATATTTTATAATGGATTTCTCATGGGTTTTATTGTTCAATCGTATGTCTTCTTTCATTAATATTTGATTTTATCTTTTTCATGCTGCAGGGATTCCTTTCTCAGTTGAGGAAGAAAAGAGAAAAAGTTACAGAGAAAAAGAATTTCTGTTTAGGTCATTTCAAGAGGGATATTTTGAGGAAGTAGATTGTTGTTGTAATATATTTGTTTAAGCTTTAAAATGAGTGACATATATGTACACACAGTAAAAAAAAAGGCTACAAGTTTCAATTTTTCTATATAATATTGGATTTTGATTGTGTTTTTTTTTTTCTTTTAAAGGTTGATCGATGATCTTTTCTGAGAAGGGGAAACTTCTATTTATAAGAATAATATACTGGCGTTGTTTTCTCCATTCTAAAGCCCTTTGTCATTCCTCGAAGCTATTGAAAGCCATTCAAGTAATATTTCTATGCTATCAACAACGAAATTTTTGCTATTGGGGCCATTAGCAAAACTGTGACCATTCAACCATTTCTTTCAATTAACATCAATCACAAATTTCTTGCCTCTGATCTTCTTGGTAAATATGCAATTGTTGGATTTGATCTTATTCAAAAGTTTTTGAATAAGCTCATTTATCTTGGCTTTGATAGTTTACAATATACTCAACAATTTCTACCATGGAGTAAAATTCCCAATTACTTTCCCATCACCCCATTCGAAGCTTTTTGACAAAAAATTATTGAAGAATCATGTACCACTTCACATACAGATTTTCTTGCCAAGTGTGACAAACCTTTATGGAAAAAACCAGAATCTTTCATCACACTTCCTTTCAAGAAAAATGAAGATGCCAACCCTACAAAGGCTAGCCACTATGGTATAAATCCCGACCTTGCCCAACAAGCTGAACAGGAACTAGCCCAACTTAGACAAGAAGGCCTCATTAAGCCCACTCAATCTCCACGGGCTTATGCTACATTCTATATTAATAAACGTGCTAAACAAGTACGAGAAAAACTCAGGGTTGTAATCAATTACAAGCCTTTCAATAGTTTCCTCCAAGATGACAAGTTTCCCATACCCAATAAACAATACTTCTTCGTACACTTGACCCAAGCAAAAGTTCTTTCCAAGTTTGACTTAAAAGCTGATTTCTGGCAACTCGGTATCACTCCCGAAGACAGGCCGAAAACTACTTTCTCTCTCCCTGGTCATCGTTGCCAGTGGACTGTTATGTCTTTCGGCCTTAAAACTGTTGTATCCCTCTTCCAAAAGGCCCTTACAAAAATCTTCAGCACAATTCAAAACCAAGCCCTCATCTATATTGATGACATTTTATTTTCCCAAACTGACAACGACTATGTTGACCTCCTCACCCGTTTTCATAATCTAGTCAAGAATCATGGTATCATATTGTTTGAAAAGAAAATACTTTTAGCCCAAACCTCTATCGAATTTTTGGGAATGACCATTTCCAATGGTTGTTATGTCCCTCAACCCTACATCGTTATTCACTTGTAAGACTTTCAAGATGAAAACCTCTACATGAAACAAATCCAATAATTTCTTTGAATCGTAAATTATGTTTTTGAATTTGTTCCTTATCTTAGTAACCTTACTAAACCCTTTTACTAGTTACTCAAAAAAGATTCTTCTTCTTTGACAGATGTGCAAACCAAGTCAGTTAAAAAGCTCAAAGCCATTATTCCTCATTTACCTGCTCTCAAGATTCCTTCAGATGACATTCGAATCCTGTAGACAAATGCTAGCATTGAACATTGGTCAACCATTCTTCTAGAAGAACTTAATGGAAAGAAACACGTGTGTGGTTACAAAAGTGGACACTTCAAGCCTTCAGAACAACATTACCACTTTACCTTCAAAGAAATCTCAGTTGTTAAATGCGAAATTGAAAATTTTGAATTTCATTTAAGAGGACATCACTTCATTGTAGAGACAGACATGACTTTTTTTCCATCGATGCTAATGCCTAAATCCAAGAGATTACCACATCTATAACTCATGTGTCGGAATGAATGGTTTGCTAATTATTCCTTTAATGTCAGATATGTTAAAGGAAAGGATAATATCATGCCTGATTTTTTGTCTTGACCTACCTATAAAAAGCCTCCTAAGCCACTTACCTTCTACACTCCTCCACTCCATATCTATACCATGACCTCTACTAACCCTTTACCTCTTGGAATATCTGATTTACTACCAGAATTCCCTTCCATTTTCTTAACCTTACCTATTGATGAAAATGAAACCTTCAAGAACCTCATGTTCCAATACCAAACCAAAGCCATTCAAGAAACTGGTTCATATACCCTTGGTTTTATTGGTGTCCATCCAAATTTTCCTTACATCGTCCTGTTCTCAATCTGAAACCTTGCAAAGGATTTTACTTAGAATTCTCTTTGGTTTTTATGGTATTTACTTGCTAAGTATACTATTGCAGTTGAATTCTTAGTAAGTTTGATGCTCACATGGCTCAGTCAGATCAAGAATAGACCTTATGATCCAGAGCTCATTCTATTCAAGATTCTCCTGTAATGGTTTTACCATCTCCCTTAGTAGACCTACACATTTTTCCAATATCAATTGGACCACCAAAACTTTAATAAACCTACAGAAGCCTAGTACTTCATCCTATTTCTCACAAGGAAAGCCTAAGTCCCGAAATACCACAAAAAAGTTCTTTTCGAAACCAATATATATAAATATGCACATCTTCCATACAGTCTCTAGAAGTATCGCATAAAGTATGCCTAAGAATATCACAACTTTGAAAGGTCAATCATAGAAGCAAATGCAATCATCCCCCATCAAGTATGGCCTACCTTACAAATGATGTTGTTTGGGAAGAAAATTCTGCCTCTTATACAGCTCAGCTAGAAAAAGCAAAAGATTCTTTTTATGATGAACTCAATAAGCTACACAAATCGACAAGCTTCACTCAGACAACATATCAGGCCTCCATTCATATCAAGACATGGACATCTCTCCACAATTGTCCCTAAAATTATTACTATCCACTTGGCAAACACCCACTATTGAAGGAGAACTTCCTCCTATTTCAGTATATCCAGATGCACATCTTTCCACCTATCCTTATCATGATCAAGACTTTTCAGTATATCACTATCTACAGAAAGATTTCTTTCTTATATTTTGCACTCAGAGCTCATGTACACATAACCAAAACCATTTCGTGCTCCATGTTGATCCTTCTCTTGTTAGCGCACCAGTCTTTTATCTTAGAGATTCTCCTCCACATGACACTTCTCCCATCATGTATGATTTTTTCTCCCAACAGGAAGAATCCATTGAAGATATCGATTTCGATGCTGTCGATGCACTCATAGCTTATCATACCAAGTAGCTAGTTGTCTCTTTCTCTCATGGACCAGATACTCCCACGTCTCCTAGCGTGACCCTCTAATAATATTTTTATATTTGTCTTTACCTATTGACATTTTGTATAATTAAGTGTGTTTTATCTCAATCAGTCTACTTTATTTCAATCTTGTTTGCCACTTGTAGCAACAATAATGTATTGTGATGTAAGTGCTTACATTTTGGTGAGATGCTTTACAACTATTGCATCCACCTCTCTTGTAAAATTATTCCTATAAATAGAAGTTCCCTTCTCTCAGAAGGGATCATCGATAAACCTTTAAAAACAAAACACAAAAATTCCTCTATGTCTTCTCTCTCTGAGTAATATTGTTTAAGTCTTGGGTAAAAGTATTTAATCTCTTTGTAAAGAATTTTCAGTCAAACCTTTTTTACTACTAATCTTTACGAAAGTATGCTTTGTACTTGTCTTGGTACAATAAAAGATCCTATACATCAGAACTCGTATTAGTTGGTTCCCTGCTAAAACAAAATTGTCCAAACCTTAGTACTATAAAAGGTTAGGTTGAGTGTGAGTTGAGCAGTCTTAAGCCCATAAAAGGACCATTTTATGCCTGTTGAATGGTTTAGACTTCCTTGGGTCATAGTTTGGGTTATGAGTTCCTTGTTTCACTACCATATTCTTTAACATACTTTGGTCTAAGCCTTGATTGCTCTATAATTAATTTCTAACCAACTAGGGGTCACCCCCACACTTGGTATCAGAGCCAAACCTCTGTAGATTTTTCTCTTTAAGTATTACAGATTTTTGCCCAGACTTATTCTAATCATCCTGATGTCTTGTACAACCTCTACTCCGTAAAGTGAAACCCATATTGTCCTTACCCCCGCTACTTCTACTACTACTACTTTAACCAAACACTTTTCGATAAGATGGATAGTCTATATGAAATAAAATACATTGACAACGAATCTCATTTGCCAACTACAAATCTTACCTTTTTAAACCCTTACCATAATTACTTGAAGTCTCTTACTTTTCTTTGTCGTACCCTTAATGCTATTATCCATCCCTTTACTATTTAAATAAAGGAATACGTCCAAAATACTTCCTTTAGTAGTTACCAACTTCCTGCCACCATTGCAGAATAGTATATCACTTTAGAGTATACTTCCCAATTTACTTAGGAATGGATCTCGAAGGATATACTAACCTTCACTTTGGAGCCATCCGATTTGCTCTTACTTTCCATGGACGTAAATGACTTCCTACCACTTCAAGTATCACCTTTTTGGATACTAGATTCCTAATTTTGAACATACTAATTTGGGAACTGTCCAAACCACTATTAATTCTGATACTATTATGGTGACTTTATTCCCCAATTTTTGTATGTCATTACAAGATCCTTTCTTATGTCATGCCCTTAAATTTCAAGTATGAGTTATAGGTACTATTCCACAAGGCTAAACTCTCATGGCCATAATCCACTATCAACTAGTATACCAGGTTCAAAATTATTCCTTATATATTGCTACTCCTGATCACACCATGATGTAATCTTTTTAACAATAGATACTGATCGTAAGCCCTATTGTACTCTTGTTCCAAAACAGATTTTTAAAAATCAATTTAAAGCATTGATTCTGACGAAATGGTACACTACTTTTGAACAAATACAGATGACTGAAGTCTCTCCTATCCAGTACACAAAGCCCTAATTCACTCGCTCTTCCAGTGGCAGACTTTCTATTTTCTATGAATGACCTTCTTCTATAACCAAACAACCATCGTACTTTCCTACTCAATTTTCATGTACACCAATGGATGATGAGCCTCAAGTCAAAATTTATGGTTTTACCCCTAATGGTGAAACTATTTATTTGTTGCAACCACATGACCCCAAAAATCCTCAGTTTCGATATGTCTTATGTATTGAACACGTAGATCCTTATTCTTCTCACAATCGATGCCGCTTAGCCTGATCACAGTCTTCTTCATGCCCAAAAAAGATTGATACTCAATATCTTTTTTGGCAATGCTACAAAGCTAATGTTCCAGGCTATGATTTACTTGGTGAATCTTTTGGCTAATTTGACTATATGGTTTACCATAGTCAAGGTGATCCTCTTACTGATACGTTAGATTATGTCCCACCTACTGGTTGGAATGAATCTTTGAGCTTTTTCTATAATGATGATATTGATGATGAGCCTTTGAGTCCACCTCTAAGTTTCTCCTCTCTCAAAGGTTGCACTTTAAAACAAAAGCCCAGATGACAATGAAAACCAAAATCAAACCCTTTGGTTCCACATCATTCTCTTTCTCCAATTATGATGTTTCAACCTGTTGATTTCCCTCTTTTGGAGCAAGTTATAGATCTCATCCAACGTACCACTCAAGTATGGAAGGTTAAAGATCCCCAAACCATCAAACCTGATGGTACTCCTTAAAAAGTCAACCCTGGTGAATCTGTCCTTAATTGACAATCTCAAAAAACCCTAGCCCAGAATCAAGTACTATAGACCTTGCAACATACCACCCAACACATTGAGAAAATGTTGGACTCTTAAGACTATATGGTTATGAAGCCCATTGATGCTCTCAGGTTAAAAATCCAACAAGTCCATACAGACATCATGACTTACATTGACTAAAATATCCCTTTTCATTACCAACAACAGGATATGAACTCTCTTAAGGCCAAATTAGCCCATCTTAAAACCATGATCCAATAAAGCCCACAGGTTGTTATCCCTTAAGGCCCAATTAACCTATCTTGAACCCATTATCTTGATAGGATGATCGTACTTGTGAAGTAAAAGATTGAGTTCTACAAGAGGCTGTTGATGGTGCTGATGGTGAGCTTGTAACATGACACCATAAGAAGTGGAATACTCTTATTCATCGGAGAATGCACCAGTAGAAATATTTGACTGAGACTCATAGAGGATGAAATCTAAAGTTAAATGGTCATAGTCTGTTTCAGAATAGAGTGATTCCATATCATGATTTTGAAAGTCAGTAATCTGTGAAATCTATTGAACCATTTTCTTCCCTTTTGCTAAAGGACGTTGTTTGGAAAAGTGACATTTCTTCTTGCATATGAAATAACGATCATTCTTCTGAAAAGATTTCTTTTTATGAAAGAAACGATGTTTATGGCAGCGTGGCTTGAAATAATGAGAGCGTCATTTATACTTAGGATTGTATCTTCGGTGATGCCTTTTCTTGGTTGTACGACAATCATAAGTTTTCTCAATATGAGAACACTTAATTTTGAGATCAGGATGACCATAAGTTTTTCCCAATGATTTGTCAAGTTTATCAATGTTGGTAAGAAACTTGGATTTGTTGTAGAGTAGTTGCAATTGATTTAACACTAACTGATGAAGATCTCCAAGGGTAGTTTGAGCCAAAGTTCGTCTTTGGAATTCAAGGAAATGCAAAGTTTCATTGCAGAGAGGTTCAGGCAATTGATTGAGATAGGCCTGCTTTAAATTGGGATCATCAACACCTTTGAGAATGTAAAATCAAGCACTAGCCTTTTTGAAGTGTTTTTCTAGGTCTTTTGGATTGAAATAACAACACTTGAGTTTGAAAAACTCTTCTCTGGCTTGATCAGTGATATGGGTTGGGCTGCCTAAGAATTTCACATATATATTATACATGAATTGGTCGATATCAGGAATTTAAAGAAGTTGAGTCTGTCTATGCTATGCCAATGCAATCCACTATTCCTTTAAGTCTCTAGTAAAGTGAGATACAAAAGAAGTGAGAACCTGGACAAGATTAACATCAAGTTTTAACATTTCAGTATTTAGCCAACCACTTATTTCATGGATACGATTGCGGTATTGAGAGACTAGGATATCATCGAAAGTGAAGATCTAGAATTTGAAGATCATTTTTGGCACATATTGAGATGCATGATCATGTGAGGATTATCCAACAAAATTAGGAGAGTGAGGTTTATCCATGGTTGATTCAACTTCATCCTAAGGTTGGGAAGTCTGACCATATTTATAAGTTAAAACATGGTTGAGATCAAGGCTGCCGGAAGTGACAGAATAGAAATCTAAAGTGACAAAGGATAGATCTGAGGGGGAAAGAGAACTAATGTCTGGTCTAGATGGACTCTGCCTGGGTTGTTTAGTGTGGGCCATAAGATAATCACTAATAAGATTAGGAAAGATAACCTGTTGTGAAGGCAAATGTTTGGTAGGACCGGTGTCAATAGGTTTAGAAATGACAATAACTTTACCATGAGAAAGAGGTAAAGGTGTAGGAATAGGTTATGAAAGTGGTTTATAACCAAAGGGAGAGTGTTTAGGTGGAGAAGGCTTTGGATGGAGGATAGAAGAATCTCTGAAGATGCTCTTGTAATTAGCAAGACGACTGAAACATCGGTCCATGCATATTTTTTAGGGTTCTTTAGGAAGAAGTGAAGTGGGTGGTGCATCATAGGGTTGAAATAGGAAGGATGAAGGGATAACAACCCGTAGGCCTTGTTGGATCATGGTTTCAAGATGGGCTAATTGGGCCTTAAGAGAGTTCATCTCCTATTGTTGGTGATGAAAAAAGATATTTTGGTCAACGTAAGTTATGATGTCTATATGGACTTGTTGGATTTTTAACCTGAGAGCATAAATGGGCTGTATAACCATATGGGCTTGAGAGTCAAACTTTTTCTCAATGCGTTGGGTGGTATGTTGTAATACCCTCAGGCAAGTTCTAGGGGCATTTACGTCTTTTGACCCTGTTTCAAGAATATATATATAATCACATGTATGTGTGTGTTTATATATATATATATATATATATATATATATATATATATATATATATATATATATATATACATATAAAGAAATTAAAAAAAAAAAGAAAAAAGAAAATAAGATAAAGATTATATATATAGAGAGAAAAGTAAAAAAAGGTAACTTTTACCCCCTTTTCCATCATTTTCCCATCTCTTCCAGAAGGAGGCAAATTTCCCCTTTCTTTTGCTGTGTTTTTTGAAGAAAAGTAGATGATTTGGAAGGGTTTTGGAAGATAAATAAGGAAGGAAAATAAAAGGAAGCACTTTGGAAGCCTTGGTAACCAAAAGATCTCTTACTTTTCCCTTTACCTATGTTTATATATATGTTGGATGCATGTTATATGAATATGTTAGTATGTTTTGGTGTTGATTTAAGATTATTTTGGTGATAAAGAAAGCAAAACAAGGAGGAGGGAGCCAACTTGCAAAGATTGGCTTGAAACAAGGTAAGGCGTGTCATCTTTGATATGTTGCATGTTTTAGGCTTTTGGTTCCTTGGATCTATGTTATAAATAATGATTTTGAAGTTGAGGAATGTTGTTTTTCCATTTGGGATATCAATGTATGTGATTTTGTTGTTGGCAGAGAGTTGGATAATATTTATAGTTTTGCCATTGACTTCATCCTACGTTTTGACTGCCTTATCTGATGAATCATGGGTGCTATTATAGCTTGTTGGAAATCTCTTTGAATCCTCTTTTCAATGATATATAGCTTGGATGAATTAGAGATTGTTTGCACTGTTGAATTGCTTGAACAAAAAAATGGTCTTACCAAATAAATAGTGAAGGCTGTTTTTTGCCACTGAATTCATCCCACGTTTTGACTGTCTTATCTTTTCAATGCCTTATCTATTTATTTTGTAGGGCAGCCTTCTATTTCATGCAATTCAATAGCGCAAACAGTCTTTAATTCATACAAACTATATATCTTTGAAAAGAGAATTCAAAGCGCTTTCCAACAAGCTATAATAACACTCATAATTCAGTACATAAGACAACCAAAATGTGAGATTTTCAGAAAGATGATGAGAGAGCATAGAGGCGCTTCTACGCAGGGAAGTGAGACGGTGCATACGTAGCTAGTCCAGAGACATGATATGAGGGAGGTTACTTCAACATCTACAGTAGCCTCAGTGTTATTATAGCTTGTTGGAAAGCTCTTTGAATCCTCGTTTCAATGATATATAGATTGTATGCATTAGAGACTGTTTGGACTGTTAAATGGCTTGAACAAAAACACTATCTTACCAAATAAACAGTGAAGGCAGTTTTTTGTCACTGACTTCATCCCACGTTTTGGCTACCTTATCTGATGAATCATAAGTGCTATTATAGCTTGTTGGAAAGCTCTTTGAATCCTCTTTTCAATGATATATAGCTTGGATGAATTAGAGATTGTTTGGACTGTTGAATTGCTTGAACAAAAAAATGGTCTTACCAAATAAACAGTGAAGGCTATTTTTTGCCACTGAATTCATCCCACATTTTGACTGTCTTATCTTTTCAATGCCTTATCTATTTATTTTGTAGGGCAGCCTTCTTTTTCATACAATTCAATAACCCAAACAGTCTTTAATTCATACAAACTATATATTGTTGAAAAGAGGATTCAAAGCGCTTTCCAACAAGTTATAATAACACTCATAATTCATTAGATAAGACAACCAAAATGTGAGATTTTCAAAGAGATGATGAGAGAGCATAAAGGTGCTCCTACATAGGGAAGTGAGACAGTGCATACGCAGCCAACCCAGATAGATGATATGAGGGAGGTTACTTCAACATCTACAGCAGCCTCAATGCTATTATAGCTTGTTGCTAAGCTCTTTGAATCCTCGTTTCAATGATATATAGATTCTATGCATTAGAGACTGTTTGGACTGTTAAATAGCTTGAACAAAAACATTGTCTTACCAAAAAATCAGTGAAGGCAATTTTTTGCTACTAATTTCATCCAACGTTTTGGCTACCTTATCTGATGAATCATAAGTGCTATGATAGCTTGTTGGAAAGCTCTTTGAATCCTCATTTCAATGATCTATAGATTTTATGTATTAGAGACTGTTTGGACTGTTAAATGACTTGAACAAAAACACTATCTTACCAAATAAACAGTGAAGGCAGTTTTTTGTCACTGACTTCATCCCACGTTTTGGCTACCTTATCTTTTCAATGTCTTATCTATTTATTTTGTAGGGTAGCCTTCTTTTTCATACAGTTCAATTGCCCAAACAGTCTTTAAATCATACAAACTATATATCGTTGAAAAGAGGATTCAAAGCGTTTTCTAACAAGTTATAATAGCACTCATAATTCATTAGATAAGACAACCAAAATGTGAGATTTTCATAGAGATGATGAGAGAGCATAGAGGTGCTCCTATGCAGGGAAGTGAGACGGTGCATACGAAGCTAACCCAGGGACATGATATGAGGGAGGTTACTTCAACATCTACAACAGCCTCAGTGTTATTATAGCTTGTTGGAAAGCTCTTTGAATGCTCGTTTCAATGATATATAGATTGTATACATTAGAGACTGTTTGGACTGTTAAATGGCTTGAACAAGAACACTGTCTTACTAAATAAACAATGAAGGCAGTTTTTTGTCAGATTTCATCCCACGTTTTGGCTACCTTGTCTGATGAATCATAAGTGCTATTATAGCTTGTTGGAAAGCGCTTTGAATCCTCTTTTCAATGATATATAGCTTAGATGAATTAAAGATTGTTTGAACTGTTAAATTGCTTGAACAAAAACACTGTCTTACCAAATAAACAGTGAAGGCTATTTTTTGCCACTGAATTCATCCCACGTTTTGACTGTCTTATCTTTTCAATGTCTTATCTATTTATTTTGTAGGGTAGCCTTCTTTTTCATACAATTCAATTGCCCAAACAGTCTTTAATTCATACAAACTATATATCGTTGAAAAGAGGATTCAAAGCGCTTTCCAACAAGTTATAATAGCACTCATAATTCATTAGATAAGACAACCAAAATGTGAGATTTTCAGAGAGATGATGAGAGAGCATAGAGGTGCTTCTATGCAGCGAAGTGAGACGGTGCATACATAGCCAACCCAGGGACATGATATGAGGGAGGTTACTTCAATATCTACAGCAACCCCAGTGTTATTATAGCTTGTTGGAAAGCTCTTTGAATCCTCGTTTCAATGATATATAAATTGTATACATTAGAGACTGTTTGGACTGTTAAATGGCTTGAACAAGAACATTGTCTTACTAAATAAACAGTGAAGGTAGTTTTTTGTCACTGACTTCATCCCATGTTTTGGCTACCTTATTTGATGAATCATAAGTGCTATTATAGCTTGTTGGAAAGCTCTTTGAATCCTCTTTTAAATGATATATAGTTTGGATGAATTAGAGATTGTTTGGACTATTGAATTGCTTGAACAAAAAAATGGTCTTACCAAATAAACAGTGAAGGCTGTTTTTTGCCACTGAATTCATCCCACGTTTTGACTGTCTTATCTTTTCAATGCCTTATCTATTTATTTTGTAGGGCAACTTTCTTTTTCATACAATTCAATAGGTCAAACAGTCTTTATTTCATATAAACTATATATCATTGAAAAGAGGATTCAAAGCGCTTTCCAACAAGTTATAATAGCACTCATAATTTATTAGATAAGACAACCAAAATGTGAGATTTTCAGAGAGATTATGGGAGAGCATAGAGGTGCTCCTACGTAGGGAAGTGAGACGGTGCATACGCAGCCAGCCCAAGGACAAGATATGTGGGAGGCTACTTCAACATCTACAGCAGCCCTAGTGTTATTATAGCTTGTTTGAAAGCTCTTTGTATTGTCGTTTCAATGATATATAAATTGTATACATTAGAGACTGTTTGGGCTGTTAAATGGCTTGAACAAGAACACTGTCTTACCAAATAAACAGTGAAGGTAGTTTTTTGTCACTGACTTCATCCCACGTTTTGGCTACCTTATTTGATGAATCATAAGTGCTATTATAGCTTGTTGGAAAGCTCTTTGAATCCTCTTTTCAATGATATATAGCTTGGATGAATTAGAGATTGTTTGGACTGTTGAGTTGCTTGAACAAAAAAATGGTCTTACCAAATAAACAGTGAAGGCTGTTTTTTGCCACTGAATTCATCCCATGTTTTGACTGTCTTATCTTTTCAATGCCTTATCTATTTATTTTGTAGGGCAGCCTTCTTTTTCATACAATTCAATAGCCCAAATAGTCTTTAATTCATACAAACTATATATCGTTGAAAAAAGGATTCAAAGCGCTTTCTAACAAGTTATAATAGCACTCATAATTCATTAGATAAGATAACCAAAATGTGAGATTTTCAGAGAGATGATGAGAGAGCATAGAGGTGCTTCTATGCAGGGAAGTGAGACGGTGCATACGTAGCCAACCCAGGGACATGATATGAGAGAGGTTACTTCAACATCTACAGCAACCCCAGTGTTATTATAGCTTGTTGGAAAGCTCTTTGAATCCTCGTTTCAATGATATATAAATTGTATACATTAGAGACTGTTTGGACTGTTAAATGGCTTGAACAAGAACACTGTCTTACTAAATAAACAGTGAAGGTAGTTTTTTGTCACTGACTTCATCCCATGTTTTGGCTACCTTATTTGATGAATCATAAGTGCTATTATAGCTTGTTGGAAAGCTCTTTGAATCCTCTTTTCAATGATATATAGTTTGGATGAATTAGAGATTGTTTGGACTATTGAATTGCTTGAACAAAAAAAATGGTCTTACCAAATAAACAGTGAAGGCTGTTTTTTGCCACTGAATTCATCCCACATTTTGACTGTCTTATCTTTTCAATGCCTTATCTATTTATTTTGTAGGGCAACTTTCTTTTTCATACAATTCAATAGGTCAAACAGTCTTTATTTCATATAAACTATATATCATTGAAAAGAGGATTCAAAGCGCTTTCCAACAAGTTATAATAGCACTCATAATTTATTAGATAAGACAACCAAAATGTGAGATTTTCAGAGAGGTGATGAGAGAGCATAGAGGTGCTCTTACACAGGGAAGTGAGACGGTGCATATGCAGCCAGCCCAAGGACATGATATGAGGGAGGTTACTTCAACATCTACAGCAGCCCCAATGCTATTATAGCTTGTTGCAAAACTCTTTGAATCCTCGTTTCAATGATATATAGATTATATGCATTAGAGACTGTTTGGACTGTTAAATAGCTTGAACAAAAACACTATCTTACCAAATAAACAGTGAAAGTAGTTTTTTGCCACTAACTTCATCCAATATTTTGGCTACCTTATCTAATGAATTATAATTGCTATTATAGCTTGTTGGAAAGATCTTTGAATCCTCGTTTCAATGATATATAGATTCTATGCATTAGAGACTGGTTGGACTGTTAAATGGCTTGAACAAAAACACTGTCTTAGCGAATAAACAGTGAAGGCAGTTTTTTGTCACTGACTTCATCCCACATTTTGGCTACCTTATCTGATGAATCATACATCCTATTATAGCTTGTTGTAAAGCTCTTTGAATCCTTTTTTCAATGATATATAGCTTGGATGAATTAGAGATTTTTTGGATTGTTAAATTGCTTGAACAAAAACACTATCTTACCAAATAAACAGTGAAGACTATTTTTTGCCACTGAATTCATCCCACGTTTTGACTGTCTTATCTTTTCAATGTCTTATCTATTTATTTTGTAGGGCAACCTTCTTTTTCATGCAATTCAATAGCCCAAACAGTCTTTAATTCATACAAACTATATATCGTTGAAAAGAGAATTCAAAGCGCTTTCCAACAAGCTGTAATAGCACTCATAATTCATTAGATAAGACAATCAAAATGTGAGATTTTCAGAGAGGTGATGAGAGAACTTAAAGGTGCTCCTACGCAGGGAAGTGAGACGGTGCATATGCAGCCAGCCCAAGGACATGATATGAGGGAGGTTACTTCAACATCTACAGTAGCCCCAATGCTATTATAGCTTGTTGCAAAACTCTTTGAATCCTCGTTTCAATGATATATAGATTATATGCATTAGAGACTGTTTGGACTGTTAAATAGCTTGAACAAAAACACTATCTTACCAAATAAACAGTGAAAGTAGTTTTTTGCCACTAACTTCATCCAATATTTTAGATACCTTATCTAATGAATTATAAGTGCTATTATAGCTTGTTGGAAAGATCTTTGAATCCTCGTTTCAATGATATATAGATTCTATGCATTAGAGACTGGTTGGACTGTTAAATGGCTTGAACAAAAACACTGTCTTAGCGAATAAACAGTGAAGGCAGTTTTTTGTCACTGACTTCATCCCACATTTTGGCTACCTTATCTGATGAATCATACATCCTATTATAGCTTGTTGTAAAGCTCTTTGAATCCTTTTTTCAATGATATATAGCTTGGATGAATTAGAGATTTTTTGGATTGTTAAATTGCTTGAACAAAAACACTATCTTACCAAATAAACAGTGAAGACTATTTTTTGCCACTGAATTCATCCCACGTTTTGACTGTCTTATCTTTTCAATGTCTTATCTATTTATTTTGTAGGGCAACCTTCTTTTTCATGCAATTCAATAGCCCAAACAGTCTTTAATTCATACAAACTATATATCATTGAAAAGAGAATTCAAAGCGCTTTCCAACAAGCTGTAATAGCACTCATAATTCATTAGATAAGACAATCAAAATGTGAGATTTTCAGAGAGGTGATGAGAGAACATAAAGGTGCTCCTACGCAGGGAAGTGAGACGGTGCATATGCAGCCAGCCCAAGGACATGATATGAGGGAGGTTACTTCAACATCTACAGCAGCCCCAATGCTATTATAGCTTGTTGCAAAACTCTTTGAATCCTCGTTTCAATGATATATAGATTATATGCATTAGAGACTGTTTGGACTGTTAAATAGCTTGAACAAAAACACTATCTTACCAAATAAACAGTGAAAGTAGTTTTTTGCCACTAACTTCATCCAATATTTTGGCTACCTTATCTAATAAATTATAAGTGCTATTATAGCTTTTTGGAAAGATCTTTGAATCCTCGTTTCAATGATATATAGATTCTATGCATTAGAGACTGGTTGGACTGTTAAATGGCTTGAACAAAAACACTGTCTTAGCGAATAAACAGTGAAGGCAGTTTTTTGTCACTGACTTCATCCCATATTTTGGCTACCTTATCTGATGAATCATACATCCTATTATAGCTTGTTGTAAAGCTCTTTGAATCCTTTTTTCAATGATATATAGCTTGGATGAATTAGAGATTTTTTGGATTGTTAAATTGCTTGAACAAAAACACTATCTTACCAAATAAACAGTGAAGACTATTTTTTGCCACTGAATTCATCCCACGTTTTGACTGTCTTACCTTTTCAATGTCTTATCTATTTATTTTGTAGGGCAACCTTCTTTTTCATGCAATTCAATAGCCCAAACAGTCTTTAATTCATACAAACTATATATCGTTGAAAAGAGAATTCAAAGCGTTTTCCAACAAGCTGTAATAGCACTCATAATTCATTAGATAAGACAATCAAAATGTGAGATTTTCAGAGAGGTGATGAGAGAACATAAAGGTGCTCCTACGCAGGGAAGTGAGACGGTGCATATGCAGCCAGCCCAAGGACATGATATGAGGGAGGTTACTTCAACATCTACAGCAGCCCCAATGCTATTATAGCTTGTTGCAAAGCTCTTTGAATCCTCGTTTCAATGATATATAGATTATATGCATTAGAGACTGTTTGGACTGTTAAATAGCTTGAACAAAAACACTGTCTTACCAAATAAACAGTGAAGGTAGTTTTTTGCCACTAACTTCATCCAATGTTTTGGCTACCTTATCTAATGAATTATAATTGCTATTATAGCTTGTTGGAAAGATCTTTGAATCCTCGTTTCATTGATATATAGATTCTATGCATTAGAGACTGGTTGGACTGTTAAATGGCTTGAACAAAAACACTGTCTTAGCGAATAAACAGTGAAGGCAGTTTTTTGTCACTGACTTCATCCCACATTTTGGCTACCTTATCTGATGAATCATACATCCTATTATAGCTTGTTGTAAAGCTCTTTGAATCCTTTTTTCAATGATATATAGCTTGGATGAATTAGAGATTTTTTGGATTGTTAAATTGCTTGAACAAAAACACTATCTTACCAAATAAACAGTGAAGACTATTTTTTGCCACTGAATTCATCCCACGTTTTGACTGTCTTACCTTTTCAATGTCTTATCTATTTATTTTGTAGGGCAACCTTCTTTTTCATGCAATTCAATAGCCCAAACAGTCTTTAATTCATACAAACTATATATCGTTGAAAAGAGAATTCAAAGCGTTTTCCAACAAGCTGTAATAGCACTCATAATTCATTAGATAAGACAATCAAAATGTGAGATTTTCAGAGAGGTGATGAGAGAACATAAAGGTGCTCCTACGCAGGGAATTGAGACGGTGCATATGCAGCCAGCCCAAGGACATGATATGAGGGAGGTTACTTCAACATCTACAACAGCCCCAATGCTATTATAGCTTGTTGCAAAGCTCTTTGAATCCTCGTTTCAATGATATATAGATTATATGCATTAGAGACTGTTTGGACTGTTAAATAGCTTGAACAAAAACACTGTCTTACCAAATAAACAGTGAAGGTAGTTTTTTGCCACTAACTTCATCCAATGTTTTGGCTACCTTATCTAATGAATTATAAATGCTATTATAGCTTGTTGGAAAGATCTTTGAATCCTCGTTTCATTGATATATAGATTCTATGCATTAGAGATGGTTGGACTGTTAAATGGCTTGAACAAAAACACTGTCTTAGCGAATAAACAGGAAAGGCAGTTTTTTGTCACTGACTTCATCCCACATTTTGGCTACCTTATCTGATGAATCATACGTCCTATTATAGCTTGTTGTAAAGCTCTTTGAATCCTCTTTTCAATGATATATAGCTTGGATGAATTATAGATTGTTTGGATTGTTAAATTGCTTGAACAAAAACACTGTCTTACCAAATAAACAGTGAAGACTATTTTTTGCCACTGAATTCATCCCACGTTTTGACTGTCTTATCTTGGGGAAAGGACTATTTCCCACCCATTGTTTAGTTGAATCTCAAAAGCATACCCACACCTGATGAAAAACCCAAAAACCCATCCAAAGTTTAATCTGTTTGCATCTACCCACATCTGCCGTTAAATTTTCTGTTAAATAGAGGGGTAAAACAGTCATTTTATTGTTTATATTCCACTGATTTAATTCTATCGCATTTTCCCCCTCCGATTTTAAAAGTTACACTTTACTCCCATCCCTAAACTTTTAAAAGTGACTTTCACCCCCTAAAATCCCTAATTTTTTTTTTCATTTTCCTTCTGGCCACCAGCGACGACGTGGCTGGAGGGAGAGTGACGAGGGCTCGTCCATTCTCTGGATGATGCTCGTCATCCAGATCTAAACAAAGCATCGACCATTCTGGATGACGGTCGTCCTTCTTGGATGACGATCGTCGTCCATAGATGGTCGACCTTTGGATGAAATCTTCTCAGCCATCACCAGAAAAAGTGGCTGCATTTCAGGGGGGAAAAGTGAATTTTTTAAAACTTAATTCAGCGGACAAATGTTAGTTTTTCAAATTAAAGGGGGAAAAATGTGATAAAATTTTAATTATTTAATATTATTGATGAAATTACTAATTTGCCCCTTAATCTAACTGAAAAAATATGGGTGGAAACAAACAGATTAAATTTTGGGTGGGTGATTGGGTTTTTAATCTGGCGTGAGTATGTGATTGAGAAACGGCTAAAACATGGGTGGGAAATAGTCCTTTGCCCGTCTTATCTATTTATTTTGTAGGGCAGCCTTCTTTTTCATACAATTCAATAGCCCAAACAGTCTTTAATTCATACAAACTATATATTGTTGAAAAGAGGATTCAAAGCGCTTTCCAATAAGCTATCATAGCACTCATAATTCATTAGATAAGACAACCAAAATGTGAGATTTTCATAGAGATGATGAGAGAGCATAGAGGTGCTCCTATGCAGGGAAGTGAGACAATGCATACGCAGCCAGTCTAGAGACATGATATGAGAGAGGTTACTTCAACATCTACAATAGCCCCAGTGTTATTATAGTTTATTAGAAAGCTCTTTGAATCCTCGTTTCAATGATATATAGATTGTATGCAATAGAGACTGTTTGGATTGTTAAATGGCTTGAACAAAAACACTGTCTTACCAAATAAACAGTGAAGGCAGTTTTTTGTCACTAATGTCATCCCACGTTTTAGCTACCTTATCTGATGAATCATAAGTGCTATTATAGCTTGTTGGAAAGCTCTTTGAATCCTCTTTCCAATGATATATAGCTTGTATTAATTAGAGATCATTTGTACTATTAAATATTATATGAACCAAAAGGACTATTTTACTAAGTAAACAGTTAAGACAATTTTTGCCACTGAATTCATCTCACGTTTTTACTACCTTATCTAATGAATTAGGAGTGCTATTATAGCTTGTTGGAAAGCTCTTTGAATCCTCTTTTCAACGATATATAGTTTGTATAAATTAGAGATTTTTTGGGCTATTGAATTGTATGAAAACGAAAGCTGCCCTACCAAATAAATAGTTTCGTGAACAGTATTTCACAGTTTTTGGGAAAGAAAGAAAAGGAGAAAAAGGAAAGGAAGAAATAAAGGAGAGATAAAGAAAAAAAAGAAAAGGAATTTGGCGCTCAAGATTTAGGAGTCGTCCCAAGAGTATGGTTCGGTGAGGTATGAATAGATTTAGATGGAAGCAAGATTAGTAAGATATAAGGCATGCATGCATGCATGCTATGAACTATGAGGGGGCACTTTACACTACATCGCCCATAGTAAGGCACGTCTGCAGTATGACACATTCGTAGTAGGACATAGACCCCTGGTAGGGTCTGCTCATAGTAGAACATGCTCTTAGAAGAGGTCAATTTAGATTCACAATGGTGTAGTGAGAGAAAGGAAGAGAGCTCGAGCTTAGAAAGATGTCAAATCCCTATAGTTAGCTTCCAAAAAGTATCAAATAGACACAAGATGGGACAAAGTATGACCCAAATAGTAAAGAATAAACCAGATTATCCCCTCGATTTCTTATAAAGGCTGTGATGTGGGGTTGAGTCCCAAGAGAGAGTTAGAACAGGAAATGAGACAATTTACTTAATTCTTTCCCTTTACTGAGTGTTCTTATCTCTCACTTCTTTTCTTTCATGATTGCAGGTACAAGTGATCGTGGTAGCTGTGAGGCAGGATCAGGTCAGCAAAGATAGATCTGGCTAAAGCAGGTTATCTCTGGTTTATATTATATGCATACAGTCACATGTTCTAGTTGACTTTTGACCTTTTTGAGACGGTTGTACAGTTGTATAGAATTACTCCATGTTTTTAGATACTTCCATGTGAGTTTTTATATGAGTATATATATCTTTTATTCGCTTCCAAATTTTTAATTTTCTTAGAATAATTTCTAAACACTTTTAGTGTTGCGCTCATTTTAAAGTATTTCAAAGAAAAAAATAGATGCTTCAGATATTAATTCGTAACATTTCTCCTTCGGTAGGTAGTACTTTTTGGGGAGGGATGTTACACCTTGGTAATCAAAAGATCTCTTCCTTTTCCCTTTACCTATGTTTATATATATATGGGATGCATGTTATATGAATATGTTAGTATGTTTTGATGTTGATTTAAGGTGATTTTGGTGATAAAGAAAGCAAAATAAGGAGGAGGGAGCCAACTTGCAAAGATTGACTTGAAACAAGGTAAGGGGTGTCATCCTTGATATGTTGCATGTTTTACGCTTTTGGTTCCTTGGATCTATGTTATAAATGATGATTTTGAAGTTAAGGAATGTTGTTTTGCCATTTGGGATATCTATGTGTGTGATTTTGTTGTTAACAGAGAGCTAGATAATATTTACAGTTTTGCCATTGACTTCATCCCACGTTTTGACTGCCTTATCTGATGAATCATGAGTATTATTATAGCTTGTTGGAAAGATCTTTGAATCCTCTTTTCAATGCTATATAGCTTGTATGCATTAGAGACTGGTTGGACTGTTAAATGGCTTGAATAAAAAAATGGTCTTACCAAATAAACAGTGAAGGCAGTTTTTTGCCACTGACTTCATCCCACGTTTTGGCTGCCTTATCTGATGAATCATAAGTGCTATTATAACTTGTTGGAAAGCTCTTTGAATCCTATTTCCAATGATATATAGCGTGTATGAATTAGAGATCATTTTTACTGTTAAATATCGTATGAACCAAAAGGACTATTTTACTAAATAAACAGTGAAGACAGTTTTTGCCACTGATTTGCATCTCACGTTTTGGCTGCCTTATCTAATGAATTATGAGTGCTATTATAGCTTGTTGGAAAGCTCTTTGAATCCTCGTTTCAATGATATATAGTTTGTATGAATTAGAGATTGTTTAGGTTGTTAAATTGTATGAAAAAGAAGGCTACCCTACCAAATAAACAATTCCGTGAACAGTATTTCACAGTTTTTGGGAAAGAAAGACAGGGAGAAAAAGGAAAGGAAGAAAGAAAGGAGAGATAAAGAAAAGAAAGAAAAGGAATTTGGGGCTCAAGATTTAAGGGTCGTTCCAAGAGTATGGTCCGGTGAGTTATGAATAGATTTAGATGGAAGCAAGATTAGTAAGATGTCGGGCATGCATGCATGCTATGAACTATGAGGGGGCACTTTACACTACACTGCTCGTAGTAAGGCACATCCGTAGTAGGACATAGACCCCTAGTAGGGTCTACACGTAATAGAGCATGCTCGTAGTAAAGGTCAATTCAGATTCACAATGGTGTAGTGAGAGAAAGGAAGAGAGCTTGAGCTTAGAAAGATGTCAAATCCCTATAGTTAGCTTCTAGAAAGTATCAAATAGACACTAGATGGGATAAAGTATGACCCAAATAGTAAAGAATGAACCAGATTATCCCCTCGATTTCTTATGAAGGTTATAATATGGGGTTGAGTCCTAAGAGAGAGTTAGAACAAGAAATGAGATAGTTTACTTAATTCTTTCCCCTTACTGAGTGTTCTTATCTCTCACTTCCTTTTCTTTCATGATTGTAAGTACAGGTGATCGTGGTAGCTGTGAGGCAGGATCAGGTCAATAAAGATAGATCTGGCTAGAGCAGGTTATCTCTGGTTTATATTACATGCATAAAATCACATGTTCTAGTTGACTTTTGACCTTTTTGAGATGGTTGTACACTTGTATAGGATTACTCCATGTTTTCAGATGCTTCCATATGAGTTTTTATATGAGTATATATATCTTTTGTTCACTTCCAAATTTTTAATTTTCTTAGAATAATTTCTAAACACTTTTAAGTGTTTTGCTCATTTTGAAGTATTTCAAAGAAAAAAAAATAGACGCTTCGGATATTAATTCGTAACATTTTTCCTTTGGTGGGTAGTACTTTTTGGGGAGGGCTGTTGCACCTTGGTAACCAAAAGATCTCTTCCTTTTCCCTTTACCTATGTTTATATATATATTGAATGCATGTTATATGAATATGTTAGTATGTTTTGGTGTTGATTTAAGGTAATTTTGGTGATAAAGAAAGCAAAACAAGGAGGAGGGAGCTAACTTGCAAAGATTTGCTTGAAACAAGGTAAGGGGTGTCATCCTTGATATGTTGCATGTTTTAAGCTTTTGGTTCCTTGGATCTATGTTATAAATGATGATTTTGAAGTTGAGGAATGTTGTTTTGCCATTTGGGATATCTATGTGTGTAATTTTATTGTTGGTAGAGAGTTGGACAATATTTACAGTTTTGCCACTGACTTTATCCCATGTTTTGACTGCCTTATCTGATGAATCATAGGTGCTATTATAGCTTGTTTGAAGGCTCTTTGAATCCTCTTTTCAATGATATATAGCTTGGATGAATTAGATACTGTTTGGACTGTTAAATTGTTTGAACAAAAAAATTGTCTTACCAAATAAACAGTGAAGGCTATTTTTTGCCACTAAATTCGTCCCACGTTTTGGCTGCCTTATCTTTTCAATGCCTTATCTGTTTATTTTGTAGGGCAACCTTCTTTTTCATACAATTCAATAGTCCAAACAGTCTCTAATTCATACAAACTATATATCATTGAAAAGAGGATTCAAAGCATTTTCCAACAAGCTAAAATAGCACTCATAATCCATTAGATAATACAACCAAAACGTGAGATTTTCAAAGAGATGATGAGAAAGCATAAAGGTACTCCTACGCAGGGAAGTGAGATGGCGCATACGCTGCCAACCTAGGGACATGATATGAGGGAGGTTACTTCAACATCTATAGCAGCCCTAGTGAGGACTCAGTTGTATCCTATTTTCAACCTCCCTTGTATGCACCAACCTCAAAAATTTGATGGTCCAACGGACCTAATAGCGCCTGAAGAGTGGTTGGAATCAGTAGAGAGTGTAATGGCTCTATTTGATATGATTGACCAGGAGAGTGTGAGATATGCCACCTATCTTTTCAAGTCAAGAGTAAGAATATGGCGTAACTTAGCCTGGGAGACGATCAATGTCTCAGAGATGACATGGTCTGAGTTCAGGCACTGATTTGAGGGAAAGTATAGAGGTGTCGATGTTACTTGTATTAGGGCGTAGGAGTTTATTAATCTAGTGCATAGGACAGATTCAATAAAGGAATATTCCATAAAGTTTAATCAGTTGTCCTAGTATGCCCCTAAGATAGCTAATACAAAGATGGGGAGTATGCAGAAGTTTGTGTACGAGTTAGATCTAGAGATAGCTCGAGATATTATGATGGGGGCGTAGCCACCCAGGACTTATGCAAAGGCCCTCGATAGAGCTTTGAGGGCATAGGTTTTTGTGAGGAGGAGATTTGGTCAAACCATAGGGCAAAAGGTCACACCCCCTGCTGTCATGCTAGTTCCCTCGATGAGTAGTGGTTCAGTTTCAACATAGAGAGACCCTCCTCCAGACCGAGAGAGGAAGGGTAAACGACCTTTCTAGTTTAGAGGCATGAAAAAGAACTGATAGAGTGGAAAGAAACAGAGAGGACCTGAGATACCAGCTTGCCAGAAATGTGGGAAACAATATAGAGAATAATGTTTGACAGGCCAGGCAGTTTGTTTCAGATGTCGTCAGTCGAGACATATTGCTCGTTTTTATATAATTGCCCCAGTGAGAGTAGAGTAGTAGCAGCCTATAGGAGGGGTCATAACTAGAGTTTATACGATCACCCAGGGCCTAGCCAAGGCTAACCCATCAGTAGTCATGGGTTAGATTCTCTATCTTGATACTTCTATTTATGTTTTAGTTGATTGTAGGGCTACTCATTGTTTTATATCCAAGAGTTTGCTTGAAAGGCTAAAAGTACAACCCGTTAGAATAGCCCAAAAGATTATGATCGAGTTGTCTGATAGAGGGTTAGTCATTAGTGAGATGATGCTACTAGGATAGAGTATTATGATTCAGGGTTGACAGTTATTGATGGACCTGATTGTGTTCGAAATGCCAGATTTTGACATGATTTTATGGATGGACTTTTTGGGGAGATACGAAGCTGAGATTGATTGTAAAAGAAAGAAAGTGAGATTTAACATAGACTCTAGAGATCAATTCGAGTTCGATAAGAGTCATGTCTAGAGTTTGATGATTAGTATGTTGAAAGCTAGTAAAATGTTGAAACAATGGTGTACAGGATATTTCACTCATATAGTAAGCAAGGCTGAGTTAGGCCCAACTATTGATGAGACACCAGTGGTACGGAAGTTTCCATATATATTTTCGAGTGAGCTACCGGGATTAGCTCCTGAATAAGAAGTTGAGTTTAGTATAAAATTGGTACCGGACACAACACCTATTTCAAGAGCATCCTATCGAATGGCCCCTGCCGAGTTACAAGAATTAAAGAAGCAACTTCAAGAGTTACTAGATCATGGTTTTATCAGATCGAGTCATTCTCTTTGGGGAGCTCACATCCTATTTGTGAAAAAGAAGGACGGATCCATAAGGATGTGCATTGATTAGAGAGAGCTAAATAAAGTCACAGTTAAGAACAAATACCCGTTACCCAAGATTGATGACTTATTTGATCAGTTGAGGGGTCTGTGGTCTTCTCCAAGATAGAGTTGAGATCTAGTTATCACTAAGTAAGAGTAGTACAGAAAGATATACCCAAGACAACTTTTCGAATGAGGTATGACCACTTTGAGTTTATAGTGATGTCGTTCGAATTGATAAATGCCCCTGTAATATTTATGGATTTGACGAACAAGGTATTCCACGACTGCTTGGATAAATTTATTGTGGTATTCATTGATGATATCTTAGTGTATTCTTGTAGTTGAGAGGAGCATAAGCAACACTTAAGGTTTACCCTCTAGAGGGTGAGAGAGAAACAACTGTATACCAAATTCTCGAAATGTGAATTTTGGGTAAATAGAGTTACCTTTTTAGGGCATGTGATTTCAACAGAGAGTATACCCGTGGATCCCAGTAAGATTGAGACAATAGTTGAATGGAAGAGACCAAAGACAGTTAAGAAGATTCGTCAGCTCATTTCTTGCCCATCAAAGATATTACTACCGCAGATCAACTAGGGAGATTATATGTTAGGGAGATTATTAGATTACATGGGGTACCTAAGACCATAGTATCTGATCGTGATACGAGATTTGTATCAACTTTCTGGAAAAGTCTCCAAAGATCCTTGGGTACTAATTTGACATTTAGTACAACCTATCATCCTCAAACATATGGTCAAATAGAGAGGGTTAATCAGATTTTGAAAGACATGTTGAGAGCTTGTTGCCTGGATCATAAAGCTACGTGGGTAGAAATGTTGCCCTTGGTGGAGTTTGCTTACAATAATAGCTAACAGGCGATTATTCAGATAACACCTAATAAGGCATTATATGGTAGGAGGTGTCGTTCTCCTCTTCATTGGGATGAGATAGGAGAGAGAGATGTGTTATCTCTATCCTTTGGGCCCGAGTTGACCCAGAAAATGATTGATGATGTCCAGCTGATCAAGCAAAGAATAAAACAAGCCCAGGATCGACAGAAAAGTTATGCAGACCATCGATACCAAGACTTGGAATTCAATGTAGGTGAATTTATATTTGTAAAGGTTGCTCTATTCAAGCATTTGATGAGATTTGGAAAGAAAGGAAAGCTAGCTCCTAGATTTATTAGTCCATATGAGATAATTAAAAGAGTTGGTAAAGTGGCTTACAGATTGGCCTTACCAGCGAGTATGGACCGGATTCATAATATATTTCATGTCTCATCTTTGAGGAAATACCTTGGTGATCATTCCCAGGTCGTGAATATAGATGATATTAAGTTATTAGAAGACCTTAGTTATGAAGAAAAACCGATTCAGATACTTGACAGAAGAATTAAGCAACTAAGGAACCGACAGCTACTTGGGAAATGGAGCAGACCATGAAGGAGAAGTATCTAAAGCTGTTTTAGTGAATTTCGAGGACGAAATTCTTGTGAGGGGGGAAGAGTTGTAATACCTTCAGATACATTCCAGGGGCATTTACGTCTTTTGACCTTGTTTCAAGAATATATATAAATTCACATGTATATGTGTGTTTTTATATATATATGTATATATATATATATATATATATATATAAATATATAGATATATATATAAAGAAATAAAAAAAATGAGATAAAAATTATATATAGAGAGAGAAAAGTCAAAAAAGGCAACTTTTACCCCTTTTTCCATCATTTTCCCGTCTCTTCCAGAAGGAGGTAGATTTCATCTTGCTTTTGCTGTGTTTTTTTAAGAAAAGTTGGTGATTTGGAAAGGTTTTGAAAGATAAATAAGGAAGGAAAATAAGAGGAAGCACTTTGGGAGCCTTGGTAACCAAAAGATCTCTTCCTTTTCCTTTTACCTATGTTTATATATATATTGGATGTATGTTATATGAATATGTTAGTATGTTTTGGTGTTGATTTAAGGTGATTTTGGTGATAAAGAAAGCAAAACAAGGAAAAGGGAGCCAACTTGCAAAAATTGGCTTGAAACAAGATAAGAGGTGTCATCCTTGATATGTTGCATGTTTTAGGCTTTTGGTTCCTTGGATCCATGTTATAAATGATCATTTTGAAGTTGAGGAATGTTGTTTTGCCATTTGGGATATCTATATGTGTGATTTTGTTGATGGTAAAGAGTTGGATAATATTTACAGTTTTACCACTGATTTTATCCCACGTTTTGGCTACCTTATCTGATGAATCATGGGTGCTATTATAGCTTGTTGGAAAGCTCTTTGAATCCGCTTTTCAATGATATATAGCTTATATGCATTAGAGACTATTTGGACTATTAAATTGCTTAAACAAAAAAACTGTCTTACCAAATAAACAGTGAAGGCAGTTTTTTGCCACTGACTTCATCCCACGTTTTGGCTACCTTATCTGATGAATCATAAGTGCTATTATAGCTTGTTGGAAATATATTTGAATCCTCTTTCCAATTATATATAGTGTATATGAATTAGAGATCATTTGGACTGTTAAATCTTGTATGAACCAAAAGGACTGTTTTACTAAATAAATAGTGAAGACAATTTTTGCCATTGATTTCATCTCACATTTTGGCTGCCTTATCTAATGAATTATGAGTGCTATTATAGCTTGTTAGAAAGCTCTTTGAATCCTCTTTTCAACAATATATAGTTTGTATGAATTAGAGACTGTTTGGGCTATTGAATTGTATGAAAAAGAAGGCTGCCCTAATAAATAAACAGTTTCATGAACAATATTTCACAGTTTTTGGGAAAGAAAGAAAGGGAGAAAAAGGAAAGGAAGAAATAAAGAAAGGATAGATAAAGAAAAGCAAGAAAAGGAAATTAGGGCTCAAGATTTAGGGGTCATCTCAAGAGTATGCTCTGGTGAGTTATGAATAGATTTAGATGGAAGCAAGATTAGTAAGATATAAGGCATGCATGCATACTATGAACTATGAGAGGACACTTTATAGTACACCGCCCTGTAGTAAGACACATCTATGGTAGGACATAGACCCCTAGTAGGGTCCGCTTATAGTAGAGTATACTTGTAGTATAGTTCAATTCATATTCAAAATGGTGTAGTGAGAGAAAGGAAGAGAGCTCAAGCTTAGAAAAATGCCAAATCCTTATAGTCAATTTTCAAAAAGTATCAAATAGACACTAGATGGGACAAAGTATGACCCAAATTGTAAAGATTGAACCAGATTATCCCCTCGATTTCTTATGAAGGTTATGATGTGGAGTTGAGTCCCAAGAGAGAGTTAGAACAGGAAATGAGATAGTTTACTTAATTCTTTCCCCTTACTAAGTGTTTTTATCTCTCACTTCCTTTTCTTTCATGATTACAGGTATAGGTGATCGTGGTAGCTGCGAGGCAGGGTCAGTTCAGCAAAGATAGATCCGGCTGAAGTAGGTTATCTCTAGTTTATATTACATGCATACAGTCGCATGTTCTAGTTGACTTTTGACCTTTTAAAGATGATTGTACAGTTGTATAGGATTACTCTATGTTTTCAGATGCCTCTAGGTGAGTTTTTATATGAGTATATATATCTTTTGTTCGCTTCCAAATTTTGAATTTTCTTAGAATAATTTCTAAACACTTTTAGTGATGCGCTCATTTTAAAGTATTTCAAAGAAAAAAAATAGACGCTCTGAATATTAATTCGTAACATTTCTTCTTCGATGGGTAGTACTTTTTTAGAAGGGATGTTACATATGTTACAAGCTCTATAGTACTTGATTCGAGGTCAGAGTATTTTGAGATTTCCAATTAAGGACAGATTCAACAAGGCTGACTTTTTCAAGAGTACCATCGAGTTTGATGGTTTGGAGATCTTTAACCTTTCATACTTGAGTGTTATGTTGGATGGGATCTATAACTTGCTTCAAATGAGGGAAAGCAGCAGGTTGAAACATCATAATTAGAGGAAGAGAATGATATGGAGCCAAAGGGTTTGATTTTGGTTTCTATTACCATCTGGGCTTTTGCTTTAAAGCATGACCTTTAAGAGAGGAGAAACCTAGAGGTGGACTCGGAGACTCATCATCAATATCATCATTATCGAAATAGCTCAAAGATTCATTCTAACCAGTAGGTGGGACATAATCTAATGTATCAACAAGAAGATCACCTTGACTATAGTAAACCATATAGTCAAATTTGCCAGAAGATTCACTAAGCAAATTATAGCTTAGAACACTAGCTTTGTAGCGTTGCCAAAAGAGATGTTGATTATCAATCTAAACGACATCGATTGTGAGAAGAATAAAGATCTACTCATTCAGTTCATGAGACACATCAACATTGAGGATTTTCGGGGTCATATGGTTGCAACAAATAAATAGTTTCACTATTAGGGATAAAACCATAAATTTCAACTTGAGGCTCATCATCCACTGGTGTACATGAAAACTGAGTAGGAAAGTATGATGATTGTTTGGTTGTAGAAGAAGGTCTTTTATAGAAGATAGAAAGTCTACCACTGGAAGAGCGAGTGAATTGGGGATCTATGTACTGGATATGAAGGGCTTCAGTGGTCTGTATTTGTTCATAAGTAGTGTACCATTTCTTCAGAATCAATACTTCCAATTGATCTTTAAGCATCTGCTTTGGAACAAGAGTATAGTAGGGCTTGCAATTAGTATCTATTATTAAAAAGATTACATCATGGGTGTGATCAGGAGTAGTAATATCCAAGGAATGATTCTGAACCTAGTATACTAGTTGATAGTGGATTGTGGCCATAAGAGTTTGGCCTTGTGGAACAACACCTATAACTCGTACTTGAAATTTGAGCGCATGACACAAGAAGGGATCTTGTAATGACATATAAAAATTGGGGAATAAAGTCACCATAACAGTGCCAGCATTAAGAATGGTTTGGACAGTTCCCAAATTAGCATGTTCAAAATTAGGGAATCTGGTATCCAAAAGGGTGATACGTGAAATGGTAGGAAATCCTTTGCATCCTTGGAAAGTAAGTGTAAATTGGATGGCTCCAAAGTAAAGGTGAGTATATCCCTTCGAGATCCATTCCTGAGTAAATTAGGAAGGATACTTTAAAGTGATACACTGTTTTGCAGTGGTGGCAAGAAGTTGATAACTACTACAGAAAATACTTTGGACATATTCCTTTATTTTAACAGTAGAGGGATGGATAATAGTATTAAGGGCATGACGAGGAGAAGTAAGAGGCTTCAAGTAATTATGGTAAGCGTTTAAAAAGTTAAGATTGGTAGTGGGTAAACTAGATTCGTTGTCAAGGTATTTTATTTCGTATAGACTATTCATCTTATAAGAAAAGTGTTTAGTTAAAGTAGCAGCAGTAGAAGTAGTGGGGGTAGGGACCACTTGGGTTTCACTTTGACGAGTAAGAGTTGTACAAGACATGAGGATGATTAGAATAAGTCTAGGCAAAAATCTGTAATACTCAAAGAGAAAAATCTACAAAGGTTTGGCTTTGATACCAAGTGTGGGGGTGAACCCTGGTTCGTTAGAAATTAATTATAAAGCAATCAAGGCTTAGACCAAAGTATGTCATGGAATATAGTAGTGAAACAGGGAACTCGTAACCCAAACTATGACCCAAGGAAGTCTAAACCATTCTACAGGCATAAAAGGGTCCTTTTATGGGCTTAAGACTGTTCAACTCACACTCAACCTAACCATTTATGGTACTAAGGTTTGGACTACTTTGTTTTAGCAGGGAACCAACCAATACGAGTTCTGATGTACAAGATCCTTGATTGTACCAAGGTAAGTATAGAGCATACTTTCGTAAAAATTAGTAGTAAAAAAGGTTTGACTGGAAATTTTTCACAAAGAGATTAAAGACTTTTACCCAAGACTTAAACAGTATTACTCAGATAGAGAAAACATAGAGGAATTTTTGTGTTTTTTTTTTAAAGGTTGATCGATGATCCCTTCTAAGAGAAGGGAACTTCTATTCATAGAAATAATTTTACAAGGAAGGTAGATGCAATAGCTGTAAAACATCTCACCAAAACGTAAGCACTTACATCACAATACATTATTATTGTTACAGGTGGCAAACAAGATTGAAATAAAGCAGACTGATTGAGATAAAACATACTTAATTATACAAAATGTTGGGAAGTAAAGACAAACATAAAAATATCATTAAAGGGCCAGGCCAAGAAACGTGGGAATATCTGGTCTATGAGAGGAAGAGATAGCTGGCTTCTTAGTATGATAAGATATGAGTGGATGTGGAGGAGAATCTCTAAGATAGAACACTGATGGTAGAAGTGCCATATGGAGAAGAATCTCTAAGATAAAACACTGATGCTCTAGCAGAAGGAAAATCAGCACAGAGCATGAAATAGTTCTGGTTATGTGTACATGAGCTCTGAGTGCAAAATACAAGAAAGGAATCATCTTGGAGATAGCGATATACTGAGGAGTCTTAATCATGATAAGGATAGGTGGAAGGATGTGCATCTGGATGTACTAGAACAGGAGGAAGTTCTCCTTTAATAGTAGGTGTCTACCAGGTGGACAGCGATAATTCTGGAGGCAGTTGTCAAGAGATATCCATGTCTTGATGTGAGCTGGAGGCTTGATGTGTTGTCTAAGTGAAGCTTGTCGGTTTGTGCAACTCATTGAGTTTATCATAAAAAGAATCTTTTGCTTTTTCTAGCTAAGCTGTATAGGAGGTAGGATATTCTTCCCAAGGAGCATTATCTGTAGGGGTAGGCCATACCTAATGGGAGATGATTGCATTTGCTTATGTGATTGACCTTTCAAAGTTACAGTATTCCTAGGCATACTTCTAGAGACTATATGGAAAATGGACATATTTACTTATATTAGTTTCGAAAAGAAATTGTTTATGCTATTTTAGAACTTATGCTTTCCTTGTGAGAAATAGGATGAAGTACTGGGCTTCTGTAGGTCTGTTAAAGCTTTGGTGGTTCGATTGATATTGGAAAAATATACAGGTCCACCAAGGGAGATGGTAACACCATTGGAGGAAAATCTTGAATGGAATGAGCTTTGGATCATAAGGTCCATTCTCAATCTGATTGAGTCATGTAAGCATTAAACTTACTGGGAATTCAACTGTAATAGTATACTTAACAAGTAAATACCATAAGAATCAAAGAGAATTCCAAGTAAAATCGTTTGCAAGGTTTCAAACTGAGAACACGGTGATATAAGGGAAATCTGGATGGACACCAATAGAACTAAGGGTATATGGGCCAGTTTCTTAAATGGCTTTGGTTTGGTATTAGAACATGAGGTTCTTGAAGGTTTCATTTTCATCAATATGTAAGGTTAGGAAAATGGAAGAGAATTCTGGTGGTAAATCAGATATTCTAAGAGGTAAGAGGTTAGTAGAGGTCATGGTATAGATATGGAGTGGAGGAATGTAAAGGGTAAGTGGCTTAGGAGGCTTTTTATAGGTAGGTCAGGACAAAAAATTAGGCACAATATTATCCTTTCCTTTAACATGTCTGACAGTAAAGGAATAATTAGCAAACCATTTATTCCCACGCATGAGTTGTGGATGTGGTAATCTCTTGGATTTAGGCACTCGTATCGATGGAAAATAAGTCATGTTTGTCTCCACAATGAAGTGATGTCCATTCAAATGGAATTCAAATTTTCTAATTTTGTGTTTAACAGCTAAGATTTCTTTGAAGGTAGAGTGGTAATGTTGTTCTAAAGGTTTGAAGTGTCCACTTTTGTAACCACACACATGTTTCTTTCCATTAAGTTATTCTAGAAGAATGAGTAACCAGTGTTCATCGCTAGCATCTATCTGTAAGATTCGAGTGCCATCTAAAAGAATCTTGAGAAGAGATAAATGAGGAATAATGACTTTGAGCTTTTTGATTGACTTGGTTTGCATATCTATCCAGAAAGAGGAATCTTTTTTGAGTAACTGGTAAAGGGATTTAGTAAGGTTACTGAGATAAGAGACAAATTTAGAAACGTAATTTATGATTCCAATAAATTATTGGATCTGTTTCATGGAGAGGTTTTCATCTAAAAATCTTATAGGTGAATGATGATGTGTGGATGAAGGACATAACAACCATTGGAAAAGGTCATTCCCAAAAATTTGATAGAGGTTTGGGCTAAAAGCATTTTCTTTTCGGATAACAAGATTCCATAATTCTTGACCAGATTATGAAAACGGGTGAGGAGGTCAACACGGTCTTTGTTAGTTTAGGAAAATAAAATGATGTCATCAATATAGATGAGGGCTTGCTTTTGAATGGGTTGAAGATTTTTGTGAGGGCTTTTTGGAATAGGGATAAAGCAGTTTTAAGCCTGAAAGGCATAACAATCCGTTGGTAGTGATGACCAGGGAGAGAGAAAGTAGTTTTAGGCCTGTCTTCGAGAGTGATACCAAGTTGCCAGAAACCAGCTTTTAAGTCAAACTTGGAAAGGACTTTTGTTTGGGCTAGACGTGCAAAAAAGTGTTGTTTATTGGGTATGGGAAACTTGTCATCTTAGAGGAAACTATTGAGAGACTTGTAATTGATTACAAGCCTAAGTTTTCCTTGTACTTGTTCAACATGTTTGTTAACATAGAATGCAGCACAAGCCCATGGAGATTGAGTGGGCTTAATGAGGTCTTCTTGTTTAAGTTGGCTTAGTTTTTGTTCAGCTTGTTAGGTAAGGTCGGGATTCATACCATGGTGGCTAGCCTTTGTAGGGTTGACATTTTCATTTTTCTTGAAAGAAAATATGATGAAATATTTTGGTTTTTTCTATAAGGGTTTGTCACACTTGGTAAAAAAGTCTGTATGTGAAGTGGCACATGATTCTTCAATAATTTTTTGTCGAAGAGTTTTGAACGGGGTGATGGTGAAGTAATTGGGAATTTTACTCCATGGTAGAAATTATTGGGTATGTTGTAAGCCATTAGAGTGAAATAAATGTGTTTATCCAAAAACTTTTGATTAAGGTCAAATCCAACAATTGCATCTTTGCTAGGAAGATTAGAGGCAAGAAATTTGTGATTGATGTTAATTAAAGGAAATGGTTGAATGGTCATAACTTTGCTAATGGCCTCAGTAGCAAAAACTTTGTTATTGACGACATGGAAATATTGCTTGAATGGTTTCCAATAGCTTTGAGGAATGACAAAGGACTTTAGAATGGAGGATACAATGCCAGTATCAACCAAGGCAATGATCTTGATAGGACGATCGTACTTGTGAAGTAAAAGCTTGAGTTATATAAGAGGCTGTTGATGGTGTGGATGGTGAGCTTGTAACATGACACCATAAGAAATGGGATACTCTTCTTCATCAGAGGATGCATCAATGGAAATATCTGACTGAGACTCATAAAGGATGAAATCCAAAGTTGAATGGTCAGAGTCTATTTCAGAATAGAGTGATTCCACATCATGATTTTGAAGATCAACAATCTATGAAATCTATTGAACCATTTTCTTTCCTTTTGCTAAAGGATATTGTTTGGAAAAGTGTCCTTTCTTCTTGCATATGAAACGCCAATCATTCTTCTAAAAAGATTCCTTTTTACGGAAGAAACGACATCTATGGCAGTGTGGCTTGAAATAATGGGAACGTCGTTTATACTTAGGATTGTATCTTCGGTAATACCTTTTCTTGGTTATGTGACAATCACAAGTTTTCTCAATATGAGAGCACTTAATTTTGAGATCATGACGGTCATAAGTTTTTCCCAATGATCTGCCAAGTTTATCAACGTTGGTAAGAAACTTGGATTTGTTGCATAACAGTTGCAATTGATTGAGCATTAACTGATAAAGATCTCCAAGGGTAGTTTGAGCCAAAGTTCATCCTTGGAATTCAAGGAAACGCAAAGTTTCATTACCAAGAGAGGTTTAGCAATTGATTGAGATGGGCCTGCTTTAAATTGGGATCATCAACACCTTTAAGAATATAGAATCTAGCATAAGCCTTTTTGAAGTGTTTTTCTAGGTCTTTTGGATTGAAAGAACAACACTTGAGTTTAAAAAACTCTTCTCCGGCTTGATTAGCAATATGGGTTAGGCTGCCTAAGAATTCCATATATATATTGTACATGAATTGATCCATATCAGGAATCTGGAGGAGTTGAGTATGTCTATATTGTGTCAATGTAATCCACATTCCTTTTAGTCTCCAGTAAAGTGAGATACAAAAGAAGTGAGAACTTGGACAAGATTAGCACCAAGTTTTAACATTTCAGTATTTAGCCAGCTAGTCATTTCATGGGTACGATTACGGTATTAAAAGACTAGGATATCATCAAAAGTGAAGATCTGGAATTTGGAGGTCGTGTTTGGCACATATTGAGATGCATGATGATGTAAGGATTGTCCAGTAGAGTCAAGAGGGTGAGGTTCATCCATGGTTGATTCAGTTTCATCTTAAGGTTGGGAAGTCTAGCCATATTCATAAGTAAAAACGTGGTTGAGATCAGGGTTGTCGGAAGTGACAGATTGGAGTTTTGAAGTGACATAAGATAGATCTAAGGGGGAAAGAGAACTGATGTTTGATCTAGATAGATTGTGTTTGGGTTGTCTGGTGTGGGCCATAAGATAATCACTAATAGGATTAGGAAAGATGACCTATTGTAAAGGCAAAGGTTCGGTAGAACCCATGTCAGTAGGTTTAGAAATGACAATAGCTTTACCATTAGGAGGAGGTGGAAGTGTAGGAGTGGGTTATGGAGGTGGTTTATAACCAAAGAGAGAGTGTTTAGGTGGAAAAGGTTTTGGATGGAGGATAGATTTCAAAAGGCCATTTTGTTTTAACTTTTAACCATTCGTCTTTTTCATTTGTTTTGTTCGTCTTTTAACCATGCAAATGTTTCATTTGTTCTGTTCGATCATCATGGGGCATCTTTTATATGCCACAAAAGTCCAATTGTCTTTGTCTTTAGTCTTTTCATATTTTGTGTTTTCAGACACTCAATCCTAATAGATCTAAATTAGAATTATATCAACAATATTTGATTTAAATATGACATATTTTATGAATGAGTTGACATGACATGATTTTAATTAATTTGTTTAGGAAATAGGTCACCTATCAAGACATAACTTGTTTTAACATGTTTTGGCATAAAATAACATGTTTTATCAAAACCAAATTGCTAAATTGTAACTTTACTGCTTACTTATTTTGTTTCTTGATCATAAAATTCTTAAATAAAAAAATTCTAGCACAAATAATAAGCACACATGCATAATAAAATTATGCAAACATATAAATATAATAAGGAGAATTAAGAAGCACACCAAATAAATATTACATTATATAAAAACATAATTAAGTATCTATATCTCTACATATTTAGAAGCTAATTATAAGCAAGTTACACATCTGACATGATAAATTTATTTTTTTAAAAGTTGGATCATGTTTGGGTTTTGAAGGGTCAACCCAAATATGACCTAATTCACAAACAAGTTGACCCGAACATGATCCAAATTAGAATACGTGTAAAAAAATAATTTATTTAAACCTAATTGTTTTGTGTTGTGTTATGTCAAGTTAACAAATCATGTAAAAATTGTCAATTCTAGCTATTAAGGGTTAGCACAAGCATGACTTGACTCACATCCAAGTTGACCTAGATTAAAATTTTCATTTAAAAAACTTAATTCAACCCAATTTCTTATGTATTATGTCTTTAGTTAATAAAAACACAAATTATTTATATTTAATTCGCGTTTTAAACACGTTGTTTTGAATTTTTTTACCAAAATTGTATTAAAAGTGTATTTTATCTGTTTTCCGTATTAAACACATATTTTTACCATTTTTTACGTTTTTTGTCTTTTATAAATTTTTAAAGTATGAAAATATCTCTTGTATTTTTAATTAATTACCATAATGTTGTAACTATATAAAACAAAAAACTCAATTTTTTATCATTTAAATTTCTACCCTCTTTTAATAATTTTTCGTAATAATTTAATTTTGATTATATATTATATTATATTAGGTTTAATAGTCAATTATATACTTTACATTTGAATTATTAATCAGAAGATCTATAAAAAGTGCTAAAATTATTATTAATATTGCCGTATTTTTAAAAAGTATTATTAATGATGTGTCGTTTTAAACTTATATATACTAATTACGTATTTCTTTTTGTTTCTGAATTTTATGAGTGTTTTTTTATAACATATTTTTTTATTATTTATTGTATTATTCTCGTATAATCCTCATATTTTTAAAATTTTTATATTACTAATTAAGATTGTATCATATCAAGTTAATGAACTGTATCCAAAATTGCTATTTCTATTCCAATGTATAATATATATTTGATTTATGCCAAACGAGAGAAATTAGGTTGGTTTCAAAAATTTATAAAAATTTGAGATTTTTTTAATCAAATTTGTGATGAGGAATTTGTAATGTCAGAGGGGTTTAGATATGATTTCAAATTGGAACTCGATTCCACGAGCAGTATTATGTTACTAGAAGCATGGTTTTAAAAACCGGACCGGACCGGCCGGTCGGACTGGTTGATCCGTGAACCGGCACTGTAACCGGGTTTGGTTGAATGCAAAACCGTTTTTGAAAGAAAATCGGATTGGACCGCGGTTGAACCGCCGGTTCTCGCCTGAACCGCGGTCCAACCCGGTCCACTGTAGAAACCAGTTCAAGGCTGCAGATGCAAAATAAAACACTGTTTTTCTTCTTTTTCTATTCCCTTGCAGTGCACGCGACGCAATCCTCAATTTGTAGTTCCTTGCCGACGACGACGCTGCTGACGAAGACGACGCTGTCGACGACGACGCTGCCGTCGAGGGGTGTCAGTTTGCAAGCTTACAAGGCAGCAGTTTCACGGCGACTTTCCAGGCTCAAACGTTGGCTGACGAGGGCGATTTCCGTTGCTGTTGTGACCGGCATCCGGCGACTTCTCAGACAACGACGGGAAGTTGGTGTTTTGTAAGGCCTTGTAAACTCTTTGGTGGATCAATTGCTTAAGGTTTGTGAAAACTTTATAATATAAATTCACAACATGCCATGATATTGCATGTTTGTTTTTGTTGTGATATTGCATGTTTGTTGTTGTTGTGAATTTGTTACATTCATAACATGATATTGCAGTAATGTCATGATATAAGCAACCAACTTCATGATATAATATAAAAAATACTACATGTTATGAACGTTTCAAATCATACTGCATGTTGTGAAAACTTTAGGGTTTAGGGTTTAGGGTACTGAAGCAATATAAAGTTATAAAAATTGAATTGCAATCAGGGAGCGATCCTTGGTTTATGTAAAATAATAGTTCAATTTAGGACAAATATAAATTCTTAATTAGAAAATATCAATTGATTTATTATTAATTTATAATTTATATTATAAATTTGTAATTTTATTATGCATCTGTATTGAATGTCTGGATTGAATGTATTTCATTCGTAATGTGGTTAGTTTCTAAGAATTTGAAAATTTATTATTACGAATGTATAGAGATATGTATTATGATCAAATTACGAATATTATTATTTAGAATGAATGTATGGAGTTATGTATGTTGAAATTCTATAGTTGAATTAAATAATAAAAGTGATTATGAGTTTTTGAGTATTTGCCTTTCACATAACAAATATTGATGATATTAAATCTTAAAATTAAAAATTATACTTTAGGGTTTAGGGTTTAAGGTTTAAGGTTTAGAGTTTAGAGTTTAGGGTTTATAAAAGTTTTTATTTTAAATGCTCAGTATATATTTTATATTAAATGAATATATATATATATATATATATATATATATATATATATATGTTAATTGGTATTTTGATTTTATTGTTATTTTTATATGCAACAGAGAAATAAAGTGGAAGTATGTCTTCATCTAGATCTGGAGTTTCTTCAACACCATGTCGAGTGAAAGGTGATATTACTTGGGCGCATGTTTCTGAGAGTATAGATGAGAATGGAAAGAAGATATTGAAGTGTTTATACTGTGGTAAGACAACTAGAGGAGGTGGGATATATAGAATGAAGCAGCATTTGGCCGGAAAAAAAGGGGATGTTGGTCCATGCACTAAAGTTCCTCATGATGTTAGATATCAAATGGTTAATGCATTAGATGAGATTGTAGCGAAAAATAAAGAAAGACAAGAATTTCGTAGGCATGCAACTCCTTTTGGTGCTACTATACCTCCATTTGAAGGTGATACTGCTGTTGAAGAATTTGAAGGGTTGTCTCCTCCTGTGAACATGACTGAAGGTAATACTGATATTGGGTCTTCTGGAAAACAAATTAGACTGACAAATGATTCAAAAAGAAAAAGACCAATTGGCATTGGAGATTTTTTTGCTCCAATGACTACTAGTGGGGCTCAACCTTCAATAAAGAGTGTTTTGACTGGAAAAGAAGCCAAATGGAGAGCCGATATGGCTGTTGTGAGGTTCTTATATGATGCTTGCATCCCCCTTAATGCATTAAATTCTATTTATTTTCAACCTATGTTAGATGCTATTACTGCAATTGGGCCTGGATATAAGCAGCCGACATATCATGAAGCACGAGTGAATTTGTTAAACGATTCAAAGAAGGAAGTGCAATTACTTATTGATAGTTACAGAAAAAATTGGGAAGAAGTTGGTTGTACACTTATGGCTGATGGTTGGACAGATATTTCTAGTAGGTCGTTGATAAATTTTTTTGTATATTGTCCAAAAGGGATTTGTTTTATCAAATCAGTAGATGCATCTGATGTTGTAAAGGGGGCAGACACATTATTTAGGTTGTTTGAGGAAATAGTATTATGGGTTGGGCCTAAAAGCATTGTCCATTTTGTGACTGATAATGGAGCTAATTATAAAACAACTGGAGGATTATTGTCTGAAAAATATAAAAATATTACTTGGTCACCTTGTGCCACACATTGTATCAATTTGATTTTGAAAGATATTGGTGAAATGGATCACATTATTAGAATTTCCAAATGTGCATCTCTTGTGACAAAGTTCATTTATAATCATACATTATTGATAGCTTGGTTGAGGAAGAGAGAAGGATGGAGAGAAATTATACGGCCTGGTGCAACCCGATTTGCTACGACTTTCATCGCATTGCAAAGTCTTTTTGAGCATAAGCATGACTTACAAGCGATGGCCACTGACAGGTTTTTTATTGATTCTAGATATGCAAAGAGTAATCAAGGCAAAGAGGTTGTGATCATAATTCTGAATAATAATTTTTGGAATGAAATGGGTATAATTGTAAAAGTTGTGGGACCATTGATGCGTTTACTTCGTATTGTAGACTCAGATGAAAGACCTTCATTGGGATATATCTATGATGGAATGTATAGAGCTAGATTAGGGATAAAGAAGTTGTTTAAGAATAAAAAGAAATTCTACAAGCCTTATACTCAAATAATCAAGTTGAGGTGGGATAAGACATTGCGTCGAGGTATTCATGCAGCTGCGTATTACTTGAATCCTGCATTTCAGTATGATCGTGAATCCTTTTGCACAAAACCAGAGGTATTACAGGGTTTTCTGGATGTTGTTGAGAGTAAAACATGTATGTTTAATGTTAGTAAGGCGAAGTTAGTAGAAGAGAGAGTAGAATGTTTCGTGATTGTGAGGGGAGTTTCTCACGCCAGCTTGCTATTGAAACATGCAAAACCACACGACCTGGTATGAATTTAATTTATATGTTTCTTATGTTTCGATTCTTTTTTCAATTTATAAAATTCTATTACGTAATTATTTACATATTATTTTGTATTAGATGAATGGTGGAGAACATATGGGTATAGTACTCCCAATTTACAGAAGTTTGCAATTAAAATTCTTAGTCAAACTTCAACATCTTCAGGCTGTGAGCGTAATTGGAGTGTTTTTGAACGCATACATACTAAGAAGAGAAATAGATTGGAGCATCAACGTGTAAATGATCTTGTTTTTATTTATTATAACTTACGATTGCAAAACAGGTAACACAATTATCAATTATGTTTCATTACATTTATAAATATTTTTATTTACACTATTTTATCATGTTTAATGATTATTTCCAACTTTACATGTACCCTATTTATTGCTCTTTAATCTTTACTTTTTATCATTTTGGCTATTTAGGTTATGTTACAAGAAATCAAATTTTGATCCAATTGATTATGAAAGTATCGATAAAACAGACTTCTGGATAGTAGATGAGGAAGAGGAGTTCGGTGAACTTAATGCAGATGAATTGGATCAAATGCTTTATGGAGAGGGATCTATTCCTATCAATAATGATTCAACAAATTATGATTTGTCACATAATTTCTCAGGTAAAAATATTTTTTTAGTACTTATATAAATATTTACATACTTATATAAATGATTGATTTTTTAGGCTGAAAGAAAATAAAATATTTAATTATAAATTTTGTAGATAATACTATTGAAGAAGATGGTGTAGAAGATTAACAATTGATAGAGGGTGCAACAGAAGCGATGACAGGATCTTTTATCATTAGTGATAATGAAGAATGACTAATTATTCATTTATTAAACTTTATATTAAACAAATTATATTTTTGATATGTTTTGTTAAATGTTGAATTGAATATTATTTGTTTCATAATGGTTATGTTGATTGGTTGATTTTATATTTTATTTAATGCATATATTAGATTTCTGATTTGTTTTAGTGTTCAATAATTAATAGTGTATGTGTTTGTAGAATTGGATTTGTTTTATGTATATGTTTTGTTTTGATGCAAAATTAATTGTTATTACTTATTATATTTATGTTCAATAATACATATATTTTGTTAATTGTGAACATTAAAAAGTACGCACAATAGAAAATTTACTGTATAAAGCATATGTAATTACTAATTAAACATAATTTTTTTAGGTTTTTACATAAAACCGGTTCAAACGGTCCAATCGACCGGTTCAAACGGTTCAACCGGTCCGACCGAAACCGGTACTTAAAACGGTTTTTATTCCGGTCCGGTTTTGAAAACCTTGAGTAGAAGTACACCCCACTCTTTCGTCTCTAATTATGGTTGGCAATATGTAACAGTTAGCAGCCTTGACAGTTAATGTTGAAAAGGTTATTCTCTTCAGAATTGCGAATATTTTTAAGGGACAAAGGAACTGGCAACTTTTTTAACGGGTAGTTCTAGGCTTCAAATTTTACTAGAATTTCAGTTTCTAGTTTTCCCGTCAATGGATTTTTATTGAAAAATCAAAAAGTATAGATAACGTAAGCTTGAGTTTCTCTCAGATGGTGACATGACCTTGTTAGTTAACTTTGAAGAAGATGTATCTCTTGCAAGGCACGCCGAGATTATTTAACTCGTTTTAATGACTTCTAATTGCCAATACGCAAACAAGGAAAGTTCTTTTAATGACCATTTCTCTGCGTCGATAGAGATGGTCAATTGCTATTGGCCCACTTTCTCAAATTCAGGAACAGACGTTGCAGGTAAGAATGAGTATGGCTCTCAATTTTCAATCACATTTGTTGCCATAATACCATACCATAAAAAAACAATCAGATTAGAATTAAGCATTTTTGATATAAAATTTATTTTGATTTAATCGATATAATACAAAATTAAATCAGATAATATTAAAATTTATATAAAAATAATCCAATACAATATAAATTGACTCAAATATTTTAAAAAAATGTTACTTTAATAAAATTTATTAGAGATAAATTATAAGCAATACTACATGCATGTGCTTTTGGTACATAAATGATATATCTTCATATGATTGGATATTATCTTATCTTTAATTCAAAATCAATCACATGATACACATTATTTGTGTGTCTAAATTATGTACTAAAAGTATGTACATATAATTTCATTAATAAATTATAGAAATATTGAAAGATAATATCAACAATAGTTGAATTTTTTTTTTAGTTAAGTAAAATCTTTACAAATTATATATAATTTTATTTTTATATCATTATAATTATTTATATTATTTTTTATTTAAATATATTATTTTATTATTAAGTAATAAAAATATAATTTGGTTAGTTAGATTATTAACGCGTTTTAAAGGTTTTAGAATGAAATTTTTAGATTATTTATAAACAAAATAAGATGTTATATTGTGTGTTTTACTAATAGTAGGTTAAGGTAATTTAGTGAATAAATTAAAATGGTAAAAACACTTTAGAAAGTGATAACAATAGATAATTTTATGTTAATTTAGGTCGAATCGGGTCAACTTAAATATTAAAGGGCTTAATTATAGTTAAAAAATTTCGATATGATTTTAATACAAATCGTATTAGAGTTGAAGGTCTATGACACGAAACCCAAACTGACATGATATAAATCTGAGCTGATGACACAAACTGTTAGATCTAAGAATAAGTAGTCCAATAGCAGGAACAAATGTTCCAAGTTACGAAGTGAGTATTCTAGTATCAAAATGGCCAAAGGACTATTTCCCACCCAAGTTTTCATACAAAGACAAATACAAATCTATAGGGTTTCAAAAATCCAAACATTTACCAATGACCCAATTTTTGTTAAAAATTTTAGTTAAAGCTAGAGGTAAAACTCTCATTCACTAAAAATATTTAAAAATTAAAATTTTATTATATTTTTCTCTTCAGGTTTAAAAATCTGACAATCCCCCCAACGTTTCTAAGTTTTGAAAAGTGCACATTTCACCTCCAAATCCTTAACTTTTCTTTCTCCCGTCTCTGGTGACGACGACCATCTGAAGACTAGACAGAGAGCCAGCTACCATCTCTAGGAGACGAATCTTCGTCCCTATTGACAGAGCGACATCGTTTCTTCATCGATAGAGACATTGTCTCTTTGTCAATAAAGACGAAGATTCATCTACTAGAGATGGTTGCCGGCTTTCCATCTTGTCTTTATATGGTAGTTGTCGTTGAAGAAGGGAGAAAGTGAAAAACCCCTAATGACAAATTAATCCTAGAGGGAGGTGAATAAGATTATTAAAAATTAAACACCGAATTTATTAAATTGAATTTTTACTCAAGATGTCACAAACAAAAATCAAATGAATAATCCAAACATAAAGTAAAGGAGAAGAGTTTAAAGAATACTCAGAGATTTAGAGTGGTTTAGAGCTTTTCATTCAAGCCTTTTATGTCCGTTTCTTCAAGCAACTAGCTTGAAGTTTTTATTCGAATCACTTTCGAAGTACACAAGTTGACTCGGGATTGCGTCATTTTACAGTAGTGATACAGGATTTTTGTCTAAATGTAATTAGAAAGAAGATTTACAAGTAAAATATGTCTCTAATAGGTTGATTTTACTAATATGTATAAATATTTCTCTTAAAGATATGAGTTGTGATTTCTAGAGAGAGATTAAGAGCTTGAGATTGAGATAAGAATTCTTGAATGTTTTTGGACATATTTTCTAACCCTTTGAAAGATCCGTTGGATTGATTTTACTAGTCGTTAACGTGTAAAAAAGATGTTTTAACCTTAAAAAACACGCAAGGACCACACATCCTTGCTTTAGCAACTTTGAAATAGTTGTCTAATGGTTGAATTCTTGAAATACGTAACTTTTGGGATGGGTATCCTGCCTTGCTCCTTAAAATTCCAAAGAGCATTAATCATGAAATGACAGGCAAGGGACAAGTATAGAGATGAGCATTCCAATGTGCTGACTTTGTTGACTGTCCCAATTATGGTTGTTAATACATTAGAGAGGGAATGCGCATTCCATGGTTGTCATCCAGTAGGAGACAGGTGTCCTTGTTCATTTAGAAAACATTCCCAAGAGCTCTAGACTCTTGAGGATGGGCATGAGACTAGCAAAGGAATTGACGTCTCATTTGGGACGTGCATACCCCATATGAGGACAGACATCTTTGACCTAAAACAAAAAAAATCTACATTTCACCTATCTTTCGGTCATTGGAATTTTATGTCATGGGTTTTATTAGTTCAATAATTATTAATAATCAACTTTAAACTTAGTTTTGATATAATCAAAACACATAAATGGTCCAACAATCTCCCCCTTTTTTATTGATGACAAAACCTAAGTTTAAGCATTAAAAAAATCAATTTAGAGAGTTTGTAAAAATTTAAACAACAATGTAAAGCTCCCCCTCAATTTAGTAATACAAATCTATTTGGTTTTAACTTATTTAATTTCAATTTATTTAACCATAAGCTTATTTAACTCGTTTAACCAAATTTATTTAACTTTTTTTCAAAAACCTAACTCATTTAACTTTTTTTTCAAATTCAATAAGACATATAAGTCATTTTTATTAAAAGAAACAACCAATCTCTTCCTCTTTTATCATAAATAAAAAAACAAATTTGGCAAAGTTTCTTCTATTTTTCAAATATCACAAAATGACAAACAAAAGAAAACAAAAGCTACCAATATCAATCAACATCAACCAATTTCTCAATATCATCAACAATAACAAGCAACAAATTTCTTAATGTCATTATCAATAACAAATCTATAACATGCATAGTATGAATCATAGCATAGCATCATAAAAAAAAAACAATATCCATAAGCAACAAAACAAACATAATGAAATAGACATTAAAATATGCATTGATACATGTTCCTTATTAAAAAAATGCAAAATGATGATGTAATGAGATGAAAAATGAGTGAAGAATCATGGCTCTTCCTCTGAAGGTTGAGGCATACTATTAGAACCGGAGTGACAATCATGAATGTGCTGCTGAAAGAAAGATTCCATAAAATGGAGATGTTCAACCCATGCAGTGATTCATTTATGGAGCTCATGAATCCAAGCACACGGTTGTGAAAGGAAAACAAGTTAGTATCCAGAACTAACTTGTGGCGAGGATGCATCTGCCTACAACTAGAGGCAAGTTAAGAAGGACCTGAATAATGGAAGTAAGCTTCCTCATCTTGAGGAATAGCGGGTTGAGAATCCGATTGAGTAGGTTGAGCACATTGGTCAGGTTGAGACTAAGTCTGAACAAGCTACCACCCACCTCGAGAAAAGCGACATATCATTTGCATTTGCATGATCAAATCTAATGTAATCCCTCTCAGTAAAGTTCTTTAGATATGGTTGGTCACTTTTTTCCAATCTGAGCCCTAAAATCCCAACAATCACATTGACAATAGCACTAAACTTAATAACCTCTTCCATAACATCCTTAATCGAACTGATCTTAACAATAATCCAATGGGTTGTATCCACCTTACGCCCAAAAGAACAAGATTTTTTAATGTACTTGACCATTTGATTGATTATGTGCATTTAAGGCATAAGTTATCATGCGATGAATGATTCGCATAATTGGATTATGCAAGACACTCAACTTAATAGTTTTTTTGTATGTCCTGACACCGTCTAATATTTCTTAAGCTACTTGAGCATCAAAATCGACGGGGACATTCAATAAACCCTTATTATCACACTCAAGCCATCAAGCTAAGTCTTTCAGTTTTACTTCAAAATAACTCCCTTTTAACCGAAATTTCAAAACGTAGTCAATTAGTTCACCCCGAGATCCTTTAGCTAATTCTAAGCTACTATAAAATTCAAACACCCAAGATTCAACATAATAAGTGTCAAACTGAAACAATTTTGTCAAACTAACACCATAGATAAAACCAAAGAGATCATCCCAAATGTCGAGCGCTTGTAAAACTGGTTCATTTAAAGCTCTACATGACATGATGTCATGCATGGCGAGCTTTTCAATGGAAATCCTATACACTTGGTTTCAGATTTGAATTCCATAAATCTCAGTGCGGTGACTTCCTTGGAGTTGACTTTTGGGTGCCATGGGAGATGAACAAACTTGAAACCACTTAAAAAATGGATGATCTTAACAACACCACAACAGAGGACGACGGTGAACGGTGGGGGTGGATTCAAACCGAGCTACGCTCGAACTCAGATAAGCTCGATCTTAGTTTGGTGATTGTTCATGTGACCCTGAGCCACAACTCAAGCTCATCGAGCTAAGTGAAAAAGCAACTCATACTTGAGCTCGATAGCTCGCGAGCTGTTCACGAGCCTGGCTTGAAATGCTTAACGAACTGAGCTACTCGCAAGCTATTCACGAGCCAAGGTCGAACATGCTTAATGATCTAAGCCTAGTGAGCTCATTAATGAGCTCGGCTCGAATATGCTTAACTAGCCGAACCTAATGAGCTTACATTCACGAGCTCACATATATATACTTCCAAAACATTCAACCTTACTCAGATTGTAGCAAATTGGGCCTTTAGGACTAGCTCAATTGTAGCAAATTATTGAATTAAAATTAATTGAATGGTCAAATCAAAATAATTTTTGGAATTTTAAATTATTATTTTAATAATTATTAACCATAAATGGGTTCGCATTTGATTAGTTTTCTGATAACAAAAGTTATAATTTTTTTATTATAATTATAAAATTAATAAAATTAGATGAGAAAAATAAATTTAATAGAAAATTTTAAAAAACTATTGATAAATTACAATCTGAACTTGTGCTGAAATTTAAATCCATTGAAAAATTGACCCTTCATCAGAGTCGTCATCTTATGGATGATTCTTTTTGCTTTTATTAATCTTCTTTCCTTAACAGAAATTTCCATCTAGACACAACATAATGATGGCAAATGGCAATACATAACGAAAACAACGTTGCATAAGCACTGCAAATCTCTCTTTCTGATCAACATGCCCTTTCTGATCATAAGCTTCCAGCATTTTGAACTCACTGATATCAACATAGTGGACTTCTCAACAAGATCATATATTTCCCATCTGTAGCTTTGCTCACCATATTTTGATTTGATAAGCTTCGCATCTTCAAATAAGTTCTGCTCGCCTTATCTTCCATATCATCCCCAGTGCTTCCAATTGTCTTCTATTTCATTTCTTGGGGGGAATATAAGAATGTACAGGTTCTTCAAAAGATTACATAAAAGAAGAGCGAGCTTGTGAATCAAGAAAATTTTGATCTTGCTGCATCGGTACAACAGACTTGATATACTTATGCAGGCATGTGTATGAAAACAGTGGAAGAATAAAACTTAATTAGGAAAACCAAATCAACAAGGTAAGCCAATAAAAGAATATCTACTTAAATCATGCTATTGACCTCCGAATGTGATATAACTTTTCTAGAAAAGGTGCAATCAAATTGAAGTTTACTGCTGGGAAGTCTTCAGTCAGAAAAGAAAACTAATAAATAATAATGCTTAAGATCAGAGTAGATCACTCGTTAAACCTCGAGAAACTAACACAATTACATTTTCTACAATTTGATGCAGTCATGCATATACAATTACAATCAATTGGATACACAACAATTCTTAATTTTTCATCTTAAGTTTATTAGAAAGAAGTGACTAGAGCTGAAATTTGTCATTGAATTCTACATCCTCCACTGTCCTGTCCACGAGGAACATTGTCAAATGCTGACAGTTCAAGCAAATCATGTCACGACTTGAACCAGCAAACCAATAATTGACAAGCATTAAGCATCTGAGTTCTATTATTTTCTATGAAGACATCATGCAATATCTTAAAAGATTTGGAAATACCTGCAACCCTGCTATAAGAACTTTTCTAAATCAGCTCAGCTCTGGATAATTTAGTCCGATTTTTGATCTATTAACTGTCGCCTGTAGTCCTTGTGACTAAAGTTGACTCAAAAAAATTTATTTTTTAATTTAAATTTAGTGGTTCCCAATTCAACAATTCAGATGCTAAATGCTTGCTAATAGGAGGTCCTGAGGTCAGTATAGTCCTTCTGAAGAGATTGGAGAGACTAAAGAAATGTTATAGAAGCTCAACTTTAAATGTCATAATTATTGACGACAAAAGGAGAAAAAGCTCATACCTGTAAAACCTGACAGTTTTCCAGCGTGCTCTTTCCCCCTTGAAATATCATTTTAGAATTAGATCTCTAGTCATGGTTTTAGGGAAAAGAAAAAAGATAGAGATTACACATAGATTGCAATCACATTAGATAAAAAGACTCCAAATTCATGGGTTAGAAAGGTGGACCAAATTGTTGAAAAATTTAAGCTATAGTTATAAATATCAAGCATCAAGGACATAACTCCAAGGAACAGAAAACAAGCATCAAGCATCTATGACAATCCTGTGAAGACAGATGCTTAATCAACCATACAGTCCAAGTAAATTCAAGATATAAATAATGTAAAACGTATATTTAAGAAAGCATATTAGAATCAGCCCCCAAAATTTTTTTAAACGATTCAGTTCTTTCGATTCTTTCAGAGGAAGATTGCTCCTAAGCTTAAACTTCCCCCAAAACCCAAAAAAAAAAAAACATACACATCAACACAACCAACCAAACTAAAATTTGACAATATGGTAAAATAGGCTATGTATACATGAAAAAATTGATTTTTGCAGTTTCTCAATTAGGCCCAACAGATAACAGCAAAAGGCTTAATTTATTACACAAACCGTGGTCCAGTACCAGAATAATCAAACAATTCTTAACTTCAGATATATTAATCCCAACCAGTATAAACTTAATGCTCATAAAAGATACAGTCAACAGATAAATAGATAAGCAAGCATATAGATAATGATGTACCTGTAAAATTGAATCTGCCTCCTCCTTTGTTGCAAAGGCAGTAGGCCCTTCCTGCCAGAGAAATTCACAGCTCCTAAAATAGAAAAATAAGCCAAACAGATTACTAAGCCAATTTAAGATATTTTTTTCAATTAAAAAATATACATTTTGCCCCTCAACTATTACATTCTTGAATGATTGATCAAAGCCAATTTCCATCAGAAAGAAAAGCAAGAACAAAAATGTTCCTGAAAATGGTGTAACTAAATTGCCTGATTGATAACTATTAAAGCTTTCCATCAAAAAGAAAACGAAACAAAAATGTTCAAAGATGGTGTAAATAAATTACATTCTGGAATGATTGTATATGGCTTTCCAATGACAACTTTTGAAGCACGAGATGCTCTAATGGATTGACAAAAAAACATCAACCAGATGGTATTTGAGGAAAACCCAACTAGATTCTATTAAGGAGAAAAAAACAACGTCAAATACACCTACGACATTACTCAACCATTAAACTTTATAGAGACAACAATATGTTATATCTTTATTTCTCTGACAAGATAAACTCAGCAATCTCATTTTCATCGTCTATCTTCATAGAATAAAAAATAAATGAAAGCTATTAATCATATTGTCAACAATTAAATGAAAAATCAATTTAAAGAGCATGCAGTTGTGATAAATAATTGACTACCTCATCTTATTTCTTAATATTATAACATGTTTTCATCCAATCGGCTCCACACATAAACATATTGACTGTTTTTGGCGATAAGAATGATTTGTATGTGTCAATCACTCTACTACCCACACTAAATATGCTCTCGGAAGCCACTGTTGTAATAGGAACTGCTAAGATATTGACTGTCATTTGTGAAAGTATTTTATACTTATATTGATTGTCCCTTCGCCAGTGAAGTACATTAAAGTCGCCTAAGTTGACATCATTAGGTATCTCAATACCATGTTCTTCAAGATATATTTCTAACTCAGACTTCATGGTTTCTTCTAAATATGTTTTCTCTTTATGATCCTTCAAACGCAGTATATCCAGGACCATAATATCTACTCTCAGAATATCGAGAGCTTGATGATTTACCTATAAATTAAATGTTAGAATTTATGATACGTTATAAAGTTTCAATTAATGACAATGATCTAATATACCTGATGTATTTGATAGTGTTTGTTGGGTCTTTAGCTGATGTTGTGGATGTGCAAATGCAATAGATGAATTTCCTAATGATAACACGTCAACGTATTCTTTGTATAATTTTTCTAACGTTCTTTTGATATTTTCTATCTCCGTAGGGGCATTTTCTTCACCATATAAAATAGGAAATACCAAAGTAATCATAAAAAACTTTATCTTGAAATCATCACAAGCCAAACTAATTAGTTATAAACCTATTCTTTATATACATATATATTATAATAAACTCAATCAATTATAACTTAATTACCTGAGATCCATGATACTAGCAATTGTCATAAGAAAACTCACCTCACCCCAACATTTGTTAAATTTTTCTGACATTGCTTGCACTATCATTGGTATAAAATACTCTTCATCAAATTCTCGCTCTTTAAGGATCTCTTTTATCCAAAACACTTTCTGAAAATACTTATTTGCAGTTGTATACTGCGACCCATAAATTAATTTTGTTATATCATTAAATATTTCTAAAAAGTCACAGACAACCTCCAATCTCTCTTACTCTTCCCTTACCGGGCAATATATATAATTTGACTCAACAAATATAAAACAAAGAATGACCTCTCTAAATTGTAGTGCTATCATTAGCATTTTGTATGTACTATTCCATTGTGTAGCACAATCAAAAACTAACTTCCTCTCTTTTATTCTACACTGCATAATAATTTTTGCATAATTTTTTTATATTGCCTCACTAGCTTTTATAAACTTCATACTCTCCCAAATATTGTCTATAATGGGTTTAATCACAGCCACCCCATCCTAAACTAACAAATTTATAATATGGGCAGTGCACATAACATGAAAAAGTTTTCCATCACACAACAAAGGTCTCTGCATTCGAAAATTTTCCTTCAATCTTTTAATGCAATTATCATTTGCAGTAGCATTGTCTATTGTGACAGTTTCCACCTACAAACAAAATTAATGAATATTAATGAAATTAGATGCAATAAAATTATGTGTATTTTGAAAAACAATTTGCAAAGTTGATTTTACCTTATTTTCAATGCCCCAACCCTTTAGACAATCAAAAATTGCTGCTGCAATGTCTATTCCTTTCTTAGGCGGAGGTAGGTGCACAAAATTTATAATTCGTTTATTTAAGGACCAAGACTGGTCCACCCAATGTGTCGTGAGTACCATATACTCAATATTTTGATGATCTGACTTCCAAAGATCAGTAGTAATACTAATCCTTCTAGTCTCCTCAAAAGTCTTCTTCAACCTCACACGCTCTGCTTAATAAACCCTAATGCAATAAGCTTTTACTTGTTTCCTTTCAACTTTTTCATAAAAAAGTTGCAGAACGTGACAAAAATTAATGAAGTCGGGGTGCTCAACTATATTAAACGACAATTCAGATATCATAACCAAGTGAGCCAAGGCCTCTTGAACCTGAAACACCAACACCATAATCATTGCATTAGTTAATACAATTAATTTCATAACAATTGAACTTAAACTGACCTTGGGATGCTTATAATTCATCTTTGTTTTCACCACAGTTGGAGTAGGTAACCCTAAGGTTGAATGCTCAAAACCCAAGACAGTTTGTCCCCCTACAACTAAATCCTTTCCTATTGCTTTTTTCTTATCAACACATTGACCCATATGTCATGTCAAATGAGAAGTACCCTTGGTCTTTTGCAATTTCAACTTTTTCTTGCAATACTTACATACCACATATGTAGCATCTCTAATAGTAACAAACAAATCTTCTAGAAAACACTCCTAAACAGCTGATGTTTTCCTCCTCTTATTAGATGGAATAACAGAATGTGGTCTTCTGTTTGTCTTTCAGTACGTTCAGTTGCTTCATCTTTTTCAATTGAATATGAGACATCAAAATCTCTTATTGCAGCCAAATCAATATCCACATCATCGATTCCAACCATTTCAGTAGGTATAGGTGCGTCAATTTGCATCAATTTTCTTTTAATGGATACACATATAGAAGGAGCCATCGTGCTAGCTGTAAATGCTTACGATGAAGCTCGAATTGCTACATCACAATCACAATTAAACAGTTAGTTGTAAATGTAATTAAAATAAATAAAATATATATAGAATATAGAAATTACAACAATGAAGGATAAATAGTAAAAGTATAACTTGGACAACTAAAAGAAGTTCAAGTTTGGAGCATGTAAATATGTATATATTGGAGTCAATATGCTTAAATCAAAACAGAATTCTAAAGAATTTGTCTTGAGGGAGGATGATAAGCATACTGACGGAGTGAGAAGAAAGCAACGGTTGAAAGAAAAAAGAGAGTAACGGAAAAAAAGTGAAATAACAAGAGTTCATGTAAGGAGTATTAAAACGGTGCGTGTAGAGTAAGTGAGACAGTTTTGGAAACAGAAGAGTAGCTACAAGAAGGAGCTTTGTTTATTGGATGAAAGGGTTTTGTTCATCTTCTTCAAAGTCATGTTACCTGGGAAAATACTACTTCATTGTTATTTATTTCAATTGCTATGTAATAAGTTGAGGTGTAAGCCGTCAAATGTATTTAGCGGGGTAGATTTAATTGTAAAGACAGCTAGCAGTGTGAAAAGTATATAAATATGTTGATAATTATCCAAAATTCATAAGTTTTGCATGTTCATCAAAATTTGTTTCTGGAGTTGTCTAAATTTCTTTGTGACTTCCTGGTGTGATTGAAATCTTTTATATCCTATTGAGAAAAAATTTACTGGAAATGCTATTTCCATAACACATTTATCCTAATCAGCTCCCCCCCTCACATTTTAATTAGGACAAATTTGTAGTATTTTTTTACTCAATTCAATTTTACTCCCACTTAGTTTTGTTGTTGGATATAATCTAACACCATAATATTCATCAAGAGTCATATGAGGGAAAAAAAAAATAAGCGGGTATAGATAGAAAGAAAAGTAATGCATACCTCAAGCTAGCTTGTGCTGCTTCCACGAGAGACACCCCTCGAAGAGCACAAGAGAGATAATACTTTATATTATAATTTTTCTGGATATGATCCATTCAATGTGTTCATTTATTCAATCACATCCACTTAATTTCTCAAAAGACTTTGAAGATCATTAAGGAATAAGGAACATAATTTATAGATTGAATATTTTGTATTGGAATTTTCTAACAAAGTTGGTGTCAGACCAAAATTTAAAAAGAGAAAATAAACAAATAAATAAAATCATTGTGATTGACGATATACAAGCTAAATTTCCATTCATACACGAACGACTAATTATAGTTAATCTGACTTTCTTAACATAGAGGGAGGGTTATACTAATTTAAAATTTTAACTTAATTTACACAATCATTTTAGTCATTGATTCATTATACTAAAGTATTCATCTTGATTAATAAATAATTCAGGTTTACTCCAATACACTATTTTCCATTCTACTGTTTTAAGACAAGTACTAATCTTAATTAATAAATAATATAGAGAACTTACAACGTTTTAAACATAATTAATATCCATGAAGTAAAACATATATATTACTTGTAAAAGGTATTTGGACATTGATGAACTTACAATATATAAATAAAACGAGGGTTGAATTTGATCTAAGTTACTTAAGCTTGAATTCAAATTTGGATTGAATTACCCAAGTTTAAATTGAGGATTGAACTTGATCTCAAAAAACAATTTGAGTTTGAACAGATCCAAGCATTCATGTTCGAGTCAATTCGAATTAAATCCAAAATTAAATTATTTTTATACAAAGTTTAGAATGATCTCAAATTAGATTTTGTTAGAACTCAGTTTGAATTGAATCTAGGCTTAAATAAAAAATTTTCATGTACATCATACTCCATTAATAAAATTCTTAGTAAATGGGCTAAAAACTATCAACTAATTCTAGTTTTGGTTTCATACCTATTAACCTAATAACTAATACTCATTGGCTCTCCATTCCATATTTATAATATAAATTTTATGTACACCTCTATGAAATTTGCAAAGTTCAACTCAAAAACTTGCAAAACTATATTTATTAATTAACACTATTAGAATTTGGCAGCTGCTTAAGAGTATTTATTTGTGAATTTTTATTATTATTATTATTAAGTTTCCTTAAAAAGAAAAAATTGAAAATACTTGAAGGTGCCTATTAGGCCACATTCCACACCAATCTACTAACAGAAAAATGGAAGGAAAGCAGTGAAAAAACTAAAGAATAGATTAAAATCAGTCAATAAAGGAAGGAAAATATTGGCACAATTGACAGCTAGATGCAAGACAAAACAGGTCAAAAAACTGGAAAGACTAAGCATATCTTCAACAAAAAAGATTGAAACAAACCAATTTCAAAATGCAAAGGCATAAAACAAAATCCACAATAACAAGCCAATAGCACAAATACGCAAGTATGATAAAACCCCCAATTCAGAAACCTTAATTCCAAAGTTAAGGTTCAATAAATTTAAGCCAAACATTAACAAATTCAAAGTAAAAAAATGGAAAAACACAAACCTGAAATGTCTTTGTGTCATCATTGTCGTTGTCGTCGCCAAACTTGTCGCCGTCAAAATCCCGATCACTAGACAAATCTTCTATTGGCACGTGACAACACTTGAATTGAACTATTTCACCTTGAGAAATCTCTGTCGATGGAGAAAATAGGTCAAAACTCAAGATTGAGGGTTGTTGTCTGGAATTAGATAGTAGATACTTTGAAAGAGACACAACTGAAATAAGTGAAGGAAGCCAATTTCATTTTCTTTTCATTTAACCAAAAATGACACCATTTAAGCTTGAGGAAGACAAGGCTCATGAGCTGCATCGAGCTGTTCGGCTTAAAGTTCGGGCTTGGGCTCCAGCTCAATTTTCCTGAGGTTTGAAGCTCAAACTCAGGATCAAGCTCATTAATTCCTATTTCATTTTGGGTTCAATCGAGCCGAGCTCAACATCAAGCTTGAACAAGCTCAGCTCAAATCAACCCCTAGTGAACGGTGGTGGACAGTTAGATTATGAGTGCCAAAATGCAATGAAAATAAGAGAATGCTATGTATAATGATGAAATATGCAAGATGCACGATTCAATCGAGAATGGTAATAGTTTTCGTGAAAAATGAATGGAAATGATTGTATGAACAATGATGATGCAAAAGGAAAGGAGTCTAAGCAACAACGATGACCGAAATAAGAGTTTTAAGGGATGACAAAGGGGATTGGCTTTTTGTTTTTGTTTTAAGGAAAGGAATTTGTGCAACAACTTTAGGTAAGGGCAGCTAAAGAAGTGTGGGGACAAGTTAGGGTTTTTATTTTATAAAACTTAAGGGATGAACATCTCAATAAGTGAGACGGGCGTGGCTTTTTGTTTTTTTGAAATCATGACATATGGGCTGACTGTCACAAGAAGATTGGGACGAACGTCCTTTCCCTTTTAAAAAAAAAAATAAAATGACTTATGGGATGACTGTTACACAAATTGGGACAAGCATCCCATGCCTAAAATCTAGTTTTTTGAAGAACACGTTTATATAATGCATATGCAATTTGAATCAAAATGCCACAAGAAATTATTTTTGGATATTTTGAGGATATTTTCAATGTGATCCATTGTTCATATGACTTTGAATATGTGTTTGAATCACCGAAACTTGGATATTAATGAAAATGCATGGTGTAGCATATGTATCCTGAACATATATTGCAACCCAAACACTTACAACCACGTACAAGCATGTTAGCACATTCAAAATCATTAAAATGATATATGACATGTAACTAAATGTCATACAAATCTAGATTAATATATATAAATGTGCATTTAATCAAGCCATGAGCATATATACACATACACGAGTCCAAAATGTCAATAATCATCAAAACCATCCAAAACACATTATAGTCAACATGTTAAGCTTATACATGTATTAAACAAGCATAAAATCACAAAATCATAAATGCATATTCTCAAGCATGATAAAAACATCATCATATCAAATAATCAAATAAGTATATTATCACAAATGTTATTTCAATCATGTTTCAAAACATATCAAAGTTTATGCACTTACTTGACTTGCATCGATTATACCAAACTCTTTTCGAATATAGAAAATTTTTCCTTATCAAGAAGCTTAGTTAAAATATCAGTAAGTTGATTGTTAGTATCAATAAATTCAATTTGACTATCACCCTTGCTAACATAATCACACAAAAAATGTTGTCTAATGTCTATATGTTTTATTTTAGAGTGCAAGATACAATTTTTTGAAAGTTGAATGACACTTGTATTATCATAAATTATAAAGATGTTTTTCATCTCAAAACCAAAATCTAAAAGTTGTTGTCCCATCCATAAAAGTTGTACACAATAACTAACCATAAAAACGTATTCGACTTTCGTAGTAGATGTTGCCGCCGAATTTTGTTTCTTTGAAAACCATGGGACAAACATATTTCCTAAAAATTGACAAGTACCACTAATGTTTTTCCTATCTTTTCAACATCCTTCGAAATCTATATTCGAAAATACTCATAACTCAAATGAGGATCCCTTAGGATACTATAAACTAGTATTTGAAGTTCCCTTAAGATATCTCAAGATTTGTTTTACGACATTTAGATACAATTCCTTAGGATTCACTTGAAAATATGCACACATACATACACTAAACATGATATCGGGCCTAAATGCGGTCAAATATAGTAATGCACCTTTCATGCTTCTATATGTTTTGGTTTCTACACTTTTACCTTCCTTATTCGTATCCAATTTGAGTGAAGTGCTCATGGGAGTGGGTTACTCCTTAACTTCTTATATGTTGAACCTTTTGAGAAGGTCTTTGACATACTTGACTTGGTTGAGAAAAATTCCTTCCCTTGTTTGTTTGATTTGTAATCTAAGAAAGTAGTTAAGCTCCCCCATCAAACTCATTTCAAATTCAATCTGCAAAGAGACTCATTAATAACTCTAAAGATAATGTCATCAATATAAATTTGAACAACTAAGATGTCTTGCATTTGTCTTTTTATAAATAAGGTGGTATCTACCTTTCCTTTCAAAAAACCATTTTTTATTAAAAAAAACTTAATCTTTCATACTAAGCTTTAGGAGCTTGTTTAAACTATATAAAGTTTTTCTTAGTTTAAAAACGTGATTTGAAAATTCATGATTTTTGAAATCGAGAGATTGTTCAACATAAATCTCTTTTTGAATAAAATCATTTAAGAATACACTTTTAACATCCATTTGGAAAAGTATGAAATCAAAATAACATGCATATACAACTAACATCTTGATTGCTTCGATTTTAGCTACAAGTGCATAGGTTTCATCAAAATCGATACCTTTCTTTTGAGATTACCCTTGGGTGACTAGTCTTGCCTTGTTTTGAATAACAACTTCAGACTCATCCATCTTGTTTCATTATACCCATTTTGTGCCAATGGTGGGATGATCTAGTAGCCTTGGAACTAGTTCTCATACTTGGCTCCTCTCGAATTAATTCAACTCCTCTTGCATGGATAACACCTAACTCACTTCTTGCCATAAATTTGCATGTGTTTCATAGAGAAGCCCTTACCCTTACACCTTGAGATGGATCTCCAATGATTTTTCCTTCCTTGACCTCATCCTTCACCCTTGGAAAAGCGGATTTCCTTTGAAATTCTTGAGGTTGCATGAAATTGTCTTCATATGGCACTAACTCAAGTTGGTTTTCTTCTTCCTTAGGCTTATGAGCTTCTTTGATTTGCAAATCTTCTGTGAGTTCCACCACCTCATCTTCATTGTTCCTATTAACACACTTGGAAACAGATTCATGAAAAATAATATGTATAGATTCTTTAACAACAAGTGTCCTTTTGTTGAAGATTCTATGTGCTTTAGAGGTTGACGAATAGCCTAGAAAAATTGTTTCATCTGATTTGACATCATATTTTTCTAAGTTGTCTTTTCCATTGTTTAACACAAAACACTTGCAACCAAAAGGATAAAAATATGTAATATTTGGGTTTTTCCCTTTGAGAACTCATATAGAGTTTTCTTAAGGATTGACCTAATCATAGCCCTATTTATAATGTAATATGCGGTATTGATGGCTTCACCCCAATAAGATTTTGACAAATCATGCTCACACCGCATGGTCCTAGCTATTTCTAATGTTCTATTTTTCCTCTCAACAACTCTATTTTGTTGAGGAGTCCTAGGTGCCGAAACGTTATGCTCAATGTCATGCTCATCACAATATCCTTCAAAATTTGAATTTTCAAATTCTTTTCCATGATCACTTCTAATGCAAATAATTACATAACCTACTTGATTTTACAATTTCTTAATGAATGGAGCAAATGTTTTGAAAGCATCATTTTTGTGGCAAAAAGTAAAACCCAAATAAATCTTGAAAAGTCATCAACTATCACAAAACAATAATGTTTTCCGCCTAGACTTGTAGTCCTAAATGATCCACACAAGTCATGTTTGTTTTCCTAAAGCACATGCATAACAAATTTAGTCGTTTTTAAACACTAATTTTGGTAAACCTTTGACAAAATTTCTTTTTGAAAGTTCTTCCATCACATCAACGTTTGCATGACCTAACCTTTTATGCCATAATCACATGTCTTCTTCCTTAGTTGACACGAGGCATAAATCTCTAGATGAAATATCATACAAATCTATAATGTATACATTTGAATGTCTATGACCTTTGAATACAATTGCATTAGTGCAAGTGTCAATAATTTCACAACACAAGGAATAAAAACAAACTTTGAAATCATTATCACATAACTGACTTATGTTAAGTAAATTATGTTTAAGACCATCAACAAGCAAAATATCATTACTTGAGAGCGAAAAGTTACTTATGGTTTTGATACTGATTACTTTCCCTTTAGAGTTGTCACCAAAGTTGACATTTCCACCATTTTTAGCTTTCCAGGAGTGAAGAGGCTTTTGTTTCTGGTCATATGCCTTAAACACCCACTATCCAAGTACCATTTGCTTGATTTTTTGCTCTTAGCTTCAAGGCATACCTACACAAACAAATTTTAAACTTTCTTTGGTACCTAAATGGTTTTAAGTCTAATTGGGTTAGCCTTGAGAGTCCCTTTAGGAACCTAAACCTTCTTGATTTTGAAGGGTTTGTCATTCCTAATTAGACATCCCCTAATGGTGTAACTAACAAAAACACAAAACTTGCATTTCATATGTAATGCATGAGGTTTCATTAAAGGTCTATATGTGTTTGAAAAAAGGGTCACTTCCATTATAGCCTAGTCCTTCCTTATTAAGACCACTTCTTTAAGATGCAAACATCTCATCCAACCTATTAGTGCTCATTTTGAATTTTTTAAATAATTCATTTTAACTAGATACCTTTTTCTTTAACTCTTCATGCTCTTCTTTCATACATGTTATTTCTTTTAGGGATGAATCCTTTTCATTTCTAACAACATTATATTTCTTAGCCAACTCATCATAATCATGTAGGAGTATATCATGTTCCTTTTTAATGCAAATTAATAGTTTCTTTAATGATTTATATTTTGCTTCCATGTTTTCATACTCATCCATCAAGGTTTCAAATGCATTTTGTAATTCATGCAAAGAGTATGATTTTAAATCATCTACCTCCTTCGACGAGTTCCTTTTAGCCATAAAGCAAAGATTAGCTCTTTTTTCCTCTTACTCTCTTTCATCACTTTTGTCATCATTTCCACTCCAAGTAGCGGCAAATACTTTTCTTTTAAATTTCTTCTCCTTTTTCTCTTTTCTCTTCTTTTTAACGAGAGGACATTCTTGTGTAATGTGTCCCGGTTTCTTGCATTCATAGTATATGATCTCCTTCTCCTCAATCTCTTTTCCTTTGGATCGATTGAAAATTTTTCCTTTATTCCTTTTAGACTTGGAGAGAAATTTGCTGAATTTACAAGCTAGAAGGCTTCCATCCTCATCATTCATTGAAGATTCTTCATCTTCCTTTTTTTTTTTAATTGCTATCAAGGCAATGTCCTATTTTGGTTTAACTTTCTCTTCCTTTGGTCTTCTTTTTATTTCATAAGTCAAGAGACTTTCTATGAGCTCATTTATTTGCTTTTTAGTGAAATCTTTGGATTCCTTAATTGTCGTTACCTTCATAGTCCATTCCTCCGGTAATGACCTTAACACTTTTTTTTACTAACTCGATGGTTTCAAATCTCTTTCCAAGGCCCTTCAAGTCGTTTATCAAGTTCAAAAATCTTTTATACATGTCTGTTATGCTTTCTCCCATCTTCATTTAAAACAGCTCATACTCACAGAAGAGAAGCATAATTTTTGACTTTTTGACTTGGCTTATGCCTTCATGTGTTGTTTGGAGGATGGTCCAAACTTCTTTTACTGTTTCACAAGCAAAAACTCTATTAAATTTAATTGAGTCTAATGCATAGAATAATATGTTTATGACTTTAGCATTCAAACTCAACATTTTATCATTATCATCATTAAATTCCATTTCATCTTTAGGCTCATTTGTTGTGGGATTACTAGGTACAAAGTCACCATGTTCAATAATTTTTCATAACTTATAGTCTATTGATCTAATATGCAATCCCATTCTAATCTTCCATCAGGTGTAATTTACTCTATAAAACAAAGGTGGTCTAGTAGTGCATTGTCCTTCATTAAAACCAGTGTAGAGGTGCTTGCTATTATCAAAAGATCTTAAAACTCTAAAATTTGTTAGAATTTATAAACCTGGAGTCCAAACTTTGATATCAATTGAAAAACCCCTAATAACAAATTAATCCTAGAGGGGGGGGGGGGGTGAATAGGATGATTAAAAATTAAACACCTACTTTAGCAAATTGAATTTTTACTCAAGACGTCATAAACAAAAATCAAATAAACAATCAAAACATAAAGTAAGAGAGAATAGTTTAGAGAATGCTTAGGAATTTTGAGTGGTTTGGAGCTTTTCATCCCAAGCCTCCTACCTCCACTTCTTAAAGTAATTGGCTTGAAGTTTTCACTCGAATCATTTTTGGATTATACTAGTTGACTTGGGATTGCACCGTTTTACAGTTGTGATATGGGATTTCTCCTAAGTATAATTAGAAAGAAGATTTACAATTAGAATATGTCTATAATAGGCTAATTTTACTAATATGTACAAATGTTTCTTTTAAAGATATAAGTTTTGATTTCTAAAGAGAGATTAAGAGCTTGAGATTGAGATAAGAATTCTTGAATGCTTTTAGATATATTTTTTAACCCTTTTGACTTCAGTCAAACTTGTTTATATAGTCTTCAAACTTGAAAGATCCATTAGATTGATCTTACTAGCCTTTGAATTGTGAAAAAGATGTTTAAAAACACGAGGACAGGCATCTTCTTACACATTCTTGCTTTGGTGGCTTTGAAATAATCATCCAACGGTCGAATTTTTGAAATGCATCACTAGAAGGACGGGCCTCCCTTCTTCTTAGATGGGCATTCTACCTTGCTCCTTAAAATTCCAGAAAACATCAATCAAGAGAAGATGGACAAAGAATAAACATAGGGACTGACATCCTAATGTGCTGGCTTTGTTGACTATCCCAATTATGCTTGTTAATACATTGGAAAGGGAATGGGCATTCCATAGTCATCATCCAGTAGGAGACAAGTGTCTTTTGCTTCAAGACGGGTGTACTTGTTCATTTAGAAAATATTTCTGAGAGCTTTAGACTTCTAAGGACAGGTGTAGGACTAACGTCTCATTTGGGACGGGCATCTTGAAATTTTATATCATAGACTTTATTAGTTCAATAATTATTAATAATAATCTTTAAACTTAGTTTTGATATAATCAAAATACCTTAGCATCCAACTGAAAGAAAACTTAGAGATTTAGGGGTGAGATGGTCACTTTTCAAAACTTGAAAACTTTGGACAGGGAAAATTATGAGATTTTTAAACCTAGGGAGGAAAAATGTAATAAAACTTTAAATTTTTAATTTTTTTAAGTAAATAACGGTTTTACTCGTAACTCTAATTGAAATTTTTAATAGAAATTGAATAATGAGTGGGTGTTTTGGTTTTTGAAACCTCATAATGTGTATTTGTCTTTACATTAAAACTTAGATGGGAAATAGTCCTTTGGCCTATCAAAATAACTAATCTAACGTTGGGAACGAGCGTTCCATCTGAATCTCCAATATTGGGCAGAATAGGTAATAATCAAAGCAACATCCTCACTCTTGATTTGAAGGTCATGACTTGGAGTTCTAGAACAAATATTCTATTGCAAATATAAATATGTTCCATTAGTAAATTTATTAGGTTTTGATAGAGGCTTAAAGGAGTGCCTAGAGTTTTACAATATGACAAGTTAGAATTATGATAGTATTGACCAAGGAAGATACCAAGAAGGTGCAATGTGGAAAAGTAAAACAACCAAAGAATATAGATGATGTTGAGTCAAAAGATATGGATGAAAGATTACTTTTGTCAATCCTATTGGCTTCGAGTGCCCATATATTTCAAGAGAAGAAAATTGTTGTAGGAGCATAAATGAAGTTAGAGGATAAATACTCGAAGAAATCTCTCACCAATAGGCTACAAATAAAACAATGCCTTTACACTTAAGGATATTAGAAGGTACATCATCAAATTCAAATCTAGCTGAATTCTCTTTTATTATTATAAATTTGAATATGATTGATATGAAAGTTAAGGATCCATATCAAACACTTTTATTTTTATGTTTGTTGCCTATTTCCTCTAAGAACTTTAGGGACACCATGATACATGGAAGAGATGGACTTTCCTTAGAAAATGTTAAATCAAATTTAGAGACAAAAGAGAAAATAGATAGAAATCTAACAGTTGTCGAAGGGAATGAGGGTGTTGGTTTGTTAGTTGATAGAAAAAGATCAAAGGAGATCTGGAAAGTCTAGGTCTAAGTCAAAACATAGGAATTTTATAAATAATTTCTATAAGAAAAAATGATATGTTAAGGCTGACTATATCAAGTTGAAGAATAGACACAAAGTAAATGATGGTAAATCAAAGTCAAAGAAAAGCAAATATTACAAATGACAAAATTAGTGAGTTGCTTTGTGTTAGTGATAGTAAACATTAATTTGAGACGAGTTAGATCATGGATATGAAAGTTTCACAACAAATGACTCCTAAGAGAGATTGGTTACCTACTTATGAGCCATTCAATAGAGGTGTGTTTTTTAGTAATGATTACATATGTAAGGTGGTAGGAATAGTCACAATACAAAGTTTGCTTGCACTATAGCCAATTAGTCACCTGTCAGTCTAATGTTAAATGACATTACGTGACTACCATGATTCTATTGCGATAGAGTTTTATCAATGGGTCAATTATATTATCACCCATATTAATTTTGTATATCTATATATCTTCACACTAAACAATTGTTGCGATTAGATGAAACCGACTAAGAATATGTTTAGACTGTTTGTGAACATATCCTTAGCTTTGTTGCCATAGTATAGCTTAATTGGATCAACAATGTTTGGAACTACCCTAAGTTCTGTTATGAACTTCTTCATTCAAATTGTCTTTGTGACCGCATCTAATAATGCAATGTACTTAGCTTCAGTTGTAGAGTCAATTACAGTACTTTCTTTGAACATTTCCAATTGACTGCAACACCATTCAAACTAAATACATATCTAGATTATGATTAATAATCATTTTTATTAGTTTGGAAACTTGTATCATTGTATTCTCTTTTAGTGAGTTTGTCCTCGCCTTCATAAATTAAGAAAACATCTTTAACCCTTTTCAAGTGCTTCAGGATATTTTTATCAACTATTTAACAGTGCTCACATAGATTTAATTGACATCTACTAAATATGCTCAAGACATATGATACATTAACCTAAGTGTATAACATAATTTTTGTATGTAACATTTCATTTCCTCTATATGGCCTTTTGTGACCCCAAGAATATCAATTTAATTGGTTTATAATGAAGTTGTAAATGATACAGATTGGCTATGGTCATAATTTGTGAGCAAAATTTGTGTAATTAATTACGTTTTCAAGAACCTATGCAATGAAATATAAAAGAGTAATAAACATAAAGAGAAAGATTATATTTTCATGGTTAAGCTATAATCATAGATTATATCCATAGGACCAAGCCCAGAACTCTCAAATCCACTATAACCAAATTAATCAATACAAACAAATTTTTTGGAAAAAACAACATAAAACATAAATTGAAAAATTAAAATTTGATTAACAAGATTCAAAGATAAACATGAGCATCCTACTCATTTCCTGTAAGCCTCCAACTTAGGTGACAATGTTCAAGATCCCCTTGATCATCATTCATCAAACCAAATCCCTTTGGTTGAGAGAGGTAAAAATCCTTTTAACCTCACGACTTAGTCCAACTTCAAAGTATGTAAAAGAATGATTTCTGTCAAAAGAACTTTAAAACAAAATCATAACAGATGGCTGAAAAATAGAAGCCGAAATTGATGTAAGCTTAAGAGTGAATAATGATATTCAGGTTGGGTTTAAAAAGAATGATAGTTTATACAGCAAACTTCTAGCCATATATTCAAATCAGATCATAATCCGCTTGTACAGTGGTACTAGAAATATAAAAATTACGAATATTGGATCTCAAAGTGCACAAAATAATATAGTACACTATAGTTGTCATGGTTTGCCACTTCAGAATTTTCAGAGTGAATTTATCATAGGCATTTGCTAATTTTCTGATGATGTTATGAAATGTGCATATTCCAACTCTTTATATTTTGAAAACTACTAGATCTTTTAGAATAGTTTGTGAAGAGTACAACCACTCTATGTAAAATGGATGAGTTCGTAAAGAATGAGCTTAAATCAAGACTACTTGTTATTGCGGCTCGTTGTTGGTTTTTCAGCTGTCAAGGTTCAGCTACATGATACTGTCAGACTAACAGTAACAATGTAGCTTTAAAACAATCCTTGGTAAGTTTGAAGACCAGTTATAGGCCTGAGCTTAAACGTAATTGACGATGTAGCATATGGATGTCCAATGAAAGTTATGTGCCTTAAAACATATGGATGCAACCTTGATTGTATCGAGACTCAGTATGAAGGTTAAGAATGGCACTCAGCTTGTCAAGCTTTTCTAACGTATTGCCATTAACTGGCAAGCATTTCTAACATACAGGCATTAATTGGCTAATTTAGTAACTTAATTTTTTGGATTCATTATTGTGTCTTTGTACTTTTATTTCCTCTTACCAGGAAAAGTTACGAGTAGCTCTTTATGTTCAAAAAGCAGCTCTGCAGTTCATTGACGGTATGATTCAATTTCTGTTAGTTTCATTAAAAGTTTGTCTTTTGCCCTTGGGTCTCATTTCTTAATTCAATTTTTGTTCTTGTCAAGCTCGTGGACGAGTTGAATACAAAGCTTTCAGATGAGGCTAGAGAAGCAGGTTTTACTATAGACCCCGATGAACTAACCTTTATTGTTAGTGGTCATGATTAAAGGCTTGAAACACTATCTTGGAGTTGAAGGGATTGCACAGAAAGTTTCTGTCTCACTAAATGAAGGTGTTCATGGAAGTGATATAGCTATCAGGCAAAAGATCTGTGGCATCAACTGGTATTCAGAAAAACCTCCCAGAACATTTTTAATGTTTGTGTGGGATGCACTTCAAGACCTAACACTAATTATACTAATGGTTTGTGCTGTGGTATCTATAGGTGTAGGACTTGCCACAGAAGGGTGGCCAAAGGGTTTGTATGATGGATTGGGTATATTACTTAGTATATTCTTGGTAGTTCTTGTTACAGCTGTCAGTGACTACAAGCAGTCCTTGCAATTTAGAGACTTAGATCGGGAGAAGAAAAATATTATGATTCAGGTCACTAGAGATGGACTGAGACAAAAAAAATCCATCTATGATTTCGTTGTTGGTGATGTTGTTCATCTATCTATAGGTGATCAAGTGCCAGCGGATGGGATTTTTGTCTGAGGACACTCTTTGGTTATTGACGAATCAAGCTTGTCCGGGGAAAGTGAGCCTAAGAATATATATGAGGAAAGAGCTTTTCTTCTTTCAGGAACGAAAGTTCAAGATGGTTCAGGAAAGATGCTGGTGACAACAGTTGGTATGAGGACTGAATGGGGAAAGTTGATGGAAACTCTTAATGAGGGTGGAGAAGATGAGACCCCATTACAAGTGAAGCTAAATGGCGTAGCTACAATTATTGGTAAAATTGGTTTAACTTTTTGCTGTGATTACATTTTTGGTATTGAGTGGAAGGTTTCTGCTAGAGAAAGCAATCAAAAATAAAATCACAGATTGGTCTTCTACTGATGCATTGACACTTATAAACTACTTTGCCATAGCAGTAACTATAATTGTTGTTGCTGTCCCCAAAGGATTGCCATTGGCTGTTACATTGAGTCTTGCTTTTGCAATAAAGAAATTAATGAATGATCGTGCACTTGTAAGGCATCTCAATACTTGCGAGACAATGGGTTCTAGTAACTACATTTGTACTGATAAAACAGGTACATTAACCACAAACCATATGGTAGTTGATAAGATATGGATATCCAGTAAAACTACAATGATTGAAAGTAACAATTATGAGGACATCCTTCAATCAGAAACATCCGGAAAAGTATTAAACATCCTCGTGCAGGCTATATTTCAAAATACTAATTCTGAAGTGGTAAAGGATAAAGAAGGGAAAACTTCCATTTTAGGAAAACCAACAGAATCAGCCCTGTTGGAATTTGGCTTGATTCTGGGTGGCGACTTTGATGCCCAACGCAGAGAATATAAGATAATTAATGTGGAGCCTTTTAATTCAATCAGGAAGAAGATGTCTGTTCTTGTGGCTCTTCCAGGGGGTGGAATGAGAGCTTTTTGTAAGGGTGCATCAGAAATAGTACTGGGAATGTGTGACAAAGTGATAGATGAAAGTGGAGAACTGCTCCTCTGCCTAAAGAACAAGTAGGATATATCACTAATGTTGTAAATGGCTTTGCCTCTGAAGCTCTGAGAACTCTTTGTCTGGTTTTCAAAGATCTAAAGGAATCTTTTGATGAAAACAATATCCCTGAAAGTGGCTACACGTTAATAGCAGTGGTTGGAATTAAGGATCTAGTGTGCCCTGAAGTCAAGGAAGCAGTTCAAACTTGTTCAGCAGCTGGAATTACTGTTCGCATGGTTACTGGAGACAATATTAATACAGCTAAAGCAGTAGCCAAAGAATGTGGTATTCTTACATCAAATGGTGAGGTTGTAGAAGGATCAGAATTCCGGAATATGTCCCCTGATGAGATGAAGCACATAATACCAAAACTTCAAGTTCTTTTCTTAATGTTAAGTTATGACCTCAAATTACATGCATAAGAAGATGTTAACACTAGATTTACTGTTATTCTTAATATAGGTATTGGCTCGCTCTTTGCCTTCAGACAAGCACACCTTGGTAATTCAATTAAGGAATACATTTAGGGGCCGTTTGGTTTCAATTTTTTAAGATTATCTTGGTAATCTATATTTTATTCTCTTGTTTGGTATGTCAGTAATAAAATATTACAGTAATCTTTTATTATCAATACTGACGTGACAGGTAATATAAGTGATAATTTGATTACCACCTTCATCTTAGGTATTTAAAGATTACCAAGGTAATCTTGATTTTATTATAATTATATTATTATTTATTATTTTTTTGAGACAAAAATAAATTTATTTGTAATTAATATGGCAAATAATATAAAAAATATTTAAAAATAATTATATTCAAGGGCATTTAAGTAAAATAATTTATTAGTAATCTTTTATTACCTTTAACCAAACACAATAATTATTTATACTTACCAAATTTTATCAAACATAGTAATCATTTATACCCAGTAATCTTGTAAGTAATTTATTTTTAAAGTAATCTTTCTATTTTGGTAATAAAATATTACCCAAACCAAACGCCCTCTTATTAGAGATGTTGTTGCAGTGACTGGTGATGGGACTAATGATGCTCCTGCTTTGCATGAAGCAGATATTGGACTCGCTATGGGCATAGAAGGAACAGAGGTTAGTTTTTCTATATATAAATTGTGCCTTTGTTTAACCAGAAAAGTATGTGAGTTCTTTTTCCCATATGTATAGAACCTTCATGAATCTATTTTTCTACCCATTTATTTTCTTCCCTCATTCCCATATCAATAGCATGATATGATTCAGAAGAACGAGAGATCTCTTATCTGCCAATAGTATTGCAGTTTTTTTCTAGTAAGAAAGGGAGAAGGACTATTTCCCACCCAACTTTAGATGCATTCTCAGATTACAGCCCACAGCAGATGAAAATCCAGTTTTCCCACCCGTGACCAAACTGCCGTCCAATTTTTCAGTTAGGGATAGGGGCAAAATCGTCATTTGCTATTTAAAACCTTAAAACTTTTAAATTTTACCGTTTCCCCCCTCCAGGTTTTAAAAAATAATAACTAACCCATCCTAAAAGTTTGAAAAGTTTAGATTTCACCCCTGGGGTTTGCTTCCTTCTCCGGCCACCATCGACGGTCGACGCATTCGACCGATCTCCCATCTCCGACTACAAAGGACGACGAAGGACGACCCTTCGTCCCCCAGATCTGGACGACGAAGCGTCGTCCAGATCTGGAAAAACAGACGAAGGACGACGCTTCGTCGTCGCGTCTTCCAGATCCGACGAGCGACGAAGAGAGAAGAAGAGAGACCTTCGTCGAAGAGAGAAGAAGAGCGACGAGCGACGATCCGATGATCTCCCAGATCTGGACGACGAGCGACGAAGAGAAGTCTCTTCGTCGCATCGTGCGACGAAGAGATCTTCGTCTCTTCGTCGCACCGTGCGACGAGGAGATGAAGATCTCTTCGTCGCACCACCGCCGTTGCACCAGGAGAAGAAGGAGGCCGGTGACGATGCCGGAGAAGACGTCGGGAGATGAAGATGAAGAATGGGGGTGAAACTGCTAGTTTTGAAAGTTATGGGGGGCGGCTGTTTTTTGAAAAATTTGGAAACCCTAGGTTTGGGGGGTGAAAATGTTAGTTTTCAAAGTTTAAAAACTTTAGGTAAGGTGAAATATTAATTTCTAAAACCTAAGGGGGGTGAAGGAAAACCCTCACATCAAATTTGGGATGAATTTTGCAAAGGGGTATTTTTGTCATTTCATCTACAAGGGTAAAATGGACATTTTACCCTTATGCAAACAGAAACCATCCATGTTAACGGCTCATAGGTGGGAAAACTGGATTTTCATCTGCCGTGGGTATCATTTTGAGAACGCATCTAAAGTTGGGTGGGAAATAGTCCTTCTCCCAGTAAGAAAAAGCTCTAATTAACATGTAAATTTTCCAACAATAATAACAGGTATCTGGGAATTACTGCTATTAAACTCTTTTAAGGTTGCTGTCAATTTCTCAAATCATAATTTGTCATCAGAATTCAAATGCATGCTAGTAACTCATTTTCCTTTGGTTTTGGCAAATGTCTACGAGATATATTTTAAGGCTACTAAATCTGTATAGCCTATGAATAGAACTGATGATTTTCTTTACATATATATGAGCTCCTTTAAGTGTAATCTGCCAGGATAGATATTAATTCATCGCATGGTCTTCAGGTTTTATATCGTTTATAAACTTGTTTGCCTCTTTATGAATGTTATTTACAGGTAGCTAAGGAAAATGCTGATGTTATAATCTTAGATGATAATTTTTCAACCATTGTAAATGTGGTCAAATGGGGACGTGCAGTATATATAAACATTCAAAAGTTTGTGCAGTTCCGGCCAACAGTTAATGTTGTTGCACTCTTCATCAATTTTTTTTCGGCATGCATCTCAGGTTCATTAACCAGCCTTTTATTTATCTATAGCATTAAAATTATTAGGCATTGTCAACGTTATTTTCCACTTGACTTTCAGGATCTGCCTCTCTCACGGCTGTGCAGATGCTATGGGTCAACATGATTATGGATACTCTCGGTGCCTTGGCTTTGGCCACAGAACCTCCAAATGATGAACTAATTAAAAGGCCCCCGGTAGGGAGGGGTGAAAGTTTCATAACCAACATTATGTGGAGAAATATTATTGGTCAGAGTATTTATCAACTGGTCATCCTTCTGCCTTGGCTATGGCTACTGCTTCTCAATACTGTGATTTTCAATTCATTTGTGTTCTGCCAGGTACGCATCTCTAATTTAGCCTACTGTCCCTAATTTTTTTCCCCTTGTTTTATTGCTGCTGCTCTTGCACTCGTATGAATAATATGAAATTTCCTGTATGGAGGAAACTGATTTTAGTACAATATTTTTGCCTATTTGTAACATGAACTTCACTGAGATGTTACTTGCCACACCAATGTTTCAATGTGATTTCTTGAGTTTAATATTCTTTATTCAGGTGTTCAATGAAATAAACAGCCGTGAAATGGAGAAGATAAACGTATTCCGTGACATTTTCAAAAGCTGGATGTTCATTGGAATTATTGTGCTGACAGTGGCATTTCAAGTGATCATAGTTGAATTCTTAGGAACGTTTGCCAGCACAGTACCCCTAAGCTGGCGGCTATGGCTACTCTGCATTATAATCGGAGCCATCAGCATGCCCCTTGGAGTTGTTATAAAGTTCATCCCTGTCAAAAACAATACACCTAAGCTTCAACACCATGATGGCTATGATCTGCTCCCGGATTTAGCTTGATCAAGGGAAAAATGTTTCAAAGGTCACTGTTGATATGTTTTTACAAACTGACAAACCTGTTACAGATCATGCATCTATTTGCTTCCTGCAAAAATGATTACTTGAAATTACATTCTCTTCCTTGGAAAGCTCATCTATTCTTTTCTTTTACTAACTTTGAAGCTTCCAAACAAGCATTAATTTCTTCTTACTTTAGATGATCTATCCCTATATTCATCAATGAGGAAGTGTGATGTGAATAGTTAGAGAATTTATTCCATCCATAAAAAGAAATTAGTTCTGTGATACCAAGAATTTGCACCATCTGAAGTTGAAATGTTTTAAAAAATAGCTAACCAATTTTATTAATCATATCATAAATTTATAATTAATTTTGAATTAAAAAATTAACAACATAACCTTAAATATTCCAGTTGGAGGAAACTACCAACTGCATGTTAAATCTTTCTTTGTGCAGGCTTGCCATAAAGGCATATAGGTTTGTGTATTTGAAAATAAACCATTGGTGCATACACACACTCTTCCCTCATTCCCATCTCTAACTTCACTATCCTCTTCATTAAAACAAAACTCACCTCACCTAAATCGCCGCTTTGCTTCCCCATATGCAGCCACCCCCATAACCGTCATGGTGTAGCCAGCAATTCCAATAAATGTCACAGGATTTCTGAACAGGAGAATTGAGATTACAACAGCCACGGCACCCTTTGCGTTGCCTAATACCTGATCACAGTACCAAACTAAAAGGAATGAGAATTTATGGACAAGAGAAATATATTGTTTTGGCTGTCCAAGAAAAAAATAAAGCCTCAAGAAAAATAAGTTCCAGCAAAATTTTTATTAACATATTTTGTCTATTAAATGTAGTTGCTATCCAAATGTTTGTATCCACAGGACATGGCATAGCTGAGCTGCCCGAAAATCTATGCTTCAGAAATGCACTAGGCCTGACAGCAACAATAAAGCAAACGACAACATGCATACATGGAATCACTATGGTAGGCTTCTGGTGGTTAACTTATGGAAAAAATTTCGTATAAATAACCTTTTTTTTATTTCTGTAGATATTTGAACCTGTCAATTACATGTGAAACATTCCATGCCGAATACCTTGTACCAGAGAGAACAGAGATTAAGGCTTATTATATTAGACCTGAAGCGTTAGTGCACTTGTATGTTTTGTCACCAAAAAGTTTAACAGGTTCGCTGAATAGGCCATTGTTGAATTAATCAGAAGAAGCAGCCACAAAAATTTATGCTGTTTTGCCAGGGACAAGGTGACCTCAAACACATTGGGCTCCATTACAAGTGCTGCAGGCAATAAAACTATCACTGCAATTGGGGACATGTACAGCATCAAATTCATCGAGTTTAACTTTTCACTGCAAGAATAAAACCAGAATTAACAACTTGGTTAATGGAGACAAATGCAAGTAAACAGTGACTTACTAAGGCTAAGGAGAAGGCAGCAAAAGAATAAAAATTAAAATTAAAAAACAGAAGAAGCTTTTAAAATGTACATCACCATCCCAATCATAAATAGTTTAAATATAATTTGCAGTATCTTTAAATTTTGTATATTCCACAACTAAATCAGAGGGTATGAAATAGACAATTGGAAGCTTCTTAATCTTCTGAATCAATCTTTATCTAAAGATACAAGAGTAAGTCTCAGAAACTCTTCTTTGTTGTTATAATTAGAATGCCAAAAAAGAAAGTCGGTTCACTTGTCCTTACGTGGACCGTAACAGGCTTCTTAAATTTTCTATTTACCTATTTCTTTTTCTTTGATTTTTTTTTTATTTGACAGAGAATAATAGTTAAAAGATGTATTTAAAAAAACAAAAAGAGTAAATTAATGCCTGAAAATTGAATAAGCACATGACCAAGGCATAATTAATCAATGCTATGAGCACAAAGAAAAACAAAAATCAGTTTTGGGAACTGATTTGACTTAATTGCTATGAGATTATAGACCAAGCGCTTGCCAGGTCAAGATTGAACTGTTTACCTACAAGCTCCTTCTACACTAAGGGAAATGATATAGTTATAGAAACAATTCCTCTTTATTTTATTAAGGAAGTTAGAGAGGAAGCTGCATGATTTGTATAAAAATCAGCTATCTTAATGGACAATGATGCGTGCATATTTCACACAGATTTAGGGTCTAGACTAATAGTTTTTAGATGCATTTTAGGAAGGTTTGGTTATTTTTAGGTTAATTTTATGTTAATTATTTGATGTTTTCTCATTTTAGGTTTTATCTTTCTATTTGTAGGAAATGTGAAAAAGTTTGAATGATAGAGAAGAACTGATCAAGAAAAAGAATGTGGGACAAAGAGAGATTTTAGAAGATCTCAAATGATAGGGAAAGGCCATGTGGATTGCTTAGAGTGGAAGTTTAGAAAATTAGTTAGAGAAGATGGAATAAAAAGGGAGGGAAAAAAAAGGGATAGAGAAGGGAAAGAAATTGAGGGTAGAAATGGTTTGGGCAACAATTGGCTAAGGGAGCTCCAACCTCTTCGGATTGCTGGTTTTTTTATTTTTGTTTCTTATTGTTTTTCTGTTTACCAACTATAAGAGCATTGTTATGTGTTGAATTGTATATAGCTAAAATATAATTAATATCAAGCTATAATAGGATTAGAATCTGTAAAATAGAAAATTAGTATATTATGCTTCCAATTATAGCTCATTGCAACAATATATTAGCATGTATTCTATTCACTATTAAATATACAAAAATTATTCAAACTAATATTTCACATGGTAATTTTTTGACGAAACTTAACTCGAAAGCCCCAATTTTTTCTAGTGAAACTAAAACTGCACTTCTCTCGGTATCAGATAAAAAATTTGACAATACCAGCTTGTTCGTCTCCCTCTCGACGAAAAAACCCCAAAGACACATTGCTATTTATAGTCGCACATGCTTCCATGCATTGATTGCTTTTTAGACAGCTTCTTTTACCAATCTCTATCTCCCAAGAGTGTGCCACCTCACCACCAGCACCATTAGACTCAAACGTCACCAGTAAGCAAAAATCTAGACTATTGCCGCCATTTGTTGTAGGATGCATTGTCACTGTTGCTAGAAAATCTAATCTCACCATATTTTCCTCCCTGTTCAAATTTTGACCTTTTCTAAGTCAACCGGAGCATCTTTCAAACCTGTTTGGTCATTGCCGATTCTAATTTTCTCAAGTTCGTGTAACCTCATGACTCAATAATATCGTTTTAAGGATCCGAAATCACAACCAACAAGTTGATAGGAAGTGTCAATTATACCTTATAGGCCACATCTGTCAAATTATGGTGTATAAGGCATGGTTTGGAGGATCACTTGACTACTAAGGCTGAAGATGTACAAACTGATGAAGTTGTCTAGGTTAAGACTAATGTTTTGTTATGCAGTCTATTGTGGCAAACAATTAACTCTCAACTTCATCTTATTTATAAAACTTACAGAAACTATATTGAAATATGGAGTCAAGCCAAACCGCTTTATACTAATGACACTCAGTGACTATATTTTGTTGTGTCAAACCTAGTTAATCTAAGGTAGTAGGGTAAGAGCATGCCAAAATTCCTTGGCAAAATGGCTTGTCTTAAGGCAAAATTTAACCTATTATTGCCTACTGGTAACTCTACGACAGAAGATCTAACACAACAAGACAAGTTCTTCATGGTTCTAACCATTATCGCTGTAAGCCCTAATCTAACTCTAGCGCAAGATCATATTCTGACTAGTGCTACTATGCCTTCTTTCTATGAAGTGTTTGCTTGACTACTTCGTGCTTCCATTGCTCTATTGTTTTTTATAATGAGTCTGTTGTTATACAAGACCAAGGCATGGGACAGATGATTGGCGCAGGATGTGAGTCACAAAGCCTCTATCATCTTAATTTATCTTTTGCTCCTATAACAAGTATTGTCTTTGAGTCTCTAGCTCCCCTTCATAATTGTTTGGGCTATTTTAGTTTATTGAAGCTTTAGAAGATGGTTCTAGGTCTATCTAATTTAGAGTCTTTAAATTGTGAGTCATGTCAACTTGCAAAATATTCTCGTAATTCATTTACAAGGAGTGTCAATAAATTGGCTACATCCCCTTTTTGAGTTAGTTCATTCAAATGTGTGGGATCCTAGTCATGTCACTTTTGTTTTAGGTTTTCAATACTTTGTCACATTTATTGACAATTATTCTTATTGCACTTAGTTATTTTTAGTGAAATTTCATTTAAAATTATATCCCATATTTGAATCCTTTTGTGCTTAAATTAAGGCATAATTTAACACTATTATTCATATGTTTAGGAGTGATAATGCTTGTGAACAATTTTCTGCTCCCTTTACTAAATTCATGTCTTCCTAGGGAATCCTTCATTAATTCTCTTGTGCTTACACCTCACAAAAAAATGAGATTGTTGAGCGTAAAAATAGACATCTCATTGAAACTGCCCACACACGGCTTTTACATAATCAGGTCCCTTTCCGATTTTGAGCATATGCTTGTTTCTTAATTAATTGGATGTCTTATTCAGTTTTACAAACCAAGTTACCTCATTTTATTTTGTTCCCTGATCAACCATTATACTCTCTTTCTCCATGTGTCTTTGATTGCACATATTTTGTTCATATTTGTTCCCCTAATCATGATAAACTGTCTGCTAAGTCTATCAAGTGTATTTTCTTAAGATACTTGTATCTTTAAACAAGGTACAAATGTTATTCTCTAACAACACATCAATAATTCATAACTGTTGATGTTACCTTTTTTGAATCTTCTCTCTTCTTCCTTTCATCTCCACCAGGAAACGACTCAATAAACAAAGTCCTCTCTGTCCCTGACATTGCCCCTCTTCTTGAGTCTGTACCTATACTATAATGCACTTCTTTTGCAAGTAATGCTTCTCCTCCTACAGATGATGCTTATGTTCCTCTCATAAGTACTAACATTGCTCTTGATAATATTCCTGAGACTCTTTCTGATGCACTTCCTATTTCGGATTCCTCGCTTGTTGCGATCTTACCTCCTAATGATCAGTTTCTTATTATTATTTGTCAAAGTATGCGGTTCACTTGCAACCTCGTCCAATTTATAATTTTCTTAGTTATCATCGATTATCTCTATCATATTATGTCTTTGTGTCTACAATTTCTTCTATTTTGATTCCTTCCAATATTCATGAGACCTTGTCTAACCCTAAGTGGTGTCAGACAATAGTTGAAAAAATGACTACTTTGCATAATAATAACATTTGGGAATTAGTTACGTTGCCTCTAGGCCAATTGACTGTTGGTTATCGCTAGATTTATATTGTCAAGATTGGTCTAGATGGACAGGTTGATAGATTTAAGGCACATTTGGTGGCAAAAGGGTACACCCAAAATTAAGGATTGGATTATTATGACACTTTTTCCCTTGTGGCTAAGATGTCTTCCTTCTGCTTGCTCTTATCCATGGTTGCCATTAGACAATGGCCTCTATACTAATTGGACATTAAAAGTACATTTCTTCATGGTGAGCTTTCAAAAGAAATCTATATGGAGCAATTGTTTGGCTTTGTTGCTCAAGGGGAGTTTAGCTTGGTATGTAAACTTTGTCATTCTCTGTATGACTTGAAACAGTCTCCTCGTGTCTGGTTTGAACGGTTTAGTATTGTCATCCAAGAGTTCGCCATGGTTCAATGTGAGTTTGATCATTATGTTTTTTTGAAGTTGAATAAAGAACAATTTCCTTCCTTACACCTTAAAGACAATGTGATATTAGAGAGGGGATAGAGGGTATAATGTTAGGACCTCTACCTTTAAAGTGTACAATAAGAGACGTGGAGTTGTTAAGAGAATTGATATGGAAAAAGAATGTTAGACAAAGGGAGATTTTAGAATATCTCATGTCATAAGGGAAGGCCAAGTGGAATGCTAAGAATGGAAGTTTGGGAAAGCAATTAGAAAAGGTGGAATAAAATGGGAGAAAAAAAGATGGAGAGAAAAAGGGAAGAAAAATAGATAGTGGAAATGGTTTGGCCAACATTGGCTAAGCGAGGTCTTGACTCCTCAAATTATCAATTTTCAATTTTTTTCCCTTTTACCAATTACAAGAGATTTGTTATGTAGATATTGTGGCTTTCTTTGTTAGTGAGGTTATAAAAATGCTGGTGTTTGTTCTGTTTTACAGTGTTCATTGTTTGCTTATTGGTTTGGTGCTAAGAGAATTCCTTCCAAATTTGAAGTTCATTCCAAGAGTTTGTCCAAAAATAAAGGATAAAATTAAAAGATTGAATTCAGTCATTGATAAAAAGAATGAAGTGAAAAATAAGTATATGGCTAAAATAAAAAAGTAAATGATAAAGGATGGATTGTCTGATATAAAATGTGCTAATGAACAAAGGTTGCATAAAAGTACTACAAAGAAACTTTCAGTTGAAAATCTTAAAAAAACTATCAGTTAATAATATCATTAAGCGACTAGAAAGATTCAATTAGAGTTGTTTTTCAGCATGAAAAATCTAAATACACTTTCAGTATAATGAATGTTAAAAGGAAATCAATGCAAGCAATGTATATATGGTAATAAAGAAAATGTGTTCATCTTTATGCATGTTGAACTTCTCTTTGTGGATTCAGAATTGGCCAGTGTTCAATTGTGGGCAATTCTTTACTATTGTTCATTTTATTATTATTTTTTGCACCACGCAGAATGATTATTGAATTTGATGGCTAGTCATAAAAGAGGGATATAGAAACATGACTACTGCAAGTTAATGTGAAAATTCATGCACACCCCTCAAACATCAATTGACTTAATTCATTTTAACAAAATAATTTCAAAGAATGCCAAAATTTCCTTCAACAAATAGATTCTCTCAACCATATTTTTAAGAAGATACCCTCTACTATATACTTATATTTCTCATCCACTTAAAACTGTAGAAGTTGCATCCTTTTTCTATGAACTATGGCATAAAGCAGTTGACTCTATTAATTTTGAACACTAGATAACAAAGAAGTTGGACTTATTTTCTAATAGAAATAGATTTTCTAAATGGTATTTTGCTACAAAATATACACAATATGCTGAAAATAACTAATGTAACAAAAGCAATAAAGCATTTACCCTTCAGAAGAAAGCAGGATACCCTGAAGAACAGACTTGAAGGCCCTTGCCGCAGTTGCACTAATGCACATTATAAATCCATATAAATGAAAACCTGGCTCACCCTGCCACCAACAAAAGAATTCAAAATTTATAATTCCATCGAAAAAAAAAGTTAAAGAGTTTATTAAAAAACAGAGGAAGAAATAGCACAATGAGATTTATCAAAAAAAGTAACACCAAATGATAACTCAGAAACATATCTATAGAAAATTAATACTCTAAAAACTCAGTAACCTAACTTGTTTTCAATTATGATAATTTCTATCACACCTATAATCCTTTTAGCTTAATCATACATCTCCAGCGTATTATGAAATTATATTCTATGTCATATCCGCAGTGATAGAGAACTTGCTAGTAAATGATATGATTAAATAATTGCATGGTTACATATAAGATGTGTGAAGAGTCTTGCATAATAAGACATAAAGAGTCATGTCTCCTATAAGAGACAATAACTCTTAGGACAAGGCAACAACTGTCATATAACTTCCTATTAATTAATGGAAGTTGACACAACAACTATCTATAACCTATAAATAACACCATAGTACAACTTCTTACATTTATTCTAATTCTCACAAAATACATAGATATATTGCGAACATAGTTACATTGATTCTTGCATGTCACCACCAGTTGTACAAAATGTCAAGATCCTATATTCAATTTTATACATATTGCACACTCTTGTGCATAAAAAGTAAACGCCTTCTTCCTCCCTGGCACTTTCGTTGCATATGCTGATTGGATTTTCCGACTAGAAAATGAATTACAGTTTCTGGAATTCTCTGTTTTCACCCATTACAATCACCCAATGTGACTATTTTTAGCCCTAGAACACTCCTAATACTCAGAGTACTCCATGATAAACTAAAATTTCCACAATTCATGTCAAAAAGAGAAAAATTGTTGTTGAAATACTTGAATAGGTAAACTGTGCATTAACAAACCTGCTCCACCCCTGATACAGTTTTAGACTAGTGGTGACATGAAAGAACCTTTTATACATTCTAATGTAGTCAAGTGTTTTATGAGAATTAGAATGAATGTTTAAGGCAAGTCTACATGATATTTTATAGAACACAGTAATTGTGTCTTTTCCCATGACAAACACTTGTCTACAAACTACCATTAACAACCTTGAAGTAAAAATTACAATCAGTATCTTGTCCTAGGAATTATGTTTCTTTCAAGAGACATGACTCTGATGCTTTAGTTGTCTAAATATCTCTTATCTTGCACATAACTAGTTAATCCCATATACAAACAGAAGTTCCCTGAGCCACAATCATAAGAGTTTTCCACAACTCATGTAACAAGAATAGTCCAAAGTTTCATGATAATGCCTACAAAAAATAACTGACTCAAGAACATGGGTGCCACAAAGCATTGTAAGGGCTAACCTACATCCGTAATCTTTTTTTTTTTTTTTAGCAGAAACAATGTTGAAGCAGTTAGTTCCCCTGTTGATAAATTTTTTCTCTTAGATAACTGATTGTTTTTAAGCAGATTATATTGCATATAATATCACAATGTGAAGCATCAATAATCATAAACTAACACTTAGAAGAGAATTCCCAGATCTATTCACCCAGGAATTGCACAAAAAAAAACTATAATAATCAAAACGTAAAACAATCAAATTTAGATCTACCACCAAGAACATTCACTGAACCAAATTATGGTGAATAAAAAAATAAGGCTAAAAATGCATACCCCACTAGCAATGACAACACCAGCAACAACAGGCACAAGAGCAGCATAGGTAACCCAAACCTCCCTCTTGAAAGTCATCAAATAAGCAAACAAAGCAGTGAAAAAGGGTGTCGTTGCACCCACAGCTTGATTAAACGAAACAGGAAGATATCTAAGCGAAATATTGCCACCCACAACAGATCCACAAAACACAGAACTTAAGGTTGCAATCTTGAAAAACTGAGACTTTGATTTAATAGCTTGTAAAGGAACAATTTTGAGAAACGCAATGGAGAAATAACTGAGAATTGCACAAGCTGACATGTGACACATTGTGAGAAAGATTGGGAACCTGAAGCCATAATTGGAGAGCAAGTACTTGTTGAGTAAAAGAACGCCAATGTTGGAAGAATACCAGAGAATCACAAGAGATAATATGAAAAGGGTTTTTTTTTTTGGCGCTGCAAAAGACATTGTTTTGAAGGTCCAGAAGAAAGCTTGGATTTGTTGGAGAAGGAGCTTGTATTTTATCAGTGGATCTTCCTAGGAGTATGGTTGTTTTATTTTATTTTTGTTTGTTTTATAATTTTATTTATATATATATATATGTGTGTGTGTACACGTAAAATTGATTGTGTTGATTTTATATGTGAAAATTAATTAAAATTAAGGGTATTTATACACTCAAGAAACCTATTCATATATAAACGAACTTTGAATTTATTTTACATAATTAGAATGAGAGAAAATATGACATGTAAGTTCTATTTTATAAAAACTATAAACTCATAAATAAACAATATTTATCACAGGTAGTTTAATTGTATATCACGTATTATGTATATCAACCTAATATACATAAAATAATAAAATAAATTTAATTATTATTTACGTATTTATTAAATTAAATTTAGTTTTCTAATTTTTAAAAAATTACAATTAACCTCAAGCATTTTAAAATTGCAATCTAGTCTAATTTAGTCAAAAATTGGTCAAATAAAATTTTAAATGCATATAAATGTATGAATCCCGCCTACACCTCAAAGTTCACCCATGCACGCATTAATGCGGTACACTCTTGAGAAAGTTCATGTACTGGTGTACATGGGTCCACGTACACTCGTACATGGCATGAAGCTCGGGTGTACTTAGGCCATTTCTCCAGCGATAGAGCAAGGCCCTGGTGTACACTGGCTTACTAGCCAAAAGCGCCCCCGGGAAAAATTTTTAGATGTATACGTTTGGAAATTACACAATGACAGTGCATCTTCTAGAATTTATTATGAAATAAATTTCTAAAATATTTTCCCAAAATTTGGCAACCTATTTTGAAACAAGAAAAACAGCATGAAAGCGAATCTTGTTTCAGTAATCTTATTGTATGCATCAACACATAATAAGAACCAGTTCATATAACTACACGAAACCAGCTATCAGCCAGAATATATATTAAGAACACTGCAATTTTTAATCAACAACAATTAAGAAAATAAACATCAACAACATAACAAACAATTTACATTCAACTAACATTAATTAAAACTACTACAACAATTTTAATAGTAAATTACAAAATTAAACAATATTCGATATCAAGATAAACATGCAATTGAATCAGAATAATACACAAAAATTTTATTTTGTAAATTAATCTTTCGAGGATGCTCATGATACCACTATATAGATTTTGCAGTCTTGCCAAATAAAATAATAAATTAAAAATTTAATTTAATAACACATACACTCTACAAAAGCCCCTTTTGGATCATCCATATAGTAACGCATAGGGTGTTTTTCAATATACCTACATTAGTGGTTGCTTCGTCTTTCTTTGATGGCAAGAGATTGCAGAACTATGTTTTTAAAACCAAGTATAGGTCTACTCTTTGATATCCACACAAAATAGCAACTCGGAAGAAGACTTGACGGTACTCAAAACCTACTAGAACTTAAGAAGAGTCTTATGGTGAGAGAGGTGTAAAAGGTTTTCGATGGCTAGGCTATAAAATATATATGTTGTGTGTTATTTTTGTGAGAAGGTCATGTGTGTGTGTGTGTGTGTCTCTCTCTCTCTCTTTCTATATATATATATATATATATATCTATGTGTGTGTGTGTGTGTGTGTGTGTGTGTGGGTGTGTGTAACGTATGGTCCGTTCGAGACTTATACATGTATAGGTGGGATAATTCCCATCCGTACATGGAAACCATGTACATCAGGGAGATAAACCTCTCCCTAGTGTACCATGTATGGATGGAATATTGCCTACTGTATATGTACATGCACAACTTATGTGAGTTGTCTTTTAGTCAACGTGTATATCCCCAAATCAATTCACCTTAATTTTTGGCATTCAACCTAAAATCATGGGATTTCAATATTAATCAAGATAATCAATAGCTTATTTTCAATATCAAATCAGGTAATGTGGATTCGAGTCAATCCAACTCAATCCTGCACATTCTCGCGAACACGCTAAGCCTTCAAGATTATTACACTAAGGTCTCAAAATGCAACATAATTTATTTAAGGTCCATGGATCTTTCCAAGACTCTAGATTCTTTATCTAGAATCCGAACTGAATCTAACTTAAATAATCTCATGCCTTCAAAGTTCATCATCTCCTTTTGTGTGTGACCTATAGGCTTTCCACTATGTCGATAATGTTTGAATTTGTGTCAGGCTTTCGATCCTACATCTATTCAGACACAGATCAAGATTAACCTTTAGTAGAACATCATGACCACTCGATTAGTAAAGGTTATCCTGTGATCTCTTTTAACTTGTTAGTAATATAATTACTCATACAATTCAATCATTTTGTCATGCGATACATTTTGTAGGCTAAGTTATAGATTAAGTGTTTCCATCAAGGCTCCCCGAATTATATAGATTAACTTTTGTCAATGATTGGATAATATTAAATCAAATATCAACTTAATCCCACTAAGGCTATAGATTTAATTGGTTATTCACATTCATCAAAAGGTTGTGATTAAGATATCAACTCCTATACTCAAGAGTGACAAATCTTTTATTGATTCACCATAACCTTTAAATAAATCTCGATATAGTTAGTCACTACTTTTCTAGTAATTTTTTGACTGGAAGGTTCAATGACCTTAAGTTTAAGAATCACATATACCTTTGTTTTGCTAAGGGGATATTTTCCATAGATACTAATATTTGGGTAAATGCCCTAGAGCCAATTGAATTTTACATTTATGAATATAATTTTATATTAATTATTAATTAAAAGATTTTTTGTTATTCAATTCATAACTGACTATTTATATGATTATACCAATAACATACCCTAAGAACGATAAAATTGTGGCAAAGAGATTAAACGATTAATCGTGAGAACCCTATGTACACATTAAATGGCCATTCTAGAAACGTTTCTAATCATAGTGTTGAGTTACTTTACCAAAAGTGGCAACAGTTCTCTCGTGTCAAAGTCATTATAGACAGTTTAATACAACATATAAGTGTTTATTGTAAATGATTAATCAAATTAACTTGACTAAAGGACATCCATATGGATGGTTGCTCCAATGTACATGGAATAAATCTTTTGAACACTGCAGGTGCATGTGATCCTTTGACTTGAGGCCACCAAACTATCTTGTATAAGGATTAGTATGGTTTAACGCTATCTATTGTGTTGTTGAAATTAGGGCAACTATAAAAATAGTAATCAGTCATATCATGAGATGTATGAAAGCTATGGTTAATTGATAAAGGATTTGTCACTCATGAGCATAGAAGAAGATAACTTACATAAGAATACTAAATGACATTTATGACTATTTGAAAATGATATGCGCGTTTAGAATTCCAACTATGCTCGGATACCTACATATATATAAAAAGACATTTTTTTCACATAATAAAAGATAGAGAAAAATAAGCAGAAACAAAAAAAAAAACCTAGTCACTAGTTTTACATTCTCTCTCATTTTGCCATGAACAGTAATTCTAGTAAAAAACACTAGCAGCCTCTTCGTCTAGATTTCCTCTATTTATGTTCATGTCTTGCGTGGATATAAAAGCGCTGCCTCATGAGGGTTGGCAAACAACATTCCAACAAACAGAGGCTTAATTAGAATGTCATATTGGAATACACCAATTTAATCTTAGATTTAATATTCAATTTGAAGGTTATAATTAAATGGTCTCATCAGTTTTAATCCGAATGCTAGGTGATTTTTGCGAAAAATAAAATATACACATATGTTCTACAACCTAAATAAAATATGCAAGTACAAAATCATTACTGATGTCAAGCCCCTCGAGTTAAGAGGGGTTTGACTGGTCAACCTAGATTATCTTCATCTTTAGGTCTTCGCACTTGTCTTTTATCTTCAATCTTCAATAATTATATGGCTTTGTTTCCTAGTTACAATTTTCTATGAAACAAAAATCAAACCTAATCTAAAAGAATAATAAAAGAGAAGGCAGAGCGTGCAAACTATTTAATAAAATTACAGCCCAAAAAATAAAAACATACAAACACATAAGTCCATTGGTTATATATTAAACACCACACATGCATACATCGATACATATACAAATCCAAACTAAAAAATTAAAATTTAATTATTATTTACCAAGTGTCAAATTGTATTTTGGTCCTAAAACTTTTACATAATTGTAATTCAATCTCAAAGGCTAGGAAATTTGAAATCCAATCAATGTTTACCAAAACAGGATCCAAACAAAAAATTCCACCTTAGTTAAGCGTGCAGGTAAAGGTGTAGCCGTGGATGCCCTAATTATGAAATTCACCGAAATTCTAGAAGTGCATACAACTTGCAAAAACCTAGGATCTCACTTAATTTCTCACAAGGCATGATTGTGCATGAATAGTGTCTAATTGGCTTTTCCATAGGAATCTTAGTGTCGAGGTTAACGACGTCTGTTCTAATAACCATCCACGTTGGATACTACCTGTGCATCATCATGTGAGCAAGTGTTTCGAGCACATTTTTTCAGAGACTTACCATGAGGCAGTTTACCAAAAAATCCTTAAATTCTAGCAAGCCTTAATACTAGGATGAGGAACATGACACATAAACCATCCTTACACCAACAACAACCTACAAAACATGTAATAACTTAATTCAAAGGTGTTTTCGTGCAACTACAAGAAACCAATGACCAATCAACAAACTTGTAAATTCAAACAAAGTTGCAAATTTAACAAAAACAAACAAAAATCTAGAAAACCAAAACTCTATAAATTTAACACAATTTGCATTGTACATTAAACTCAATAATCATGCGATAACACGATTGCAAATTTTCATTAACAAATCAATTACATGCAATCAACATATAAAATTAATAAAAAGAAGCTACATTATATTTTTCATGAAAAATATGTTAAACGATGGCTCTGATACCACTGGTAGGTTTTTGGGGTGTCTATAACCAATAGCGTAATAAATTTAAAACTTATATAACAAAAAAATCCTGAAAAACCCAAGCCAGAGTACCCATTTCGAACATAAATTTCATGAAAGTGCATTAACAAACATATGGTGTTAATGAGATTATACTTGTATTAGATAGTTCCTTCGTTCTTTACGTGGTAAAGACGATACATTGTCTAACCCTTTAAAGATGGTGCCTTGGTGTCCACATGTGTAAGAAGGCTAGTTCAATCACAAGAGGCTACTAGGACTCTATGATAAATTGTTTATGTGTTTAGGGTCAGAAGGGCAGCTAGGGATTTAGAATAAAACTTTGTGTTCTTTGTCTTTTAGTATTCTCATGTGAGATAACTTATTTTGTGTTCAAGAGTGATGAATCTTCGATTGATCAACTATAGCCTCCATATATCTCACGATATGGTTAATCACTACCTTTATAGTTACCCTAATTATGATCACATGTTCGATAACATTAAACCATACCAATTTTTTAGTGTGATAGTTTGAAAACTTCAAGTCAAAGGATCATATGCACCTTTTGTGTTAAGAGAATTTATTCCATAGACATTAGCAACCATCCATATGGATATCCTCTGGTCAGGTCAGTTTGGTGGACACATCTACAATGTGTACCCATGTATTGTATTAAACTATTTACAAACAACTTTGACATGTGAGAACTAATGTCACCTTTTAGTGAAGTCACTTAACACTATGATAATCTCATCATTATTATTGGTACCTTGGTCATAGTAATGTTGGGAGCACAAACATTTCTAAAATAATCACTTAATTTGTGCATAGGGTTCCTACGATCAGTCATCTGATCTTTTTGCCACAACTCTACTATTTTATGAACATTTATTTGTACAATCATATTATTGACATACACATGAATTAAATAATAATAAATCTTTTATTAATAATTAATATAAAATTACAATTACAAATGTCAAATATGATTGACTCTAGGGTACTTGTCCAATCAGCCACATCAACATTGTACCAATACCACTATAAGACATATATGTGTAAACATCAAACTCTATTTCATCCTCAAGCAAAGTCAACACAAGAGTAATCATCAACATATTCTTCAACTTCTAGAAACTCTCATTTAAAGAGTCGATATACTAAAACAATGTCTTTTTCCTGGTAAAAGATATGAGAGGTCTAGCTAGCTTGACAAATCTCTTAACAAATCTCTAATAGTAATTCACTAATCCTAGTAAACTTTAAACTTTCATAACCATATTTACTCTTTACTAGTCTACTATGATCTCAGTCTTACTTTGATCCACTAACACCCCTTTGCCTGATACCATATGCCCTAAGAAAGTCACTCGATCCAACCAAAATTCATACTTATAAAATTTTGCATACAACTAATTCTCCTTCAATATTTACAATACAAACCTTAAGTGACTCTATGCTCCTCTTTACTCGAGTACACTAAGATGTTATCAATGAACACCACTATGAACTTGTCAAGACAATCTTGCAATACTCGATTCATCAATTCTATGAATATGATTAGGGTATTTGTTAATCCAAAAGGCATCACCACAAATTCAAAATGCCTAGACCTTATTCTAAATGTTGTCTTCAAGATGTCTTTCTCAGCTAACTTGACTTGGTGGTAACCGAATCTTAAGCTTCTATTTAAAAAAAAAATGATGTTCTTCTTAACTGGTCAAATGGATCATCAATCTTGGGTATTGAGTATTTATTCTCAATTGCCACCTTAGTTAGCTCTAGATAGTTTATGCACATCCTTAATGACCAGTGTTTCTTCTTCATAAACAAATTTGAAGACCTTTAAGGAGAATGGTTTAGTCTTATAATCCCATTGTCTAGTAACTCTTGTAACTACTTCTTCAATTTCTACAATTTGGTCTACATCATCATAAATAGTGCCATGGAAATGGTTGATGTGTCTGACGCTAGCTTAGTACTAAACCAACCTCTCTTTTTAGCATAAGTCTAGATAACTCATTTGAATATACATTTTGGAACTCTTGAATTAAACCTATTTTATCTCCCTTACTCAAAATATGAGCCAAATAACTTGTGGACCCCTTATTCAAAATTTTTTGAGCCTTCATATTATTGATCATTAAGCTTCTAATCTACCTTTTATTGAACTTAATCTAGTCTTATCATTTAGCTTGAATCAAACCTTCTTCCATCTGTAGTTTATCTTGTCCTCTTATCTCCTTAAGAAATCCATGATTAAAATCATGTCAAAAATTAGCTTGTTGAACATAATCAAATATATCATGATTTCCTTTCCCTTGATTACCACTGTCTAGCCCATTAACATCTTATCACTAATCACAAAATCTCTATTGAACAACTCTATTCTAACTTTCTAAACCATTGTGACCAATCTCACTCCTAGTCTTTTTATTATTCCTCTAGTTACAAAATAATTTGTAACTTTCTGAACTTTAATTAGGATTTGTAATCATCTAGATCAGTTTAGAAATTGGCGTCACTGTACCTTCCTATAGTGAGTTCAAATTCCCCTCTATAAACCAAGAATGCATCTTTAGTCCTTTTTAGGTACTTGAGGATGTTCTTAATAGTTATCTAGTATTTTTCACTTGGATCAGATTGATATTTGCTACAAATGCTCAAGGCTTATAGATATTAATCTTCATACATAACATGACGTATATAATTGATCTCACAGTGGAGGCATATGAGATTCTGCTCATTTTATCTCTCTTAGATTGTATACTTGGACATGTATCTTTTTAAAGATATATACCAGAAGACATAGGTGTAAATCATTTTTTGGATTATCCCATATAAAACTAGTCAATATCTTGTCTATGTTCATGTTTTGACTTACACCTAACAATCTACACTTTCTATCTTAATATATTTTAATCCCAATAATGTAAGTTGTTTACTCTAAGTCTTTTATATAGAAACACCTAGATAAATAAGCCTTTACCGATTACAAGTTTGGTATGTCATTACCATAAATGTAATCATACTTCCACTGACTTTTTTGTATATGTATGGTTCATCTTCCTTCTTGATAACTCTGAACTCACGAACAACTTCATCAAAACAAATATTCCAGCTTCACAAAGCCTGCTTAAGTTCATAAATGGACTTTTCCAACTTGCATACTTTGTCCACTTGTCTAATAAGAACGAAACCATTAGGTTATGTCATATAAAAGTCCTTTACAAGGTTACCATTTAGGAAAATAGTTTTGACATCTATTTGAAAGATTTCATAGTTATAGTATGCAACTATAACAAGTATAATCCTAATAAACTTAAGCATAACAACTGGCGAAAAGGTTTTATCATAGTTGATGTCATACTTTTAAGTGAAACCTTTGGTAACCAGTCGTGCTTTATTTGTATGCACATTACCTTTCATGTCAGTTTTCCTTTTGAAAAATCCATTTGCACTCTATAGGTTTTATCCCTTCAAGTGCATCCACTAATGTCTATATTTAGTTTTGATACATAGAATCTATTTTAGATTTTATGACATCTAACCATTTATCAAAATCTAGACTTGAAATAGTTTTATTGCAGGTTTGACCAGTATGTCACCATGCTGAGTCAGGAGAAAACCAAATCTCTTTAACTTGTGATATACTCATGTAGACCTACGTAGCTCTTGTGTATGTTGAGGTTGTTCCACTTGAAGTGAAGGAAATTCCTCATCATGATCAACCATCTATGATGGCACATTGTCATGTCTAATATCCATAGTATCTTATGGTTTAAGAACTTTATCGAGTTTCAACCTCCTCCTACTAGTTCTTTTGAGAATAAATTCCTTCTCGAGGAAAACGTAGATTTGAGCAACAAAGAACTTTAGGTACCCTACAAAGATGCACTTTTCAAACTTAACACTTAACTTGTTTTAAGTTAATTTCTTGACATAAGTTTCATAGCACCAAATCTTCAAGTAATCTAGATTAGGCTTTTGCCCAATCCATAACTCATATGAAGTTGTATCCACATATCTAGATAGGACACGGTTTAGTGTATAAGCAATAGTTTCTAAGACATGACATTAGAAAAATATGAGTTGATCAATAAAACGCATCGTGAACCTAACCATTTCCATTAATGTCTTATTTCTTCATTTAAATACATCATATGTTATAAAGTACCAAGAAGAATGAGTTAAGATGCTCTCCTACATTCCTTTAGGCAATTTATGAATTCAACATTTAAGTATTCATCTCTTTGATCATTTCAAAAGACTTTAATTTGTTTTTTAAGATGTTTTTCTACTTCGTTATTGAATTTTTTGAATTTATTAAAGCATTTAGACTTGTGTTTTATTAAAAACACATAGCTATATCGATTGAAGTAATTAGTATATATGACGAAGTAGGTTTCCCTCTATCTATTATATACTATCATAGGCCTACACACATTACCATGTATGATCTATAATAGTTTAGTTGCCCTTTCACTATGACTAGTGAAGGGTGTTTTGGCCATCTTACCAAATAGATATGATTCACATTCAACATATGAATGCAAGTCAAATGATTGCAAGATTCTTTTTTTAAAAAGTCTTGACATATGTTTTAGTCCTATGTGGCCTAGCCTGATATGTCGCATTCAGATCATTCGATTTTAATTGTTTATTATTTTAAACATTGAGAATTTCATTATTTAGTTTTAGAATATATAAACTATTGTACAATTCAGTTGTTCCATAGAAAATATTATTTAGACTAATGATTATAATATTACTAGCAATAAAAAATAAATATCTTTTTTATCTAAAACATAAGGAACATAATAACAATTTTTTAATTTTAAAACTAGCTTAGTGGATAATCTAAGATAATAAATCCCTACAGCTAATGTAGCAATGCATGCTTCATTTCTAACACATAGGTCAACCTATCATTTGGTGAATAATTTACTCTACTGTAGTCCCTATATATTAGAATAAATATGAGAACCACATATTGTGTTTACAACCCAGGAAGAACAAAGAGAATAGTTTATCCTAATGACAAATATACCTGAAGTAGAGGCTTTAATTGTTTTCTTCTTTTTGTTCTCTAGAAAGGCCTTACAATGTCTCTTCTAGACTTATCTTGCCACAATTGAAATAAACAACCTTTCTTTTTCCCACACCACCTATAGACTAAATAACAATATTAGGTTGCTTCTTCGTATTATGCTTGGGCTTAACCTTAGCCTTGCCTTTACCCTTGACCTTTACTTTTGCTGCTTAGGTTTCAACCACAAGTAGATTAGTCAAAGCTACCTTTTGTACTTCTTGTTCAGTATGTCAGAGCATATACAACATCTCCTTAAGAGTTGTTACCTTTTCATTTACGTTACAATTCATAATGAAATTAGCCCACAATTTAAAAAGGAATTTTAGCATCAAGTTAATGGTAAGCTCATTGTCTATGATGAAGCCCAAACTCACCAACCATTTAATGTAACCAATCATCTTGACATCATGAGGGCCAACTTGTCCTCCTTCAGAGAGTTTGCAATTAAACAACATACTTAACACCTTATATCATTCAGTCTCCGCACGAGTGCCATATACTCTCAAAGGTGTGCAAGTATGGATTGCACATTTATTTCCTCATGTTGTTTCTGAATATCAGGTGACATAGAAGTCAACATAAGGCATTAAACTTCCATAGAGTTATCAAAATACTTATTAAAAGTATTTTTTCCCTCTTAGGTAACATCAGGATGAGGCTCAAGGGGTAACCACTCTCTAAGGATATATAACCTCTTATCTTGATGTAGAATAATCCGAAGATTCCTGTACTAATTAGTGAAGTTACTTCTAATGAGTCTACTTTTTTTTTTCAAGAATTGATTATTACATTGGTTTTTATAGATAAAAGAATCAACAATTTTATTTAGTTATTAATACTTATTTTAACTACGGATTTAATAATTAAAATGTTTCTATTATCTTCTTAAAGCCAATAGCCCTTATTATTATACTCGAAAAGTTCTGATGAACTTCCTAGTGGATTGAGATTCTATTACATTAATTTTTCCCTTCATTTTGACGAATAAGTTTAAATTAATCGAATAGGTAAATTTCAAATTATTTACCAAAGCCTACGATCTCAAGCCAGAGGTTACCCCAATAAATCATGTGACCTTAAATGTGACTCTTGATATCAGTACGGTGGTATTACATATCTCTTTCCATTGATAAATGTGTTCCCTACTTATGTGTCTAATATACTTCACTTTCACTTTGGTGAATAAACAAAGTACATTAGTTAAGTTGAACCCAATATATACTATTTCTAATTTTCCACCTGGTAGAAAAGTAATCTTCACTTTAACAAACAAGGTTCCAATGAATAGAGACTTAAATTTTAAGTCGCATGTTAGGTGACATTTGCAAAATAAAACCTATACATACATTCTACAACATAAAATAAAAATGTGCCAACATACAACCATAACTATTGTCAAACCCTTCAAGCTAAGAAGACTTTGACTAGTCAACCTAGATAAATCTTCATCGTTGAGTTTTCATGCTTGTCCTTTTGTCTCTAATTTTCATGACTTTGTTTCCTAGTTACAAATTTTTAAGAAAATAAAAACAACCTAATCTAAAGAAGAAAATGGATAAAGGCGGGGGTGCACATACCTTATTTAAGAAATATAACCCAAAAATGAAAAATAAATTAAAACATCCAAAAAGGTTCATTGGTTATACATTGGGCATCATGCATACATACCAACTAAAAAAAAATTCAATTGTTATTATCTCAAGTGTCAAATCACATTTTGGTCCTTAAAGTTTTGCAAAAATGCAATCCAACCCTAAAGCTAAAAAAATTCTCAATTTAATCAAAATACAATAAAATAGGACTAAATCAAAATTTTTAACTTTGTCAAGCATGCAAGTATAATGTCCAACCGTACAATTGGAATTCACCAAAATTCCAAAATGTTATATGATTGGAGTCTTGACTTGGGTACAACTTGAATGAACCAAGGTTGCTAGCATTAAGAAAAGATCACGATTGGACAAAAGTTAGTCTAGCTGTGCAAAACATATGGCACAAGATTGGCCTCTAGTAAAGCATTATGGCCACCCAGACGACAGAGTGTCTACGGACATCTCTTAAGCTTTTACAACGTCACAATTACATGCAATTCAATCATTTCATCAACCAATATCTCTCAAGGCTAAGACATAGAAATGTGTGTATCTCAGTTGTTCCTTAATATGAACTGACACACATTAAGGACTAACACAAATTAGGCTACAGGCTCTTCCAACTGTGGCTACTAATTTAAACAGTCATAGATGTTTTTCAATATTCTCATATGAGATATCTTCTCTTATGCTTAAAAGTGATGAATTTTTATCGATCAACTATAGTGTTTATGTATCTCATCATATGGTCGATTATTATCTTTATAGTTACTGTAATTACGATGACACGTTAGAAAGTAATAAACCATACTGATCCTTACATGAGATTGTTTAGTGATTTTGGTGAAAAGATCAGAATCTGAAAGGTATAACTAAAATGTATACTAAGTTGATCAGTCTGGATCGAATACAAAGATTTAACACCTTAGCCATATAAGTTATCTCTTCATTCCATAACACTAAACTGTATCTTAAATTAGTTCCACTGCGAGTAACTACCCTATTGTGGGCAGTGTAGTGTCATATAATGATCCTATTACTTAATTTAGCCCACTCTTGCTTCCATATATGTGTGTGTGTGTGTGTGTGTCATATTATCACATAACTCTTAGACATGTAAGGTATTATTGCATATTCGGGATGTTTGTACTATCACTCAAGTTGACTTTTAAATCTTTAGCCTAGTTTCCTTACTCTTTTATTTCTTCTGCCTTGAATACACAACTATCCTTTATTGTGGCCTTTACCCATGTGTTATTATTTCTATATACACGAGTGTGTGCCCTTTAGAAAATTATTTAACCTTTCTTTTGGGAAGTCGAAGTGTCCTAATTGACCATTAACTAACTAACAATGTCTGATAATTGTGAGGATGCAAGAAAACTAAAGTTAAATTTTTGAACTCGTGTAAACGGCATGTGTCCAATACCACATAACTATATGGTGAATCTAGAAAGCCAGCCCATAACCCTAGTTTCGCACTTTGATCAGGTTTTTATGTGTATACTACCATCCTATCACTACTATACATAAAGGAAAGACTTCTCTAAACATGTCTAATAATGTCTAATTCACATGAATGACATCTAATTTCAATATAAATTCAACAGTGGCTTAAATTCACAATCATCATCATAAAATAAAACATCTACTTAATATAAAATTATTGATGTAAATCACTAAAGACATAATTACAAAAGGCATTTTGTCATTCAACAATCTTACAATATCAAATAAGTCCTAAGAATCTTTCATATTAAGTTTCCTAGCCATTATAGGATTTATTTATCAATGAACTATAATTAAACTTGTCTGATCCCTCAATAATTCATTCAATCAATGCATCAAGCCTCAATAGTAATCAAATAATCATGTAAACATAATTCTTGGCTATGAAAACAAAACATAATCAAAGGAAGTGTAGAGAAGCCCTACTTACCTTAAGGAGATTTCTGGCGTAGCTAGGTTGATCAAAAGGTCATATTTTCTCTTCTTTTTCTTTCACTACATCATTAAAAAATATCGTCAGAGGCTGTTTTTGAAAAACCAGGAAGTTAGACTCCAAACTTTTTCTCTTTTTTGGGGGGGTTCTTGTGTTTAAGGATTATGAATCATAATCCCTAATACACAACAATATGTCATTTATAAACTGAAATAACATTAAACATACACATGGGCGTATGTCTAAACATAAAAACTACATGCCCTACGAATGCCATTCTATCAAGCCAGAATTCATATTTGGAGAATTTTGCATATAGTTTCTTTTCTCTCAATCTTTGTGAAGTAAGTTTCAAATATAACTCATGCTCCTTACAACTCTTAGAGTACATTATAATGTCATCAATGAAGATTACTATAAACTTATCTTGGTTGTCATGGAATACTTTGTTCGTCAGATCCATAAACGCTATAAGGGCATTGGTTAGTCTAAATGACATTACTGCAAACTTAAAGTGATCATACCTTATTCAGAATGTTGTCTTGGGTATATCTTATTCAGTTACCCTTACACGATGATAGCTTGACCTTAAATCAACCTTAGAAAACACTACTGATCTTTTCTACTAATCCTCTCAACTAATTAAACAAGTAATCAATTTTGGACAATGGGTACTTATTCTTCATTGTTACCTTGTTTAACTCTCGATAGTCTATGCATATTCTCATGAACCCATCTTTCTTCTTGACAAATAAGATGAGTGTTCTCTAAGAAAAGTGACTCGATCGAACAAAACAATTCCTTAGTAACTCGTAAAGCTACTTATTTAATTCTTGTAGCTTAGTTGAGGCCATTCTAGAATGTGCCTTAGAAATAGGTGTTGTGCTTGGTACTATTTCTATACTAAACTTTATCTCTCACTTAGGAGCTAACTTTGATAACTCTTTAAAAATATATCTAGAAACTCTCAAACAATTGGAGTCTCATTAATACTCGAGCCTGACTCCACTTTACTGATCATGTGGGCTAGAAAACCTATGTACCTCTTACTTAACATTTCTTACCTTTATTGCATGAATCATCTTGCTCTTGATGCACCCTTTATTGAACTCAAATTGGTCTCTATCTTCCAAGCTAAACCAAACTTTCTTACGCCGATAATTAGTGTCAGTTTCATCTCTCCCTAAAATGTCCATCTTCAAAATCATGTCAAAGTCTAACATTTCAAACATTATTAGATCCATAAAAAGTTGTTTACCCTGTATCTTTATCATTTATCCTATCGACATCTCATCAGTTATTATAGATCACCATCAGGTAACTCTATCTTGACTTTTTGGTCTACCTTTACTGGTTGTACTCTTTATCTCTTTGCTAAACTTTTGGCTACAAAACAATCTATAGCTTCATAATTAATTAAAATGTAAATAGGAATACTAATCTAACCAATAACAACTACTAAATTGGCCTTAGTTAGCCCCTAGGTGTGGTGTACACTCTTACAATAACTCCTAGATAGGATCTGACCATATGTCTTGTTTGGCGACACTTGTAACAGACTGTTTGCCCAGTTAGACACTTTTTTCTATAATGCATGCCACACTTTTGATAAGCTAGGATCTTGGGTACTTTCTGCTTCTTATTACTCTTTTAACCATTGTTGCTTCTCTTAGGTAGGAATGATCTCTTGCTTCTTCTTTTTTAAGGAGAACCCTTCTAAATCGAGTACTGGTACTAGTGCTAGTGTTGGCATTAGAGCTAACTAAGTTAAAGTCTAACCATATATCCTCTTCACAAACATCTCAACCTTTAAAACCTTACTTAAGGCCTTATTATATGTTTGGGACAACTATGAACCTGTCATGGCATCTCGGGCTATGGTTAGGTTAAGCCTATATACAAATTTCTCTATCTATCCTATCTTTTTTATAGCTATTTTAGGGGCTTATCTTATCAAATGATTAAACGTATTCAAATATTCCTTCATTATATATATACCTTTTTTTAGTATAAGGAACTCATGAGCTCTAATGCATGCCACGTCTACCCTTTTGTATTTAACTTCAAACCTCTTCTTGAATTCAGACTTTGAAATCTCAAAGACTTTTTTTGTCTTTCTCACTTGGTTCTACCATGTTCTCACACTTAACTTGAAGAAATAGGTGGCATATATGACTCTCCTAATTTGTCTTGTCAAACAAAGCTATAACACTCTCTATTGACTCTAGTAACCCCTCAATTATAATCTGGTCCTTAGAACCGCTAAAATTCTATGACTGAAGCACACTAGGTAAATTAAAAAAAGGATATAGTAAAGTCTTGATTGGCATTATTACCGATGCTACTATTGGTGTTGAAGTCACCTCTATCAATCCTTGAGCTTATGTTGATCGTACCTGTGTTGACTCAATAGTCTGAGTTAGAGCATCTTCATGCTCCCTGAACATCTTTCTAAATATGTCCCTAACATCTTGAACACTCAAACTGTCCTAAGGAATTAGAGGTACTACCCCCACTCTGACTCCTCTATGGGTTTTTAATCTGGTTGTTGTTAGTACTAGCTTTGATTCTCCTTATTTTTCCTTAAAAAAGAAATCATAATTATGAGTCTCCATAAAAACATAGTAGATATAATAAAACTTTACTTATAGTGATTGGCTATGAGTATGGTTAGTGTGGCATGTAGGGTTTACATTACTACTATGTTTGACTACACATACATTGCAAAACATCTTTTAGGTACCAAAATCATGCTTTGATACTAACTTATAACACCCCCTCTAGAAATATTATCCTCTGGAGGAAAATGTCACCAAATTGGCAATTTAGAACATGTAGTTAATTCAAAACACGTAATAAACTTCATAAAAATGTTTGAATAAAACTCATTTATTAACATACAAAAATTACTAAAATACCTTTGTAAAAAAACGGAAGCGTGTAAAATATGTTTAATCATGAAAATAAAACTGAAATCTATATGTATGTATGTATAGTCAGATACATAAATAAATCATAACAAAATAAATGAAATGATAGAATGTTTACATTGCTCTATGCTTGCGAATTGTCATTCATTCCATAGCCATCACGTTCACTTGTACCTACACATATGAAAGTAAGAGGGTGAGTGACAGACCACTTAGTAAGTAAGAGACTTTACTATTACTTATTACTCAGATCCCTATAATGTCTTTGGTCTTAACCTTTACTATCTTTGACATTCAAAGTTAACATTAAACTCGCCTATGGATGATGATGGTTTTTATATACTAACTTTGTGTTTATATTGTACTCTAAGAAATATCTAGATTGTATGTCAAAACTTTCGAATTAAACTATGTCTCATTCAGTCACTAAAGAACCATTTCTTAGGTTTCTATGTGGTATGACCAAACTAAACTTCGTGAAAGCAACTTAATCTGGAAGTTGTAACTAAAACTATATACTAACCAATCAATCATGATTGAATATAGGGATTTGAAGCCTTGGCTATGTAAGTTATCTCTCTGTTCCACTATATCAAACTATATCTTAATTGAGCTCTATTACGAGCAAGTACTATACTATATGTTTGGTGTCCTATTGCAGACATGCCCTATTATGAGTAGAATAGTGAATATGTACTCACAGTGCCCCCTTGTAATAATCTTATGATGTCTAACATGTATGTATCTTGAGCTTTTACTTAACTTAGCTCGTTCTCGTTTTTATATCTCTCTTTCTTTCTCTCTGTGTGTTTGTGTGTGTGTGTGTGTGTCTATATATATATATATATATATTGTGTGATACTGTCATATAACTTTTAGGCACGTAAGGTATTACTGCATATTCGGGATGTTTGTACTTTTACTTAGGACAACCTTTAAACTTTTTTCTTCTTTCTGCCCTAAATACACGACCATCATTCCTCATGACATCTACTCGTGTGTTATTATTTCTATATACATAGGCACGCTCTTACTAACACGGGTGTGTGCCCTTTAGATGATTATTCAACCTTCCTTTTTTATTCTCTTCTTGATTATTCTATTTCTTAGAGGTATTATAGTCATTTCACCTTGCATATGGTTGTGATAATGCTATACATGAGAAGTCCACATGTCCTAGTTAACCACTAACTAGTTAATGACATCTGATGATCATCGAGATGTTAGAAAACTCAATTTGAATTTTAGAACCTGTACACATAAACATATGTCATATACTACACGATCGTGTGGTAAATATAGAAAGCCAGTCGAGAACCCTAGTTTTGCACTGATCAAGTTTTTATACATCTTTTACCATCCTATCACACAAAAGAAAACTTCTCTAAACATTTCTAGTAGTGTCTAATTCACATGAATGGGTTCTAGTTTCAATGTAAATACCACAATGGCTTAAACACATAGTTATCATCATAAATACAATATCTACTCAATATACCATTATCGATGTAAATCATTAAAGAAAACATTACAACAAGCATTTTGTCATTCCAACAGTTTTACAATATCAAATAAGTCATAAGAATATTTAATATTAAGTTTCTTAGCCATGATAGGATCCATCTATTAATGAACTATAATCAAATTTGTCTAATCCCATAATAATTCATTCAATCAACACATTAAGCCTTAAGAGCAATCAAATAATCATGTAAACATAATTCTTGGCTATGGAAACAAGCTTTCGATCCATGATTAACAACATAATTGGAGGAAGTGTAAAAAAGTCCTACTTACCTTTAGGAGATTACTGTCGCAACAAGGTTGACAAAGAGGCTTATTTTCTCTTCCTTTCTTTCATTATGTCATTGGAAAATTCCATTGAAAGCTACCGATGAAAAACTGATGGATTAGAGTCTAATCTTTCTTTCTCTTATGGAGGTTCTTACATTTAGGGATTATGAATAATAATCCCTAAAACATAGTAATGTGTTGTTTATAAACTGAAATTACATTCAACACTTACACATGGGCATTTGTCACTTAAAACTCACTTTTTGATTTTCAATTCACATCTAATCATTTACAACGACTAAACTCATGCATAAAGACTATGTTGCCCTTGAGACATACCAGTGAGTGTTATAATGTCACAAGCCTAAAAGATTTGCTTTTCTTTTAACTCAGTTTGATGATATACTGGTCATCTACGATAATAAACTGAAGACCTACAATGAGGTTGTTTCAAGTCTAGATTCCAAAAAATGGTTAAATGCCATGAAATTTGAAATAGATTCCATGTACCAAAACCAAGTATAGTTTTTGGTGGATGCACGTAAAAGGGTAAAACTCGTAGGGTGTAAATTGGTTTTCAAAATGAAAACTAACATGAAAGGTAACATGTATACCTATAAAACATGATTGGTTGCTAAAGGTTTCACTTAGAAGAATGACAATGACTATAATAAAACCTTTTTGTCGATCACTATACTTAAGTCTATTAAGACTATGCTTACTATAGCAACATACCACAACTATAAAATCTTTTAGATGGATTTTAATACTACTTTTTTGAATGGTAACCTTATAGAAGACATCTATATGGTGTAATCGATGGTTTCATTTTTGCTAGATAGGCAAGAAAGGATGCAAGGTACAAAGTCCATTTATAGACTTAAGCAAGCTTTGAGGAGTTGGAACATTCATTTTTATAAAACCATTCGCGAGTTTGGATTTATCAAAATAAAGATGAACCATGTGTGTATAAGAAGGTTAGTGGGAGTGTGATTGCATTTTTGGTATTGTATGTCGATGACATTAATTTTTGAAAATAACAGATTTTGGGTTACAATTAGTTAAGGTTTGGTTATCCAAGTGTTTCTCCATAAAAGACTTAGGAGAAACAGCATATATTATTGGGATTAAAATTTACTAAGATAGAACGCGTAGATTGTTGGGTCTAATTCAAAGGATTATTGGGATAAAGTACTAACTAGATTTTATATGAAAGAATCCAAGAAAAGATTTTTATCATGTCCTATAATGCATATCTCTCAAAGAATATGTGTCTTTGCACATAATCTGAGAGAGATAAGTGACTAAGATCCTATATGTTTCTACTATAAGATCAATCATGTACATTATACTATCGACGAGGATTAATGTCTCGTGCATTTTGAGCATTTGTACTAGATATTAATCTGATATAGGTAAAAAACACTAGACAACTATCAAGAACATCCTAAAATACTTGAAAAGAACTAAAGATATATTTTGGTTTATGAAAAGGATTCTGAACTCACTATTAGAGGCTACAGTGATATCAGTTTTCAAACTGATCGAGATGATTTTAAATCCTAATCAAGATTTGTGTTTTGCTTGAATAGTGTTGTAGTAAGCTAGAAAATCTCTAAGCAAAATATAGTGGTTGATTCTATAATAGAGTTCGAGTACATTAACCTCTTAGAAATGATAAAAGAAGTTATATGAATCAAGAAGTTTATGACAGAACTTGAAATGGTTCCAAGTATTATTAAGCTGATTGAACTCTATTGTGACAACAATAAAGCCATAGCTCAGGCAAAGGAACCATGGTCTCATCAAAGGTTCAAACACATACTCAAACGATATCATCTTATTAAAGAAATCATTTAGCCTAGTGACATATAGATAGCAAAGATTGATATAGATAACAATTTGATTGACCCATTGACAAAGCCTCTATCGTAGCAGAAACATGAAGGTTATGTAGTCAAATACAACATTAGATATATGATTTATTATCTATACTGCTAGCAGGAGATTGCCAGGGTAGCTACCCTAGACCCAATTGCATTTGACATTTGTAATTGTTATTGTAATTTTATCATTAATAAATAATTTATTTTTATTGAATTCATATGTCTATTAATTATATGATTGTACAAATAACATGTTTCTAAAATGGTAGAACTATAACAAGGGGATCAGATAACTGATCGTGATAACACTATGCACACATTAAATGGTCATTCTAAAAACACCTTAATCTTGACATTACAATGAATAAGGGCATATGTAATGGTGATAAGATTATTATAATATTGAGCAACCCTACCAAAAGGTGGTAACAATTTTTACGTGTCAAAGTTATTTGTAGACAGCTTAGTTTAATACATGGGTACGCATTATAAACGTGTTTATTGGACTTACCCAACTAGAGGATATCTATATAGATGGTTACTCTAATGTCTATGAAATAAATCCTTTAAACACCATGGGTGCATGTAACCCTTAAACTTGAGATCGCCAGATCATTTCATGTAAGAATCAGTATAGTTTAATTATATCCAATGTGTCACCTAACTAGAGCTACCATAAAGATAGTGATTAGTCATATCATGAGATACATGGAGGCTATGGTTGATCAATAAAAGATTAGACACTCTTTAGCACAGGAAAAGATATCTTAAATGAAAATATTGAATGACTTTCATGACCATTTTAAATCTGTGGCTATAATGAGATTAGGTTGTAACCTAATTTATGTTGGTTATTGATGTGTATCAATTCATATCGATGAGTCATTGAGATAAACATACCTTTATGTCTTATCCTCGAGAGATATTAGTTGATGAAGGGATTGAATTATACGTAACTATATTATTGTAAAAGTTTAAGAGATGTCTACTAAAACTTTATCATCTAGGTGGTCATGACGTCATACTAGAGACTAATCTTGATCTGTATTTGAATTCAACTTGAGTTTAGATATTGTCAGCTTAATAGAGAGCTTATAAGTCGTACGTATAAAGGAGTTGAATCAAACTCAAAGGCAAGGATTATTTTCTGACAATCAGGGTGTTTAAGGATAAAAGAAGGACTGTGAATAAACTAGGCTTATCCCATAAGGTTGAAAGCCCAATTTGAAATGCCTTGACCAATTATATGGCCATGTGTGAACATGGCTAACCGTGCACCTTTATGGGATGGATGTCGACCATTCCACATGCATGTAGCCAATTGACACCATGTAAAGAAATATGCATTAGTTGTTCCACACTTGTAGAGATAGCCATGCACATGGTTTGGGAGTATGTCAGTTGTGCCAACTGTGCCTTAATTCCTAAAACTGTATAAAAGTGTGCATTCATGAATTAAAAGATACATAAGGTTTTACTATGAAACCTTAGTTGTCATATTAGCTCTCTCTCTTTCTTATGAACACAAATTTCCAGCCAAAAGCCTTAACAATATCTTCATTTAGATAAACCTCTTCTCTTGTTCGTGATCTGTATCGATACTAGGGCATCAACTCCTGAAAGTTGAATAACATTTTGTCTCAAGCCATAAGAAGGTTAAAGAAGCCATTAACACAAGTAAAATCCTATAACGCTTTATGTGTGTTTTACATGTCGTGAATTTTATGCATAAAACAGGTATCTTGGTTAAGGTTTTTAGGATTGTTTGATTTTTAAAATTTTTAATTTAATTGTGCTACTGATTACTTATGCCCTAAAAACCCAACAACGTATTCTTCTTCTATATACAACGACCTTTTTCTCTTTCATGGTCACATATGAGACCCAAAGGTAAATTTGTAATTTTGGCCTTTGTACAACTGCATATCTTAATGCACGGATGTACACTGCATCTTAAGTTATATGACATGAAAAAGAGTTTATGACTTCATATGCCCATTCGAAAATCACTGAAAAAAATTATAGGCCATGTGCCAGCATACACTTAAGAATATAGGCATACATGGCATATAAAAATATAATTTCTAGGCATGTCAAGTCATGCATAACCTTGGTACAACCGTACATGGCATTTGGAAAACCTATTCTACATTGTTTTTAGGCCTAAATTCAATCCTAATGGTTCTCATCAATTCAACAACTATCCTAACATGTTTCTAATGCCCTAAGTGCATCATTTAAGTCTCAAAAATCATATATAATCACGTCATATTTTTATCTATATCCACTACACACAACTCTATACAACATGGCTTTAGGCACTTTAGCAAAACAAGCATATCCATTGTTACAACATAAAAATTATCATACATGTTTGGTGAGCTTCCTACTACCTTCGTTCATTACCAAAACAAATAAAAACATAATATCATATTAATAATCCCTAGTTACACCATTTATACACCGAATCCACTCATCAAACATGGAGATCAAAACTTTAATACATCTTATTGTATATGATCTATAAATCATGCTAGCAAAAACACAGTGCCAAATTATCTATTTCTCTCTTTGCTTTTCTTCTACCTCATTTCACCAAAAAACCATGCTAATTGTCAAATTCAAACTATAAAACCTTCTTCTCTCTCATACTTTCTACACAGATAAGAACAAGCATGAATTTTATGGGATATATAACGTGTCTTATTTAAAGACAATTTTCATAATGGCATGTATGGGTGTGCTTTTTGTTTAAAATTGTCTATGTGGCTCTTATCCACTCGACTGACATAAAAATACATGTATGTGTATGCATTTTTCATGCACAATCGTACATAGACTTAAAAATAAAACATTTTGTTTATTATATCTCTTTACCAAGCTACAAAGTAAGTATAACTGAATATAAATGTGAAATGCCTATTTCACCCTCAAACATACTTGTAAGTGTTATATTTTTGTTGGCATTCCTTTTCAAGAGAAGTTAATATCTATATGCCCTTCTATGGCGTTGTAAGTTTACTTTGTTATGTTACTTTAAACTTGTTTATGATGCATAGGTTTTAAGTAGCCATTCTAAAAGCGTTTGTAATCCCGACATTACATTGATTACATTGATTAAGGGCACAAGTTTTAATGAAAGATAACAACAACTCCTATGTGTCAAAGTCGTTAGCCAACTATTTAGTAACATTGTAGGCATGTTAATTGGACCTACCTAATTGAGTATTTCCACATAGATGGTTACTTTAGTGTCTATAGAATAAATCCTCTAACTCATAGGTGCATGGATCATTGGACTATCTTGTATAAGGACTATTATAGTTTGACTCCACCTAGCGTGTCATTATAAAAAGGGTAATTATAAAGGTGGTGGTTTGCCATACCAAGATTTGTATAGAGGCCATAATCAATCGATAAAAGATTTGTCACTCTCGAGTATAAGTATTAAATCAAATTTAATAATTTGGCATTTCCCAATTTGATCATTTGATTAAGCCCCTATTCATTGGAACCATTTTCGCCAAAGAGAATGGTACACTTTTACTAGGTGAAAAATAGAATATTAATTATATTAGGTCTAACTTAACTGATCTAGTTTGCTTGTTTACCAAAGCGAAGGTATAGTTATTAAAGGCATAATAGGGATAACATTTGTTTATGTATGACGATATGTAGTATCCACCCTATTATTACCAAGAATCATAATTAAGCTCACATAATTTGTTAAAGCAACTCCTAAACTTGAGATCATGGACTTTGGTGATTAATCTGTTGATTTACTTAATTGGATCAATTTTGGCTTGTTCGTTAAAATAATGCATGAGTTGGTTTAATGAGATTTTGGTCCAATAAGTGGTCTACCGAGATTTCCCAGGTATAATAGTGAAGGTTATTAACTTGAGGAAAATAATGAGAGCATTTAATTTAAAATCCTAATTGAGTGAATTAATAATAATAATTTCAATTTGTAGACAAAAGAAATCACCATGGCAACACTAATCTACTTATCGATTTTGGAAAAGGAAAATAGGATGATTGGTAGAAACTTCTTTGACTAGTATAGAAATATAAGGATTGTACTGCATTAAGAAAAGAGGTTATACACCCTTGAAAGGGTTTCACCCCTTAAACCTAATCCTGATGCCTCATAAGAGCAAAAGGATATTTACACTAAATATTTGGATGACCCTATAAAGGTTTAGTGCCTCATATTGGCCTTGATGTCACTTGAGCTACAAATGCAACATGAGAAGATAGATGCACCATCCATTCTCACTCATTTGTGTGAACTGTACAAAACCCATGCAAGAACATTATAAGGTGTCAAATGTATTATACAATTGCAAACTCACTAAAAAAAGCCAAGTTGGCCCTCATGTGGTCAAGATAATTAACTACATCATAAGGTTGGCAAGCTTTTTATCATGGACAACAAGTTTGTCATTGACTTGATAATAAAGTCCCTTCCTAACTTGAGTGAGAAAGAGAAATCCTTTAAGGACTGCTTAGCAAAAGGTGAGAAAGGTTACTTCTAATGTTCTTGAGGTTGAAGGAAAGGCACCGAAGGCCAAAGGCAAAGACAAGGCCAAGCCCAAAGACTAAAAACAATCTACCATTGCTCTATAGGCCATTGGTGATATAAAGAAAGGAAAGGTAGTTTGCTTCTTCTATACTAAGTATCGTCATTGGAGAAAACACTGAAAGCTTTCTTTGGCAATAAAAAGAAGAAGACAGTTGTTTATACTTCAAATATGTTTGTCATTGAGATAGACTATTCTACTGATACATCTTGGGTTGTAGATACAAGATGTGATTCTCAAATTTGTTCTAATATATAGAAACTACAACACAATAGATTACTTGCCAAAGGAGAAGTTGATGCTCATATTAGAAATAGAGTGAGGATTTCTACATTAGATATTAAAGGATATTATTTTTCTATTACAAGTGGTGTGATAATCATCAACTTGAATGACATTGTCTATGGAACAAAAATATTGAGTAATGGATTGTATATTCTGAAATTTAATAATAAGATATTCAATGTGCAAAATAAACTTTTAAAAACAAACAATATGAACATCACATATTTGTGGTATTGCAAGCTAGGTCACATATCAAGACTCTTAAAAGATGAAATATTGTGATCATTGGACCTTCAGTTTTATGATGAATGTGTATCATGTCTATTGGGTAAAATGGCTAAAATAATCTTCACTAGACATAAGGAAAGAATGACTGAACTATTACAGATCATTATTAGTGATGCATATGAACCCATGACAGTGAATAGTAGACATGGGGAATCCTATTTTATCATATTTATTGATAACTTTAGTAGATATGATCATGTATTTTGTTGAAACATAAGTTTGAATACTTTGAGAAATTAAAAAAATTCAAGATTGAAGTGGAAAATCAACTTTGGAAAAATGTCAAAATCATTCAAAGTGATAGAGAAGGTGAATATTTGAGTGCTAAAGTATACCACTGTATATGAAACATAATGGGATAGTTTCTCAACTCACTTCTCCTAGTACACCTTAGTATAATAATGTATCTAAATGGAGGAATCAAACTTTGATAGAAATGATCATATTCACGATGACTTTTACAGAATTACCTTTGTCTTTTAGGATTTATGCCTTAGAAACAACTGTTTATACACTAAACCATGTCTCATCTAATTATGTGGACAAAACTCCTCATAAGTTGTGCACTAGGCAAAAACCCAATCTTAATTACTTAAGAATCTAAGACTATGAAGCTTATGTCAAGAAATTGATTTTGAATAAGTTGAGTGTCAAATATGAAAAATGTATCTTTGTAGGGTACCCTAATAAAAATAAGGGTTACTGTTTCTACCACCTAGAAGAACAAAAAGTTTTTATTACTTGAATAGGAGTGTTCCTTGAGAAGGAATTCATTTCCAAGGGAATCAGTAAGAGGAAGTTAAAACTTGATGAATTTCTAGTACCCTAAGATACCATAAATGTTAGATAGGACAATATGACATCTCATATGGTTGATCATTATAAAGAGATTACTTTACCTCAGGTGGAACATAGTGAACCAATTTAACACACAAGAGTTATGTAGGTCAAGCTGAGTGCGCCACAAGCTAGAAAGATTTAGCTTTCTCATGACTCAATACTAAGATGTATTAATCATTTATGATGATGAACTTATAATCTACGTTAAAGTTATGTCAGGTTTAGACTTTAACAGATGGCTTGAAACTATGAGAATTAAGATAAACTCTATATACCAGAATAAAGTTTGATCTATGGTAGATCCATCTAAAGAGGTAAAACCCATAAGATGGAAAAGGGTTTTCAAGAAGAAAATCAACATGAAAGGTAAGGTGCATACCTATATAACATGGTTGGTTGCCAAAGGTTTCACTTAGAAGCATGGTATTAGCTATAATAAAACTTTTTTACTGGTTACGATGTTTAAGTCTATTTGGATCATGCTTGCGATAACGGCATACCATGATTATGAAATTTGACAAATAGATGTCAATACTATCTTTCTAAAGAATAACCTTGTAAAAGATATGTATATGACACAACCTATTGGTTTTGTTCTTGCTAGACAGGCTGGTAAGGTGTGTAAGTTATAAAAGTCTATTTATGGATTTCAACAAGCTTTAAGGAGTTGGAATATTCATTTTGATAAAGTCATTTACAAATTTGGATTCATAAAAAAGGGAAATGAATAGTATGACTACAAGAAGGTCAATGGGAGCATAATAGTGTTTTTGATTTTGTATGTCAATGATATATTGATAATTGGGAAAGATATGCTAAACTTACAAATGGTAAAGACTTGGTTATCCAGGTGTTTCTCTATAGACATAGGGGAAGTAGTCTACATCCTCGACAATATGATCTACCATGATAGATCTCATAAGTTGTTAAGACTAAGTCAGAGTGCATACATAGATAAGGTGCTAACTAGATTCAATAATAAAAGTCCAAAAAAGGATTTTTAACTATCTCCCAAGGTGTATATCTCTAAAAAAAAATTTGTCATCAAACACAATTTAAGAGAGATAAGATGAGTAAGATCTCATACGTATCCATGGTAGGACCCATCATGTAAGTCATGCTATGTACGAGGATTGATGTCTCATATGTTTTAAGCAATTGTAATAGATATCAATCAAATATAGGTGAAAGATACTAAAAAATTGTCAAGAAAATTTTGAAGTACTTGAGAAGGACTAAAGATATATTCTTGGTTTATAAAGAATAGTCTAAGCTCACTATAAGAGGATATAATTATGCAAATTTTCAAACAGATCGGGATGATTTTGAATCCTAATAAGTATTTTTGTTTTGTTTAAACAATGATGTAGTTTTTTTGGAAAACTCCAAACAAGGTACAATAACTGGTTTTGCAATAGAGTTCAAGTATATTATCTTTTCTTAACGATAAAAAAAGTTATTTGAATCAAAAAATTCATTTCAGAACTTAGAGTGGTTCTTAGCATTGTCGAACTAGCTAATCTCTATTATGAAAACAATAGAGCAATTGTGCAAGCAAATGAACCATGGTCTCACCAAAAGTCAAAACATATATTTAGATGATATTACCTAATTTGATAGATCATTCAGTGTAAAGATATATAGATTGCTAAAGTTAACACGAACGATGAATTAGTAGACTCATTGACTAAGCCTTTATCTCAAAAAAAGCATTATACGCATGTAATCATATATAACATTAGACATATGAATGATTGGCTATAGTGCAAATTAGAGATAAGGTTGTGCCTTAGAACTAGTCAGATTTATGTATCTGTAATTGAATATTTGTTTATTATTATTAATAAAGGTTTTACACATTTATTCATATTTGTGATTAAACATGTTCGTAAAAATGATATGTCTTTAGAATGGTAGAACTGTGATGAAGGAATCACATGACATGGGAACACTAAGTACACATTAAATAGCTATTCTAAAAACATTCATAATCTCGACATTGCATTAATTAAAGGCATAAGTAATGATGATGGGATTAAAGGCACATGTCAAATTCATTAGCCAATGACTTGGTGCAATACATTGGTGCACATTGTAAACGTGTTTACGGGATCAACCCAATTAAGGATTTTTGTGTGGATGGTGCATTAAATCCTCTAACTTATAGATGCATTTGATCCATTAACTTGAGGTCATTGGACTATCTTGTACACCCAATGTGCTACTATAAAAAAGGTAACTATAAAGGTGGTAGTTGGGTATACCAAGATCTATGTGAAGGCCATAGTGGATTGCTAAATGAGTTGTTACTCTTTAGCATGGGAAAAGATATGTTTGATGAGAATATTGAAAGACATCAATAACCACTCAAATTTGTGGCTATAATGAGATTAGATTAAACCTAATCCAGATCATTCAATCATTGATAGATATCAATTCATATCAAGGACTTACTAAGATAGACATGTATATGTTTCTCAACCTCGAAAGATGTTATTTAACGAAATGATTGTATTGCACATAATCGTGAAATTGATAAGGCTTTAGAGTTCCTCACTCACACTCTATTAACTTGGTGATCATCATGTCTTACTAGAGATTAATCTTAGTTTGTGTCTGAATTTGACCTTAATTTGGATACTATTAGCTCAATAAAGAGCTTGTTGATCACACATATATAAAAAGTTATTTTGGACTCAGAAAGTAAAGGATTATATTAGTTGGATCTGGTTTAGATGTCGAATTGAGGGTTTTGAGTCTTTAGAGGTCTTAGGGACCAAAATGTAACAATCTGGAGTTTATGGGTTATGGTAAAATTGTTGTTGAATTGGGTTTATCCTTATGGAATCAAAAACTTGGTTGGCCTTTTTACCAAGAGGATGAATAGTTGTTCCACTAATTTATGCACTCTGACTGTCATTCGCCTTGTAGCCATCACGATTACTTATACCTATATACATGAATATAGAGGAGTAAGTGATAAAACACTCAGCAAGTAGGAGACCTTTTGCTAACTTTTACTTAATCCTTAAATTGTCCTTATCTTGACCTATACTATATATGTCACTAGACTTCTAATAGGATGATAATGGGTTTTATAGCTCTTATTTGTGCTTATATTGAATTCAAGAACTTCTAGGCTATATATTATAACTATTGGGTCGAACTATGACCCGTTTGGTCACTAAGGAACCACCCTTCGAAATCTTGACTAGTATCACTATGTTATCTCTAAGGTTTATTATGTCTTACTTAGTCACTAGAGGACTACTCTTCATATCCCTTTTACTGTGACTATAGCATCTCTCAGTGAAATATCATTAACTAGGTGGTATGTACTCATAATGCCCCATCATGGATTTAACACTTTGACCATATGGGCACTTGCTACGTAATTGACTTGCCTACACCAAAACATAATCTTAACTAGGCCCTATTACGAGCAAGTACCCTCCTGTAGGTCCAGTTTCCTATTATAGGCAATATAGGTGGTATGTACTCATAGTGCCCCATCATAATGACCCTAAGATGTCTAGCACGCATACATCTTAAGCCACAAATCACCTCAAGCTCATCATAGCATTCACCCTAATCATGTCTTGTGTCTTATTAAAATATCATTCCTTAGGCACATTGGGTATTACTGTATACCCGAGATTTCTATATTGTTTATTGGGATGACTCATGAACTTCTAGTCTAATTCCTTATTTTTTCTTTATTCTACCCTTCATACACAAGTGTATCGCTTTGGATACAAAGGCATGTATCTTTCTTGTGCATGAGACACTACTATACCCTCAAGAGCATGTCTCTATTATGCTTTATACACATAAGTGTTACTTCTAGAACATGAGAATGTTAACTTTCTAAATTAATACATGACCTTCGTCCTCTTGGCTTCTCCCCATGTAAATAAAATTACACATACACAGAGGTGTGTTTCTCTAGACATGGGCATACGCCCTCTATTATATACTTAGTGTATTTTTCAAACTTAACTAATCTCGACCACTCTACCTCTTAAAGGCATTTTAGTCCTTTTAACCCACATAGTCGTACATAAGAAATACACAGGTGAACTTCATGCCTTAGTTGACTCCTCAATGGTCAAAAGTGTCTAACGGTCATCAGATTGTTAGAAAACTCAACTTGAAATTTGGAATTTGCACACACAGGCATGTGTCATATACCACACGGTTATGTGTCCCATACCACACGATTCTGTGTTGAAACTAGAAAACAAATCGAGCATACCTAATTTTGATCCATAATTTGATTCTATGTGTTTATCACTGATCTAATATACATTAACAATTAACAAATTGTAATCCCAAGCCATGATAATGCCAAATATGCTAATCAAATTAACTCTATTAAAGCATATAACCTAAATATATATAATTTACCACAAGATTACAAGAGATCAAACAATGAGTTCATACCACGTCTTTTGATTATACAAATATTTCATCAACAATTAACATCTAAACAACTCATAAAATAAGCATAATAAGTCCCCATCATATCAAAGGCATTAACATCACATAAATTAGGTCAAACACTATTCTATTTCACAAGACAAATATTGGTTATCCTAAAATCAAATCATTGAAGCTGTTACAATAAAGTTGAACAATCAGGCTTAAACTATCTCTCTTACTTAGGATTTTATGCATTTGATTTTAGGGATAACAAATGCCCCAAAATTAGTGCAATGCAATGTTTATAAACTATCAGCACAATGATACATAGGCGTATGTTTCATCACACATGAACGTGAGTCATTAAATTCTGAGAATCTATTAATGCTCGACAAATCCAACTAACATGGTAGTGATACACGGGCGTGGCATCTCCATACAGGGTCATGTGTCACTCAAAATTCATACTTTAACATCTTTTTCATGCTAAAACATTCATACTTCAACATAAACATATAAAATGACTATTGAGCCCTTGAGAAGTACTTGCGGGTATTACATATAGTTTTAAAATTGAATGCTCCTGCTATTTTTCTCAAGTCAATAACCCTTATTGTTTGTTAGACTTAAGAAGTCCCAATGAACTACCTATTGAATCGGGATCTCATCAAAAAAAATTTCATTTTACTTTAGCAAACAAGTTTGAACTAACTGATTAGGCAAATATACAAATTAACCATAAAAGCTCATAATATCAAGTTAAGTATTACCCTAACAAATTCTATAACCTCCATTATGGCTCTCGATATTAGTAAAGTAGATACTATATATTTCATTGCATTAACAAATGTATTCTCTACTCTGCCTCTAACATACTTCACATTTACTTTGGCAAAAAAGTAAAGTATATTAGTTAAGTCAGATCCAATATGAGAACCGCCCAATTTTTGCCTAGTAAAAGTGTAACCTCTACTTTCGTGAACAAGATTTCAACAAACAAAAGCTTAATCAGGTTGTCATATTGGAAGGGTGTCAATAAATATCTTAGACTTAATATTTAGTTGAAAGATTTTTTTTAATTTAATATCTCATCAATTTTAATGTGCGTGTGAGATGTTATTTGTGCAAAATAAAACCTAAACATGCATTGTACAACAAAAAATTTAATCATGCCAATATATAGCTAATTCTAATGTCAAGGCCCTCGAGTCATGAGAGGTTTGACTAGTCAACCTAGTTCCTACCCTTTAGATCTTCAATGCTTCTCTTTTGTCATCATTCTTCATAAGCACATCGCTTTGCTTCCTCATTACAAATTTTCTAACAAAAGAAAAATAGAATAACTTAATTCTAATTTTACATTTAGAATAAAAAAAACATTGAGTTACATTCAAAGAGAGTTAAATGAGAAGAAAAGTAAAATCATAAAATGAGAAAGGTGGGACACACCGGTCATATTTATCAAAAATAAATTACAAGCACTCAATCCTCAAAATAAAATTAAATATCCATGGGCTCATAGTTGTATAGCGGCACTATGCATATACTATAACATACATACCTAGTTAGTAAAAATTCGTTCCCATTTAATTTATGTATTAAACAAGTCATTCTGAATTTTTAAACCCACAACATATTAAACGCATATTTTATACATTTGTCATTTTATACGTTTTCCGTTTCTTATGAAATTTTAAAAATAAGAAAATTCCCATTATATTTTTAATTAATTACCGTAATATCATAATCATATAAAATAAAAAACTCAATTTTTTGTTATTTAAATTTCTAACACGTCTTTTACATTTTCAATGGTATTATGAAGATATTCCATAGATCTCCCATATATGTGTAATTTTCATAGCTAAAACATCAAAAAATCATAATATTTTTGTGATGATTTGATAAAAAAAATTATAAAATGATAATTTAAAGTTTGTTTAATAGTCATTTAAATAGTTTATATTTGATAAAAATTCATGAAATAATTTTTTTGGTGATTATTAAATTTTGATTATATACTATATTATATTAGGTTTAATAGTCAATTAGATGTTTTACATTTAAACTTTTAACTAGAAGATCTATAAAAATGTTAAAATTATGATTGATATTATCGTATTTTTAAAAACATATTATTGATGATGTGTCGTATTAAACTTGTATATACATATTTCGTATCTTTTCTGTATTAAAAAAGTATTATTTATTATCTTTTTTTACAAACGTATTTTTCATCATTTGTTATATTATTCCCTGTATAATTCCCGTACCATTTTTGTTTTTGATATGAAATTGCTTCAGTCTGGATTAGTGTCATCATCTACACAGTCAAGCACCCTAATATTAATTTCCATCAGATTTAACCTTTAGGGCCTTATTTCTTTTTTTTCTTCTCATCCATTCTTTATAGGGGTAATTTAGTCATTTTAATAATCATATCAAAACATTACTCACTTTTGCTTATTCATTCTCATTTTCCCCAATTATACATGGGAGTATACCTTTCAAACACGAGGGTATACTATTAAACCTACATGGCATGAATGTCACACATACATGAGCATACGGATTAGGTAGGATATACAATCATGTGTTCCATACCACACAAACTTGTATTCATTACCAATTTAACATACTTATGACTTTAATCTAATACAGAGGTATTTCTTCTTTAAAAATACATGGGTGTACTGTCATTTTTAGAATTCGGTTCCTATCTGCTCTACCAAATTTCGGTCACACAAAACCCATTCCTACTACTCTGAATTCATAACAATGAACACACAATCTTGCCAAATCAATCCACACTACCAAAGGTTTGCAATAGTTCTCTTAATCAGACAAGTTTTATCAAAGTTTTTCCCCCACCTAGAATGATATGGTACAAAGCATATTAATAATCCATTACTCCTACTGCATCATTAGCTAATTCCCACACATAAACCATTGCTAAACACGCATTTAAGTGTAATCATAATCTCATGAATAAACAATCCCTACCCCGCATCAATCAAACAATTGGCATGTTTTACAAGCCTCAAACATCTATATCTAAAATATAACTACATCCTTTAATCAAAATTACAACAAAACCATACAACATTAACATTATCAATTATACAGATTATCAATCCAAAACCATTCTTGAATAATCATCAATATTAAAGGTAAGAGCCTTACTTACCTCTCCTTGGCAAATCAAACGCGGTCTTAGCGTGGCTAGGCAAACACCCCAAGGTTCCCATGAGTTTTTTAACTCTAAGAGCTCCCACAAGCTTCACAATCTTTTTGAACTTATTGGAGTTTCGCTAAAGTGTCCCAGCCAACACCTTTAGAACTCTTTTTATTTTCACTGTAATTAATGATATACAAACGTGTATGTCGTTATATAATTATGATAGTTTTTGAAATCACTATAAAACTGATATTTATCCAGAATTTAAACATGTTAACTATATACTGACATACATACCAGTATACATGGGCATGCAAGTCTCCCAAAGTTAGTCAATTTCGCACATCACATGAGAAAAGACCATTTCAGTCCTTTTATATAAATGAAATTTGTTGCAGTCCATTACGGATAACATATAACATTATTGGTATTAATCGGTTGTATTAGTACAAAAACAACGTACACTATTTTCCCACATATAGGTTCATGCCCAGATCATAAGAGACGCCCATGAAATAAACCCATTTATTATTTTTTAGCTTATTTGCTTTCCTCCATTTTCAAATCCATTGACTATCCATTCAAGATTTTTCAACACAGCCATAACCCAAATGTCTAACTTTGCGTTGTTATGATTGATAGGTTTGTTTCTTCTGGTTATTACATTTATGTGATTGGCTTATATAATCGAATGATTAACCATTCAATTTTACCTGACAAACATGTCGTTACTTGAGTCTTAAAGGCTTGTAGGTTTGAGTTGGCTTTTAGTGAAGGTAAAAAGGTTCATGGCTAGGTTTTGAAACTTGGTTTTAGCTCAAATAGATCGATAAGGTTGAGATTGATTGAGTTTTATGGAAAGTGCAGAGAATTTAAAATTGCGATACAAATGTCTGATGAAATACCTAAACGAGACGACATTGTTGCGTTGACAATTATGATAACTTGTTATGTTGATCATGGATTGGTTGAGAGGGCTATTGATGTTTTCAATTGGGTTAAGATGAAAGACAGTGTGATGAACGACTTTACTGATTGGTTGGTTAGGAACGGCAGATGAGTAGTGCATTGGATGTGTTTAAGGAAATGCAAAGGGAGAACGTGAGGCCCAATGAAGTCACCATTGTTTGTGTTTTATCCGAGTTTTGACAATTGGGCCATTAGGCTTGAAAGATGGGTTCATGCATTTATGGGAAAGTATTAATCAGTTGGTATCCGTTTATTAGGGGTGTACATAGTCCTGGCCACAGGCCGGTTTCACCTATGAACTAGACCGAAACTGGCCCATTCAAAACCGAAATCAAAACTGTCAAAATCGGAACCGGTTTGAACCGGAATCAAAACCGGATTTTGACGGTTCGGTTTTGGTTTTAATATTTTTGAACTGTAGAACTGTCAGTTTATGTCCGGTTTCATGAACCGACAGTTCAAAAATTCATAAACCGATATTTTTTTACATGAACCGGCAAATGCTTGCAAGGGACCGCCATATTTTAAACATTTACAGGATTGGGTCCCCTGCAAAATCTAAAATATTGCTACTTCTAAAACATTTGCAGGGACCGGTCCCCTGCAAATGTATAAAATATGGCAGTTTGGCTTTTTTAAAAAAAAAATTTAATATAAAATTTTATTTATAAATATTATTCAATCTTTCAAATCTCTCATTTCTCATTTCTCATTCTCTTAATTTTTAATACTCTCTCAATCAAATTATCTCAAATTTAATTAAATTTTCCTTTTATTTTTATCAATTCTAATTTTAATTTATATAATTTAATTATTATTATTTTTAATTATACAATTTCATAATTAATTATAGAATTTATCTCTATAATTAATTTTTATTTATTATCTATTTTTTTTCATTATCTTTTATAATTAATTATATAATTTATTTTATTCATTCTCGAAAAATAGTAAATAGAACCATATAGACTTTGATTCTTCTAAATCTCAAATGGATACGTAGAAAATTTAATTGAAAAATTAAATCTAAGCGTTTTTTTAATTTTTTATTCTTAATTATTATAATTATTAATTAAAAAATAAATCGGGGTCATAAATTAGAACCAATGGTTTAATATCGGTTTCGAACCGGGGCCATAAACCAGAATCGTCAGTTCCAAACCGATTACGAACAATCTTGTAACGGTTCTGGTTCAGGGTTTTTATTTTTTTGAACCGTGAACCGACGGTTCCGAACCAAAACCGCTGGTTCATAAACCGTGGCCAGGTCTAGGTGTACACTATTTCATAGATGGGTTCACTTAAATGTTTGGGTCCATTTTATTCATATTGTAATGAACACTATTTTAAAAGTTGGCTAGTTCCATTTCCAACTTCGGTTCATTAATTTTTAGTAGGGTATCCAACCCGTTCACCTCTACGTGGAACCCTTCACCCCTACTTTGCACCTTTGGCCATACCACTTTCAATCCTAGCACTACCCTTGCCCATATACCATTCATATAATAAAATTAATGACAAATCACTAACGTTATGGTTAACGAATTTTATTAATGTTAGGGTTAATTTATATAAATTAACAAATTTCATTTTCACAATGTCTAAATACTCTAAACAAGGTGATAAAATATGTTTGTACTTTATATTTTGTCAAATAATGTGCTCTAAAATTTGTAAAATCTTATAAAAGTAACTGTTCATAGCACATGAATTGTGGCTTTCTTTTTTTCTTATTTGCTCTCATATGATCTTCATCATAGATTGCCTTATATTCTTTGGTTATTCAATACACTTTCATATTTTAGATCTTGATCTTGTTTGAAAATTTTAAATATATGATGTCATGTATTTGATCTTATTCTTTTTTGACAATTTTTAATAGATTATGTAATGTTTCTATCTTGTTCTTGTTTGGCAATTTTAACTGAAAAAATTTTGTTACACATTTTGACAATGGCATTATTTTCAAAAAGAACAAGGAAAAACAACTTCTATTGCAACAAACAATAAATTTAGCTTTTACTAAAGTGCCTCATATTGAAAGGTCTTTCACATTTATAGACATTATGCCTCATATTTCATTACGTAGATTCTTTTAGACAACTCACAAGGTTCTTCAAGAGTCAAGTTAGAATTTTCCTACACTAAGAAGAAAAATGTACTCATCAAAAATAAAAGTATAAGTTGTTATAATAACTAAGTTGATTGATTGATGTAAAGCTTTTAGAGGTCTCGTATAAAGAAAAATGTAGGTGATTTCATAGCGAAATGTCTCACCTGCCAATAAGTCAAGGTTGAGCATTAGAGACTATTAGGACTATTAAAGCCTTTTAATATACTTGAGTGGAAATGGGAGCACATCTTAATGGACTTTATAGTTGTGCTTCCACAAGTTTAGAAATGGTAAACTACACTTTGGGTGATCATGGGTTGATTGACTAAGATAAGGTATTTCCTACCAGTCAAGAATATTAACTCTATCGATCAGCTGGGCTAGATATACTAAAATATAGTTAGATTACATGAAGTACCTCATATGATAGTCTATGATCAAGGTACTTGATTTGTATCTACATTTGGAGAATTTTGTAGTAATTTTTAGGTACAAATTTGACATTCAATGTTATAATCACCCATAGATAGAAAGGATGAATAAGATCATAGAAGTTATGCTCTAAGCTTGTTGTATGGACCATAGGGCTACTTGGGTCAAAATCCTACCATTGATAGAGTTTACCTACAACAACGGTTAACAAATGACAATAACAATAATGCCCTACGAAGTCTTCTATAGAAGAAAATATAGATTACCTTTCCATTGGGATGATATAGGTGAGAGAGTTACCTTCAAGCAATCATATAGGCCTAAGATGATGTTCAATTGATCTAACAAAGAATGAAACAACCACAAGATCGTTAGAAGAGCTACACAAACAAGAGAAGGAAAGATCTAGAGTTCACTGTAGGAGATCAAGTCTTAAATAGAGTAGCTCCCTCTCAACATGTGATGAGATTCAGAAAGGAAGGCAAGCTCGTCCCTAAATTTATTGGTCTATTCGAGATATTAGAGAGAATCGATAAGGTAGCCTATAGACTTGCCTTACCAAAGAGCATGGACAACATCCACAATGTGTTCTATGTCTCGTTACTTCACAAGTATGTAGAAACCTAAACCATATGTTGAGGATTGAGAAGTTAAAATTGATTGAGCCATTTGTTTATAAGGAGTGATAAGTGAAGATACTAGATAAAAAAAAGAAAGTGCTCCAAAACAAGTAGATTCCCTTGGTCAAAATTTGAAAAGGTTACATAGGAGGTCAAACAGGATATGAGAGGTCCATACCTAGAGCTATTTGAGTTGAATTTTAGGGACAAAATTCTGAATAAGGAGGGGAGAAATGTAATATCCTCATGTACACTCAATAAGCTTTATTGTCCTTTCCATATGTTTAGATTTGAATTTAGTCAAAGTAGATTGAAATCGAAAATGAAATATCATTTGGCCTGATGTATGGTCGTGACTGATTTAAGGCATACTTGTACCTTGTTATGAAGGTGTACACTCGTACCTTATACAATGCATGACTATATGTCACCTAATTTGGGGACTCCTAGATTAGTCAAGAATCTTGAGCAAATGAGGAAATGTAACATATATAAATAAATGGATCCCCTACTATAAAACTACAATTTCTTTCCATAAATCCTTCATGCAATAGAACATGTGTTTAAGCAAGGATTGACTTTCAATGGCCAAGAAAGAAACCTACCAATGAGAAATTAAAGAAAGAAAGAGGATGTGAAGTGCACTGAGATTAAGCATTTGCTACCAGGTAAGTAGGATGATCTCTTCTTCTAGATTTGATGATTTGTGATAGTTTCTTACTTTTAGAACATTCTATACTGATTTAACATTGATGAGTTGATTAACTAGGATGTTAGATAACCCCATTTTTCTTGTTTGAATGTTCATGCATTTAAAAAATTTGTGAAGGTTGATTAATACGTGAATATGTAGCATGAGATTAATGTTAATTGTGTTATATTATAGCTTGGATTTGATGTTAAGATGTTAGGGTTTAGTTGTGACAAAAATTTGACCATGAATGGTTAGAAAATCAATTTCTAAAACGCTTTGTACGACCATGCCTTACATGGTCATGGGCTTTCATAGTCTGGAAGTCGCAAGCAGATAGAGTGTATGCTTATGCATGAAATCATGCATGCCTGTACATCGTTATGGAAATTAAAAATTAAATTGAAGATGATGAACTGTGAAATTTAAGGGATACACATTTGTACGTTGAATGGCATATGCTTGTACATCTTCCTACATGTATATACACCCATTATTCTTCATGGGAATGATTGTATGTAGTATTAAGAAAAAAGTGTGCCTATGCATATAGATAATGTACACCCCTACCTTAGTCAATTCAGGGAATGTACACCCAAGAATTGACTTGGGAACAATTGTGCATCCAAGAATGATCACATATGCTCATGCCTTACCAAGTGTATGCTTATATGTAACAAAAAAGTATGGTCATGATTTGGTTATGTATAGCTCGTACTTAAAATAGACTTCGATCATTTGTGAATAAGATTTAAGGCTCAATAAGGTGTCGAGAGATACCTGAGGAGTAGATACCTAAGGGAATGATTAGATTTTATTGAGAAAAACTTAGATAGAGATAGAATAGACTAGATAAAAGTCTAAAAGAACTATACGAGATTAAGTATCAATACAAATTGACTATCTCAATGAGATATGAGATGAGACGATACTTATAAGACATAGATTATGAGATTATAGGTTGATTAAGAGAGTACCCATGACCTAGGCAACTCATACATATAATGAAGTCTATCAATTAGTGTCCTTAGACTAAGAAATACTTACTAGGACCGCACATTTGTCGAATGGCTAGGACTTACCAATACATAATGAGTATAATGATTGAGGTCCATAGATTGATAAGTTAAGATCGTAAGTCTACTAATTGGCAATGACATGAGACAACTAGGACTAGAGAAAGAGCCTAAAGAGTTGTCTCTAGAATGGATATGTCAATTCTCTTAAATTCCATTGAGATCCAACAGTCTGAGATTGAAACAAAGGTAACTAGGGTTAGTAAAGGAATGAGGATAAATTTGATTAAGAGATATGGGATGGATTATTCTTACTTACTAAGTATTTTGTACTCATTCAACTCTTTTGTGTTTTACAGGTAACAAGATTATAGACAACAATGGATTAGTGATGGAGTGGCATGCGAGTGAGGGACTCATAGTTATTGAGACATAGCCTAACATTTATGATTATGATATATTATATGAGATAGAGACATTTGATTATGATTTTATTTTAGTACACATGATATTTGGGATTTGATTATTTTTATGATGTTTGGGATAATTTAAGACTTAGTTTTTATTTTGAATAACAAAGACTTAGAGGTATTTCAGCTAATGAGATGGTTTTACGCATGTTCGATTTTGATTTAATAGATTTAAATTGAGAATATCATTCATGCATATTAAACTTTAGTAGTACTTTACCCTGAGAGATTGGATTCTCAAGGTAGGGTGTTACACTTGTATAAGGATCATTATAATTTGACACCAGTCTAATGTATTCCTTGAAAACAAGATTATCATAATGACAGTGATTGACCATATTTAGATATGTACAAAAGCTATAGTGGATTAACAAAGGTCTATCACCACCAGGTCTGAGAGATTATATTTATTATAGGTCTGCTGACGGACATCAATGACCATTGAGATCTAAGGCAATAGTAGGATTGAGTAGTTGCATAATCCAATATTGTCTAGTCATCGATACAAACATCAATTAATGCATATAGAGGATTTCCTATGTTGGAATCTAATTTTGTGTCTTAGCCTTGAAAAGATATCGCATGATGGAATGATCAAATTGTACAATAATCATATTGTTAAAAAGTAAAAGTCAACAACTAACATTTCATTAATTAGGTAGCTATGATGTCTTGCTAAAGTAAATCTTGGTTCGTGTATGGTGGTTGTCTAATTGTAGACTCGACATAATTTTTTTCACTATCAAGATGACAAATAGCCTATGAGTAACACGCAATAGAAGTAGATTAAAGTTTTAGAGGCCTTGAGTTGTTTGAGATTAATCAGTTCTACTATCAGGATTATCAGTTTTGACTCTTGTAAAATTATTAGACTTAAAGTATAAATTTTTATGCTTGAAGGACCAAAATGTAATAACCTAGAAATGGATGGTTTAGAATGAAATTATGAAGTGTTAACTTTATCCAAATTGGATAAAGATAGGTTGAAAATTGGATAAGTGTCAAGTTAGATGCATGGTTGTCCACGGTCTACGCACACCCAATCATTATCCTAGGTTGACCTTATCCATCAGTCTTATCATGTATCTAGATATCTAGATAATCATGGATTTTGGGCAACATGATAAGGATTTTATGTATCGTCATGTATGGTACATGAATGGTCATGTATCATCTTTTATATAAAGAAATGAATTTTCAACTGTTATAATTTTTTTCAATTTTAGCACTTATTGATACACCGTCTATTCCAGAGGTTCTAGCAAACCTAACAACCTCATTCATTGTCTCTTTAAACCTGTGATCCAAGTGGATACCAAAGGTGTCATCCTACACTTAGATCGAGAATGATCCACATTACAGTAATGCAAGATGAAGACAAAAGAGTCTCTAATGGGAGTGTGTATTCATAACCTTCTATATTTTTGTTATATATTTTGTTTAACCTAATTGCAACATAATCTTTATTAAAAAAATCCTCTTAATGTTTATTAAATTTTCTTTTAGTATTGTTTCTGTTATCCTATGCATGTTCAGATGTCACAAACATTTAACAACCTTCTTATACTTCTTTTTCATGATCTTCCTTATAGATTCAGCCATCAAGTTCCATATTGAGTGCCCATGGGTAATGACTAAAAGTCGTTAAGTCATCAGCCAAGATTAGATGGAAATCTAGAATCACCTTATAATCTTTGCAAGTAATAGGAGATGGTATAGAAAATACAACATTGTGAGCTTAATGGTGTTCTTGTCGCTATCCCCTCATGCATCTTCCTAAAAAATTGAACGGAAATCACCATAACTCACAAAACTGAAATTGAAAAAATACGTTTCCTTGTAACAATTTGTCTTTTCATCAACACATATGATTATACATTTTTCTAGTAATTTAATCTCGATCCCACCATTAGAGTGAACTCTATAAGTTGAAACAAATTCAACTCTGTTCAGTTTACACTAAAACTCTAAATTTTGTCTTCACAATTTATTTGACATAGGAGCACAAAATGCAAGAAAAAGACTATATTGGGTCTATGCTCCTCCAAATCCAAGAACATTGTTAAACAAGTATAGCAATAAAACTCCTTTTAATTGTCAGTAATTTTGTGTGCATACTCTCAATAGGATCTTTGAGACCTCGAATTATTAATTGCACCTGCAATGGTGCACTAGGTGGAATCTGTTGGTCCTTGGCTTGAAACTCATGCAATGGGCAATGTACTTGTATTGTTCAGTTCTCTGTGCTAATTTATGAGAAATTGTCAAAACTTCAATTAATTCAAATGTCAAAACAAACAAAAGGATAAAAACATTTATTTAAAAAGTTAACGATTCCATTTTATTAAAATAAAAAATAAAATATAGAATATCAATTTACAAAATTTGTAGTCGAATGGGAGTGAAGAAACGAATAGAATAAAATAATCTTTTTAGTTTTCGATAGAAACGAAGTGATTATTACTTTTGTCAGAAAGCTAGGTCTCCCTAAACTATAAAGTCGGGAGTAGAGTAAAAGCGACAAACGACAATAAATCCGACAAATAGAATAACATTTTTGAGACAACAGCTGTAAAATGAGAAACTAAAATAACAACCGTAGGCCACCGTGACGATTGATGGTCATCACTGCTCACTACTGAAAAGTGATAGCAATCTAATTGATTGGGATAGACATAGAAATGCATTGGCTTTATCAATTTATATTTAAATTTATTATATATTAATTATTAATCATAGTTAAAAAATTTAAAAGGCAACTTAATGTGATTTCCAGCAGGGAGAGTGACTTTTAATTGTGCAAAAGGACAAATTTTTTCGGGAAATTAAAATAATTATTTTTTTGGGTAATAAAAATATTTTCTATTAATTTTGAGATTTAAATAAAAATATTCATACCTTAAAAGATTTAAACAAAAATATTTTAAATATCTTATAAAATATCAAATCTATCTTTTCTTTATTTCTATATAAATTATACCTCTTTCATTATTTTTAACATATTTGTGAGAGATTTTTAGAAAAAGAAAAGAAGTTTGTGTATGAGATTTCGAACAAAAAACATTTGTGATATCGAGATATTTATAGCTACTATAACTATAATCGTTATTATTTTATTAATAATGTAATTATATGTGATGTTTTATATAATAAAGAGAAATTAAAATAAACCCCTTTTTTGGGGTAATAAAAAATTTATCCCTAGTTTTTGGGTTTAAAGGAAAATATCCATACTTTAAAAGATTTAAACAAAAATGCTCTACATATCCTAGAAAATACCAAAACCACATTTCCTTTATTCCTATTTTGGAAAATTAATGAAATTACCTTTTTTAACGGTACTAAACAACTTTACCCCTAATTTTGGGGTTTAAATAAAATACCCTTATTTCAAGGGATTTAAACAAAAATGCCCAAAAAAAATACTAAAACTACCTTTCCTTTTTTTTTTTATATAAGTCATATCTCTTCCATTATTTTTAACATATCTGAGAGAGATTTCTAGAAAAAAAAAAGTTCATGTTCAGGATTTCAAGCGAGAAGAAAAAAGTTCGTGATATTGAGGTCTTTATACCTACTATAACTTCAATCGTTATTATTTTATTAATAATGCAATTATATGTGATGTTTTATATAATAAATTATAATTGTGTAAAAAGTAAATTAATAAAAATTATATGAGCTATTTTGTAAATAGTATAGTTGTATGGGGTGAAATGATATTTTACAATAAAGGATGTTAGAGGATTATATTAGATAATATTTGAGGATAAAATAATATTTTACAATGAAGAGTGTTAGGATATGTTAGATAATATTTTGGGTAAAATGATATTTTACAATATAAAGGTAAAGTGATATTTTTCCAAACTAGTATCACATTAATCGAAGTATATTAATAGTTATAATATATAATTGGATTATAAAATAGATATAATTGTGCAATAGAACTCTATAAATAGTATTTTTAGTCATATTATTTATGTTGATTATATATTTTATTGTAGGATTAATCTAAATAGCTGGATGTGTTTCAATTAGATACGGGGGGGAATTGATAGAAAGGGGTGAAAACGTAATAAAATATATTAGAGGTAACAGAAAATTGATTAAAATTCTAAAATACACAACATTCGAGAAATTAATCCAAATGGCGAGTGAAAAGTATAATATAGATCAAAAGATATTTAGCATTCAGTTAAGCATGAAACCAAAGCATTTTGACGATGGCATCCTGGTTGAAATTTCGAATAATGAAGATGTTGAGTTTCTTAACGGTTTGTCTAATCTCTTTAAAGAATGTATTCCAGTTTTTGTAACGACTACAATTAATGATGATAGTTATGAGGATTAAAAAACAGATGAGGGTTTACAAGATAGTGAGCCAAGTAGTTCTTTAGAAGATCAAAATATTGGTTTAGAAGGGATTTAAAATATCAGGAACAATCCAAAACAAGAATTTTCAGAGAAAGATTTTGCGTATTTAAATTATGTTGATGCATTGTATCATGCGGAAGAATTTCTTCATGGCAATGAAGAAAAATTTCCAGAGTAGAGTGAATTTGACGAAAAAGTTGTACATGATATTCCAATCAAAGAATTGGAGGTCGAAGAGAAGACACATATTAATGAAGATATCAAAGATACAAGTAGTTTTCCGCAAACAAATCCTGATGGTGGGAATGTTCGTATTAATGCATTTCATTGGTTACCATCTTTTCCTGATTAGCTATCTACATCCAAAAACCCAAGAGTATCAAGCGATAGTGATTCTCCAAAAATTGATATATTATTTTCAAGTAAACAACATGTCATTGATGCGATAAATTAAGATGCTCTTTAGAAGGGACATTAGTTTGCAGTGGACAAGTTAGACATAGGCAGATAGGTGGTTAAACATCGTAACGAAGAATGTAAGTGAGCAATTAGGGTGGGAGAAAGTGATAGTTTTGAATTACGTCATTTGGATAACCATCACACATGTTCTAAAGACCAGATATTATCTCATCATAGGCAAGCAAATTTATAGTAGTTGATCGTGTTTATCGATCAAAGGAAATCATTATGGACATCACTGATCGATATAAAATTGATATATCATATGCACAAGCATGACGATCGAGAAATTGGGCATTTCAATCATTGAGGGGCACACTAAAAGAGTCGTCTATGTTGCTACCAGAGTATTGCTACAATTTAGTACGTTATAACATAGGAACTGTGACACATACACTAATAGATGAGCATGAACGATTTAACTACTTTTACATGGCATTAGGTTGCAGTATCTATGCATTCCAACAACATATTCGACTAGTCATTTGTATTGATGTTGTCTTCTTAAAGGGTGGATATCTCAGTCAATTATTTATCGTTGCTACATTGAATGGTAATAATCAGATATACCCATTGGCTTTTGGCATCGGTCCCAAGAAAGACCATGACACATGATGTTGGTTTTTAACAAAGCTGAAAGATTTTTTTGGTGAGGTACCTCATTTAGCCATGATTTCATATCAATATGTTAGTACATTTTCTACAATGGTTGAAGCAGTCCCTGGTGTGCACCATGACTATTGTTGTCATCACCTCCATTGTAACATACGATCCAAGTACAAGAAGAATGCAAAAGTCGCATGGATGTATTGGATAGCAATTAAGGCATACACAAAGTATGAATTCCGAGAGATAATGAAGTCATTGGCCCATATGTACCCTGATGCAACAACATACCAGTGTGAGATGGGTTTCGATCAATGGGCACAGACATATTTCCTAGGACATAGATACAATAAAATAACTACCAATATCGCTGAGTCATTTAATGCACTTGTCAAACACATTCGAGGTTTAGCCATTACTATACTAATTGAGTTCATAAGAGGTACATTGCAACGATGGTTTTATGAAAGAATAAATCATGCAAGTATATATTCAATACTATAACATGTTATAAATGTGTGTATGTAAACTTATACTTAATTACTCATCATATCTGTTTGTATTTATATGATTTGCGGATACTTGCACTAGCCCAGTAACACCTTGCGTAGCGAAAAAGATTGCCAAATGTGTGCGAAAGTCTTTAAACTTGGAAGTGGTTCTTAGTAGTGGCCAATATAATGTTTTGGTCGACCTTACGAAACGGACATATACCTGTAGAAAATTTCAACTATCACAGATTCCCTGTATACATGTCATTACTATTGCTAGATATATGAAATCGTTTTTTTATCATATAGCCTACGTAGAGGTTGTCAATCCATTAGGAGATCAATCAGAGTGGATCCATCTAAAGAAGGCAAGTGTTATCCACCTACTGTTTGTGTATCATCGTTATATGGGACATCCAACAAATAAAAACAGATGTCCTTCATAAGAAAATATTATTGAATAACTTATTTGTAGCCGATGTCACAAACTTGGACATACGAGATATAATTGCAAAAGTTCTATTCCAATACCTATTTCTGTACCACTAAGTTCAAGAAGAAAAAAAAATAGAGGATAACTATACTTATAATTGTACTTATTAATTTTGATATAAATGTTGTTATTGTACTTGTTACTTTAAATATAAAGTTTGTGATTGTAATATATTTTGATATAAAAGTTATTATTGTAGTTGTTACTTCATATACACAGTTTGTGATTGTAATATATAATCTTTAAAATTTGTGATTGTATTTGTTAATGTATTTATAAAATTTTGGCTAGCAATCGTTATATATGTCCATGTTGATTTCATATATCCATTTTCAGTTGTTTTTTGTTCATTATACTTATCGCTTTTAATAATTATATAAAGGACATATGCATATAAATGAACTAACATATGGATATACTAACACATAAAACATATGAATGAATAAACATATATACATATACAAATGAAATATAATATAATGGTCAATTAATATCCTGAAAAATGTGTGCCTAAACACGTACGTAGGCATAACGAGTCCTCCCCCTTAAAAGATAACAATCGGCCAAGTGTCAAGCACTCTATGTATCGTAACATGAACACACCACAGTCACCTGATAGGAGCATTTGCTATCAGGTGCGTTTGCTATGGTATATCCACCACCCTATGCAATGCAAATGAATTGTCTCATGGAGTCTGACTCGTGTGAGACCAAAATGATGTTACAGCTAGCAAATGTGGTATCATTCCCTAACATCTTTCAACTAAATAGCTTCGGATCAGTAGTAAAACTCTGTAACGAGTTGTAAACTGTAATCTTTCATTCTTTCAAATCCAAGACCCTTGCTACCTAATATGCATTATCAAAGTTTATCAGGATAAAAACCTGCACACATTGATAAAATACATATATTAGACCTTAATTCAGTTTCCTTGAAAAGTAATTAAGATTCAAATACTAACCTCATTGATCATACCCCAGGGTTGCAAATGTAGATCAGGTGGATAATCCATATCCACCAATCATGTGAAGAGTAGAGGAAATTGGTAGTTATACTGATCTTTCATTCACGTGGCATACTTATGAAGGATGTGTGCAACAAAGCAAAGTAGAACTGTCATCCAGTTCTGACGAACCTCCACAGTATCATCATGCTATCATCGACATAATAATCCTAAAAACGAATGTACATGTTGTAAAATAGAAAATATAACGTTATCATGCACTTGGACGATCTTCTATACTAAAAAAAAAAATTAATTGACCAAGTAAATTTACCTCATCAGATAACCATCCAGATATATCCATGAGTATACCCCAAAAGGTAATTTTTGTCTTGATCTCTATGTTGTACACTTGACGTTTCTCGAAAAGATTTGGTTTTGTATAACATTGCTTGAAATTTCTTCACACTCGGTACTCGATAACTGCACAATCGGTCTCAACTATTCCATCCGTGGTTTCAACGGATTTTTGTATAGGCTATGAATGAGTAGTCCCTTCTTGACAATTCTACCACGAACTGTGCCAAAATACTACATTAAAACAAATAATATGTTATTTAAAATTACATTAACTCGTGAGATTTTCATAAACTTTTTAATACTTTATGTAAGGTATGAGTCATGGTCAGAGATTCGCAAGTGAAGTCAGGTCAACTATATTAACTTTTGAGGCTGGTTGTAGTTAAATACATGAATTCAATAAATGAATAATATATTTTTTAATCGTACTTATTAAATTTCTTGAAAATTTTTCAACCTAAATGATGTCCCCTTATACAGGGAGCTCAACCACATCATCAATGACCTCGTCATCTTGAGAGACAATATCAATCACCTGTTTTCCCTTGTTTGTTGTGTTGAGATAGACCAAACAAAGATCTTATTGTAACAACAGATTAAAGGTAAATGACAATTAATATTAACAAAAGTAACAATTTACAGTGGTTAATCCAACAGTTTACCTCAACCTCCATACAAGGTGATAATGGGGCATCCTCGTGAGGTTATTCATCGTCGTCGGCAATATGCTATGACAATATTAACATTTCATATTGGTAAATCAAACTGTTTAACAAAATTATAAAGTATATAGTTAACAATGTACGTACCTCTAATGTCGAAATAGATGTCATCATAAAATCCCCACTCGACATGGCCTCCTCAATATTGGGACATTGTCACAATGTTGATAGTAATAAGGTAATAGAGAATCGATAATTGAATGTGTAAATGAGATATAATATTAACAATCAATGTTATACTTACCGAAATCATCAAAGAATGTGTCAATAAGGAAATTGTGTAAGGTGATCCATCATCACCTATATCCTGTAACAGTATTAATATTTCATATTGGTTAATCAAAGAGTTACGTTTATCAAGATTATAAGGTATACAGTCGATAGTATACGTACATCTACTTTCAAAGTCGATGTCATCAGGGGATCCCCCATCAATGTAACCTTAGAAACGTTAGGCCACTTTTACAATGTCGATAATAACGAGTTAACAGGTAATCAATCAACGAATGTTGAATTCAGATATAACATTTATAAACGACGTTATAATTACCTGAACCATTATAGAATGTGTCAATGGGAAAACCTCATGTGATGATATGTCATTGTCTACATCAAAAGTCAATATAAGATCATTTCTAGATGGTCTCTCATCAAACAACTGATGTTGTAACAATATCAACATTTACGAGTTAACAGAAGACTAAAAGTATTTCTAAAGTATCATTTCCAATATACTCAGAATGTTTAACACTCACATCGACAACAGATAGAGATAGAAAATCAGACCCCCTCTTGATAGTCCGTCACTATCGTCACGAGAAAACTATAACAACACATATAATTATTATAGGGTTTATATGGTTGCGTATATAAATAGATGGAATATCTAATAAATTATTAAGTTTTTTACTTGTTGAACAATATCTGTGTAGTGATGAGATCGTGTCTCCTTTGTAAGAGTCATTATATCCTTTATACGACTCAGCTTATTCTCTATACGAGTCATCTTATCCTCGATCTGACTCAACCTATCCTTCATACTAGTCTCTATACTAGTGAATCGATCTAAAATAAGATTTTCCCATTAAACCAATACAACATCAAAGTAATGAATGGATAAATCCGGTCCACTGATAGGAGGATCATCTGACATGCACTCAGTGGTAAGGGGTAAAATAGAGGGCTTCGGTGATATATGCTCACCGACAAGGGTCGTATCAGGGTTACTAACTGAACAAGGCTTAGTGACAAGAGGTTGGATAAAAGCCTCGATAGGAAGAGGAGCAATTATTGAAGAAGTAATGTCAAGAGAACTCGATGATATATCTCCTAACAATGTCAGGGATGATGTGGACAAAGACGATCAGCTATCCGACATCCTTGTGTATTGGACGATATCATTATACCAGTCTGTACCTTTCTCTACCAAAGATAAAACTAGTGGAAAATTAACATCATCCTGTAAATTTTTTTTTAAGTGCACTTTGTTATTATACCTTATATATATGTTAATCAATAACAAATTAATACTTACTACATCTCTGGTGAAGATAGTTGAGATAAAATCTCATCTCAGGATATCTTTCATATGTCATCTCAACATTTGGGCAGCCTTTAAAACTAGTAAGATATCTACCTATCGATGTAGTGTGTCCAGTGTCTGGTATATCCAAAATACAATTTCAACTTAAATCGGTTATTGTATATATTTACAATCGTATTAAATCAATTATATTTTAATCATAATTTTTTTAAATTAATAAATGTCACAATTACTTGAAACTAGGGCTGGATTCGAGCCGAGCCGAGCTCGGCTTGCAGCCAGCTCAGGTTCGGCTCAGTTTTTTTATGGCCAGCTCGAGTTCGGCTCGAGCCGAACTTGGCTCGGCTCGAGTTCGGTTTGGCTCATTTTTCATATCAAAACGACACCGTTTTATGTATATATATGGATCAAAACGACGTCGTTTTGTATAAAAAATTTTTAAAAAAAATCTACCAAGCCAACCCGAGCCAGCTCGAGCTCGATCGAGCCGAGCAGAGCCTGGCTCGTTTCGGGCTCGAACCGAGCTGAGCCGAGCTCGAGCTCGAACTGGCTCGGCTCGAGTCCAGCCCTACCTGAAACGCTAGTGGAATCCCATGACACCATACTGTTTAAGCTAGTTTTCCTTCTTCTTTTCTGGGTCAGAATATATAGAAATTCATGAGATATTATCACAAATCGAGCAATATGTCATCTACCACACCCGTATTTTCCATGGGTATGCATTGAACCCATCAAGATGATCAGTCAATTGTAATATCTTCTGGGGAATTGTTTTTCTCAAATCACTCCCTAATAACCTCATGTGAAGATAAAACAACAACGCTAACTTTACTACATCAATGTCATCCTCTCCCCATGACCTCTGCTGGAAAACATGGCTCAGATCAGTATATGTAACTGACTTACACCTGTGAAAATATATTTGGAAGATTCGATTTGTGGCCTTCGATGGAATATAGATGTCAATACCTACCATATAACTGAATCGAAGACCTGTCATAATGGCAAACTTATACGGACTGAACCTCACATCTATATCATTAACTTCAAACCATAACTCCTCTCTCAAGGTCACCTTATTTACCACTCTAAGGATGAAATAGTGTATTAAAACCCCACTAAATCAGTTATCCTTCCAGTCTATGAAGTGTCCAAAATAGGTATGTCAAAAAATTTGTAATTGTCTCTCTGTTAATATATTTTTTATCGCGGCTCTCACATCTCTATATCCATGTGTAGTAACTTGAGCCTCGAAGTGTTTTTCGATAGGAAATCACATTTCATCTGTACTGTCATCCCTTTTTATCTTTTGTCCAACTCCCTGTAACAAAATTAAATTACGATTATATTAAATTTATATCAATTTTATACTATAAATTATTCAGTTCTAAATATAGAGGCCTTCTTTAAAAAAAAAAAACAGATATCAAATTCAAATTCAAATTCTACACATAAAAAAACTTTAAGATGCAATTTAAATTTGCCCCTTATACGAAAAAAAATCAAAAAAAACCCCAAAATTTTGCATAACATCATTCTGTCCCCTAAATCCAATCACGCGAATTCGCATGGCGAATAACTTTGGAAAAGCGCATTTTGCCCCTCACCACGCGAATTCACTTATCAACTGAATGAATTCGATTGACCGTCACCTCGCGTGTTAAACAACTTTTCAAATTTGTATTCCGCCCCACTACACCATTAAAACTCTCATTTTTACCCCCAACCAGATGAGTTCGTGTGGTCTAGGAAGTTTGAAAAATGCACAAAACCTCCCTATCTTCAACAAATCTCACCACACCAATTCGTGTGGTCAACGCACCATTCGCGTGGTCACTGTCGAATTCGTGTGGTGAGATTTTACCTCCCATTCTTCGTTTTTCAAAAGCCATTTTAACAACAATCAAATTTACACCTAATTTAACACAAACGTCTTAAGGAAATTTACCAAAATCACTAACAAATCAAACAATTTTATCAAATCTTTTAAATTGGAACCCTAACGTTAAATACGCAAATTTCGCATCAAATCGACTAAATCTTGAACCAAAATACATAAAGAGATGACAATGATTGTTTTACTAACCTTTTTGTCCATTTTTATCATCGAAAACGTTGCAAAAATCACTTGATAAAATTGATTGCACCAACTGCACAAAATGTGTGTTTCAAAATTTTATGTTCATGTGTTGGACTGCTAAACACAACATTTTCTTCATTTTTGAAATGAGAAGTATTTTCGTCTTTGCAGGAATTTAGGGGATTTTGATTTAAAATTAAAAAACATGGGTAGTTTCATTTTGTCCCCTTAACTTTGGGGCAAGTTATTAATTTCCCAAATTTTTCTCTCAAAGTTGAAAAATAATATTTTTCCTTCTTTTGTTAAATTTAATTATCGAAATTTATTAATTTTTAAGATAATCGTATTGAAAATATAAAAATACTTTTTATTAATTTTAATATTTTCAAAATTAAATAACGTTTGCTTATTACATAACTTTTCAATCTTAATTTATAAAACAAAAAAATTAAATGTAAAATAGCCGGCAAACATTAACTGTCAATCACAATACAATTTTGCATTCCATATACAAAATCATGTTACTGGTGATATGCTGAAAGATTTCAAAAATTTCAGATATGGATGAAAAATTAAAATATATAATACTTATATATATATAAGTTGGTTTTTATGTAAATAATATGCATAATTTATTTTATTTGCTTAATTTTTATTAGTTTATACCCACAGTTTTCTTCCATCATAAATAAGAGTTTTAGTAAAATTTTAGAAGTACCATCTTTGTTCCTTTAAAATGTAATTATAAAAACGAAAATTTAAAAATTTTAATTTTTGGCAAGCCAACTACAAAGAGCACATTTGTACTCACCAAAAAATTTTGTAACACTCATCTATAAAAGTTTTACACTTTGGAGGGAGGAGTCATTAACTTAGACTAATTGAGTATATAATCAATTCAAATAACTTCATACATCTTGTTCATTCAACATATACCAAAATTACTAAAAATACCCTTTATTATAAAAATACCCTTTACAAACGTACATGTTTTACAACATTATGTACGGGCATGCATTCTCCTTTATTGTGCATGACGTATCCTCCTTGCACATCCCTTGCCATGACTACATGTACGGGTATGTATAGGTGTGCAACTTTCCTTATGTACAAGCACTTCCCTTTTTCAACCCACAAACTTCTTTGGGGTATTTTTGTTATTTTACTATACAAACCATTGAGCATTCCTTTTGTAGGGCATTCATTATGTCCTATTCTATGGGTTTGAAAAACCCCTTTGAACGGTTAAAATGAACCTAGAGGGGGTGAATGGATTCTTTGAGAAATTTTAGTGCACAAATTTAAATTTAAACAATCAACAATAAATATTAGCACAAAGTATAAGGTAAGGGATTAGAGATGCTTAGTATTTAGAGTGGCTTGGAGGATCCTCTTGCAAGCCTTCTCTATCCACTTGTCCAAGCAAACTGACTTGGATTTCTATTATTACTTGAACAATTTCTTTACACTTAGTTTGTTTGGAATTGCACCCAATACATTAGTTGATACAATGTTTCACCCATAAGTGTTTGAAACAAATTTTTTTAGTGTAAGATGCCTCACAAAGGCTAATTATACAAAGGTAAGAGTAATGTTTCTCTTAAGTATATGAGTTTTCCTTAATAAGAGAAAGAGTTTATGCTTGAGCTTTTAAGAGTAAGAATTTTGAATTTAGCAATATGTCATGTAACCCTTCTTCACTTCAAATTACCTTAATAGGCTTGAGTGACTGGAAAATATAATAGTTTCATTGGTTTTAAAAAACCAGTTGTTGACTTTCAAAAATGACATTTTAGTCTTGAAACTATGTCAAAATAGGCAACACCTTTAGTTGGCAGGTTGATACCGTGCTTTATGACTAAAGGTTAACCTCGGTCAAAGTTTTAAATGATCAACTTTAAATGCTCTCACTATTGAAGAATTGTTGGCATGGTTGGTAGCACAATTAGTATCCTCTTCAAAGCCTTAAGTTAAAAAAAAAAAAATCAGAAGCATGCATGATATATCAACCAAGATGGGAATGAATTCGTGAACACATGGTCAATCTACCCATCAACATGATCTATATGCTTTTCTTGACTTTAAGTCCTATTAACTTTTGACTATGATAAAAAAATGACATGCTTGGTCACTTATCAACCTCAGTATGCTTCACAAGACTAGAAGCACATGTGACACAAGCCTAGAGGAATGGTCGACATGAAATGGTTGACTCTTTTACGCATTGATCATACTTAAACCCTTTAGATGCTTAGTCATTATTGGGATACTTTTTTTGTGCATGACTTGGAAATAGTCAAGAACGGTTGGCTTACTTGAATGAAACGTTTGTACGTGACCACATTTATCTTGGCTAAAATTCCAGAAGTGTGTGAACGACATAAGCAAGACCTAATGAACACTTTATTTTTCTTCATAAGTTTGTTGTGCTACTTAATGTGTCGGTTTTTCAAGGGGTTTGTTCTTATAATTTTCACACTTTGTCCGTTTCGTAACGTTTTACACATTCTTCGGACATGTTAGCTTTTTTAACTTATGTTTTTATCATCAGAGTTAATGATGGTGATGCATGTCTTTTGCATGTTTGACCGATGATTGTAAAAAAAAATATAGGTTTCACTTGTATGGGTGTGCATGTCCTTGTGCACTTTTGTACATGACGTAAAATCTGAAGCTACTATCATACATGACATTTGGGAAACCAATTTTGAGGCCATTTCAACCCTACACCAAAGTTCATTTGATTTCTATAATTAATTATCAAACCATAAAAGTCTCTAATGCCCTATGTGCAAAGAAATTAAGTCTTATAACGCCACATATGTATATTTTAAGCATATCAGATCATGCATCCCATATATATATGTTTTCATAACATACATAAGTATTAAGAATATTCTATCAACACCAGTTTTATTTAATCACATTAACATTACAACCTTAGATACATATCAATGAATATGACTAAACTCTGAAATTTAGTATTTTTTTCACACAGTTTACAACATCATCCTATAGATAACCTATGCATGCTACACCTATGATCTTTCCATCATAGCATAAATAAAAACAATAGTCATCAAATAAAATTCAAATCACTAGATTCTAAAAAATAAAGACCAAAGTAGTCCTTCCTTAATAGCTTCTAAATAGTTGGATGATTTGGTGCATATTATCTCATTCTTCCTTCTTTCTTGCTCCCTAAATCTCATCGAAATATTGCCAATAACTGAAAGTCAAGCTTCGGTTCAAGAGTAGTGTAACACCCATAGGCAAGCCTAAGGGTATTTTAGTCTTTTTCTAGTTTCATGATCTGTAACTAATGATTTTTGGAGGTACACACCTGTGTATGGAAGCATACTTGACCATGTATGGTTAACAGAAAGTCAAACTTTTGGATCAGATTGTGATCATGGTGAAATAGGAAGTTGCTCTAGTTATGCAACTTAATGCACGATTGTGTATGGCCTACACATGCTCGTGTATCACGGGCTCAAATAAAAATAAAAATGCAATCAACACTAATTCTTTTCATTCTTTGCATTCACCAGTCACATAGATTGAGAGAGTAATGAGGAGAAAGTCTCGTGGATGCCGGAGAAGTCATCATTGATCATCGGAGACCTCATCATTGGGTGAGAGGGAAGTGAATCACCAGAAGCCAAGTAAGTGGCATGATACCCTCTTATATGTCACAAAATCTTTAGATTCTTATCTGTAGACACATGGTTTAGGGTTGTCGAGGCATGATAGTGCTATTAAATCTCTTATTCTTAATTATACATGAGATTGTGGTGATTTATATGCATGTGTGTTGCCTTGAAAGCATGGAATTGAAAAGGCTAGGGTTTCATATCATAATCCATGATATGTGCATATATTTTCTACATGTGCTTGAAGAATTTCAGTTACTATTTGTTAAACAAACTTGATGATTGATAGACATTCATATGAGGATAGAACTAGCATGTTTATGGCATGAATTATGATTATTTGTATTGTTGATATAATAATGACATAGATGTGTTGTGTATATGGGTTATGATGCATGTTTCTCAATAAATAAATTGCATAAGGGACTTAGAGACTTTTTGTATCGACTTGTATGTGTTTGAATGACCTCATATGCGACTAGAATAGCATAGAAACCGTTAGGGTATGAATTCCCGATTGTGACATACGATCATGTATGGCTTTATACATGTTCGTGTGTCATTTTAGAAATTTTGAAAGTCTAAGATTCTTACATGCATTCTGAGGGAAGACATGCACAATCATGTGGCATATGACACATGCCGGTGCATGGCTTTCCAAAAGTGGATGGTGTGTGTGGCTAAAGACATGTGGTTTGTATATGTGGATCATTGTGCATGAGAGTGTGTCCAAGTCATCTCCCCATGTGCACCAGTTATGGTTAATACAAAACTAACTTGAATTGACCCAAATTAACTCAAGTATTTTAAACAAAATATTACATAATATCATAACGGTAAAAAATCTCTAATATTTTTTATCTTCTTCATTTGATAGAAAGAGTTTTAATCCACAAACTCTCTATCCGTAATTTTAATCAACTAAGAAATTAACATTGTATCATCAAACACCGAATTCACATCACCCTGAGATATTCATTTTAATAAAATAACTCTTTTTAACAAAATTGTAAAAAACTATTTATAGTTTTTTTTTTTGCTAGTGTGTTATAAGTACTATTGATTTGAACTTATTATGTTTGATGTGTTATATATTAGTTAATAGTTTTAATATTTATTATAATTACATTCATCACATGGATTTGAAATTAAATTTAAATATTTTAACAAATGGTTGTTAATTTCATTAATTATTAATTGCATTATTTTAAGGTTAAAGTTATAGACTTATTTGAGTTTTTAATTATGATATTCTATTGTTTTATCCCTACTATAGGTGTGCACAATTCAATTTAAACTGTAAAACTGGATCAAACTATTTAAAAGTTATGTTTTGGTTTATAAAATGGTTTGGTTTGGGTTGATACGCTTTTTAAAAGTTGTTTTGAGTTTGTGTTACGGTATATACAATTTTCAAACCAAACCAAACTATCAATTATATTTTATTCAAATATATATATATAATCATATTTGATAAAATTTTTTAATAAACAATTAGGTGTACAACATGTTTTTTGCATATTTATTTTTGTCATTTTCTTTACATTTATATTTTGTATATATTTCATATTTATTTTACATGTTGATACTATATTCTAGAAAATTATAATTAAATTAATTTTATAAAATATTATATATTTATAAACGAATTATTGTAATAGGTTCAAAACGTAATCTAAATCAGACCAAACTGTATTTTTTTAGTTTAATTTAAAACTTAATATGATTTGGTTTGCAAATTTTCAAAATCCTTTTCTAGCTTGGTTTGAAAAAGCTTTCAAACTACACTAAATCGGACTATGCTCATAATTCTACAATTGATCGTAAGCGATAATAAACAAACTATTACTATGAATTTGAAACAAAGCAATTTTGTTTTGATAAAAAGTCGTTTCATATCAAAATGTTTTTTGTATATTTTAATTTGGTATGTGTTTTTTGCCTTTTTTTTTTTGTGCAAAAATAGTGTAGTATTAGAATTTTTAAGGTAAAGACCTTAATTCGAATATTTGCTACACTTGTGAAACCTTAACTTATTTGGTATAGTGGGTATAGGTCTTATCATTGTGCGTAGGGTTTACTCGTCTAACAGATGCAAATGAGGCCCTAATTATAAAAAAAAGTATGTGTTTTTATATATTATTTTATAACAAATTATGTTATTTCTTGATATTTGACAAAGTGTATTGTTTTACTATACATCATGATGTTACTTGTTATATTTTAACACGATTTTACTTATTACATAGTTTGTGTTATTTTGGGTTAAATCAAATCAATATAAAAAAATTTTAGTTTGGTTTAAGGTTGAAAATTTTTAACACAATTTTATTTTAGATCAGGTTAGAGTTTAAATTCGTTAGCCCAAACATGAATTCACACGATACAAATATAATTCAATAATACGAGTTATCAAATATATTTACAAATTTCTTTGGTAGAACCAATAATTTGCTTTATAGGAATTTAGATTTTTCAACCAACTAAAATTGCTTCTAATAAATCCTCGGCTCCAACTCAATGCAAATTCACTCCCCATCAAACGTGAAACCTTTATTAAAACACAAAACAACTGAATTTCTTTCTTTTATTTTTTTCAAGTACTGTGAGAGATTTGTGAGTTATTTAGGTTTAGAATTTGTTAACCGATAAAATTATATTTATTTATTTTAAATATATAAATATATAAACATATATTTATATGTATTATTTAATTAAACAATTTAAATTTTAAAATAAAATAATATTTAATAATATGGTAATAAATAATTATAATTTTTTTTTATTAATTTTTTTTTAAGTCTTACGTCTAATGGGTGCAAGGACGTAAATATCTTTTCTCTGTACAATTTAAAGGTAAAAATTGCTGGGACGTACATAGTTTCTCAACCCCACAACTGTGGTTTTGCAAATAATTTTCAACCAGTCATTACAAGATTTATTCTTGGCATAATGGTAAGAATCCAGCTGTGGCTCTATGTTACTTTCCCAATATTTGGCCAGAGGATTATTTCCACTCAAGTTATAATATAAGGACAAATGTATATTCATAAGATTTTAAAAACTCAAATATTTATTAATTAATTAATTTTTGTTAAAATTTTTTATTATAGATAAGGATAAAATTATCATTTTATCACTAAACTTTAAAATCCTAAAAATTTATATCATTTTCCTTTTTAATTTGGAAAACTAACAATTTTCTCTAAGCTTCGAAAAATTCACTTTTCCCCAAAAAACCTAAAACGTAGGGTTTAAAAATCTGAAATCCATCGATGAAAGCACTCACGACAATGACAAAGGCAATCGGGATGACGAAGATAATGAAAACACCTATAAGAATTCAATCCATAACTTGCAATCAAGCTCCAACACTTCTGTCTTCAACAACAAAGTCCAAGTCTTTACTCACTCTCCTTACCATTTGGCCCTTCAAGTTTCCATGGACTCAAACCTTGCAATTAGATACAATGTGCTCACTTGGATCCATGAATAGCACCCAAGCCCAATTGAGTAGCCTCTTTGTTTAATTCATATTTAGTTAGTCTTTCATTAGTGTAATTGTATGTTTAATTACACTAAGTACAACTAAAAGTGTATTAGTTCTTCATAGGAAAGCTTAAGCAATGTCAATGAAGCATTTATGGAAGGAGACAAGGAAGACCAGTGAGGGCTCAAGACTTCCTCTTTTGGCAAAGACAAGGTTGACAATTCTTGGAGGCTTCTAGTCCCTTTCCTCTTTTGGACACCACATAAACTAATATGTCTTTTGTTTAGGAACTTCAATTGTATTAGTTTATCTTTTGTTTTGAATTTCAAACGCATTAAACTATTATATTTTGAAGCCTATAAAAGGCTTACTTGCTTCATGTATGAGGTTAGACATTATTGAATGAAAATTGCTTTGAGCTTGCATTTGCAAAGTGTTTCCTTTATCCTTTCTCTTGGTGACTGGAGTTAGGTGGTGGAAGAGCCTTGACCGGTGGTTGATCCTTTAAGTCAAGGGTGTTACCTGGTCTCCTAAACTTGGTTTGTTGCTATCAATAATTGCATGCTTATTCATTCCCAGCTTTGGCCAAACTTGAGCATTAGTGTTGTTATTGAAGACTTGATCTTAACTCACTTCAATATTGTGCTAAAAGTGTTTGAATACACATCAAGCTACCATGCTAAGACGACGAAAGCATCCATACTTCTAGAACCTAGCAGACGAATTGTTTGATTCATCTTGATAAAGATGAAGACCTGGTCTTCGTCATTGCTAAGACAAATTGTTTCGTCTTGAGTCATCAAGACGTTGCCTTGAATCGTCCTCTGCCGACAGAGAGAGATGAATCATCCTTGTCTCTCTCTGTCGATAACCATAGAGAGACGAGGACGATTAGTTTTTCTCCATCGATAAGGGAGAGCCGACTACGGTTTGGGCCGGAAAAGGATGTCATCGAAGACAAAGTGATGACCGAAGATGGGAGAAAAAAACTAGATGGGAAATATTCACTTTTGAAAACTACAAAAGTTTTAGTAGAGATGAAGGTGTTAGTTTTCAAAATTTGGGAGGGGAGAGAATGAGATAAAATTAAATATTTTTTAATAATATTATTGAAATGACAATTGTACCCTTATATAAAACAAAATTTTTGAAAACCTGTGGGTCTAAGTTTGGGAGTGGACTAAAACTTGGGTGGGAATAAGTCCTTTGGCCCCCAATATTATCTCATCTACATAGTCACTAATTGATAGTGAGTCGTGATATATTCAGTGGAGCTTGTTGCACCCACGGGTTATGGCCCGCCAAATGACAAACCTTGCAGGTTGTGCTAGACCGTAACATGACAAGACTTGGGACAGGCCCAAGGTCCCTTGGATCATGTTTCTATGGATCTTTGGTAGGTTGATTCGCATGCTTTATTGTGTATAATTCAATTTAAATCGTAAAACCAGATCGAATCGTTTAAAATTATGGTTTCATTTGTAAAATAGTTTGATTTGAGTTGATAAATTTTTTAAAAACATTTTTCAGTTTAGATTATGATTTGGACGATTTTCAAATTGAATTAAATCGTAAACCGTATATATATATGATAAAATTTTTCAATAAACAATTAGATATATAACATATTTTTTTCATATTTATTTTGTCCTTTTTTTATATGCATATTGTAAATATATTTTATATTTAATTTATATATTTATATTATGTTCTAACAAATTATGATTTAATTAATTTAATTAAATAATATATATTAGAAATGAATTATTTTAATAAATTCAAATTATAATATAAACCAGATCAAATCGTATTTTTTTAGTTTGATTTTATTTGATTTGAAATCTAAAATATTTTGACTTTTTTCATTTTAGTTTGAGATGTTTATATTATATAAAAACAAATTATTCAATACTTGTGATTGATTGAATTTGTATATTTATATTTATATATTCAAATAATATATACATTCAGTTTTTTTAAATAAACATCACTTCTGTGTTATTATGTTGTTTTTTCAAAGTAATTAATCTTGTTCAGCTAGTTACAATATTTGACCTTGATCCAAGGGAAATGTAAATATTATTTTATTATTTAATTTACCACTCATTTTGTTCATTAAGCTTTCTTCCTTTTAATGATCACAGGTTGATAATGACTACTCCGGAGATGATTTGAGACTTCTGTAAATAAAAATGCAATCTTGATCACCACTCTTTCACTTTTGTGATAACATTTTTTTTTTATGTGGCCAAAGAAGTATTTCTCACCTAAGTTTTAATGTAAACCTAAATGTATATAAATAAAATTTTAAATTCTCAAATATTCACTTATAAACTAATTATTATTAAAAAAATTTATTAAAACTAAGAGTAAAATCATTATTTTATTAATAATATTAAAAAATATATAATTTTATTTTACTTTCTCCTCAAATTTTGAAAACTTGCATTTCACCTCCAGCCTCAACTTTGAAAAGTAATTCCCCCCCCCCCCCCCCCTTAAATCCCTAGTGTTTGCCGCAAACTACAGTGATGACAATGGTGACGATGACTCCCAATTGTTCTAACATCAACCTATCTTCTGTGCGTCTCCTTCTATTGCTATTGACGATGTTAGATGGAGGCTGACAAAGCTTGAAGATGAAGAGGTTTTGTCGAATCAGCTCTACAAGATAAGAATCTATCAGAGAACAGGTCTTCATCGACAATAATTTAGGTCTGAAGTTGAATCAATGAAAAACGTGACGGATTCTTGTCGTCTAAAGCTACTTCAACGAAGCCTCTTAGTTGAAGTTAAGGTTTCGTTGGCCTTTGTCTGGCGTCGTTAGTTGCACCTGAGGGAGATGTACAAAAGGTCAGTCAACACCAAAACTGATTGGTCGTCACTATCATTGGAGTTTACAGCAGACCTAAGGATTTGAGGGAAAAAAATTACTTTTTTAAAGTTAAGGCTAGAGGTGAAATGCAAGTTTTCAAAACTTGAAGGAAAAAATGAGATAAAATTATATATTTTTTATATTATTAATAAAATTATGATTTTACTCTTAGTTCTAATAAAAAATTTTAATAGTAATTGATCCATAGGTGGATATTTGAGTTTTTGAAACTCCACAAGCTTACATTTATCTTTGCATTAAAACTTAGGTGGGAAATAGTCCTTTAGCCTCTTTTTTAAGCTGCTTGCAAATATTGTTCACTTAAAACATATTTATTCAGTAGAGATGAGAATTTCAGTCTAAATTTAGGGTCATCGATTGTAACAAAGAGAAAATTCTCCAATAAAAACAAGAAAAAAGACAAAGATGGAGATGTCTTCCCATAATCGGGGATGAGTTAGGGACGGCCCAAGGATAAAGATACATGTGTCTCTGCCTTACCCCGTCCTGTCCCAATCCCCATCCCCATCTCCGCTCTCTTATATTAATATTTCTGATATTAAGATAGTTAATATATGATATTTATGATAACTAAAATAGTTGGTTGGTTTAAAATTTAATTAATTTTATTATTTAATATATTTATATTATAGTTAGAAGATACAAAAAAAGATTTTTTTTCATGAGAATGGAAACAGGATAGTGACAGAGAGGGGAAGAGGAAAGGATGAGAAATCATTGTCATTTACCTAATACAAAAGCACCAAAGACAAACATTAATATCCCAGGATAAGGATGGAGATTGATATCCCTTTTTTGCTCTTCTCTATTGTCATCTTTATTGTTCAGTTAGAAAATAACAATTTAAAGATAAAGATGTGACATTCATGAAACTATATTAAAATATTCAAAATTAAGATAGGAAATATTTAACCTGTTTTTAATGTAAATTTTATGGGCATTGGATAGAATTAGTTAACTGACAAACAAATTATTAAATCTTTGATCGATAAAGTAGTTTGAAAGGAGAAAGAACGTGCACAGCAGAATGATTATTAGCATTCGAGACTTTGCTGAAATGATGCCTCCCCCACTCTATCCTATCATTACAAAATCTAGCCAATTACCTTTTTGAATATATATTATTATTCATACAAGGGAAATTTATTGGCCATTCACTTTGGCTCACGTGATACAAATACTTTAGTTATGTCTGGTAATTGAATTTCACGATGTCAACATGAGAAGCTTTCAAATACACATTCCATCGATATATTATATTTATCCTAATAGGATTTAAGTGTTTGTATACTATCGTATCAATGGAGGAGGAGCTAAAATGTGACTTTGAATGAATAATGACGCCACATAGGAAGGCTACACTTACAGGGTCTAAAGTGTTAATTTCAAAAATTTGGGACAAGGAATAAATTGTTTTAAATCCTAAATAAAAATTTAAGAAAAATTAATTAAAATAATTTAATTTTAATTAAAATAACTTAATCTTAGGGAGGTTAAACAATATTAATCTATATGTATAATTATATAGATATAGTTAAGAAACCGACCCAATATTTGTTTTAGCCTCATCTCTAAACTTAAGAATCATAGTCTCTTAAATACTTTTTTACCCAAAATTTAATTCAAAATCTAGTTAAAAATCAAATAAATCCGATAACAAATTCATTTTAATCCAAGTAAACTTTTCATTATGTTATTTGTTATTTTGTTTAAAGAATTGAAACTAAAATTTTAAAATTTTTTAAAAAATAAGCGACAATAAGAGTGGAAGGAATGATCACTCAGACCCTTCATTTTTTTATCTTAACCTATGTTTTTTAATCTCATTTCAATTGTTATTGTTAAATTGAATTATAAGTGTAATTGTTAATCTTATTTATATGATTTGGATTCAGATTTTGTTAAAATATGTAAAATGTTTGGTAGGATTAAGGTAGATGTGGTAGGAATAATCAATATTATCATGTTAATTATTTCACCAATTGTTATTGTTTTTTAGTTAATTTTAGTTATAAGATTAATTTATTTACTTCAAATTAGTATGAAAGATTGAATTGATTTTGAGTTATAATTTGTGAAAAAATGATTGAAAGTTTGAAACCAAATTTAGATGTGTTCTAGGTATTGTGGGTGGGGCAAGCTTGGTGGGCTAAAAGTAATTTTTTTTAACTTTTGGCAGCTTATGTAAATATATAAAAATTGAAAGGTTTTAATGATAGTTAGATATATAAATTTCATCATGTCGAGGGTGGTGGATATTTAAAGATGTTTTTATTACTATATATTCATGTATTATAACAAATGTTGTTGTTTCTCTAATAGTAAGAATTTTTCTTTTTTAAAAATGCTAAAGTATTATTTTTGGTTAGGTATGGAAGACCGTGGATTTCCAAAGATAACAATACGATGAGATACATTGATGGGAATCAAAGAATGTTGATAATTGAATAAAAAACTACTTACGAAGGATTGATTGAGGCTTTGAGTTCTTGTCTAGGAATTAATCTAGGACATAAACATATCTGCATATCAATGAATATTGAAAACTCAATTAATAGATTGTTTTAAGAGATTCAAGATGATCATGACATTCAATGTATGATATAATTAGCTAGAAGAATGAAACAAGTGACACCTCTTCATGCGACGATGAGTCATAATAAACTAAAAACTGAATTCTCAAAAAATGTGTTTGAAAGCTTATCGATTACTATAAACATTTAACAATGAGTCATAATCCTTAAATCACAACGAAGAGGAACTTCATGAAACCTTTTTTCCTGATTGTGCATGCATTTTAGTAAAATCCCTTTGTTCTCAAATCTTGATTGAAAATAGGTTCATGGTATGTCAAAACCCTAGCCTTTAGTGTTTATCAAATCGTCAAACCATATATTCAATATGTATCACTACGAACAACCTTTCGTATGATTTTCTTTATACTTTACTAAGAGAAATTTGTTTCTAATATTGATCAACATTTGTTTGGGAACTCGAAATCAAATTATTTTTAGCCAACATATTCTTTCTTGATTATCACTTGTTTTTGCATACAAACAACATATGACTAATCCAACTTATTATATGTGACATGAATAGTCTTATACTTTTAAACCATATGAGACATACGTAACTGTATCAAATCCTACCATGACATCTCAACTCTTAGGATCAATGGTGTACTAGTACGATGCTATGACTACATTTTAAATGTTCATGTTGCTCATACCAATATCATTTTATGATAGTGAACGAATGTATTCAACATGCCTACTATGCGATGTCACTTTTCAATTGACATCATGTACCTAGGGAACTCTTTGATGATTTAATCTTCCAAAGATCCATATCGTCTGAACATTTCACATGCATACAATATATTTAAAGAATAAACAAACAAAATTGAGCAAAATACACATGTGAAAAAAAGAACACCTCTTCTATTGATATAAATTATTTATACAAGATGAAATGTCCTAAAACTGATAACACGATTGGTTCCTAGGGCATACATTAACACATTTTTTAAAGAAAGGTATTATACGACACTTTCTATAGTTGCAGGGAAAGATCATAATTATCAAATTTATTTGGTGGCATTCAATATTGGTGGAAAGGAAGAAATAAAGACGTGGACTTTTTTCCTTATAAGGTGGTTATAGCATATTGGTGACCTTTTTAACTTGGCTATTATTATAGATCACCACCAAGCCATCAACATCGTTATTACCAACATTTTCCTAATGCCTTCCATGGTTATTGTGAAGCCAACTGCATGTTAATTATGAAAAGAAAAAGCCCATTGAGGATTTATATTAGAAAGTTGTGATGACATATCGTGTCTTTGATTTTGATGATCATATGTAAAGGATTTACAAGTTTAATATAGGCATAATAGTTTATTTGGCTAACATTGGGTACCATAGATGGGCATATTTTCATTTCAGTGGCCTTCGATACAATATAATGATGATAAACATCATTGAGTTTGTTAATAACTCAGTGAGCAATGCTTGTATTTTGATGATCACTATCCTTGTAGAATTTATTCAAGGGACACTACTAAAATGGTTTTACAATGGACAAAACATTGCATGTAATTCCTAATTCATATAGCTTATGGTTAGTTGTGCTTTTAATTTTTTACTTATTCCAATTTTTTCTTCTATTTGTTCAAATTCTCGTACTTGTCCATAAACTGCTTGGGTTAAAGAAAAGTTCGTTAAACATGTTTGTAAATCGACCAATACATTTGTCAACCTAATCAACATCCATAAATATGAAGTCCACAGTTTTGGACAGAAGACTGGCATTGTAAACTTAATCGAAAGGACTTACAATCATAGAAAATGTAAATTTTCTCATATCTCTTATACATACACTACAACTATTGCCTAAGTTATCGCTTTGTCTAACTGCTACCAATTGGTGAATCCATTCTACTCAATCGTCTATTTCCAAGTTATTTACAAGATAAATGTTAATCCTTTAGGAGACAAAACAGATTGGATTCATTTCGATAATCTTCCTATGATATATCCCTATAAAATGGATTGTCAACATGTAGGTCAATTATCATGCCACAATAGAAACCATTATAAGGAGAGAAAGCTCAAGAATGCTATTATAGTCAATGCCAACCCAAAGACTGATATGTTAGGGTCCATGCCCTATGCCTAGTATGTTTTCCTCATGTGTATTTGCCAGAGGTAGTGGGCATACCTTATTGCGTTATGGTCATGGTTCATCATCAAGTAGTTGAGGACAACAATCAAACCAATACAAAAAACAATTAAATATTGTGTTTTGTATATTTATTTCAATGATTATGCATTATAACTTCAAAATATATATATATATTGGTTGTACTTAATTGATAGCGTTCATTAGTTGTTATGTTTTAATTTTTTAAAACGTAAAGGGATAAACATTGCATTCTAGAATGTAAAGTATGTAATTGATGATCTTCATTACTTGTTGTACTTAATTCCATCAAATGTTAAGTATTTGCTTGATTTCCTATATATGACAACTAAAAAAAAGTATAAAAAATTTGAGTGAATGACTACATAATGCAAAAAACAAACAAATTACAAATTGAAGCAAAATCTATGTGTGTAAGTGGAATTTGATGTTTGTAAAGTCTTTGGTTGTTAATGAAACTATAAAAAAAAAAATATGATGTTAGAAAAGTTTGTTGTTATCTCCAAGGCATAGCCCCAGAATGACATAGGTATATCTATGAAACTTATCATGGACCTGACCATTTCCATCAAGGTTTTGTTCCTTCGTTTAGTTACACCATTATGTTAGGGTGTACTAGGAGGAGTAAGTTGAGAGACTGTGTCATTCTGCTTCAAGTAATCTCTAAATTCAACATTTATGTATTCTCCTTTTTAATCACTTCGAAGGATTTTAATATTTTTCCTAAGTTACTTTTCCACTCTGTTCTTGAATTCTTTGAATTTCTTAAAGCATTTAGACTTGTGTTTCATCAAAAACACATAGTCATATCTACTGAAATCATTAATAAATATGACAAAGTAGGATCCCTCATATCGACTATGCATTATTATGAGCCTACACACATCATTGTGTATAATCTCTAACAGTTTAGTCACCTTTTCACTGTGTCTAGTGAAAGGTGTTTTAACCATTTTACCTAATAGACATGATTTGCATTCATTATATGACTGAAAGTCAAATGATTACATAACTCTTTCTTTGAGAAGTTTTGATATGTGTTTCAGTCTTATATGGTTTAGCCTGTAGTGCCATAGATACATGGTATTCAGATTGTTATATTTTAATATTTTATTTTGCACATTAAATACCTCATTATCAATTCTTAAAAGATACAAATCATTGGACAGTTATGTTGTTCTATAGAGAATATTACTTCAGCTGATAGTTATAATACCACTAGTAATCAAAAATAAAAATCCTTTTTTATCCAAAACAAATACAAAAATCAAGTTTCTAAATTCAATTTTAAATTAGCGTAATGAGCAACCTAAGAAAATAAGATCCTATGGCTAATGCATCCATCCTTGTTCCATGTCCAACACATAAGTCAACCTTTCTTTCGATGAGCAATCTACTATGTCGCAATTTTTGTATATGAGAACAAATATAAGAACCACATCTTATATTCACAACCTAAGATGTACAAGGATAATGGTTTATCTCAATGACAAACATACCTAAAGTAGAAGCAATAGTTTTTTTTTTCTTGTTTTCCAAGAAGGCCTTGTAATCTCACTTCCAGTGACTAGCTTTACCATAGAAGTAGACAACCTTTTTTAACGTCCACAGGTACGCCTCAAGGGCATAATGGTCATTATATGATGAATTTAAATGTGAAATAATGTTTAAGTATGATTTTTAAGTGACACATGACCATGCATGAGGTAACCATGCTCATGTGTTGATTGCCACATCAGTAAAATAAAATGAATGCCACATAATTTTTGAATTGAATAGTACATGGTTGTGTGTGGTGAAGTACAAGCCTATGTATGGTGTTACGTAGAATCAAGTTATATTTGACACAGTAGCTGCTTTTTAGAAATCCTTATCCCAAAAGTAAATGCACAAATATTTTTAAAGAGAGAGAAGAGTATTGAGATTGATCTTCAGGTTTTCCTATGACAGCTCCAACAATGTGGCGAGAAAGATGGTAGAGAAAATAAGGCTTGTTGCTCAACTTTGGTTCTATAATCTTGAAATTAAGGTAAGTAGGAATTTTTTCCCTTTTCCCTATATGGTTGTGTAGTGGACTGAGGTGGAACCTCTGCCAATTGAGTGTCATATATTTAATCAAAATTATTGATGATGTGTTGATTGGTGATGAATTCTTTGCAATTTATGATGATGATTGGATTGGTTTTGTGATAGAAATTAATGCCTTCATGCTGCCAAATTTTCAACTATAATGATTCAGTTTTTTGGTTTTGTGATAGAACGTTTGTGAGACATCATGATAGCTATTATGGTTTGAATATATTGAAGATAGGATTTAATAGAATGAAAGTGTCTATTGATGAAAATAATTGGAGAAAAAAATTGTTGAAGAAGGTGAAAGTTGATAGAGAAAATGGATCTATTAATGACTTTCAAATGATCAAATCAAATTGAGCTAAAGTTAGGACTATATGTGCTTGAATTCAGTTTAGATCCATTCAAAATAAAGTATTATACTTAAGATATGACTTTGTGAGAAACAATTGTTATAATATATTACATGTAACAATGGACATTATGGGTTGGTTATTGTTAGACAAAACCACTTAAAATATTAGTTTTTTGTGATTAGTGTTGGGTATCATGCAATTAGGCGAATGAATATATATTATGACTTTTACGATAATACTAGTGATATGATTTTAAAAAAATTGTATCAAGAACTTGGCTAAAATTGCATCAGGTTTACCAAAATTACAGTCAAATAGGTGTTATTATGTCAAATTACATTTTCATGATGCTTAAATGATAGTTAGAATTACATATGAAAATTTGCTACTTAACTAAAATTACACCAACAGTTGAAGGGAATTTGCGATGTGGAGATAGAGACGTTAACAAAACTAGTAGAATATTAGAACTTTGAGAGAGAAATTTTAAGTTTGAATATCTACTATACTTGGTAAACCTTTTAATTGATTACTTACTAAAAAAAGAAGATCTTACCTAAGTGTAAATTTGGTCATTGTATCACATTAGATAGTTGTAAGAATCATATATAAAAGATATTATCCAACTAGATCAGGTAGGATCGTATATTTCCAATGTGATTTTAGTTGTCTTATCAAGCCATATATTATGTAATCTATTTAGAGAAAAAATATAGTAAATAAAGACACTTGAAGTGTTATGTAAAAATTTGCAGTGAGAATTTGGTTTTCAAAATCCTTGGATAGGAAAATGTAATTTACTTTGTCTTTATTATCTTATCTAAAGTGATCCTTGTCTAGCCTATCAACCTTTTAGGTCCAAAACTAAACTTATTTGTAAACCAAATTTGATAAGGTGGGTCTAATTAAGTCATGTGAAACATGATGAGACAAACATATTGGTTGTTTACCACATTGTGAGATTTAACTTGTGAACATTAGTTTGCAATTAACCATTGGATGCCATTAACCATTGTACGATCAACTAGAGACTATATCATTTACAAGGTTTACAATGTCTTGCCCGATCACTAGCAACCACTCCTTGGATCCCTATAGGTGAAGCCATGTTATCTCTTGGTGAAAGCGTCATCATCTGGAAGCTTTGTCCTATAGTTGTGTACTCACGAAACCCCTTTGTAACAATACTAAGACATTTAGCACGCATGTATCTCGAGCCTCATGTTATCTTATTATGCTTTCAAGGGCTGGTAATTGACAATATAGTATAATTAAAAATTTTAAACATTAAACATTCCCAAAAACCCAAGCCAAGATACCTAGTTTACACATGTAATTCATGAACATAATGTTAACATACATTGGGTGTTAATAGATTATATTTGTATTAGACAACTCTTTCATTCTTTACGTGGCTAGAGAATAACGATATCCCACTTTTGTGAGGTAGCGTCTTGGTATCCATGTGAAGCACAAACTCTAAAGGGTAGTTTAATCACAAAAGCCTACTAGTGCACTATGATTGAGTGTTTGTGTGTTTATGGTAAGAGGGCTGCTAGGGTTTTTGTAAAAATAAAAAGCTATATTTTTCCACGAAACACTTCCTTTTATAAGATCTAGATGCCTGTAACGATCAGCCTTTTAACATGGAATGATCGTTCCATTCTTTATGATGGTGCACGACTAATAAGAACCATGTACAATTATGTGTGGTCAATGAAAAATCAAACTAGGCTTTTATATCTTATTGGTCAAACCTAGTCTATTCATAATCTCACCCTTGTTCTTAAACATTAGGATTATTACCAAATTATCTTTGCCTCTGAGTTCAAATCAACTTCTATGTGTATTGACCAATAAGCTCTCTATTAAGTTAGTAGTGTCTGAATTTGGGTTGAATCTGGACATTAACCAAGATTAGTCTCTTGTAAGGCATCATGACCACCTAATCAATAAAGTGTTAATAGACATCTCTTAAACCTTTACAACATCATAGTTACATGCAATTCAATTTTTTTGTCAACCAATATCTCTTAAGGCTAACACATAGAAGTATGTCTATCTTAGTGGCTCTTTGGTATGAACTGATACACATCAATGACCAATATGGATCAGACTATAACCTAATCTAATTGTGGCCACAAATTTAAGTAGTCATGTATATCTTTTAGTATTTTCATATGAGATATCTTATCCTATGTTTGGGAGTGACAAATCTTTTATTGATAAACCATAGTCTCCATGAATCTCACAATGTGGCCAATAACTACCTTTAATGACACATTAGATAGCGTTAAACCATATCGATCCTTACATGAGATGATCTCGTGACCTTAAGTCAAAGGATCGCATACACCCACGGTGTTCAGATGATTTATTCTATAGACACTGGAGCAATTATCCATATGGATATCCTCTGGTCTAGTCAGGTCAAGTCACTTCGGTGAACACATTTACAATATGTATCCATGTGTTGCACTAAACTGTTTACAAATAACTTCGATACGTGAAAATTGTTGTCACATTTTGGTAGAGTTGTTTAACACTGTGGTAATCCCATCATCATTATTAGTGGCCTTGGTCATAGTAATATTGAGATTACAAATATTTCTAGAATGACAATTTAATGCATATAAGGTTCTCATGATCAACCATTTGATCCTTTTATCATAATTCTACTATTCTAAGAGTATATTATTCATATGATCATATAAACGAAATACATATGAATTGAATAATAATAAATCCTTTATTAATAATTAATATAAAATTATAATTACAAACGTCAAATATGATTAGCTTTAGAACACCTACCTTAATAGTCTTATACTTGTACTATAGCCAATTGATCATATATCTAATGTCGTATTCGACTACATGTCTATCTTGTTTTTACTGCGTAAAAGGCATCGTCAATAGGTCATCCAAATTAGTATTTGTGTCAATCATCCTTATTTGTATGTCACCATATTGAATGATTTATCAAATAAGATAGTATCACCTAAGTATGTGCTTGAACCTTTGATAAGACTGTGGTTCCTTTCCCTGAGTAATGGTTCCATTATTTTTGCAATAGAGCTCAATGAGTTCAACAATGCTAGGAACCACTCAAGTTATGTCACAAACTTCTTGATTCACATAACTTATTTTACTACTTTTAAGAGGGTAATGTACTTAAACTTCATTGTAGAATTAACTACTGTATTTTGCTTAGAGCTTTTCTAACTTACTATACCACTATTCAAACAAAAGATAAATCCCAATTCAGATTTAAGATCATCTCATCAGTTTGGACACCAACATCTTTGTAGCATCTTATAGTGAGTTCAGAATCCCCCCCATAAATCAAGAATGCATTTTTAGTCATTCTTAGATACTTTAAGATGTTTTTGATAGTTGTCAAGTGTTTTTCACCTGGATTAGATTAATATCTACTACAAACACATAAGGCATATGAGACATCAATCCTCATACATAATATAGCATATATGATCGATCCTATAGCCAAGACATATGAAATTCTACTCATTTTATCTCTCTTAAATTTTATATGTCAACACATCTCTTTTAAGATATCCACACCATTAGACATAGGTAAAAATCTTTTCTTGGATTCTTACATGTTAAATCTAGTCAATACCTTATCTATATATGTGCTTTGACCTAGACCAAATAGCCTATATGTTCTATTTCAGTAGATTTTAATTTTGAGAATGTAGGCCACTTTTCCTAAGCCTTTCATGGAGAAACAATTGCATAACCAAACTTTTATAGATCGCAAGTTTAGTCTATCATTTCTAATTATCAATATGTCATTGATATATAATATTAGAAATGCAATCACACTTCTATTGACCTTCTTATACATACACGATTCATCTTCATTTTTTATGAGTCCAAACTCAAGAATGGTTTTATCAAAATGAATGTTCAAGTTCCTCAAAACTTGCTTAAGTCTATAAATGGACTTCTGTAGCTTACATACCTTACCTATTTGTCCAATAAGAATGAAACTATTAGGCTATGCTTTATAGACATCCTCTATAAGGTTACCATTCAGGAAGACAGTCTTGACATTTATAAGAAAGATTTCATAGTGGTAGTATGTTGTTATAACAAACATAATCCTAATAAACTTAAACAAGTGACTAGCAAAAAGGTTTCATCATAGTCAATGTCATGCTTTTAAATGAAACCTTTAGTAACTAATCATGTTTTATAGTTATGCATGTTACCTTCCATGTTAATTTTTCTTTTAAAAATCCACTTGCACTCTATGGGTTTTGCCCTTTTAGGTACATCTATTAGAGACCATACTTAAGTCTGATACATGGAGTTTATTTGAAATTTCATGACTTCCAACCATTTTTTATAATCTAGACTTGAAACAGTGTTGTCATAGGTCATCAATTTGTCATCATAGGTGACTAGTACATCACTATGTTAAGTGAAGAGAAAACTAAATCTCTCTGGCTTATGACATACTTGTGTAAACTTACATAACTCTTGTGTGCATTGAAGTTGTTTCACTTAAGGTAGGGGAATTCTCTTATCTTATATCAACTATCTATGATAACACATTCTCTAATCTAAAATCTGTGGTACTAAAAATTCATCAAAGTCCACCTCCTTCCTACTAGTCTTTTAAGAATAAATTCATTCTCAAGTAACACAACAATGTGAGTAACAAAAACCTTTTGCTCCTCTGAGTGGCAGAAGTTATATCACTTAGTTTCCTTTGAGTACCCCACAAAGATACACTTTTTAGATTTAGCGTTCAGCCTTTTTCAAGTTAATTTTTTGACATAAGCTTCAAAGCCCCAAATCTTCAAGTAATCTAGATTGGGCTTTTGCTTAATCCATAACTTGTATCGAGTTTTGTTCACAGATTTAGACAAAGCATAGTTCAATGTGTAGGCAATAGTTTCTAGGGTATGACCCTAAAAAGACAGATGAATTTGTGAAACTAATCATAGACCTAACTGTGTCGTCAAATGATCCTTACCTCTTGGTTCATATGAACCCTTTAATACATATAACCTATAAGCTCTTTATCAAAATGGTAATGCCTAAATTTGGGTTGAATTTAGACAAAGATCAAGATTGGCCTTTAGCAAAGCATCATGGCCAACCAAACGATAAAGTGTTAACAAACATCTCTATAAGCTTTCACAATAGCACAACTACATGCAATTCAATCCTTTCGTTAACTAATATCTCTTAAAGCTGAGACATAAAAGTGTGTCAATCTTAGTAGTTCTTTGATATCAGTTGATACACATTAATGACTTACACTGATTAGGCTATAACCTCATCCTACTGTGGCCACAAATTCAAACGTTCATAAATGTCTTTTAATATTCGCTTATGAGATATCTTCTTCTATGCTCAAAAGTGACAAATCCTTTACTGATCACCCGTAGCCTTTATGTTTCTCATGATATAGTTGTTTACTATCTTAATGATACCCCTATTACGATGATACGTTGAATAGTGTCAAACCATACTGATCCTTATACGAAATGATCTAGCAACCTCAAGTCAAAGGATTACATGCATTGGTGGTGTTCAGAAGATTTATTCTATAGACCTTGAAGCAATCATCCATATAGATATCTTCTACTGAAGTCAATCCAATGAACACGTCTACAACGTGCATCTATGTGTTGCACCAAGTTGTTAATAAATAGCTTCAACATATGAGAACTATCATCACTTTTTAGTGGGATCGCTCAATGCTATAATAATCCCATCACTATTACATATGTCGGTGGTCATTATAATATCGAGATTATAGACATTTCTAGAATGGTCATCTAATATGTGTACGGTGTTTCCAAGATCAGTTGTCTGATCACCTTATCACAATTCTGCCATTCTAGAGGCATGTTATTCACACTATCATATAATATACAAGCATATAAACTGAATAACTATAAATCATTTTACTAATTAATGAGATAAATTACAATTACAAATGTTAAATCAATTAGCTTAGGGTATTTGCTCTAACATTCTCCCAATTGTACTATAGCCAATTGGTCATATATCTAATGCCCAATCCTACTATGTGTCTATTATGCTTCTTTTACGATAGAGGCTTTATTAATGGGTTAGCCAAATTATCATTTGTATCAATCCTCTTTATTTATATGTCACCTCGCTGAATAGTCTCTTGGATTAGATGATATTGTTTGAGTATGTGTTTGGACCTCTGATGAGATCGTGGCTTATTTGCTTGAGTAATTGCTCTATTATTGTTTCAATAAGGCTTAATCAGTTTAACAATGTTTGGAACAAGTTTTGTCACAAACTTTTTGATCCATACAACCTCTTTTGTCATTTTGAAAAGGTAATGTACTCAAACCCTATTGTAGAATTAGCCACTATACTTTATTTGGATCTTTTCTAGCTTATTGTACTACCATTCAAACAAAATAGAAACCCAGACTGTGATATAGAGTCATCTTGATCAGTTTAGAAACTGGTATCACTGTTGCCTCTAATAGTAAGTTTAAAATCCCCTTTATAAACCACAAACGCATCCTTAGTCCTTTTTAGGTACTTTAAGATGTTTTTGACAGCCATACAACATTTTTCACCAAGACCAAATTGATATCTACTACAAACGCTTAAGGTGTATAAAACATTAAGTCTAGTAGATAGCATGACATACATGATTGATCCTATAGTCAAGGCATATGTGATCTTACTCATTTTATCTCTATTAGATTGTGAAAATGGACACATTCCTTTTGAAAGATATATACCATGAGACATGGGTAGAAATTCTTTCTTGGATTCCTCTATAAAGAATCTTATCAACATTTTATCTATGTACGTGTTTTGATTAGGCCCAACAGTTTACGTTCTCTATCTCAGTAAATTTTAATCCCAAGAATGTAAACTACTTATCATAAGTCTTTCATGGAAAAACACTTGGATAACGAAGCCTTTATCGATTACAAGTTCAACATGTTATTTTCAATAATTAAGATGTAATTTACATACAATACTAGAAATACAATCACAATCCCACTGACTTTATATACATACAGTTTATCTTCGTTTTTGATAAAATCGAACTCTTGTATAGTATTATCAAAACAAATATTCCAATTCTGAAAGTCTACTTAAGCCTATAAATGGACTTTTATAGCTTGTATACTTTATTAGCCTATCTAGTAAGAACAAACCATCGGGTTGTGCCATATAGACATCCTTTACAAGGTTGCCATTTAGGAAAGTAGTCTTGATATCCATCTGAAAGATTTCATGGTCACAGTATACAATAATAGCAAACATAATCCTAATAGACTTAAGCAAAATGACTTACAAAAAGGTTTCATTATAGTCAATGTCATATTTTTGTATGAAACCTTTAGCAACCACTCATGCTTTATAGGTATACACATTACCTTCCATGTCAGTTTCTTTTTGAAAACCCATTTGCACCCTATGGGTTTTACTCTTTTAGGTGTATTTACCAGAGTCCATACTTAGTTCTAATACATGGAACCTATTTCAGATTTCATAACATCCAACTATTTATCAAAATCTAGACTCGACATATTCTCATTATAAGAAGGTTCGTCATCAAAGATGACTAATACTTTATCGTGCTAAGTCATAAGAAAACCACATCTTTCTGGCTCGCAACATACTTGTGTATATCTTTGTAACTTTTGTGTGCTTCAAGATTGTTCCTCTCAAGGTTGAGGAATTTTCGCTGATCAAACATCTGTGATGGCATATTGTCTTATCTAACATTTGTGGTATCTTGGTACAAAATTTTATCAAGTTCCATCCTACTTTCATTGGTCCTTTTGAGAATAAATTTTTTCTTAAGGAACACGTCAGTATAAGCAATAAAGACTTTGCGCTCCTTCAAGTGGTAGAAGTAATATCCCTTAGTTTCTTTCAGGTATCTTACAAAAATACACTTTTTAGATTTAGCGTTCAACTTGTTCGAAGTCAATTTCTTAACATAAGCTTCACAACCCTAAATCCTTAAGTATTATAGATTGGGCTTTCACCCAGTCTACAACTCATAGAGCATTTTATCCACAGATTTAGATAGGATATGCATACCCTTAGAAAGATATATGTAGATCGATAGAACTCATCATGGACCTGACCATTTCAATCAAGGTTTTATTCCTCTATTCTAATATACTATTATGTTATGGTGTACCAAAAGAAGTGAGTTAAAAGAATATCTTGTGTTCCTTCAGATATCCTTTGAATTCAGCACTTAGGTATTCACCTTCACGGTTACTACGAAGGATTTTAATTTGTTTCCTATGTTGTTTCTCTACCTCATTCTTGAATTCTTTAAATTTATCAAAGCATTCAGACTTGTGTTTCAACAAAAGCATTCAGACTTCATTTGTCTATGTAAAGATTGTTATCCAACCCTTTTAAGATGATGTTTTAGTATCCACGTGGAGCATGAATAGGAGGGGATCCAAAAAGAAAGCTATTAGGGCTTCTGTCGATTGGATCTTAGAACTTAGATCATGACAATAGAAGCTTACATTAACAAGATTCTAAGGTAGAGATGTGAGTTTATGATGTATGTGTTTTAGACTGTGTTAAAAAAATTTGACTCAAACTAAACACCTTTATTTATAAAGTCTGCATGAATCCTCGTTAGTTAGGACTCTAACTACTTAGGTGATAAAGTGTCCAAGATTTCTTATTAAATTAAGACTTTTAATTTATTGAAAGTTTTAATGTATAGGAATCCTAATTAAATTAGGATTCCAACTCAACTTTAACTTTCTATCAAATAAGAATTTTGCATTTATTGAAAGTTTTAATGCATATGAATTCTAATTAAAATTAGGATTTCAAGTCAACTTAAACTTTCTATCAAACAAGGACTTTGAAAATTTCTTGTTTAAGTAAAACACCTTACCCATAAGTTAACACAGTCAGTTGACTTACATCTATCATTTGGCCTTACTCAGTTAGACTCCTAAATGGGTCTAGCCGAAACCATGTAGTGCATTTGCACAATACCAAATGGCACTGTGCACACCAAATGATTCTAATCAAAACACATCCATACATTTCTCTCTTTATATGATCTTAGGATTGTCGTCAAATGATCCTTACCTCTTGGTTTGTATGAACCCTTTAATGTGTATGACCCATAAGCTTTTTATCAAACTCGTAGTGTTTAAATTTAGGTCAAATTTATACACAAATCAAGATTGGCCTCTAGTAAAGCGTCGTGGCCACCTAAACGATAGAGTGTCAACAAACATCTCTATAAACTTTTACAGCATCACAATTACGTGTAATTCAATCTTTTCATCAATCGATATCTTTTGAGGCTAAGACATAGAATTTGTCAATCTTAGTAGTTTCTTGATATAAGCTAAAACACATTAATGACCTACACAGATTAGGTTACAACCTTATCTCACTATAGCCACAGATTCAAATAATCATGAATGTCTTTCAACATTCATAGATGAGATATCTTTTCTTATGCTCAGAAATGACAAATCCTTTATTGATCAACCATAACCTCCATGTATCTCATAATATGGTCATTGTTTACCTTCATGATACCCCTATTATGGTGATACGTTAGATATTGTCAAATCATACCAATCCTTATATAAAACAGTCTGACAACATCAAGTCAAAAGATCAAATGCACTTGTTGTATTCAAAAGATTTGTTCCATAAACACTGAAATAACCATTCATATGGATATTCTCTGGTGGGGTTAGTCTGATGAACATATTTACAACGTGCACTCATGTGTTACACCAAACCATCAATAAACAACTTTAATATGTGAAAACTGTTTCCACCTTTTAATGGGGTCGTTCAATACTATGATAATCTCATCACCACTATATGTGTCTTTGGTCATTGTAATGTCGAGATTATAAACACTTGTAAAATGGCCATCTAATTTGTGATCAGTCGTTTGATCTCGTCCTCACAATTCTACTATTTTAAGAGCATGTTATTCACACAATCATATAATAGATAAACATATTAATTGAATAACTATAAATCATTTTATTAATTAATAAGATAAATTATAAATTGAAATGTCAAATGAATTAGCTCTAGGACATTTACCCTTACACCATTTGGATAATGGTGAGGAGTTCACATTTCATGAGGGTCATGTGTTGAGTATATTGATCAGCAATGTTAAAGTAAGAAAAATGCTAAGTAAGGGTTGTATGAGTTATTTGGTGCATGTGGTAAATAAATCAGATAAGATAATCTTGAGTTTGTAGTCCACTCTTATTGTGTGTGAATCTTAGGATTTGTTTCCTGATGACTTGTTAGGGTTGGCACTAAAGAGGGAGGTTGAGTTCAGTATTGAGTTAGTTCTTGAGATAACGCCTATCTCTAAAGCACCGTATAGAATGACCCTAACTGAACTGCAATAATTAAAAAAAGTAACTATAGGAGCTTTTAAACAATGATTTTGTCAAACCGAATAATTCACCTTAGGGCGCCAATCTTTTTTGTGTAAATTAAAGATGGTTTAATGCGCATGTATAATGACTACAAAAAGATAAATAAAGTAACAGTAAAAAAAAAAGAACCTACTTTTGAGAATTTATGATTTTTTGACCAATTGAAGGTTGTCTCAAAGTTTTCAAAATTGACTAGAGATCTAGGTATCATCAAGTTTAGGTTACCACAAGAGATATTTTGAATACTATATTATGGACTAGATATGGGTAGTATGAGTTTGTAGTGATGCCCTTTAGGTTGACTAATGGTTTGACAATCTTTATGGATTGATGAACAGAGTTTTCCAAGATTGTCTAGACAAGTTTATTGTGGTCTTCATCAATGACATATTGGTATATTCCAAGACTTAGGAGGATCATGATCCATACTTGAGGTTTGGGGTGCAAAGATTGAGGAATAGGAAGTTGTATGCCAAATTTTCCAAATATGAGTTATGGTTAGATCAGATGACATTTTTAAGACATATTGTTTTAGTTAATGGTATCTGAGTGGACTTAAGTAAGGTTGAGGTTGTGTTGGAATGGCAGAGTCCTAAGACAGCAAAGAAGGTTTGAAGTTTTCTAGGCTTAGTGCAGTATTAAAGGTAGTTCCCAAGGCCTTTGCTAAATTAGCCTAGCCACTTACTAAGTTAACCAAGAACAATGCCCCATTCAAATGGTCCGATGGTTATGAGATGAGCTTACAAGAATTAAAAAAGAGGTTGACTTTAGTTCATGTTTTGGTGTTGCCTACTGAGGGTAAGGAATATGACTTGTATATAGATATTTCTCACTATGGTTTAGGAGTTATGTTGATGCAAAGAGGAAAAGTGATTACATTGATTAAATGATTGAGTATTTAATTCTTGTGTGATATTAAGGATCTAATGTCATGCATGTTATTAGGTTGATGTAAACTATCGAGACATAGGTACACAATTAGTTCATGCAATTGTTAAACCTAGAAATTTAATTTAAACATAAGTTGAAGTCCTTGTGGAGTTATTGATCATTACAAAGCTTAATGAGTTTATATCAACCACGTACCATGACAGTAGGTATTCATTTAATCTTTTTATGTTTAATCAACCTCGAGAGAGGAATTGGGTATTATAGGATGATCAACCATCAAACTCATCAAAATTCATAGAGGAGTAGATTACATGCATTATTAGCTATAATGAAATCTTAATCTTATATTCGTTTGATTGATAGGTTAAACTCAGTAGTTACATTAGTTAAATTTGGTAGTCTAAATTAATTAATCAGTTAAGTTAGTTTTAATATTCAACAACATTAAAATTTGTTGTCCTAACTAATATAAGTTGTAAAACGAACTAATAGATAGCTAATATAAGGTATATTTTTTAAAAAATAAGTTAAAATGTCTCTTTGGATTGATATTCTCTTCAAAGGGTATGCATTTGGATATAAATGTTACAAGACCAGAATTATTTAAATAAATATTAAAGATAATATTTAAAACAATTTTATATAATTAATCATTCAATATATAATCAGAATAAATTTAATACAAAAAAAAACTTGACCTAATGACATATACAAACAATATTAATGGATAAGGCATTATATTCAAGTCCCAACAATTAAAAATTTTTTTATTTTCCTTATAAAGTGCAAATGATTTGTAAAATAAAAAAAAAAATTAACCAAACTTCCATCTGGCTTGGTGTTTCTAACCACTTTTAGAACTTAAGTCTTAGCCTTGAAAAAGAATTTCAATTTTTGTATTGACATCAACACCTAAAGTTTGAGATCGAACCACGAATAATGATGTTTTAATAGTTGAATTGTAGTTCACTGCAGTCTAATTATTAAGCCTAATTTTGGGACAACCTAATCTAAACTTGCTTTCAAATCTCGTCAAACTAACATAACCATGGATTAGGTCAGATTCTGATTTTAAATCATTTATTTCAACAATAAAAATTTGCCCAAAGGACAGATTAGGTGCTAACATTGCAAGCATAATCTTTATCATTGATCAATGAAATTGGTTGAGTTTGAGTAATTTTATTTTTAATTAAATAGATAAGAAAAAAATTAATTTATTAAATAAAAACAGTAATATAACTTCAAATTCATTTATAATATTGAATTTCAATTTTAATATATTGTGGCAATAATAACATAGTTTTTTGTTTAAGTAATTTTAATAGATTTGATATTATGATAAACATACATGATAATTAAAAGTTTGATGATAAGTATGTCTAGAACACTGAAAATTTATTCAAATCCATTACTATTCATTATTAAAAGAAATCAATCTAATCATATTCCTATTCATATTTTTATTGTGCGACAGGCATTGAACGTTGAAAAATAAGCCCATCATGATATGAGTTAAAAGTTGCACATTACAAGTCAATATCATCACCTAGTAAGTTCAAGTTGGCACCTTGGGTATCGATATCATGATGAGGTATGACACATCCATTGTGTGAGTTATATTTTACAAGCTTCATAGGTGACAAACTTTTCACCTTAGAGATTGTCTATCATCTTTCCTCGGGGGAAAAGGGATGGAAAGTTTGCTTGAGAGGCATAAGACCTCTCATTAGCTGGTTGTGGAAAGGCTCATGCCTTTGTAGGTACTACTAGGATAACATTGTTAAGAATTGTATAAGCATTTGGATAGTGCATCTATCAAACTAGTTGTTTATGCCATTACTTCTAGGGTTTTAGGTGTTGCCTTTGAACCACAGGGACGGGCTAGTCTCCCAAAAGTGATAGAGGTGGTGAACTATGATAGGGACTTCTATTGTGCGAGATATTGATAGTGTTAGGGTTGGTGCCCTAAAGCCAATCCCCATAATGATACAAGTTCATTAATATAAATGTCATATTTGTAATTTCATGTGACATTCTTTGTCCATAAAGTGTATTAATATATGCTCAAACAAATTTTCTGATAATAGTTTAACCGAGATGAAGGGATCAGTGCTCGACACGTAATCATGAGAACTTTATATCCATATTAGGTGGTTGTTCTTAAAACATCTGTAACTCTGATAGTACCATAACCAAGGGTATGGGTAATAGTGATGAAGTTATCATAATGTTGAATGACTTTATCAAAAGATGATGACAATTCTCACATGTCGAAGTTGTTTATTAACGACTTAGTACAACACATGGGGGCAAATTGTGCACGTGTTTGACCAGACAACCTACTAAGAAGATTTCATGTGAATGGTTGTTCTAGTGTCTATGGAAAATATTCTCTTAGTGAATGAAGGTATATGTGATCATTAGACTCAAGGTTATTAGACCGTCTTAGGCAAAGATCAATATGGCTTGACACTAGCCTAACATAGTCCAATTAGAGAATTATCAGAAAGGTGGTGATTGGTTGTATTGAGATCTATACAAAGTTTATAATGGATCAATAAAAGATTCATTACTCGTAAGCATAAGAATTAAAATCTTAGTTAAAGCGTATTGACATATGTCGATAACCAATTAAATATGTGGTCGTAGTAGGATTAAGTTAATGTTTAATTTTCACATTTGTTTGATATGTGGGAACTGAGGTATAGTGGATAAGAGAAGAGGTGGACCTAAGAGTTGAAAATACGGCATGTGCACGCCACATTAGTTGTAAAACCTATGTATTCATTTTAGCCTACAGGTAAGATGAAGAGAAATAAAAACTAGTTGTAATATTTTTCAGACGTAAAACTCTACAAGGATTATAACTATGATTATTTCAATAATTCTCAATCGTATAAATTAATTAGACCAATGATTTGATGCATTAAGGACTTTAATCATGGCTAGCATTTTGAGTTGCTCGCTTTTTCAAAAAATGAACACTAGTTATGTTTATCAAGACGAAAATTACTATGTAAATAGAAGTGTAACACAACTGTTGAACATCGTCTTAATAATGATTGTTAAATAATGATGTGTCAAATAACAACAATGGACTTAGTCATGATTAGTTCTTTGAGTTACTCAATTTTTGTTGAATAATGAATACCAGTTATGTCTATCAAGACAGAGATAACTATGTCAATCTCTTACTAACAGTAGAAGTATTACTTAACTACTAAACATCATTTTAATGACAATTATAAAACAATTTTGTGTCAAATAGCACGAAAGACTAAGCATGGCTAGAATTTGATTTAATCAATTTTTGTCGAATGATGGATACTAGTTATGTCTTTTAGACAAAGTTGACTATGTTAAACTTTCACTGCTTTTAGTGGGAGCATTATTCAACTGTTGAATTTTGTTTAAATGACAAGAATTAATAGTTAATGTTGAACACAACAAATTTTGAATTTCATCTGATTAATTGAAAATTTCAATAAATATGATTTGTAGATTTTTGAAAGTACAAATTTGAATACCTTGAAGAAATTCAATGAGATAAAGAATTTATTAATGTGTTTATTTAATCATTTAGGTTAAACCAAGAAAGTAAATACATAACACAAATGGTCCAATTTAATATATGAGGTGTAGTGGGAGTTTGAATACCCATTAAATATCTAAGGTAATACCTTAAAGATTGTAACCCATAAATATGTCATTCATGTCTAAGTGTAATACACCATATGTGTTGTACACATTGGATTGAAGTCCAATGACTTATTTAACAGTGGTAGTGATACTAATGTTAAGCAATTAACTTGCGTTTGTTAAACCATATGTTAAATAAACTATCTTATGTGATATTCTAAAAGAAACTTAAAAATATCACCCTTCCAATACTGGATAGGTTTTAAAATCTGTTTTGGAAGATTCTTTTAGATGTCAATCTTTTAAAGATCAAGTAAGAGGATAACATAATTCAATTGAGTTCTATTTCACAAGAAAGATAAACATAAGATATATGATGTACCATCAAAAGATGGCTAAACATCACAATAGAGATTACTCACTTCTCAAAAGGAAACGGGTTATCAGCGTATGTATATAGAATAATGAATGAAAGATGAGGAGTGTTATTAGTTTATAAAAATTAAAATTTTTATAACTCTTGTTAAATGCACTTATCATTTATGATGTTAAAATATGAGACCTACATATCATTAAAAGATTGACAATTAATTATCAAGAATAGCTCCAATGGATAAAACATAAATGGTTGTTATATGGTCACAACTAATGGTTTTAACCTCGAATAAGACCTGGTTGGGTATGCAAGTTGATGATTTAAGAGCTTATGTGAATGTCAAAATTTAGAAATATTTATACAAATAACCATAACATATTTTGGTTTTATTAAGATGAATATGATATTTGTATACAAAAGCAAGTGGGAGTACAATGACAATTCTGATATTATATATATATACAATGATAAACATATCAAAAATAAATGTAATATTTATAGCTAGTATAAGAATTAGATAACCTAGTAATCCTTGGTGAGAGAACTTAAACTAAGTAGTCCATATCCTAACCTGATCTATTGTTATAGATCATATAGACTACTGAATTTCAGTTGAAGTGTTTATAATAGACAAAGGTTGAAGGGATTCAAACAAATGAGAATCTGAAATGATTTTCTTTTGTCATGATGATGCATGTCTCTGTTAGATTTTGTGTCATTAAACACATAAATTGAGAGACAAAGATGATTAAATTTTTATTAGTGCCAACTATTGGAATAATCATTAGTATCATGATATACACTCAAAGTTGATATCTCAATCTTTGAGAAATGTCAACTGCGTCCAAATAAGCATCGTTGGATGGTGCACCAAGAAATATCCTTGAATTCCTAAAAGGAATATGGATAGTTCCTAAAGTCATGAAAGATGAAGTCATTAAATAAGGAATAGTGATATAAGACAAATTAGGTTGAAATAATGAATATCAGTTCAAAGTATGTATGTATATGTTCAATTAATTCTATGTTGAAAGTCGAGTATGAGGCACACAAAATGCAAGATCTTAAAAGACATATTAAATCATAAAACTGACTTCTAGAATCATTGATTTGGTACTGTTAGTATTAAACAGATGTTTCATAAGGTCATGTTCTCACCAAATAGTCTATTGCATGGTCTAGTGATTTCACCTTGTTAATAATAATTAACAAGAAGAAAGGTTAGCTAACCTTTGAAAAACTTAATGAACAAATTGTATCAATGTATAGTCTTTAGTGGCAAAAGCAATAATAAGCATATATGATCATTTAATGTTGTTTACATAAATGATTGACTATAATGTAAGTAGGAGATTATTGGGGTTAATGATAGTTAATTCCCATGATGATACAAATTTATTAATAAAGGTCATATTTGTAATTTCTTATGACACTTTTTGCCCATAAAACATATTATATATATAATCAGACAAATGTCTCAAGAATAGTTGAACTATGACAAAAGGATTAGTGTTTGACACTTGATTGTGAGAACCTTATATACGCATTAGATGGTTATTTTTAAAACTTTCGTAACTCTGATATTACCATGACTAAGGGCACGAGTAATAGTGATAGAGTTATTATAGTGTTAAACAACCTTATCGAAAGATGATAATAGTTTTCACATGTCAAAGTTGTTTATTGATGACTTGTACAACACATTGGTGCATGTTGTAAACGTGTTCACCAGATGACCCACCAAGAGGATTTCATATGGATAGTTACTCTAGTATCTATGAAAAATATCTTTTTAGCGAACAGAAGTACATGTGATTTTTAGATTTGGGGTCACCAGACTATCTTGTGTTAGAATTAGTATGGTTTAACACTAGTTTAATGTAGTTTAATCAGAAGATTGTCAAAAAGATTGTGATTGACTATATCAAAATTTGTACAAAAGGTTATGGTGGATCAATAAAAGATTGGTTACTCTTGAGCACAAAAGATAATATCTCAATTAGGGTCTCCTAATGGATGTCAATAACCAATTAAATTAGTGGTCATAATAGGATTAAGTTGATGTTCAATATGATATTATATGCTAATTAACAAAAGTCAATTTATGTTATTTAAGGAGCCTTAAGGGAGACATTTAATCTATACCTCAGTCTTGAAGAGATATTGTATAATGAAAGGATTGAACTGTACAAATAACTATATCACTATTAATCAATTGGCCATGATTCCTTGTTAAAGGTCAATCTTAATCTGTGTATAAATGGATGCTAGATTGAAAGCTTGACACAAATCTGGTCACTATCGACTTAGTGGAAAGTCTATATGTCACATACAAAAGAAGTTGATGAACTATGGAGATGTGAGGATTATCCTAGTTGGATTCGGTTCAAATTTTGAATAATGAATCTAGAGTCTTGGAAAGACCTATGGACCAAAAGTAGGATTTATTGTACTTTGAGACCTTAGTGTAATAACCTTATGTTGTTGGAATGTATAAGAGAACTAACAGGACTGAGTTGGTTTGACTCAAATCCATATCATCTAATTTGAAATTCACATTAGGATAATGATAGGATTTTGTTCTAGTTTCACAAAGGCAATAATCCCATGATTTTGGGTTAAATGCCAAAAATCATGAGAAATTAATTGTGAGAAATGTTATACACTTAATGTGTTGACCAAATTTACAACTCCCATGAGTTGTATATACATGAGCATTGGTGGTATGATTCCCACCCAAATCATGCATGCCTAGGACACACATCAGTCTCAGGTGCACATGGAAGAGCCGCTTGGGACATTTTCAAGTCCTAGTCAGCACATGTGTTTGTGTATATATATGTGCCTTTCTCGCTTTAAAATAAATAATATAATTATATAATGCATAACCCTAGTTGCAAAAAGAGTTTTCCCTTCCTTCTCACCACAAAGTATTGTCATCAAGTTCTAACAAGTCTTTAGCACAACTATGCCTCCATTGTTACTATTTCGTGTGGATACCAAGGAGCGGGGCTACGCTTGGTTTTGAGAGCAACTTTGTAACCTCTTGCCTTCAACGAAAGAAGGAGTAGCTTACATAGGTATATTCAATAAACATCCCATGTGTGTTTTATGTATGTTGTGAATTAATTTTCTATGAAAATGATCCAAAAGGAGGTTTTGTGGTGTGTTTGTATAATTTAATTGAATTATTAAACAATTATTTCGTTGTCCAAGATCACAAAATCCATATAGATGGTAGTTATAGATTAGGTAATTCTTTTTCCTTGAGATGTCATTAGAATTAAAATGATATTTGTGGCAAGTAAAATATATTGTTTAGGAAAACATGAGAGCTTATGTCAAATGGGTCATCTTTCTAGCATCAAATTGTTAGTGTGTAACTCTTTCTAGTGTCAAATTATTAGTGCATAAATATGCATATATGAAAAGTAAATCGAGTTAGGGAGATTCAAGTACAAGAATATAAAAAGGCATAATTTATAAAGAAAAGACAAAAGAATTTTTTGTGGTTCGACTAGAAAGTTTAAGGGTCTATGTCCACAATGTTGATATTAAGTTGAAAAAAAATAATTACAAAATAATATGCTATAAAAATGATTATAATTTATATGCTTTTTTTTTTTCTCTTGATTTTCTTCAATTTTGATCCCTTATTCACTATTCATATTTATAGTAATAGGTTATCTTCGAGTTACCGTAGCAATTGAGAATTATAATGTTATTGTGATTTCTAAAACGGTAAGTACTATAACTACACTTTAACTGTTATTGTTGTTTTTTAGGTAGCTGATTCTTTAATTATAGAAAATATTTCATCAATGTTGAGTTATTCTTGAAGTCGTGGTGTACATGGTCTTAATACCTTGCTTTGAGGCTTTGAGAAGGTAATTTGTCTTTCTAAAGTCTTGATCCTTTGACTTGTGGGCTTAAGTAATTGCTTAGTCATTCTCTACTAATTACTATCTATTAGTCATTATTTGTTAATCAATTTGTTTGATATAAGTTAGGACATCATTAGAGAAATTGTCACGGCCAATAAAACTATTTTTTTTCTTAAGGGGAGATTAATTATTCCCACTCAAACTACAACAAAATAATAATTTTTTATTTTTTAAATTAAGAAACAATAAATTTTGGATTTTCATCCAATCTTTTCATAATTTTAACTATTAAAAAGTATTTAAATGATTTTATTTATTTAATTTTAAATATTAATAGAGTATTTAAATGGTTTTATTTATTTAATTTTAAATATTAATTACAATTTAAAAGAAACATTGCAACATTTCTTTCTTCCACATTTTCTCTCTCCATCTTCTTTTGTTTGACTCCACGGTATTGTCAATAGAAACAAATACTGGTGATAGTGATGTTATCGATAACAATGGAAGTGTTGATGGTGTTATAAGGCGGCAACAAGGGGTGGTTGTTTGAATGACAATAGTGGTAGAGAAACTATGAATTTGGAAAATAAATAAAATTTAGTTTGGGTATTTTTTTTATTGTTATAAGGACATCTTTTGTATTTTTATCTTAAAATGTAATAAATTTACTAATAGAACCTGAAAAAAAAAAAAAAAAAAAAAGAGGGAGTTTGCCATTTTTGGATTTCAAGGATGAAAACTTATCATTTTAGCTAAAATGAGAAATAATAATTTTCTGTTTTTCAAAATATATTATTAACTGAGGTGTTGAAGAACAGAAGAAACATGTTTTCACTCTTCAATTGTTTTATCTTTGTGGACCTCTTAGTGGGATTTGAGCCTAAATGAATCAACATCATTAGTGGGTCTCTTAGCTAGATTCCAGCCTAAATAAAACAATATCATTCCGAATAGTTTTAAGAAGTAATAGAATTATTATATTTAAATCAAAGGTTAAGGTAATGTAGCTTGTGAAATTTTTAATTAATTCAATGTTCAATTAAGCAAATTTTAATCCATGGAATACATATTTTATGTATTTTATATGTATATACTCACTTTAAATATACAAATAAATACATATTTTATATATATCATCATATGATTGATTGATTTTGACTTAAAGATAAAATAACACTCAATTATGTAAAGATATACATAAATATATATATATATATTTGTATACCTAAAATGAATATATATAATATTATTTTTTAATTATTAAGTAGAGGTTTATTTACCAATAAACTATATGTGTGCATTTCTTAGTAAACAATAAGTATATTAAAAAATACGTTATTATGTGATTGAATAATTTTAAAATTAAAGATAAAATAACACTTAATTACATAATAATATATATTTGTAAACTTAAATGTATACTCAAAATGATACATATAACACTGTTATATTTTTACTTATAATAATCCAAAAAATCTGATTATAGAATATTTTTTCCTTGTACCAAAAGAGGATTACCAGATAAGTAATACTATATAAACAAATAAATTATACAAAGTTTTGTGTATAATTTGATGTAATAATATTTGACTAAGTAATTTTGAAATTATTTAAAAAGTTATTAATTATAAATTATTGATTTAAATTATATACAAAAATTTATATAATTTTTTTATAGGAACGATTTTATTCTTACTAGACTATATTATCTAAAAATATAATATTTGTGAGACATTTAGGGTATATTATTCAAGAATTTCGTTTTTATAATAACATTGAAAATAATTGAAAATGTAAAAAATGAAAACGTATTTAATATATTTGTCCGAATATAATATTTAAAAAACGTGAAAAAATGAAAATGTAGTCTGTATATTTATCTAAAAACATGAAAAAAAAATAAATGAAAAATGCAAAACTCATCACCCGCCAAATCGGAATCGGAAGGAGAGAAGATATGGTATGTGAATATTTTATATAAGAAAAGGAGCCATAATCTCTGAATTCTTGAATGTACTTTTTTTTAAGTTTACAAGTGTAGGTATTCATTATCCAGAGTCCTTCAAATTTAAATTCAGAATTTCTTAAATATTAACATCAACAACACCCTTTTGTAGGAGACTGTACATCTAATTGGTGCCGATTAGAAGCTTTTTTAAATCAGATTAAAGAATTAATTGAATAACTAATTATTTATAGAAATATTATGTCAAATATATGTATTTACAGTTTAATTTGATTGAAAAATAGTTTAATTAACAATTTAAACTAAAAATCAATTTAAAAAAATTTATTATTATAAACCAAACTATTTTACAAATTAAAACATAATTTTAAATTATTCACACCTTTAATATCGCTGAAATTTAAATTTAGAATGAGACAAAACAATAGCCTTTTTCAAATGAAAGAACAAAAAAGAAAAAAAAGATTGAAATCGGCATATTCAAAATCTTTGATAAATGGGTTCCAAGAACATCTTTTGAATAGGACAAATAAATAAAACACTTTTTTGAAAAATATATATTTATAAAGAGCAGATTTTGTTAATTATATCTACATTGGGATTTGCCTGAATTTCAAATAGAAAAAATATCACCTAGATTGTAACAAATCTTTAAAAAAAAATGCTTAACACAATTTCTATTCTTTTTATAAAAAAAAAAAAAAAAAAAAGTGCTTTTACTTAAAACTACTTTTTACCGAGTCACTTCCAAAAATACTCGAGAGCCAAACTTGCGGTTGCGGTCCCCAATCCCTATTATATTATTATTATTATAATTCGTACTACATTGCACCAAAGTACACAGCTATCCAGTAAATAATTGCCACGTGCCCCTATAGATAGTAATTTCTCCCTCTGTGGTCTATGGCGGTGCACCACAGTTCCTTAAATTTCAATTATTCTAATGCAAAAATTACCAATACATCATTAATTGTACACAACGAATCAAAAGTGCTCATTAATGTTTGTGATGCAAAAATTTTTAAATCTTAATCAGCAGTAGCATAGTTTTGTGTTTAATTTTGATTAATATGTTATTATTAATTAAAAATAAAAATATTTGTTTATTTTTCTTTAATAATAAATATCTTATTTTTTGTTGTCATATTTTTTATTAAAATTAAACATAAAAAGAAATAGAAAACTTTGGCTAAATATATCAATTGAGTCGGCCCAAAATACGAATTTGACACTTAATATTAAATTTATAGGTTAGTCTAGCCTGATCTATTATTATTTAAAAAATAAAAATTAAAAAAATATATCATAGTAGATGGCAGAAGCCTTCAATGGCTATTGGCCGTTGTTTAATTTTTTTAATTTATTTATTTTCTCTATATAAACCAATCCAACTTTTCTTTAATTTCAATTTATCTCAATCTTAATTATTTTATTATATTTTCAATTTCATTTTCTCTTATCAATTCTCATTTGAAAATTATTTGAATTTGTAAATAATAATTCTTTGTGTTTATAATTTTATTTTTATTTCAATTTTATTAATACAAAGTATTACAAATGAATTTAATATCAAATAAATTTATTTATACTATATTATAAATTTATAATATTTTTCATCATATAAACATGAAATTCTTCAGTCACAAGCGAGAGATTATAAATAAAATATTCATAATACTGTCTTCGGTTTTAATAATTAAAAAATAATTTATATTTAAAAATTTTAATTAATTTTTTTTAAATTGTTTAAATGGGCTCGCCCGACCAAGCCTATATATAAGGTCGAGCTTTGGGCTTTCAAAAATATATGGGTTGACTCAGCTAGAAAGTCTATTACTGTATAGGCCTAGGATCCGATCTGGTCCATTGCCACGACTGACTTTGGCTCTTTTATTTGTATTTTAAAATTTTTTTAATTGATGATTATATTTTTCAATATATAATTTTTTATACTAAAAGGAAATCAAAATGTTGAAATATAAATATAAATATATTATGTTTCTCTATGTTTTTTTTTTTTAAATCTTTTGTATTATATCATTTTTATTATTATGTTTTTAAATATAATTTATAAGTTTCAGATAGAAATTTCTTTACATATAAATAAATTAGAAAATAAGTTATTACACAGTGTTTACATCTTTGACAGAATATAAATCATATTAATTGTGTAGAATATATTCAGTCTTAAAAAATATATATAGGCAAACAACTACATACCACCCAGAGTTTGATGTAAACCTATTTCTCACTCGTTAATTATAAAAAAACTCAAATGTTTACTTGTTTATTAAATTTTATTATTACTGTATATGGTAAAATTATTATTTATTAATATATTTAAAAAAACTAAAAATTTATTATATTTCCCTTTTAAATTTAAAAATTTAATAAATTTTCTTCTATCCAAAGTTTGTAAAATAAACATTTTCCCCTTAAAGTTTTCTACCCACCACTGTTGACGACTGAAGATGGTGACTATTAAGTTATCTCCCTCTTTTGGCTTCTCTCTCCACCTTAGTCCATCCATGCACATCACCAATCAAAGACAACGATTTTCTTCTTTCCAACGAAGATGACATATCGTCTTTGTTTTTCAGACAATGACAATTTATCGTCTTCATTGAGATGAAGAGAATTATTGTCTTTGATCGATTTTGTCGATTGGTGATGACCTTGGATGGATCAAGATAGAGAGAGAAACCAAGAGGGGGAGAGAACTCAACCATCGTTGTCTTCGATCATTAACAATGATTGCTAAAAAATCTTAGAGGGAAAATATTTATTTTTTAAACTTTGGATAAAAATAATTTGTTAGAAACTAACTCGAGAGTGGAATGCGATGAACTTTTTATTAAATAATAATTTTATCTTTAACAATAATATTAAATTTTAACAGATAAATAAATATTTAAAATTTTTATAATTAATAAATAAAAAATTAAGTTTACATCAAACCTTAATAAAAAAATAGTTATTTGGCTCATATATATATATATATATATATATATATTAAAAACTATTTATAATTTTGTTCACTTTAGAAAGCATCCAAATCATAATTTAAATAAAACTATTTTACGTTTTTTAACTAAACCAACACCGCTATTAAAGCCAAACCAAAAATAAACTGTAATTTCAATGGATTCATTTGATTTTAGGGTTTCAATTATTTCATGTAGGCCCTTGAAAAAGAGAGGAGAAACGGAAGTTGGCAAAGGCTGAAAAAAATGTACCCACCATCGCTGTTACTTAGTATTTACGATGCTACCTCTCTGTCGACGTCAGTGTAGGGCCGGCGTCTGTTCTATAAAACAAAGTTAATCCGGTACGGTAAAGCGACAGACGATGGTTTCTCTTACTTATAAGTTGTCCCTACAGGCGCACATCATGCGTTGTGAGCGATTGATAGCCGTTAGATTTTTGGTCTGGGGATTCGACATCTCGACCAATGGACGGTCAGTATTGCATGCAAAAGGAGTCAAGAAAAAGAAGAATAAATCCATGACCCACCAACTGACATTTCTGTCGTTCACGTGTTAGTAATTTTCTATTTAAAAAGATCAAACAAACCCCTATATGTTCCAGTCTGTTTTGTTTCATAGGTTTGCTATTTTAAAAAAAAAAAACAAATTTTAATTTTTTATTAAGATAAATTTGTAATTTTTTTTGGGTTCAATTTAGTTATAAGAATATGAAAAATTAACATGTCTTATACAAATTAAAAGGAAAAAATAATTTTTTTTAATTGTAGAGGCTTATTCTTTCTTTTTGTATGATTAAAGCAATTAGAAAGTACCTAAAATTTAAAATGATGATTCATGTTTAAATAAGAGTGTCAAAGTCAAATTGTGGGGGAAATATTTGAGTAACTTAGCTAATTATAGGCATAACTAAGTGACATGATTTTCGGGTGCGACAGAATTATTACAAACTTTATCTTTTGAGTAACATATTACTAATTACATTGATATTTTAAAACTTTCAATCTCTTATTAAAATACATACGGGTGAACCGATTATTAAGATAAACCTTATGCATCTATGTGATATTTACCTTTTCTCCTGAAATTATTTTTTACTTGATAACTCACCCTCCTTTTCTCTCTCTTATATACCACAGAAACACGTTCCCCTCGTTCATCAAGCAGCTTTTTTCTTTTCGGATTTCGGTTCCTTCACGAAACCAGCTCACTCACTCACTCACTCACTCCTCCCTTTTGAAAAATCACTATATCTAATTTCGAGAACTCGAAACCCTAGAAATGGTCATTTTAATGTGATTAAATCCGCTAGAGATCGGAGAGCTATCGTATCAGGTATTCTCATTCCGTACTGTTTGGCATCCTAGAAATTTCCCTTTCTTTTTTCTCTCAAATTTCTTCGTTTCTTACATGCGTTTTCACTTCTCTTTTTTATTTGCTGCAACGAGTTTCGGAAAATTTCGTTCTAATATACATGGCAATTGATTGTTGATCAAGTTTTCTTTTTTCAAGTTCAGGTACTCTTATTTTTTTCTGTTTGGCTGCCTAGAAATTTCTTATTTCATCATTTTCTTGCATTTCTTTCCGGTTCCTGCATGCGCATTCACTTGCTCTTTGTTAGTTTATTATCTGCTGCAACGATTTTATGGTAATTATGTTTTAATATACATCAATTGTTGATTGGGGCATTTTTTCTAGTTCAGAGACTGTCATTTTGTGCTATTTGGCTGTCTAGAAAATTCACATTCCGTTATTTTCTGTGTAACTGGCATGTGCATTTGTCTCTTTATCGGTTGCATTCTTCTGTTTGTCAGTCGAGGCTTCCTTGAGTTGAATTGAATTGACGGTTTGATAAAATGACGAGCATACCCTTTCGTTTTGAAAAATCCATTTTCCCACCCGGTCTGTAATTTAAAAAAAAAATCTATTTAGTTTTTAATAAAATTGTTTAATAATCAATAAAACATCCAAGCTTGCTCATAAATCATAATTAAAAATTTAAGAATGGTCGGCGACAATTAGAATCGTACTTATTAACGTGATTTTAGTCGAAATTACATTTATGGGTATGATTCTTATGTGGAATCTCCCTAATTTGGTGTGATTTTTAATGGAAAAACAAAACAAAAAAGTTGTTGCGTAGAAATGAAAATGGGAATAGAAAAAAAAAAAATTAAGGATTTTAGATTAGAGTGTGATAAAGAGTATAAATGATATTAATATTTATTTTAATATTAGCTTAATATAACTTAATTAGCTTTTAAGTATAAAATCAAGCAGTTGCTTTGGTAGGTGGGTGGGAAAAAAAACTTTTCAAAACTTAAAAAGAATCAAACCTTGAGTGGGTAATGTCAATCGGCCGAATTGAATTTTTAATGATGGTCTGTGTGCATATTTAAGGAACGATAAGTGTAAACCAGCTCTTCGTTGATTAAATTAATTTTTAATTTTTGTTTTGTTTTTCATATTCTTTGATTTATCTTCATGACGTTTAGCGATTTTTTGTTTTATATTCATTCGGATTTTTGCTAAAAGTTGAGATTAACTTTTCGTCAAACTTTTTTCTGTTGCTAATTTACCCTCAATCATTTTAACTTTATTATTCTGTTTCTGATTTGTTTTTTTCTTTTTCATTTTAATTTTCTTTTATTTTTTTTTGGGGATAGAACTGTTGAATCCTGTTTTCATGTCCAAGATTATTTTGTTATTAGGGGGCGTTTGGTTAAAAAAATTAAAGATTTATATGATAATCTATCTTTTATTACTTATATTATTTTGCTTGATTGATAAAGTAATAAAAAAATCTAATAATTTTTTATTATTAATAATGATGTGACAAGTAATATAAAAGGTAATCTGATCATTACTTTCACTTTAATTATTAAAAAATTATCAAAATAATCTTAATTTTATTATAATTATATCGTTATTTATTAATTTTTGTAAGACTCTTATTTTCAATTAAAATAATATATAATATAAAAAATATTTTAAAATAATTATATCTAAGGGTATTTAAGTAAAATAATATATTAATATTTTTTTATTATGTCTAATCAAACAATAATTATTTATGCATATCAATTGTTACCACATTTTATTAAACATATTAATAATTTATATCTACTAATCCTTAAGGAAATATATTTTTAAAGTAATTTTTTAATTTTAATAATAAAATATTCTACAAACCAAATACTCGTAAGAATAAAATTTTTCTAACTTTAGCTAAAGGGCTCATAGCAAATTTCACATATTTAACTCATAGGTTGAAAATTTCTCGGTAATTCCAATTCTCGTTATCGCCTTACACTCTGGAAGAATGTTAATGTTGTTAATTGCATCTCAGGCTCAACGCTTTCAAAGTTAATGGCATTTGATTCAAGTGATTTTCCAGTTCCACAAGAGAGTAGTTGCTATATGCAACTTGGCTGGCAATGTGACTTCTACTTCGGTTATGGGTTTGGTATTGTTTTCCCTTGCATCTGGGATTCTACGATTGTAGTCAAATTTCTTTCTTACTATTACTGTTACTTGTTAAGCAGAGTCAACTTATATTTGTTCTTTTGTTGCTGTAGATGTGATTGAAGAAGATGCTACGAATGAGAAATATTGTATACAGGTGCTGAGGATCTTGATCACAAAGGCTGACACTGAAATTGATGAACTCGAAAAAGATTTAGTGTTTCTTCAAAATGAACTAGCTGGGGTAGAATACGAAGAATGGTTTGAGATATGTTGCAATGCTTTGCGAAAACAGATAGATTGCCTTTATATCGCGGTAAGGAGTTTGAAGAGTAAAGATAAAAACGATATTGAAGTTCGATTTTTGATGTATAGAAAACCTCTTAAGAGTTTGCATGAAATATTAAAAGCTCTACTCGGAGACTACTGCAACGATAAAGATAAACAGGTTCATATCTTGAAAATTTTGCATTATTTCTTCAACTGTCCAACATATAAATCTAGTATGAACTTAAAAGCTGAAATTGGAAGCCTTTAGAGCTCATTTTAAGTTATATGAATTATATACATTCTTTCTCCTTAATGTCTAATTTCAACTTCAGAATACCTACTGTGACATAGTTCATTGGACCCATTTCAACTAATCCCACTAGATGCTTGCTGATTTGGGCTGTTGCTTTTGCATAACTTGGATTCCAGGTTTTATCATGTCAAAATTTTGATTTACGTGATGAAAAATAAAAAAATATAGAATTTATCTAATGGATGGTGGCAAAAGTGAATTTTGTTGATAGAATGGTGCCCTTGTATATGAGTTACCTATAATTTTGTTATGCAGAACCTCAATTTTTGTTATGTCAGCATATTTATTCTTTTCACCCTTTGAGATTTTTTTTTTTTTATGTTTTCATCCACAAAATAACATGCCATACTCACTTGTGTTTCTATAAAGAATGAACAGCCCCTCGATGCGATGGTGCTAGACAGTTTTGATTCTACCGTACTTCCTCCTGAACATCTGGAAGAAAACTCAAAATTTATTTTTTCTGACTCGAGCACTGTTGTAAAGGAGGAAAGTCAAGCATCCAGTATTACCTATTCAGAAAGTGGTTCATTTTTAAATACACCTCTGACCCATCAAGAGAAGAAAAGAAATAATTCAGAAGCAGCTAAGGTCCAGGAAGCTCTATCTCCTTATGCTTTAACTAGTTTCAACACATGATTGTTATAAAATTTCCAATGTAATGATTTACTCCAGGTTGGGGTTTGAGCATAAGGAAGAATAAACTTGTGTTTTTAAGTACATCTTTGTAGTTAAAGCACCGGTGTGGTTATATAATTTTGGCATGCTTTTTCTTTTGCTGTTTAACTCATTTATTGCGTTTTCTTGACACGTTAGTTCTATTATGAACAGCCTAGGTATACTAATGGTAAAGATTCCAGTCCAAACTCTTTGAAATCAGAAGCTGGTGACCATGATGAAAAAGAAGTATTAAGCACCGTTGACATGGAACCTGCTATGAAGGGGGAAGCCAGAGAACACTATTTTACTTCAGTGTGTAACCAAGTGATCCAAAATTCGTCTTTGAATTCCATGGATGAGAGAAGATGTAGTCTAGAACTGGCTATGGACCAGGTAGTTTGCTCCCTCTTGTGTGATTATTTATGTCAGATTAAAATTATTTAACAAATTGTGATTCAGAAGCTAACAATGAGAAGAAATACTTTTCTGAGGGTATAATAATAAGCTAGTTAACAATATGCATTTACCAGTTGTATTTTTTAGCCTCTCAGAATCTATAGAGCTGTATATGCTCTACGCTGTGTAACCTAGAGAATTGGTAAGTGCAAGGCACCTGTAAAAAGTCTAACAAACAAACTTCAGATTAAATAGATTCATCATACATTTAAACTGGTTGAAACATATAATTTCCTTCTGGATTCTTGATTTGCAATGAAAATCTTATTAGAAATGGTCATGTTCAGCTTCATTTTCTTTTTGTCCTAAAATAAATTTGCCATGTCAGAGAACTAAAGTTATTGTGTGTATTCTCTTTCTTGATAATGAAAGCCTGTTGATATCATGTTGAAGAATCCCAATGGAACTGGTTTGAAGCATGTTGTTAACTACTCCAACAAGAAGGAAAAAATTTGCTCTTCAAATTCAAAAATTGTAAGTGATGAAGCAGAAGAAAACAGTTCTGCATCTACAGAAGATGTCATAATCTTGGATTCAGCATCAAACTCCATGGGAAAGGATGCAAAACTTTGTAGAAGGATCAAGGTACTTGCAGCTTTCTCTCTTCTGCTCTAATTTATTATAATATTATTAGTATTATTGTTTTTACCAATAGTGTCATTATATTATAAGCAGTACTAAACATTAATGTCATGTATTAGGAGGCATATGACTTTGAACCTGTAAAGGACACATTATACGGAAATCTGACTTATTCCCTCTTAGAATCACACTATGAATATTCACAGGCTTTCTTTAACTAATATTTTCCCCCTAAAATCAGCCGATAAATACTGTTGACAAAGAGTTAGACTCAAATGCTTGTTCACGTGAAGAAGGCCATCATAATGTTAGGAGGAATAGGTGCAAGCCACATTTGGAAGTTAATGGAAATGAGGAAGTCAGCACATACCATACCACTACTGCAGGCAAAGATAAAATTCTGGATTCACCTTCTGACCCTGAAGGCAAAGTGCATCCTCCAAAAGCACAGAAGGTACCACAAAACTTTTTTCTTTTGTTCAACTTGTGTCTGTGCAAACTATAATGGTCAATATAGGGACTTCACAGCCCTGTGAGTCACACATTCAAGATACGCTTACCTTGCCTATTTAATGAGCTTATATTGTGTTTGTTTAGCAGCCTGCAAATGCTGTCATAGGAGATGCTAACACTGATGCTTTAAGGCACTCAACTGGTGTCAGCAGGGGGAGAAACAATTCAGGTCTGAGTTTATGTATTCCTAGGCAGGCAAAAGTTGGGAATTTAGATAGCAGTAGTGAATCTACTGGTGCTTTGAGCCATACTACTGTCTCAAGGCAGGAAAAAGTTGGAAATTTGAATACTAGTCTTGATGCTTTGAGTTTGGCAACTGGTCTCAGCAGCAGGAGAAATAATTCTGATTCTGCATTAACTACTTCCAGACATTTACGAGTTAGAAATTCTCATTTTAGTCCTCCTGCTTTGAGGCATGCAACTGGCCTGGAGCAGGGGAGAAATAATTCTGATTCTAAGGTAGGTGGATTCAGACAGGCAAAAGGTGGAAACTGCGAGTTTGATCAAAAGCTTTGTGATTTTGCACAGAAGGCTGCACGTAAACGGGGAATGAAAGAATCCAATTTAATCCTGGCTGACAGGTTAAAATCTTCACATTTGTCTCCAGAGGTAAAAGGTAAGGGAAAACCTTCTCTACAAATTGTCAAGGTCGAAAAATCTTGTCTGACAGATACTGAAATGTCTGCTTTAACTTCACTTTTGGATCTACAAGATGATAAGGGAAAAAAAAGAGGCAATGCACAGGCTGTGGAAGGAAAAAAGCTAGGAGAAGACGTGCAAATGACTGAAACTGTTGCCCATAATGTGAAATATAACACTGGCTTGTCTGTGAAGCCACAAAAACATTATGGGAAGAGGAAATCCAAGTCAAATTCACCGGGTGTTAAAGAATCTGGTTTGCAATCTCTTGGAATCGTTCCACAGCCATCTTTTGTTGCAAAATCTAAGGGACAATGGAAATCCGAACCTGGGTCTGATAGTTCCAGTTCAAATCACTCATTGAATTCGAAGATGAGGAAGAAAGCAGTTCAACATGTTCAGTGTGAAGCTGAAGAGCAAAGTATTGCTTTGGATGACAGTCAAAATTCAACTTCACAGCCACAAAAGAAAAGAAAAAAGAATCTGAGTATTCCAGTCCTTGTGGAGATTAAAGGTTCAACTCTTCAAATTGACTTATCAAAATCGCGCAGGGATCTAAATCATGCTGCAGGTAAGGATGATCTTTCGATCACAGAATCCTACTCAATTGATTCCTGCACTGAGGTTGTGACATCTTCGTCTTTTGCAACTAGTAAACTGATGGAACTAAAAATAGGTGAGCTGAGGGCCATTGCAAAGGAACAGAAACTAACAAAGTATTATAAGCTTCGAAAAACTGATCTGGTCGGACATATAGCCAACAAATTAGGTTCTTGTTAAACTTATTAGTGTTTGACAAATTGGTTATCCATGTTATCTTGTTTTCTTCCAGTTTGTCCCTCATTTTGTAAATATGTCTGACGGGTGTGTTCATTGTCTAATGGAATTTGATTGGCTTTAAAGTTGGACATCATTAGCTAAAGGTAATAATATAACATAGTCATTTTACATAATGCGGTACACAAACACACACACAAAAGAAAAAAAGAGGGAGAGAGTGAGCACGGGCAGTTTTGGGGTGCATGATAAAACGTTTAATTTTGGTACTTTTTTGTGATGAGATAGTTGTACTACTTGCCAACTGGCCTATTCACTAATCATTTACTTTGAAAATGTAATTTGTAGGGAAAACTGGAGCAATCGAATCTTCGTAAGACCGAGTGATGCTTCTTTTTGTGTTGAATGGTTGTGGAAGTACAGCAGCCGGCACATGCCCTTTTCTGCGCATTAAGGAATTTGCATGTTTAGTTGTAGTAGTACTCACATTTGGGTTTGGGTTTGGGATTGGGTTTAAGGGGTTGTTTTGGTATTAGGATGAAATGTGGAGGTACCAGTTTGTAAATTTGAATAGAAGTCTGCTACCGCTAATTACTATGTCTAATGCGTCAATCGTAACGTTATATTGCAAGTTAAGTTAACTACTACCTTATCTCACTTTCACCCATTTTAAAGGTGGTTCGGTCTGTTACTTGAAACCTACATTTACCATATGTTATTAATATGATTTAATTGCGTAACAATGCGTGTAGAATAGTGGTGTATGCAGTTATCGGAAGATCCTTTTAACTTTTATACAGTCCTTAATTTAAAAGACAAAGAGGTAAGTTTATACTTACTTTCTATTACAATGCTAATACTAGGCATTTAATTCAATGCCTTTTTTCACGATTTAATAGGAAGTAATCATTATTCTATAAGGGTGCGTTTGGTTGGGGGATTTTATGTTTACCTTGGTAATCTATCTTTTATTCTTTTGTTTGGTTTGTCAGTAATAAAAGATTACAGTAATCTTCTATTACCAATACTGACGTGACAGGTAATATAAGTGGTAATCTGATTACTACCTTCACCTTAGGTATTTAAAGATTACTGGGGTAATCTTGAGTTTATTACAGAAAAATTATTATTTATTTAATTTTTGAGATAAAAATAAATTTATTTTTAATTAATATGACAAATAATATAAAAAATATTTAAAAATAATTATATTTAAGGGCATTTAAGTAAAATAATTAACTAGTAATCTTTTATTACCTTTAACCAAACACAATAATTATTTATACCTATCAAATTTTATCAAACATAGTAATCATTTATACCCAATAATCTTCTAAGTAATCTATCTTCAAGGTAATCTTTCTATTTTAGTAATCAAACATTACCCAAACCAAACACCCCCTAAGGGTGCAAGATGGAATAGGAATATAATCCCCATGAATAAGGAAATTGGTTTTGGAACGAAAGGGAGATCACGGTAAGTTTCGTTTGTCCTGTTGTGTTTAGATAAAAAGATTTCTATTTGTAAACTTGATTTAATTGCACGTAGATGATGTGGATGGACATTGATTATGTGACATTATTTTCTTAGTGTTGTATCTATGAGTTTGACTGAAGAGAATTTTTTACTATATAAAATTACGTTTAGTTTTGGAGTATAAATAAGTCTTTGTAAAGTTTTTACTTTTTTGTGTGAATGGGTAATACGTGGACATTTGAGGTCTCTTGCATTACATGTTGTGATGATGACATTTGCACTATGTATTAACAATAAAACTGTGTACCCACTTTAGGTACACAAATGTATACACATTTATATGTGTCATTATGTGATTGGATGATTTTGAATTAAGAATAAAACAATAACCAATCATATGATGACACATATGAGTGTGTATATATTTGTATACCCAAAGTGGGTACACATAGTATTGCTCATGTATTAAAATGCATGACACATCAGTATTGTTGCAACAACCATAGGTATGTCATAAAGACATTTTAGTCTTTCTTTAATATTATTATTATTGTAACATTATCTTCAGATTCATACCTCTTCGAGGGAATATGGACCCAAAGAAACGTGTTGAATTTAAACTTTTCTTATCATACATATAGCAAAACATACATTCAAAATACTATGATAGATTTAAATAAATGCCAAAATGTGTCTAATATATATGTGTGTGTGTGTGTGTGTGATGTGCCATGCATAAATAACCATTTTACCTTTCTTTACTCATGCACAGACGAGAACTCTAGATGTGCACATCCGTACAACTCTTTAAAAATAAAATAATTATAAAGATTCAACGTAAAACATAAAAAGACTAAAATACCTTTAATGCAATGTTCATAAATCTCTTAAATATTAAGTAAGACAATATGACGAATGTAGCCGCGTAAACAACTTAACGTGCCAATCTAGTCGCTTTCCCTTCTGCCCCTCATCTCTCCAACCTATAAGTACAGAACAAAAACATTGTGAGTATAAGTACTCAACAAGAATTCATGATTTTATTGGTGTTCCTTATGAATCTTCCTCAACAAGGTCTCACTATCAAAAACGTTTTGATACATCTGATCGGACACTCATCTCAGGTGCCTCCTATGCCCTTGTATTGGATAGGGCATTCATCTTGGATTCCCCCTTACATCTATACTTATTGAATTAGACACATATATCAAGTGATATTTACATTCCTCGTGGACATGGTCTAAACGGATGCCTATCTTGGACATCACTTACATCATCATTTTCTATCGAATTAATTCCACTCCTTTATTAAGAGTCGAGACCTCTTATCAATCAATCCGTGCATATTCAAGACCAGGATTTCTCATCAACTGTTCATCAACATGATTTGTAACTACTTATACACCTAATTATGATTATATTAATCTATGAAATTTATTGATTAAATTTGAAGAACAATCCACACAAAAATTATTCAAGGCAATAAATCCAATCATGCATGTAACCACACAAAATCACATAATAAGCATTTTATTTACATAACCAATTCAAGAATCAAACATTAGTGCTTCGCTAGTGGCGGAGGTTTTAAATGGCCTAGGTGCATTGCAATAGGTGTGGGTGCACACATGGCAGCCCAATTCCAAAACAAATTCATACGTGTAGTGATTTTCTTTCAAAAATAATGCGACGAAGATTTGGCCTTCCTTAAAAAAAAAAAAATGACGGAAGCTTCCCCCTTACTAAGAGTGTACGCCGCACGGCCGGTGTGTGCGTTGTATGCCTGGGTGATGTGCCAGTCTCGGCAAGCGCAGAGCACGGTGGGCACTCCTGAGAACGCCAAACATGCATGCTATGAGCCTAAATTTCTGGTGGCATCGAGCAATGATCCAACCATAGCACCACTGCGCACTTCTCATGCCAGTGTGGCTAACATCTACCATCCGCACGCACTTAGCAACGTGCGATGGTTGAAACTGAATTCAGGGGTCTTGAGCATCTTCGATCGTCTGTCACAAAATCCAGACTCACACTTCTCATAAACAAACTCATCAAAACTTCCAAGTAGCCGATCATCATCATCCTTAGAGCATATTACATCTTCCAGTTCACGTGAATATAATTGTACCTCAAATAAGGTACAATTCTACAAGAGTCCTAATTTCATTTATATACAATTGTACCTCAAATAAGGTAATGGTGTACACCCATAAAATAATGTATAGGCATGACCTACCTTGGTTCACATCTTACATCAAGCCAAATAGACATTCTATTTCATTTTCAACCTGATTCGACCCAAAATTAAATTTAATCAAATGGAAATAATATTAATGCCCTTAGAACGTACCTGTGGGTGTTACATAAGACTTAACAGTTTAGTATGGGTGATGAAGTGTTTATTAAAGTAGCTCCCTACCATCATGTGATAAGATTTGGTTGAAAAAGGAAACTAGCTCTAAGGTATATTGGACCTTTCAAGGTGTTGGAAAAGATATGTAAGGTGGCTTATCAACTTTTGTCACCACCGAGCATGGAATTCATTTACAACGTGTTCTATGTGTTATTTTGTAAGTATGTAGGTTATCCTTCCCATGTAACGAGGATCAAAGATGTGTAGTTAGACGACAATCTAATTCATAAGGAGCAACTTATGCAAATATTGGATAGAAAGGTCAAGGAGCTTTGAAATAACCAGATCTCATTGGTCAAGTTTGTGGTGGAATCACAAGGTTGAGGAAGCTACATGGAAAGTGGAGTAAAATATGATACATAGATTCTTAGAGTAGTTCAAGTGACTTTTTGAGGACAAAATTCAAATAAAGAGAAGGAATTATAGCACTTATAGTTACATCCCAATGGTATTCTGGTCATATTCATTATTTAATTTTGTTAAAGATTCACTTAAGTAGTGATGAACAATTATTCATGAAGGATGAACTCCCATTAAGTACTTTGAGACCTTCATTAAGGGATGAACAATAGCAAAGAGGAAAAAAGTAAATTCAATGAGATGAATGTCATTCAAGTAAAAAGAACGCTCATTCATAAGCAAAAGTTTTTAAAAAATATGGTTCTAGAAGAAAGGGAAAGACAATTAAAGTGGGACAATTGTTACAAATGCTTGTGCATAAGGGTTAAATACTTGTTTATAGCGGTTGAATATGAAAATCTATATAAAGGGGTTTATTTAAAAAATGATAGTTTACACATTCTATATAAAAATTTTTAGAGAAAATTCCGACGAGACTAAGGGTAAAAATTACATCGATCGAAGGATCAATTGTCATATTTTAAAGTTTGAAGACCTGCTAGTCTACGAAGGAGAGATAAACATGATAATCATTTTGTTTTACTAAGAATTTGGCAAATATTGCATATTGTTTTGTGTATTTATGGATTCTTGAATTTGATTTAGACTTTTATTGTGCTAAAGTAATGTAAAATAGAGTATTTAATGTGCAATTAGCATGAAAAATTGTTTGTAAAAATGATAGATAAAATTTGCTACTTTTGTATGCTGGAACATGACAAACCCTAAAATCTCTCCGAAAACTACATTCAAATATCATGTCTAAACAACATAATAATACGTAAAACACATAGGCAAAAGATTCTTGTAGTGTAACTTCCACTATCACCAAGAAAACTCACCTTAATTGTAGGGTAATAAGAATGTTTAAATACATTTAAGTGTTGAAGGTGTGATGGCATAGGTTAGAAAAATAAAAAAAGTATAAGGAAAAAAGATAAGAATTTTAGTAGAAACTCTAGGGTTTTAAAGAAGGATTTTGAAGATGCTAAGAATTCATAAGCTTGGAAACTAATCTTTTTGTTCTCCTACTCGGTGGACTTTATGGTGCTTTCACTTTTTATCATGGGTTGCACGTTATCGTGTTTCTAATGACATTATGGAACAATTAGGGTTGCCCAATGAGTTTTGTATTAGGGTTGAATGATGTTAGTCTTTTCCCTCAAGCAAGTTGGAAGGGTTAGTTAATCTATACGATCAACATACATCCTTGATTGATAGTTAATTGTCTATGTCGTGCCCTGCCAAGTAGAAGATAAAATTTCTGCTTTGGTCTCTAGTTTGTTTTTGATTTAGTAAAGAACTTTGAGTGGTTGAGGGGTAGTTGACCTAAAGGAAAGTGGGTAGATCACCTATGTTTGTTTTTTTATCTTTATCGAAGCCAAACCTTTAGGCTTTTGAGCTAGTCGATAGGTTTCGGGCAATGGAATCTAAAACAAAGTAGTGATTTATGCCCAAAAATGGAGGGAGAGATTGATTTCTCATCAGTTATTAGGTATTTGTTGCTAGAAGGGAAGTCGTGCCCTGATGAACTTAGGGAGGCAACAATGCAGGAAAAGGCCCCTATAGGTGGAGTAACTGTAACTGACTGAGAAAGTTAGCGAGGTCCCTGCTATAATGAAGTGAAAGATCATTCACTAAGGTTAGGAGAAGACACGTGGCCAATCATGTTGTTAGTGTCAAAGTATTTAATCTTGTAATAATAAAAGAAAGAGTTCTTTTATTCATATTTGTATGCTACTTCAATTTTTATTTGTTAATTTATTTTCTTATAAATAAATTGTATGTATGTAAAGTGTTTGAATGATATGGATCCTTAGAAGATCAAATCATCAAAGTGTCTCCTACGTATATGATGTCAATTAGGCAATGATATCGCATAGTAGACATACTAAATATTTTCTACTGAATATCATAAGATGATATTAGTGCAGGTGACATGAAAGTCATGTAATTAGAGTATTAGTATGAATTAACAGCTAAGGATTGTTTAATATATGGTCAATGATTTGTTGTAGGATTGTACAACTGTATTGTTAATCCTTAGACCTAAGATGTTATGGTTGGATCTGATATAAATGCGTATTTCTCATATGATGTATAAGTACAAGACTAATCATGGCATGAGTAATAAACTAGTTTGGTCATACGTTGTTCATATGCAAAAGTCGTGATAGTCAAGATGTGATCTATTGACTTGGATTTGTTTGGATCTGAGATCGCAATAAATGTTGATAAATATCTAAAATCAAAATCATTGGCCAGAGTATAAGATAATTATATGAAAGTTGTTTGTGATAATGTATTCCGAATCATTGATTAACGTTCTATATATGATTGAGGTTAGGTTTTTGACATGCCATGAACCTGCCCTCGATTGGGATTTAAAAACGGAGGGATTTACTACATGATACATATGATCAAAAATAGGTTTGATGGAGTATGCTTCATTGTAGTTTAGGGGTTATAGATCATTGCTAGATTACTACCATGGCTGAAGAGTCTCCAAAATTGTTTTTTGGTTTATTCAAAATTGGCTATCGACTAGGTCACAATGAACCTAGAAGGTCACACCCATAAACCTAAGAAGTTTGAGAGATATGAGAAAAAAATAATTATCTGGGTAGCATTTTCCAAAGGATAATAAAGTAAAATCATGTAAAGATTTATATAGATCTATTTTTGACATTTTAAAATGTTAAGATGTCATGTGATATAATAAATGTGCTTAAAGTGTATTATGAAAACACTGATATGATAATTAAATAATAAAAATTATTTATTGTGGTGTCATGCAATATTAATAATTACTTTTAGCCCACAACTATATATATTAAACATATATCACACTTTGATAAGATTTGCCATTTGAAGCAAAAGCTCTCACAAATCTCTAAGGTGAGTGAATACTTTTTGAAACATTTGTGTGTTCAAGTACTCTACCTCATCAAACCAAGCATTTTTTTGTAAAGGAGAAGGTACAAAAAGTAGAATTTTTCTTTCAATTACACTTGTCTTCGTTTGTCTAATTTTTCATGTTTGAATGAGTTCATGCATGTCTTTTTCTCAACTATTTTCAACCATAAAACAACAAAGGTAGAGCAAGAAGCAATCCTAACCATTAAGGTTAGGTTGGTGACTCATTTCCTTAGTCCAATGAGCACATAAATCATGTCCAATAAGAATTGTAAGTAAGTTGAACCAACACAATAGCCATATAATGGACGCATGCCACAAATTAAATACATGGTGCAAATGTCACATCACAACATCCTACAAAGCAAGAGACCTTAAGTGTGCATGTTTTACTCATTCATGTAGAAAAGTAAAAAGTTTTTTCAGCCTTGCTTGCACTCCATCAGCTGGGGACAATCATTGTATAATCAAAACTTCTCCTTGGTCAAATTCATGAATATGACACCATAAAAGTAATTTGCTATATAGACAACATGCAAGTGACTAGTTATTTCATCTACCCATTAATTAGAGAGGCTCTTTCACCCAAAAATAATGAAAAGAACAAATCTAAACAATTCCATAGTATATCTAATCACCTTCCATCTGTATCTTCAAAATATATCTAATCACCCAAAAATAATTATCATTCAATCATCATCTCTCATTTTATAGGATAATGTGATCGATAAATTCTTTTTCAAATAACTATATCCGATGCAAAATCATCTAGAAGATATCTCTTATATAGTATATACATTAAAACCCTACCACTTGGTTTTATAAATAAAGAATTTTACAAAGGTAAAGGAATATTTTCTTCTAAAAAACTCTTTTAAGAGCTGATATGTTACATAATTATTATGTTGATCTTTGGCCAGAAAGCTTAAAAAAATAAGAGTGGACGTAGATTCTCGATCAGTTGCCCAAACTACTTTAAAAATATCTTTCTTTTTTTTTGTCATTTATACAAAATAACACCACCCAATCAAACTCGATCTATTCACCTTGAGACTAACTCACCTAAACTTGCCCATTCTCTAGCCAGTTGTAACTCTCTCAATTTCTCATTCTCTCCTTCACTTTCTCCTCTCTCATAACACAACTTCACAAAAAGGAATATAAAAACAAGAAAGAAAAGATTGGTGGTCAAGATGTAAAGTAGGTACTAAATATTATCGTACCATGCGGTAGGAATATGGGCACCATAATCGAAAGACAACGACAAAGAGAGTGTATTACTGGTTCAGAGCAGCAGTGAAAATTAGTTAGGGATTGTGATAGCTAATTTTGGGGAAATTGATCATGACTTAATTCAAGGTTAGGATTTTGTGAAAGAATAACTGTTTTCAGGGTCTAATTTACTTGGGTTACTCCATATGAAGGAGAGCCTGTCTTCTCCTCATTCATTTGACAAATAAAAGAAAAAAAAATTAGAAGTCTTTCATCCCGAGGTTGAATTCTTTTTTACTGTGTACAACTTTCTTCTCATACAATCTTCCAAAATGGGTAGAAATGAAGTCAGTTTGGGATCGTTAATAAAAAAAATAGGGCAAGTAGGAGTGATGGAAAAATTCAACACTTTATCGCTTGTTACTAGTTCGGATATGGTTTGTTTTGATGGAGATGTGCTAATTTCCTATGCATGTATCTTCCTCTAAGTTTAAACAATTAATAGTTGAATTTTAAAATTCAGTTTTTTGTATTAAATATTTGACGTGGTTATGTAATTTAATTAAAAAAGATAAACTAGTTATTTTTAAAGAAATCAATTTTTTTAATTAATGGTTTGATTGGGTGGAAAATAAATTTTGTAATTAAAAAAATGAGTAAATAAATTTTTTATTCTGTCAAGAATGAAAAATCATGGTTTGATTGGGTGGAAAATAATCATTGGCCTTATAATAATTTGGAAAGACTTGGCAATGATGATGACATTGGATATGGAATATCCTAGAATACTATATTTATATATATATATATATATATATATACTTTTTTTAAAATTCTTTAATTGGGTTCGGACATAAAATAATGTGCCCAAGTTGGGTTGGTGCTTTTAAGTTTTAACCCTTTGCTTTTATCACTCATTTTTCTCTCTTTCTCGTGCACTTTCTTGGGTTGTGTTATGTAGGAATGAATATTCAGAAAAGAGAGAGATAGGGGACCCGTACCCACTCATCCATCATCACACACGAACCTAACCAGAGACATATATATGTGTTAGTAAAACAAGTTTATCTTTTTCCATTTGCACCACACCTTTATCTGAATTTTAATAAAGTTGGATAAACTTTGCTTTATTGATTATTATTTTATGTTTTCTTGGAGAAACACTGGCATAGCTCGAAACCTTTGGCTGCAGTTGGAGTTTAGCTTTAAATTCTTATCTAAAATCTTATTAAATAAACCATTCACTAGAAGCCTCATAAAAATTGGTGCCTGCATAATAAACCTAAGACTGCATCAACTTCAAGTGTAGGCACCTGGAAGAAATCCAGGAGAAAATCAAACCTCCTAAGAGTCATAAAAATAAATAAGAGGGCATTATATTAGACATTCTTGGAACTGCCATAAACGGAATAGGTGACTAGAGATTTCCGATGTATTACTTCCGTTTATGGTCATTATAAAAGAATACGCCAAACCTAATTGCTTCTCTAGCAAACTAAATGAATGTAGTAGCATCTTGAAACCAAAATTGTGATCCTATTTGGGCGGAAGGCCACCTAATGTGATCCCAAAGAAAAGGGTCTGGATTCAAACTGCATTCATCTCATGACCAATAAAATCCTAAATTATTTTGTGTGCACCAAGTTTACTTGCCCAGCCTAAAAGCAATCCCAAAAGATGCCTATGTAAAAGCTGGAAGTGATAAAAATTTGATAAATCTTTCAAAAATTAAACATCACACCTTAGGAGGGGTTAGGCCTTATTTTTTAATCAATTGAAAGTAAGCCTCAAAATTATGCCCTCTCACATGCATCATGCATATCTTGTGGCTAATTCTTTTTGATTGAAAGCAAGAAAATCAAATATATAAGAAAATCACTAGTGTTAACCACTTAACCTTCCCTTGGAGCAATGGTCCAGGCTAGAATTTTCACTTTGCAAGGAAACACCAACCTTCCAAACCTGTCTTGACAGCTCAACTTGGGAATTATTAGCATCACAAGTCAGCCAACAGGATTTGGCAGAGAAAGGTTCCTAAAGACTCTAAGTCCACACTGAGCTAATCAAGAGTACATAAAATAACCAGCAAGCTGATCTAGTAGCAATAAGTTGCCAATACTGGCTAATGTTAAGAGTACAACTGAAATATAATCTATACAACTTCGGACAATGCATAGTGTAAATACCCTATTTAACCGCTCTTGAATCTCTAATACAGTTTCAATCATGTAAGGCTTTTATATAAATAATATAAACTGAAATAGATCAATATGTATCTTGATCGTGAGGACTTTATGTATGCATTAAATGGCTAATATAGAAACATTTGTTATCGTTATATTTGTTAGAGTAGGTGTTATAAAGTCAAGCATCAAGTCAATGTATTTGTTGTTGTATTATTTTATATTGTATATAAATAAAATTGACATTTCTTCATCAATTGTTTTAGGTTATATAATTAGGTGAATGATTTTGAGATGATCGAATAGTGACGAGGGAATCACTATGTGTTAATTGATCATGAAAACCGTATTTCTCATGTTATTGTTATTCTTAAAAATCTATAGTTATGTTATTTCTCTGACATAGGATATATATAATATAATTAGAGCAGTCATAAATTTGAATAATCGTATTAAAAGATAGTAATAAATCTCATATGTTAAAATTGTTTAGGAACAACCAGATACAATACATTGACACATATTGAAAAATGTACGTGTTCACCACACCAACCTATCAAAAGAATTCATTCTATATTTAAATCATTAGTTATATCATAATACCTCATTGAAGTTTACAAATGGGAGGAGAATAGTATGACTAAAATTTTTTTAGGGAAATTTTAAAAAATGGCCAAAATGCTCTCTCATTAAGCAAAAATGCCCAAAATCACTATTTCCAAGCTAAAATGTCCAAAATCACTGTTTCAAAAAAAAAAATGCCTATGACTTTTTTTAATACCAAAATTACCCTTCCCCTTATATTTATATAACTCTCCCACTTATTATGGGGGTTTAATGTAATTTTAGATAAATATGAGGGGTTTTTAGATATTTTACATTATAAAGGTATTTTGATATTTATTTATTTATTTCAAACTTTTTTTAAAATGTCAAAATTACCCTTCCCTTCATTTATATAACTCTCTTCACTCACTATGTGGTTAAAATAATTTTAGATAAATATGGGGGGTTTTTGGATATTTTATATTATAAAGGCATTTTCATATTTATTTATTTATTTCAAACTTTTTCTAAAATGTCAAAATTACCCTTCCCCTCATCTATATAAACCCTCCTCACTCATTTTATTTACACACACTTCTCATATCACTCAAACACTCACTCTCACTTTCATTTTTTTTTCAACATCAATTAGTAGGGATTCATTCGGACGAAAAGAGTTCGTATTTTTGAATTCGACTCGAAAAAATACTATTCATCAAAAAAATGTATTTATGCCAATCTTAACCTAAAACTTAATTTTATTTGTTAAGTCTAGTTTTTATGTCATAATATGGGGGTTAAATGTAATGTTTGACAAGTATGGGGGTTAAATGTAATTTAGAATAAATATGAGGGGTTTTTGGATATTTTACATTATAAAAGCATTTTCATATTTATTTATTTATTTCATTACTTTTTCTAAAATATCAAAATTATCCTTCCCCTCATCTATATAAACCCTCCTCACTCATTTTATTTACACACACTTCTCATATCACTCAAACACTCACTCTCACTTTCATTTTTTTTCAACATCAATTAGTAGGGATTCGTTCGGACGAAAGAAGTTCATATTTTTGAATTCGGCTCGAAAAAATACTATTCATCAAAAAAAGGTATTTATGCCAATCTTAGCCTAAAACTTAATTTTATTTGTTAAGTCTAGTTTTTATGTCATAATATAAGGGTTAAATGTAATGTTTGACAAGTATGGGGGGTTAAAATAATTTAGGATAAATATGGGGGGTTTTTGGATATTTTACATTATAAAGACATTTTCATATTTATTTATTTATTTCATTACTTTTTCTAAAATGCCAAAATTACCCTTCCCCTCATCTATATAAACCCTCCTCACTCATTTTATTTACACACACTTCTCATATCACTCAAACACTCACTCTCACTTTCATTTTTTTTCAACATCAATTAGTAGGGATTCTGATAAAACCATTAATTGCTACTATTTTGATTTATAATTCCCTTGTGTTGTGTGGAAATTTGATTTAATCTAATGGAATTACTTATCTTTTTGCTTTTAGGAAGCTTTGAGCAATTTTGGAATAAATAGTGCCAAAAAGATGAAAAACTGGAGCAGATCTATTAATCTGGAATTTTCGTAATGCAGACTAGGCGTGGGCACGTGAAAGATGAGAGCAGAATCCGGAAAACAGATCTGAACGCCCAGATCTGCTGCAAGAGTCCAGAAAATATTAAGATTTGCTTCCTAGGAAAAGGATAATCACCAGCTGGAAAAGAGGATTAATTGAGCTAAATAAAGAATGATATTTTTGGAGGAAGGATATACATTAAAGATACATATCTTTTCCTTTCTTTTTGGGAAGATATGTATCACTTTGCTTGGTTGGATTAGGAGATTAAGATTCACTTTCAATTTCCAGAATTTTAGTAGGAATGCAATATATATACTCTTATTTTTATTTGAGAATTATCAACCATTGTAATTAGAGAATTAGAGAGCAAAATATGGTTTACAGTGGCTGAATAATTTATCTTGGTTGAAGGGATCTAAAACCATAGAACTACAATGATTGTGAGATTTATTTTTGTTCTTTAATGCATCTTTTAATTATTTGAGTATTGGTTATCTTTCTGAATTATTTTTCATGATTGTGTTGGTTGATTTCTAAGATGTGCAATTAGTTTATCAATTAATATAATCTATTGCTAGTTTAGGTGCTGAATCCGTAATTGTTCAATCCACCTAATCGAAGTGGCAACTAGGTTTATTGTTTGCTGCGTCAGAAACGTTAAATCCTAGGAAAATAATCAACTGGATTAAATGCAACGTCGTACGTTTGTGTTGTCTTGCTTCGTTGGTCTTTCTAATTCGTAATGCTATTGTTTAATTAAATTCGAGATCGTATCCGAATTATTAACCAATAAGGGTTAATTGGAATACATGTTTTTGGTTAACTAATCGTAAGGAATGACAGGTAAATTTAATACCACAACGAATATTCAATTAATTAATTTGATATTTTGTTTCGATGATCAATCGTAGTTCCAATGGTGGATGTGACCGAAGACCAAGGTCTGTTAAATTGATTTATTCCTTTTAAATTATTTTACTGAATTTTTATTTATTATTTTTCATTATAATTCGCATTCACTTCAGAACCCCCTTTTTATTTATTTGTTTCAATTTATTTATGACGACATACTAATCAAAGCTCTTTGAGGAAACGATTCCTACTTTCCTTTACTATATTTTTGTTGCAGGAATTTAGGATTTAATTTGGGTGTCAACGACAGCACGTACAAAATTTTGGCGTCGTTGCCGGGGAGTTTTTACTTTGTATGTTCGTTACGCGATCTTTGAAACAAGCTAGTTTACAGTTTGATCCAGAAATTGAAAAGACTGCAAAAGGGCTGAGAAAAGAAGCGAAAAGGAGACTGCAAGCACACAAATCTGCTTATGAAACAGAGGAAAACATGGCTGAAAATCAGACTTTAAGAGAGCTTGCTGCTCCAGATTTAAATCAACAACCACATTGCATTACTTTTCCAAATTTAGATGTTAATACCACCTTCGAATTAAAATCTGGACTAATTCATCTTTTACCTATTTTTCGTGGTTTTACAGGTGAAGATCCTCATAAACATTTAAAGGAATTTCATGTGGTGTGCACCAGAATGAAACCGAATGGAGTAACCGAAGAACAAATCAAGATGAGGGCTTTTCCGTTTTCTTTGAAAGATGATGCGCAAGATTGGTTGTATTATCTACCTGCTGGAAGTATCACTACTTGGCATGAGATGAAAAGATTATTTCTACAGAAATTTTTTCCAGCATCAAGAGCAGCCATCATAAGGAAAGAAATTTGTGGAATTAGGCAGCATACTGGAGAATCTTTATACGAATACTGGGAGCGCTTTAAAAAACTCTGTGCGAGCTGTCCACATCACCAAATTAGTGACCAGCTGCTTATTCAATATTTCTACGAAGGACTTCTATCAAATGAGAGAAATATTATTGATGCAGCGAGTGGTGGAGCATTGGCTGACAAAACACCTGAAGCAGCCTGGAATTTAATTGCAATTATGGCGTCGAATTCACAACAATTTGGAAATAGATTAGACCATTCGTCTCGGCACGTCAATAAGGTAAATGTATCTTCTCTTGAAAGACGACTTGATGATCTAAATGTTTGCGGAATCTGTTCGGTAGGAGGACATCCAACTGATATGTGCCCAACACTTCAGGAGGATTGCTCTGAAAATGCTAATGCAATGGACAAATTTTTAGGACAACAGCAGTGAAGTCATAATTATAATCCTTATTCGAATACCTACAACTCAGGTTGGAGAGATCATCCTAATTTTCGTTATGGGAATGCAAATGCGAATCACCCTTCGAATAATTTTTAGCCGTATCAGCAGCCCTATATTCCTAGATAGCAGCAACCAACTCAAAATTCTGATTCAGGTACATCTCTTGAAGATATTGTTAAAACTTTGGCTACTAACACTGTGAAATTTCAACAGGAAACCAGAATCAGCATTCAAAATCTAGAAAATCAAATGAGTCAGATGGCTACTGCAATTAGTAGGCTGGAAGCACAAAATTCAAGCAAACTACCATCACAAACTGTGATGAACCCAAAGGAGAATGTTAGTGCCATAACGTTGAGGAGTGGAAAGGAGTTGGAGGTGCCGATTAAAGCACAACTTGCACCAACACAGCCAACAGAAAACAGAGAAAAATTGGCAACAGAAAATAATTCTTCCGAAAAGGTAGCGACAGGTAAATATCCTTCTTTCAGTGAATACAAACCTGTTCCTCCTTTTTCTGAAGCTTTAAAACTGAAGTACGAAAGCAATGCGAATTTATATGAGACCTTTCGAGACTGTGAAGTCAATATTCCACTGTTTGATGCAATAAAACAAGTGCCTCGCTATGCTAAATTTTTGAAAGAGCTGTGTACATTGAAAAGAAAGCAAAAACTCAAAAGGTATGAAAAAATAAAGGTAGGAGAAAATGTTTTAGCCATAATTCGCAAAAATCTTCCTGAAAAATGCAAAGATCCAGGTATGTTTTGCATCCCTTGCACCATAGGAGGAACAAAAATTGAAAAAGCCATGTTAGATTTAGGAGCATCTATTAATGTAATGCCATATTCCATTTATTCTGCTCTTAATCTTGGACCTTTAGAAAAAACTGGCACAGTTATTCAGTTGGCTGATAAATCAAATGTATATCCCAAGGGGTTAATTGAAGATGTTCTTGTTCAGGTTAATGATAAATTAATTTTTCCAGCTGATTTTTATGTTCTTGACATGGAAAATAATGACCAATCTACACCTATTTTGCTAGGAAGACCCTTTCTGAAAACAGCTAAAACGAAAATTGATGTTCACAAAGGCACACTGACCATGGAGTTTGATGGTGAAGCTGTCCAATTTAATATTTATGATGCTATGAAATATTCTGATGTGGATTTGCCTGTGTATTCAGTTGATTTAATTGATTCTCTAGCGCAGGATATACTTGATGGTGATGATGAGTTAAAGGTGGCTAACCATAAAAATATTTTGAAAGAAAGAGATGAATTTAAATTAATTTCAGATGTGCAGAACGCAGGGACAAAGATGAATGAGTTCAGAGAGCTGAAAAATACAGGTAATTTATTTTATATTGAGCTACCAGTGCCTAATGAAAAATTGTTACTTTCTATTTTGCAGGTACCAGAGCTGGAACTGAAACCTCTTCCAAATCACCTTAAATATGTGTACCTAAGAGATGGGGAAATCTTACCAGTGATCATCTCCAGCAAGTTAAATGAGCAGCAAGTAGAGAAACTGGTGCAAACTCTGAAGAAGCTAGAGATTCAGAGCTTAGCAACATCAAAAGTATTTCAAGTTAATGGCCATAGTCTCAAACTATTTTACAAAGGAGTGCCAGCTGAAAACATCAGAGAAGTGGAGCTGAAAGATCCTGGATAAATAGATGAAGGCATTACATCGAGCCAATGACTGTAAACAAAGGCGCTACTTGGGAGGCAACCCAAGCTTTCAATCTTATTTTGATTAATGCTGCAATTTTAATTTTTTAAGACATTTGCTTTTAATTTTGGTTTATGTTTTCCAATTTTAGTTTTAAATTTTAGTTTATGATTTTTAGATATTTAATTAGCAATTATTTTATGATTTTCGCTTAGGTTTATTTTAATTTATTTTCATGTTACTGTTCAATCATCTTCTTCCTCCTGTAGGTTCCAGTGAGCTGTCTGTAAATGTTCATGAGGGAAAAATCTGCATTTTGGTATTCTGGAACTGGGTCATGTGCTTTTGTCAAAAGTCTAACTTCTGCTTTGCTATTTTCTTAAATTCAAGGGGGCTATATGATTTAGTGTGATTATAAGGCTGGGTTATTTGCTTCCAGAGACCATACCTCAAAATTTCTCTCCACCTAAAATAAAAACCTAGCAGCCCCTTTCCTCCATTCTACAACACCATGGTCAAAACCCATTCACAACATCAAAGAGCAGCAAAAAACCCACTCATCGGAGGCCTCCTACGCCAGAGTTGTCATCACAATCTAAAGAATCCTCTATCAATTGCAACTCTTCATAATTCGAACTACTGTTCCTTTTCCCCAAATCCAGAGAAGTTTCCTCTTCTTTTTCTTTTAAATTTCAGTTCTCATTATATTTTGTTTTGTTTAAACATTGAGGACAATGTTTGGTTTAAGTGTGGGGGAGGGTTTATTTGTATTTTAATTTTCCGTTGTTTATTTTTCTGTTGTGTACTATTCTGTCCTTCAGTTTTATTTTATTTTTTTTTCCTGCTCTGTTTTATTTACTTGTTCTATTCTTCTCTGCTCTATTCTTCTTTGTTCTGCTTTTATTTTGTTTTGTTTCTCTGTCAGTTTTTTTTTTTGTCTTCTTTGTGTTATGCTTATTCTATTATGCCTAAATTTTCTGCTTTGTTTTGTCTATGTTGTTGCTCTTTGCTGGATAAAGTTTGATTTTTATGGCAGATAGCGTATCCTTCCCTGTTTTTTTAGTCAGCTAAACAGTCCATTAATCTCACTTTGAATGAATTAATTTGTATGTATGCCTTGGAATTTAGCCGATTCAATAGGAGAACATTGTACACTGATTTGTTAGATTAATTAAGGGTATGCACTTAAACAAATTTTGATAATTGAGTGCTCGAGTTTGTTTGAAGTTAAGGTGAATTTAATTAACCCGTGAGTTTTGAGCCGAAAAAGATTGAAACATTCATTCAATCTATGTTTTCTTTGATGAGTGATATTCGTCCATGTGAATATATCTCTAGAACTTGCTTTGAACCGTTTCGAGACCACATTGAAATATGCATGCATGGAAATGATAAAGGCATTCTTGTTTAAAACCTTTAGCTTAAAAAGCCAACCTATTTTAATTTCCCTAGTTAGCCCTTTGAGCCTTACAAAGCCCTTGATTCTTTGTGCTAAAACCATATTACAAACCCAAGCCTTCAAGTAAAAATCCTCACCCAACCATGAAAATAAGCAAGGCATTTAAACTTAAATTTGTTGCTGGGTGAATTTGCTATCTTGAAGAATTTTAAGTGTGGGGGAAAAGGGGACTTAAATTCTCTTAGTTATTGCCTTATGTTGTTATTGTTACTGCCTTATGTTGCTAGCTTTATTATCAATTCTCTTAGTTATTCAAGAAAAAAAAAATGCTGAAAAGAAAACAGAGAAGAAAACAGAAAAGAAAAAAAAAACAGAAGAAAAAGAAAAGAAAGAAAGAAAAAGAAAAAAGAAGAGAAAAAAAAGAAGTTAAAAAAAAAAAGAGAGAGAAGAGAAAGGCAATAGCGAGTAACAAAGAAATATGGTGAATGTGGTGGCTTTAGCTTTACATTTTTGTTCCCCTTATGTGTTTAAATGTTTTGTTAATATTCATGGTTTTAACCTTTTGTATCCATTAATCCTCACCTTTACCCAAAGCCCCATTACAACCTAAAATAAAGTCCTTTTGATTTATGCATGTATATAATCTAAGTGGTGGAGATTTGGTGCATGAGCAAGCTTATGGTAGAATGTTTGCATTGGAAGAATTTGAGCGAAACACCGAACCATTAAACACATGAGTGATAACCGTGAGGATGATTCACCGAAGCTTTATACATGCTTTAGAATGCAATTATCTTGATTTGTCTTTGTGCATACTTCCTTGTAAAGTTTGATAATGATGTGTGTTGATGCTTGAATCTTGGTTGGTTTGAATCTTAGGGTATGTACACTTTGCGGTATCGTGAGAAAAGAGATTGATGGAACATTTTTTGTGTTTGCTTTGTTTTTGTTTTTGTTTTTGTTTTACTCGAGGACGAGCAAAAGATAAGTGTGGGGGAATTTGATAAAACCATTAATTGCTACTATTTTGATTTATAATTCCCTTGTGTTGTGTGGAAATTTGATTTAATCTAATGGAATTACTTATCTTTTTGCTTTTAGGAAGCTTTGAGCAATTTTGGAATAAATAGTGCCAAAAAGATGAAAAACTGGAGCAGATCTATTAATCTGGAATTTCCGTAATGCAGACTAGGCGTGGCACGTGAAAGATGAGAGCAGAATCCGGAAAACAGATCTGAACGCTCAGATCTGTTGCAAGAGTCCAGATATTAAGATTTGCTTCCTAGGAAAAGGATAATCACCAGCTGGAAAAGAGGATTAATTGAGCTAAATAAAGAAGGATATTTTTGGAGGAAGGATATACATTAAAGATACATATCTTTTCCTTTCTTTTTGGGAAGATATGTATCACTTTGCTTGGTTGGATTAGGAGATTAAGATTCACTTTCAATTTCCAGAATTTTAGTAGGAATGCAATATATATACTCTTATTTTTATTTGAGAATTATCAACCATTGTAATTAGAGAATTAGAGAGCAAAATATGGTTTACAGTGGCTGAATAATTTATCTTGGTTGAAGGGATCTAAAACCATGAAACTACAATGATTGTGAGATTTATTTTTGTTCTTTAATGCATCTTTTAATTATTTGAGTATTGGTTATCTTTCTGAATTATTTTTCATGATTGTGTTGGTTGATTTCTAAGATGCGCAATTAGTTTATCAATTAATATAATCTATTGCTAGTTTAGGTGTTGAATCCGTAATTGTTCAATCCACCTAATTGAAGTGGCAACTAGGTTTATCGTTTGCTGCGTCAGAAACTTTAAATCCTAGGAAAATAATCAACTGGATTAAATGCAACGTCGTACGTTTGTGTTGTCTTGCTTCGTTGGTCTTTCTAAATCGTAATGCTATTGTTTAATTAAATTCGAGATCGTATCCGAATTATTAATCAATAAGGGTTAATTGGAATACATGTTTTTGGTTAACTAATCGTAAGGAATGACAGGTAAATTTAATACCACAACGAATATTCAATTAATTAATTTGATATTTTGTTTCGATGATCAATCGTAGTTCCAATGGTGGATGTGACCGAAGACCAAGGTTTGTTAAATTGATTTATTCCTTTTAAATTATTTTACTGAATTTTTATTTATTGTTTTTCATTATAATTCGCATTCACTTCAGAACCCCCTTTTTATTTATTTGTTTCAATTTATTTGTGACGACATACTAATCAAAGCTCTTTGAGGGAACGATCCCTACTTTCCTTTACTACATTTTTGTTGCAGGAATTTAGGATTTAATTTGGGTGTCAACGACAGCAAGTACCAGATTCGTTCGGACGAAAGAAGTTCGTATTTTTGAATTCGGCTCGAAAAAATACTATTCATCAAAAAAAGGTATTTATGTCAATCTTAGCCTAAAACTTAATTTTATTTGTTAAGTCTAGTTTTTATGTCATAATATAGGGGTTAAATGAATGTCTAACAAGTATGGGGGTTTAAATGTAATTTAGGATAAATATGGGGGATTTTTGGATATTTTACATTGTTATGGGGGTTTTAGATATTTTACAATATATACAGGATTTATATAACATGTTAAAAATAGATAGGTATTGATTTGATACAAGACAACATACAAGGGTGTTAAATAAAGAAAGAGATAATTAAGGGGTCAAATGAAATGTTATTAAAATTAGGGCGCATTTTCATATTAAACATTGTAGGCGCATTATAATTGAAATTATAGGTTTTTTCGAGTTTCACCGCTTTAGGATATATCAATGCACATTTTCCAGATTTATGAAGAATTTTTCGATTGTTGCCATACTAGGGTATTTCAACTTTTAGATTCCGAATTTCAATTCTATTTTTTTGAATTTCATTGTTTTAGGATCGAGCTGCGAATGTAATAATAGTTGTCAGAATAATAACACTGTAGACATTTTATATAAGTAATAAATTAAAAGTGGTTTTACAACCTGAGCGACGGAGGCTGGATATGTACGCGTGACGATGTCCTCCAAACGAGTCATACGATCCTCTAATCGAGTCATCTGGGAAGAGACATCGTCACGTAATCAGGTCATCTGGGAAGAGATATCGTCACGAAAACTCGATATCTCACGTAAAATCGTAGCACCCCAGTGCGCTAATGTAGCATCTAATGTAAAAAAACTGGGTGATACGAATGGGGGACACTGCTCGGTGGCATGATGGGTAGAATCGTCCTCCAGTCCAGGGTGGTCCTCCACTACAGGATGGTCTGTCCGTGGGCTCTGAACAACAGGGGAACATATCGGCTGATCCATAACAGGATGCTGAATAGGCTTCTCATGTGTCTCAGAAGTCTTGACGGGTACATCTGAAGGGCCTAAGGATGGAGAAGCCCCGTCTCTAGTAGCGATCGGAACCGAAGAAGATTAGGAAGAATCAGCATCAGGTAAACCGGTGTACTCACGAATCTCTACGTACCACAGTAAACCCTCCTCGATTGATGATGACTCAAGAGGGAATGTGACATCCTCCTAATGATGAAGATATTTAAGTTAAAATAATTGTAACATATAATGAATTAATCGACTTATTAATTAACTAGTACATACCGGATCACCAGTGAAAATACGCCCTATATGAGTCCAACTACGCCACCTCAACATCCGGGGGGACGAATAGAGGTCGATAAGGTCAATCCAATTGTGTAACGTCTCTAGAGTCTCGTATATCCAAAACTGTAATATAATCATTTACGATGTAAATAAATCAATTTATATTTTTGTCAATTAATATATATAAATGATAATATAAAACACACCTGAAATGCGAACGAAAATTCGTAAAGGTCGTATTTACAGATTTTCGACATCCGTCCAGAACAGACTCTCTCACTCGCCTATGACATAGAATCGTATGTCATCTGCCACACAACAACGCCCCACGGATAGGAATTAAACCCGTCCAAATGATCAACTAACTGGAAGTAATCCGTGGACACCTTCTTTTGTCGATCATTCCCCAACAAAACAATGTGAGGAATATACAACAAGACCATCTTGACAGCGTCAATATCGTCATCCCCTCATGGCCTCGACAAGAAAATACACTCTAAGTCGTGATACTGCACCGTAAAAAATCCTCGAAAGTAAGTATCTCTGATCCTATGTCCGGAAGAGCGAGACATATATGAAGAGACATCAATCTGTCGACTAAACGATAGACCTGTCACTAGTGCAAACTCGAACGGACTAAATCTCACATCAACCCCACTAACCCTGAACCAAAACTCGTCTCTGGCAGAGGGTCGATGTAGCTATCGGAGTAGAACGCATGAACCAACATCCCGGAGAATTTGGTTTCGGGTAAACGAAGGAGATACCCAAAACATGTCCTCCCAAATAGTCGTAACTGATCTGGGGTCAATGTAGCAGTAATCCGAGATAATGCGGCACGCTGTACACAACATATCGTCTCTACCTGGAAGTGTCTGGTCTCGTCGGGGATTCGCAGCTCGCTGTCAACCCGTCTTCTTTTGCGAGAAATATCCTGAGATAATGTAAAAAATTCGTTAGACATGAGTAAAAACAAATATGTAAACAAATATGTACGTGGAAAAAACATAAAAAGATGAAAAATACCAAATAATAAAAAAGGAAATGACAAAACTTAAAAAACAAAATTTAACTGCCTGATAACGGAATTAAAATTTGAATTCTAAAAGTTGAAAAACCCTAGAATGGGAACAATCAAAAAAATCCTTCGAAAATCTGAAAAATATGAGTCGATATATCTAAAAACGGTGAAATTCGAAAAAACAGAATTGAAATTCGAATTCTAAAAATTGAAAAACCATAGAATGGAAACAATCAAAAAATCCTTCGTAAATCTGAAAAATATGAATCGATATATCGTAAAACGGTGAAATTCAAAAAAACAGAATTGAAATTCAAATTCTAAAAGTTGAAAAACTCTAGAATGGTAACAATCGAAAAATCCTTCAGAAATATGAAAAATACGAGTCCATATCTCGTAAAACGGTAATAGAACTGAAATTCAAATTCTAAAAGTTGAATTACCCTAGAATAGCAATAATCAAAAAATCCTTCAGAAATCTAAAAAATACGAGTCGATATATTGTAAAACGGTGAAATTCGAAAAAACGGAATTGAAATTCGAATTCTAAAAGTTGAAAAACTCTAGAATGGCAACAATCGAAAAATCTTTCAGAAATCTAGAAAATACGAGTCCATATCTCGTAAAACGGTTAAATTCGAAAAAATAGAACTGAAATTCGAATTCTAAAAGTTGAAAAACTCTAGAATGGTAACAATCGAAAAATCCTTCAAAAATCTGGAAAATACGAGTCCATATCTCGTAAAACGGTTAAATTCGAAAAAATGGAACTGAAATTCGAATTCTAAAAGTTGAAAAACCCAAGAATGACAACAATCGAAAAATCCTTCAGAAATCGGGGAAATAGGAGTCCATATCTCGTAAAACGGTGAAATTCAAAAAAATGGAACTGAAATTCGAATTCTAAAAGTTGAAAAACCCTAGAATGGCAGCAATCGAAAAATCTTTCGAAAATTTGGAAAATACGAGTCCATATCTCGTAAAACGGTGAAATTCTAAAAAATGGAACTAACAGTCAAATTCTAAAAGTTGAAATACCCTAGAATGGCAACAATCAAAAAATCATTCGTAAATCTGAAAAATACGAATCAATATATCGTAAAACGGTTAAATTCGAAAAAACGGAATTGAAATTCAAATTCTAAAAGTTGAAAAACTCTAGAATGGCAACAATCGAAAAATCCTTCAAAAATCTGGAAAATACTAGTCCATATCTCGTAAAACGGTGAAACTAGAAAAAATGAAACTGAAATTCGAATTCTAAAAGTTGAAAAACCCTAGAATGACAACAATCGAAAAATCTTTCAGAAATCGGGGAAATACGAGTCCATATCTCGTAAAACGGTGAAATTTGAAAAAATGGAACTGAAATTCGAATTCTAAAAGTTGAAAAACCCTAGAATGGCAACAATCGAAAAATCTTTCAGAAATCTGGGAAATACGAGTCCATATTTCGTAAAACAGTGAAATTCTAAAAAATGGAACTAAAATTCAAATTCTAAAAATTGAGATACCCTAGAATGGCAACAATCGAAAAATCATTCGTAAATCTGAAAAATACGAATCAATATATCGTAAAACGGTTAGATTCGAAAAAACAGAATTGAAATTCAAATTCTAAAAGTTGAAACACTCTAGAATGACAACAATAAAAAAATCCTTCAGAAATCTGAAAAATACGAGTCCATATCTCGTAAAATAGTTAAATTCGAAAAAATAAAACTGAAATTTGAATTCTAAAAGTTGAAATACCCTAGAATGACAATAATTGAAAAATCTTTCAGAAATCTGAAAAATACGAGTCGATATATCGTAAAACGGTGAAATTCAAAAAACCGGAATTGAAATTCGAATTCTAAAAGTTGGAAAACTCTAGAATGGCAAAAATCAAAAAATCCTTCAGAAAGCTGGAAAATACGAGTCCATATCTCGTAAAACGGTTCAATTCAAAAAAATGGAACTGAAATTCGAATTCTAAAAGTTGAAAAACTCTAGAATGGCAACAATCGAAAAATCCTTCAGAAATCTGGAAAATACGAGTCCATATCTCGTAAAACAGTGAAATTAGAAAAAATGGAATTGAAATTCGAATTCTAAAAGTTGAAAAACTCTAGAACGACAAAAATCGAAAAATCCTTCAGAATTCGAGGAAATACGAGTCCATATCTAGTAAAACGGTGAAATTCAAAAAAATGGAACTGAAATTCGAATTCTAAAAGTTGAAAAACCCTAGAATGGCAACAATCGAAAAATCTTTCAGAAATCTGGGAAATACGAGTCTATATCTCGTAAAACGGTGAAATTCTAAAAAATGGAACTAAAATTCAAATTCTAAAAGTTGAAATACCCTAGAATGGCAACAATCGAAAAATCATTTGTAAATCTGAAAAATACGAATCAATATATCGTAAAATGGTGAAATTCGAAAAAACGGAATTGAAATTCAAATTCTAAAAGTTGAAAAACTCTTGAATGGCAACAAACGAAAAATCCTTCAGAAATCTTGAAAATACAGGCCCATATCTCGTAAAACGGTTAAATTCGAAAAAATAGAACTGAAATTCGAACTCTAAAAGTTGAAATACCCTAGAATGGCAATAATTGAAAAATCCTTTAGAAATCTGAAAAATACGAGTCGATATATCATAAAACGGTGAAATTCGAAAAAACGGAATTGAAATTCGAATTCTAAAAGTTGAAAAACTCTAGAATGGCAACAATCGAAAAATCCTTCAGAAATCTGGAAAATACGAGTCCATATCTCGTAAAACGGTTAAATTCGAAAAAATGGAACTGCAATTAGAATTCTAAAAGTTGAAAAACTCTAGAATGGCAACAATCGAAAAATCCTTTAGAAATCTAGAAAATACGAGTCCATATCTCGTAAAACGGTGAAATTCAAATTCTAAAAGTTGAAAAACTCTAGAATGGCAACAATCAAAAAATCCTTCGAAAATCTGGAAAATACGAGTCCATATCTCGTAAAACGGTTAAATTCAAAAAAATAGAGCTGAAATTCGAATTCTAAAAGTTGAAATACCCTAGAATGGCAACAATCGAAAAATCCTTCGTAAATCTGAAAAATACGAATCAATATATCGTAAAACGGTTAAATTCGAAAAAACGGAATTGAAATTCAAATTCTAAAAGTTGAAAAACTCTAGAGTGGCAACAATCGAAAAATCCTTCAGAAATCTGGAAAATACGAGTCCATATCTCGTAAAACGGTTAAATTCGAAAAAATAGAACTGAAATTCGAATTCTAAAAGTTGAAATACCCTATAATGGCAATAATTGAAAAATCCTTCAGAAATCTGAAAAATACGAGTCGATATATCGTAAAACGGTGAAATTCAAAAAATCGAAATTGAAATTCGAATTCTAAAAGTTGAAAAACTCTAGAATGGCAACAATCGAAAAATCTTTCAGAAATCTGGAAAATACGAGTCCATATCTCGTAAAACGGTTAAATTCCAAAAAATGGAACTGAAATTCGAATTCTAAAAGTTGAAAAACTCTAGGATGACAACAATCAAAAAATCCCTCAGAAATCTAGAAAATACGAGTCCATATCTCGTAAAACGGTGAAATTAGAAAAAATGGAATTGAAATTCGAATTCTAAAAGTTGAAAAACTCTAGAATGGCAACAATCGAAAAATCCTTCAGAAATCTGGAAAATACGAGTCCATATCTCGTAAAACGGTTAAATTCGAAAAAATAGAACTGAAATTCGAATTCTAAAAGTTGAAATATCCTAGAATGACAATAATTGAAAAATCCTTCAGAAATCTGAAAAATACGAGTCGATATATCGTAAAACGGTAAAATTCGAAAAAACGGAATTGAAATTCGAATTCTAAAAGTTGAAAAACTCTAGAATGGCAACAATCGAAAAATCTTTCGAAAATCTGGAAAATACAAGTCCATATCTCGTAAAATGGTTAAATTCGAAAAAATGGAACTGAAATTCGAATTCTAAGAGTTGAAAAACCCTAGAATGACAACAATCGAAAAATCTTTCAGAAATCGGGGAAATACGAGTCCATATCTCGTAAAACGATTAAATTCGAAAAAATGGAACTGAAATTCGAATTCTAAAAGTTGAAATACCCTAGAATGGCAACAGTCGAAAAATTATTCGAAAATATGAAAAATAAGAGTCCATATCTCGTAAAACGGTGCAATGTGAAAAAACAGAATTGAAATTCGAATTCTAAAAGTTGAAAAACCTTAGAATGGAAACAATCAAAAAATCCTTCGTAAATCTGAAAAATACGAATCGATATATCGTAAAACGGTGAAATTAGAAAAAAACGGAATTGAAATTCGAATTCTAAAAGTTGAAAAACTCTAAAATGGCAACAATCGAAAAATCCTTCAGAAATCTGGAAAATACGAGTCCATATCTCGTAAAACGGTTAAATTCGAAAAAATAGAACTGAAATTCGAATTCTAAAAGTTGAAATACCCTAGAATGGCAATATTCGAGAAATCCTTCGGAAATTTGAAAAATACAAATCGATATATTGTAAAACGGTGAAATTCGAAAAAACGGAATTGAAATTCGATTTCTAAAAGTTGAAAAACTCTAGAATGGCAACAATCGAAAAATCCTTCAAAAATCTGGAAAATACGAGTCCATATTTCGTAAAACGGTTAAATTCGAAAAAATGGAACTGAAATTCGAATTCTAAAAGTTGAAATACCCTAGAATGACAACAATCGAAAAATCATTCAGAAATCTAAAAAATAAGAGTTTATATCTCATAAAACGATGAAATCCGAAAAAACGGAATTGAAATTCGAATTCTAAAAGTTGAAAAACCCTAGAATGGGAACAATCGAAAAATCCTTCGGAAATCTGAAAAATACGAGTCCATATCTCGTAAAACCGTGAAATTCGAAAAAACGGAATTGAAATTCGAATTCTAAAAGTTGAAAAACCCTAGAATAGAAAAAATGGATATAAAATTCGAAAACTACACAATCAAAAACCCTAGATAAGAAAATTCTCCATTTACCTCCTCATGAAAACTCCAACTCTAAACAGGTCCACTGTGTTCTAAAGAATTTCACCGGCGTCCCAATATTTTAAAAAAGCTACTTTACCCCCCTAAAAACAACCAATCTTGGCTGAACGTGGGACGCACGATTTTGACGTGGGAAACACTGTTCCCACGTCGGACTGCCGATCTCTTCGGCAGTTATTTTCAGCCAAAATTTGGTTGTTTCAGCCTTCGATTTTCACATAAATCAAATCTAGACGTTGTATAACACAAAACCCCTCAATTAATTCAACAAAAACAACCAAGAATCAAAACATTTTAAGCATTATTCAAACCGTAAACCCTAAAATTTCAAACTGAAAAATCTCAATAATATGAGCAATAACTTGATCCAAACAAAATTACGGGAGATATACTAACCTTCTTTGCCATTTGCGGATGCCGGAAATCACGAAAATCTGGTCGGCCGTGGGATGAACGTGGTGCGTGAAAAGTTTTGAAATTTGAAAGAAATGCACAGTAAATTCGCAAATATTAACGTGGGAAATAAGAAATTTGACTGTGTTTATATATAGGGACATTTTCATAATTTCGCCAAACTCACGTTGACGTGACAAATTTCAGAAAAACCCGACGTGGGCTAATGTGTCTCCCACGACTCCGTAATAGTTTTAAAAAGTTATTTACCCCCTTAAATTTGGCTGAACGTGGGATGCATGATTTTGACGTGGGAAACACTGTTCCCACGTCAGACTGCTGATCTCTTCAGCAGTCATTTTCGGCCAAATTTTGGTCGTTTCAGCCTCCGATTTTCCCATAAATCGAATCTACACGTTGTATAACACAAAACCCCTTAATTAATTCAACAAAAACAACCAAGAATCAAAACAATTTAAGCATTGTTTAAACCGTAAACCCTAAAATTTCAAACTGAAAAATCTCAATAATATGAGCAATAACTTGATCCAAACAAGATTACGGGAGATGTGATAACATTATTTTCCATTTTCGGTTGCCGGAAAGTAAGAAAATCGGCGGAAATGACGTTCGCCGTGGGATGTGGAAAAAATTCGAATTTTCTTTGAATTGCACAGTAAAAATTTACTGTGTTTATATATGGGGGCAGTTTCGTCATTTCACAAAACCTGGGCATTTTTGTTAAACCTGAATTTTTTGGGTAATTTCGCTTAGACCCCTTTAATTTCGCCTAGTTTTTAAAATTTCCCATTTATTTAATACTTGACTAAAATCTAAATATAGGATCAACAGCCCCTATATTTTGTACATTGATTTTCAACCTTCAAATTGAAGCTAATCAAAAGTCAATATCCTTATAGCTCTATCAAACTCAATCATTATTATTTTTTTAATTTACAGAACCAAAAAAAAAAAAAAGGCGAGTTATGGATGGTATGGTGTGATATGTCACGAGACTTTTTTCATGTTATTTGTGATTGTCTAATACTGTAAATTTGAGTGTGGCTCTTTTCTACCTTAAATAATTCTTAAGTGTGTATGTGCATGTGCATGTGCATGAGCATGAGCATGCATATACGTAATTAAAATATTATAATTAGTGTTTTATCCAATCCATTTTTGCAAGTATAACAAACAATCATTTCATCTACTTAACACAATTATAAGCACTTGATTTATCTCGTCTCAACTTTTTACCCTTTGACTCTAGCAATTAATAACCTTTAATTCAACATTTTTCTCAAGCATTAATCATTTTTTTGGCCTTGTACTTCCCAATCAAAATCTAAAACCCCAAATTCAGTTTTAGCCAAAACTGAAATCTCAACCCATAACGAAAACTATATGTGACTGTCCATTTTTGTTAAGCGTCCAATTAAGTAACCTCAAATACACTTGAGTAAATATTAAACTCTTTGATAGATTAAATAGTAAAAGAGATTAATTACAAATATGAAAACAAAGGTTATAAAATCGGTTATTAAATTTAAGATTTTATTTATTTAATATGATCTATTCTATTTTTAAGAAATAATTTAATATAAGCAAGGTTTCTTACAACCCAAATAAAAAAAAAAAAAAAAAGGCTGAGGAAATATTTTGCATTAACCTCAGATTGAATTAATATTAAGCTTGTGGGTTATCATTTGCACTTGGGCGTAGAGTCGTAACTTACACAAAACCCGCTACTCAAGTGCATGACCCCAGACTCTGCGTTTAAGTTCGTTGAGAGAGATCCATTCAATTTCCTCATCATTAAATAAAGTTTCGTATTATTTTGTTTACAAGTACATGTGACCTTTTGTACTAATTCTACTTTGTTAATTGAAACATTTTTCATCAAACGCGTCATCCTTCTAGAGATAGTAAATGGTTCAAGAATGTATGGATACAGTTGTTAATATAATATGGTTTATGATATATATCATACGATATAATATAATATTAAAAAATTAATACATATGTTAAGATATATCAAAATTTGAAACAATATGATATGTATCAATTTGTATAGATAAAATTAACGATATTGATCAATATATTTTTTAAATTAAATTAGACATGTAATTTAGAGTTGATACAAATTGGATCGAGCTAGAATACCTCTTGTCTCAAGTTTGACTCAAATATAACATAATTCAATTCGATTTGAATTGACGATTCAAATTTAATTTTATTTAATTCAAATTGATGGTTTAAAATGATGGTTGAGATTCGATTTGATTCAATTCGAATTAATGGTTCATAGCTTAATTTGGTTAAGATTTATAGTTTGAATCAATAGTTTGAATTTGTGATTTGAATTTGTGACTCAAGTTCATAGATTATTGATAAAATAACGTTAGTTTATCTAAATAATAGGCAACAAAATCACTGATTTGAGCCAAACTTGAGTCCAACCGAACCAAACACGTCATAGCTTAAGTTTAGTTCGGTCTCAAAAACAAATATAATTTTCTGATTCTAATTCAAATTAAACAAATTTAAACCAAATCAAACTAAGTAAAGCTAGTTTCTATTTAACTTGGATGTAACTCAAAACTAGTGCATCTAATAGATTCTATTTTTTTTTATAAAACAAAAATAATTTCCTTATTATAATTAGATATTTAATATATCATTATAAATTATTTATTTTGGATATTATCGTTTAGTTATAATTTTTAATCTATATTTTTCCTCAACTAAGCTAAACTAAGCTAATAATAATTTGATAAGATGGTTTTAATTTTTCATTTATGTTTTAAAAATATTGATGATATTAAATTGAATGTCCCAAAAATAAACAAAATTAATAAAATATTAAATCTTTTAAAGTAAAATTTTAAGTTCGACCTTTTGTTATATTTATAAAACCTTTAACTTATTTAGTACGATGGTTAATGAAACTTTCACTTACCTGTTACAATGGTTATAAATCCAATTACTATGTTTCAAATTTATTAAATCGATAAATACAAATAAAATCTCTGATTATCAAAAAAATAAAATGAATGGAAAACAAAATAGAAAATATTAAAAAAAAACTTTAATTCAATTTTTAAAGGTTTATTTATCCAACAAAAACGAACTACACCGTCGGTTATAAAAGAATTGAATGAAAAACAAAATATAAAATATAAAAAAAATATTTTAATTTAATTTTTAAATTTTTTTATTATTTTATTTTAAAAAGACATATTATATGATATGATATAAAATATAATACATGATATAAAAAATTAAATTTTTGATTAACGAATTAACTATCATGGATATGATACCATCAAAGACTCCACGTTGAGGCGCTTACTCTGCTTTAGACTACAAATTCAAATTTTCAAACGGTCTTAATCATAAACTAATATACATACATTTATATATATACACACACACAAACTTCACCTGTATTAAATACTGTCATAATAGGAACAGTACCGTAGCCCACTTCTCAAGGTAAATTGCTACTGTTGCCCCTATACAAGTTAAACGGTTACAACATAAATTCATAGAATTTAACTAGTTCACAGCTATGCTAATGGACAGAATATTTATGCCAAAATACACAGAAATTGGATCTCCATTCACACCAAATTCATAGTTGAATGACCTTTAGAACCTTAAACCTAGGCAATAAGGAATGGCAGAACAGTTAACATGAACAACTCATAAGTGAAAGTTGCAGAACCTGTGTATGAGGCGTCCTTCTCCTTGAATTTATCCGTCAATCCCTGCAAGTTAATAAATAATCAAATTTTCCGTCATATTTAAAAAAAAAAAAAAAAAAGTAATACTTTTCCCCCATGCAAATAGCCGGAACACAGTATAAAGCAACGTTTTTTAAACCAGTTTGACAATGAAACTAATTGTTTCACTTGCTCATAATTCGACTGATTTGATTCAAAATTAATTAATTTAATTTATTATCAAATTATAATAAATTTTTTAAATAATATCATATTAACCAATAAATTTTACTTAAAAATTTACAAAAAAACAAACTCAATGAATATACTCAGACATATGATAATTAAAACATATCATTTCTAAAAAATGACAATTATTCACTTGATTTCGATGAAATAATTTAATTAAAAAAACTCCTATCTTATGATATAAAAAAAAAAAAAAAAACGTAATTCTATAAGCCATTGCTTATAGAAGACATTTCAATGGATCTAAGATATCTTTTTTTCTTCTTTCATTTTATTTTTCTTACAGAGCTTTAGAAATTCATCCATTCTAATATAAAATAATCAAATTTCTAAAATATAATTAAATTTTCTAAAAATACCTTAAATTTTAGTCAAATCTGGTTATACTGGTTTTGAATGGTTCATCCGATTCACTAATTTTGACTGGGTTTGATCAAGTCAACAAGTACGCTACTTTTTAATATTAATTAGAGCAAACTTAGAGTTAGTTCCAATCCAGTTTTCAAAATAGTGGTATAAAGTCTCATTACATGCTTAAAACTTACTCAATTTGTAGCCTAAGCATCTTATTTTCAATGATCACCATCTTGCCAACCAAAAATTATTATAATGACTCAATTATATAAATACATATTAGAGGCTCAAAGCTGAACACTGAGCTTACCTTAACAGTGAGACAGCACCTGCATCAAGGGAAAACAATTAAAAATAGAATTAGGCATGCTTGAATATATGATAATAATTTAGAAGAGGGTATCCATTAAACTAAAAAGAAATCTATGAATTGGAACATACTCTATGAAGTTATCATATTCGATGGCCCTACTTTTGCCTCCAGTTTTGTCAAACTTAGCTACAAGTAAATCCAAAACCACAGGTGAAACAGCTAACCCCAGACTGAAAAGTGCTTCCCGTAACTCATTTGCATCAATCTTTCCACTTCTGTCTCTGTCTACCTTCTCAAAAATTGCCTGAACAAATTGCAATGATTAATTAAAAACGAACATAATAGACTTACAAATGCATAGGAAATGAAAATTCCAATTTACCCTCCAACTCTGAAGGCTGTGAAACAGGGCAGTAAATTCCTTAGGGCCTGCGTTAAAATATTTAAATCAAATAATTAAGGCTTAGCAATAGCTTCATAGGATCCAAAACAGAATTTGGAAAAATAAATGTCCAAAATCTGGTAAAAAAATTATATACACTAACAATGAATATAAATATAATTCAATAATTAATTCATGAATTATTATTACTGAAAAAAATATAATGTTTTAAGAAATACAATGTCAATGCTAGAAATTTATATGTTAGCTTAATCCAAATTTAGTGAAGACCAACAAATAAAATTTAATGGTGAAAAGATGCTTAAAATTGACCAAACAGGATCAATCCTATGCTTCCAAAACGCACGGACCTGTTGCAGGCATCATGCTCCTACTTTCACACAAAGTAACATCCAAAGACGCTCTAAGATATAATTGTAATCTGACTTTCACACCTAGTAGTCTTAACTTAGCCAGGAGAACGACTATTTCCCACCTATTTGTTTGGTCAAAATAACACTTTTCCACACTCAAATTTAAATTAGATATTTTCTCACAACCTATCAAATTATGTTAATAGATTTCACTAAATTTTTAGATAAAAACAAAAAAGGCAAAAGATAACTTCAATAATTGACTTTTAAAGTTTAAAGATTAATGTGATAGTTTAATTACTTTTATGACTTTATAATAGCATTAAAATGATAAAACTGTCTTTTTATAAATTATTGCACAATTGTCGTCACCAAGCCATCACCAATTCCCCGCCAACAACCTACCACCCCCTGCCAATTACTTGAGATGACAAGCTTTTAAAGTCTAGGATGCCCATTCACTCAGGTAGCATAAACTCCTTGAGAGTTCTTGGAAATTTAGATACAAAATCCAGATATTCACTATGTGAGTTTGAGCTCGTTTGCTCTTTCTTTGGTTTTTTTCCCTGCATTACTTTCTTTGGATGCTAATTCTTTTTCTTTTTGATATATAGTCGTGTCAAGAGCCCCCTGCATAGCAATCAATCATCACTGATGCTTCCCTCCTTGGGCTAACAAAAGTGCTACATTATCCTTGAATATATCTTACATCATATATTGAGATTTTTACCTCTACCACATGCTAACACCACCACATTCCATTGTCATCACCGACATGCTCGAGAATTTTGTATGCGACGATCAAAAAAATCCAAAAGCACCCGAGCTCACGGCCCAACCCACCGATGGCACCAAGTTAAGTCAGTGCAAAGCAGTTCCTGTCAACATAGGCATCACAATCCTAGCCCTTCTCCTTTCAAAACCTCCATATATCTGCATCTCCAAAATGTCTTCCACAAGCTCCACTTACACTCCCCCTCCAAAGCTTTCTCTTTCGTCACTCTTCACCTTCCTCCACCTCCAAATCTCACAGTTCAATCTCTCCTTAACCTCTCAAATCATCCACAATCACCACCGCAATGATGTCACTCCATTCCATCTCATCCTTGAGTACGCACCCAACAAAAATGTATAGCACAACACACAAACGGCTGCCATTTTAAGGTTGCAACGACTGACAAAAACCACACATCGACAGTCACAATTGAGTGGAGGGATGATTAAAGGGTGGAGAGAATGGATATATAGCTGATGTTAGTGAAAGAGTTTGTGACTGTGTGCTAATTTATATCAAATCATATTATTCTTTGAATTTTGATAAAGTGTATTGTTTTGTAATAAATCATGTTGTTACATAGTTTTAGTTAATTTGGATTGGTTCCAGTCGGGTCAACCCAAAAAAATTTTGGTTCAATTTTCTGTTGATAAATTTTGACACAATTCTATTTCAGATCGGGTTAGAGTTTAAGGTTTTAAACTCAAAACTCGAACTGACACCATAAGAATACCACCCAAAGACACAAATTGCCAGGCATAACCATTTATAAACAAGATCAAATGTTATATAACATGTTTTAATATTATTAGGTTGAGATAATTTGATAATTTCAGAACAATTTAGATCATATCAGGTTAACTCAAATATTAAAGGGTTGAGTTAGGATTAAAAAAGTTTGATAGGATTCTAATTCAAATCGAGTTAAACTTGAAGGTTCTTGACACAAAACGAACCCCGTGCACAGGTTTCAATAGCGGAAATGAGAAACAAACAAACCACCCGGCGCGAATTAGAATCCCGTCAACCTATTTGCTAACGTGCGCTGACACAAACCAAAACATAGAAAAGCAGAAACCAGAACAAGAACGAAGAACTCACCGATCTTCCTGGTGTTGGTGTTAGTGAACAAGTACATGAGAAGATGAACAGTTCTCAAGCTGAAGCTTTGATTATACGAAGATAGAGCTCCCTGCAGCTCCTTATCGTCGATAAGTCCACTTCCATCGCGGTCGGCAATCTGAAAGCAAGCAATGATGTTCGGATCGGTGCCTGGCGGAAAATTCGACGGCAGTAGAGTCGCGAACGGGTTTCCTTGCAGTCCAGATGGCGGAGGATAGCCGCCAGGAGCTGGATCGCCGTAGGAAGGTGCAGAGGGAGCCGCGTACGGTTGAGTCTTCGGCGGAGCATATGGCTGAGCCGTCGGAGTGGCTCCGTGCTGAGCAGAGTATTGCTGAGTTGTCGCTGGAGCTCCGTACGGATACGGCTGCGCGGGGCCGCAACCGTAGCCGGGCGGTGGTTGAGGGTAACCGGACATGTTAATTTTTGTAGATTTTTCTTCAATTTTGTTTGAAGCGGATTGCTTCTTTTGATCTATAGAAATACGGGGTCAGAGTTCGGCTGAGATTATGAAATTATTACGGAAATGCCATTAGATAAGTAGGTACAAACCGGGGAATAAAATGGTATCTGTTCCATATCTGGTGGTTTTTCCACCACATGCGGTAAATGTTGACTAATAGCATGGGAATGCATTAAAATAGTTTAAAAAATTGGCTGTAAACATAGGCATTTTTATTGACTAAGGGGGCAGCCAAATGTCTATAAATACCCCCCTTTTTACTCTTCATGTAATATATTTTTTCTTCTCTCTTCTTCATCCGGAAAGCAATTTCATAACCTTGCTCTATTCTCCTTTCTTCTTAATTCTGCCTCACTTTCTTCCTCCCATTTTCTTTCATTTATTTATCTTTCATATTTCCTAAATTAATTCTATAACACGTTATCAGTACCATCTGTTTAGGTATATTATATTCTTTTTATTATGTCGTTATGTTGCTTATATATTATAAATAAGGATATTATTATGATGTCCTAGTTAACTTTTAATTTTTATTATGTTTCTGTTTAATTTTCTATTATAATGATACCCTATTTGTAACCCAAAGTTTGCAAAATATTATAAATTTGGATCCGAAGTTCTAAACATCATTTATAACCTGAAGTTACAAAAATTATGAACATGGACTTGAAGTCCTAAATATGATTACAGTATATGATTTGTAACCTGAAGATTATAAAATCATGAGAAAATATATATCGGCTAGAAGTCTTATATTTCACTAAAATATTTATTATAACTACATCCCACTTGCAACCTGAAAATTGTATAAGTGATGAAAATAATGAAATAGAAATCTAAAATATTATGTAAGTTTTACATAATATAAAATTATGAATATGAATCATAAAACCAGAAGTTTTGTGAATATATGATAAATAAGAACTTGAAGTTCGCACATAATTTTTCTTCATTATATCACTAACTGTTATTTCTTTCATCAACCTGCAGTTGGTGAAAATAACAAATCTTACAAAACTTCAATATGTTGTCCTTCGATTAGATGGAGAAAATTATTCTGAATGGGCTTTGGACACAGTTCTCCATCTGCAATCAATGAGCCTTGGAGAAACAATAAAAGAAGGAAATGATACATCCCAGTAGGATAAATCTAAAACTACTATTTTCCTTCGTCATCATATCCACAAAGGGCTACGAGCAGAATACGTGGATATTATGGATCCACTGGAATTATGGAGAAATCTGAAAGAAAGATTCGATCATGATAAATCAATTACATTACCAATGATCTAATATGAATGGACTCATTTACGCTTACAAGATTTTAAATCTGTAAGTGAATATAACTCTGTCATATTCAGAATTGTCTCCCGAATGAGACTATGTGGAGAAAAAATAACTGAAGAAAATATGTTAAAAAAAACTTTCTCCACATTTCATCCCTTAAATATGCTCCTACAGTAGCAATATAGGGAAAGAAATTTTAAAAAAATATTCTGAACTAATATCCTGTTTATTGGTGGCCGAACAAAACAATGAATTATTATTAAGAAACCATCAGACTCGCCCCACTGGTACTGCACCATTCCCTGAAGTGAACGCAACTACTAGTAGTAGTTATCGTAGGCGTAGACGAGGTCCTGTACGAAATAAGTTTCGATACAAAGATGGTCATAATAGAAAATCTTTCCACCTTTAAAGGACCAAAGATGAAGCAAAACAGGATAAAGGGAAAATGATACAAATTAAACCACAAAATCATGATAGTAAACGTTACATATATGGTTCAAAAGGTCATTGGTCGCGTACCTGTCGTACGCCAAGACATCTGGTTGATTTATACCAAGCATCTATTAAAAATACAGACTAGAAGATCGAATCAAATTGTGTTGATAATCCAGACCCCGTAGATCTGGCAAACTTTAACTTTTCAAAATTTCTTCAAGACTAGAAAATTATGTATATTATAGTGTGTAATTAGTACTATATGTTTCTTCCTTTCAAAATTTTGTAATCATTAATGTAAATTTTAAAATGAAAGGAAATAGACTCCAAACTGGAAGCGTTAACTTCAAAAGCTGGTGATGGAAACCTGTGTTTGGTCGATAGTGCAACCACCCACACTATATTAAAAGAAAAGAAATTTTTCTTAACTTTATCATCAATAGAGGCTAAAGTAAATATTATATCAAGATCAATCAATCTGACTGAAGGCTCTAGAAGAGCTACAATTATGTTAAACAATGAGACCAAATTAAGCATCAATGATGCATTATATTCAAGTAGATCTAGAAGAAATTTACTGAGTTTTAAAGATATAAGAAATAATGGTTCTCATATTGAAACCATGAGTGAAAATAGTGCAGAATTCATCTGTATAACTAATAATGCCTCCGGAAGAAGGCGTATACTAGAAAAGTTGTCTGCTTTATCATATGGATTGTATTATACAATCATAAAGGCAATTGAAACCTACGCAGTATCGAACCAGAAGTTCGTTGATCCAAAAACATTTATGCTTTGACATGATCGTTTAGGCCACCCAGGATCTACAATGATGCATAGGATTATTGAAAATTCATATGGATATATATTACAGAATCATAAAATTTTATTGTCCAATGAATAATTTTGCACCGCTTGTTCTCAAGGCAAATTAGTAATAAGACCACCCCCTCCAAAATTAGAGGTGAATCCCCATTATTCCTCCAAAAGATTCAAGGGGATATATGTGGACCCATTCATCCACCAAGTGGGCCATTTCGTTATTTTATGGTCTTAATTGATACATCTGCACGATGGTCTCATGTTTGTTTATTGTCTACTCAAAATGTTGCATTTGCTAAACTGTTAGCACAAATTATCAAATTAAAGGCACATTTCGCAGATTATTCGATCAAGTCAATACGGCTAGATAATGTTGGTGAATTTATATCCAAAACATTTGATGATTATTGCATATCTATGGGGATTGAGGTTGAACATCCAATTCTGCATGTCCATACATAAAATGGATTAGCTGAGTCTCTTATCAAACGACTTCAGGTAATTGCACGTATTTTACTATTAAAAAGTCAATTACCTACTTCTATGTGGGGACATGCTATATTACATGTTGCAGTGTTAATTTGCTTGCGACCTTCTTCTTATCATTAATATTCTCCCCTACAATTGGTCTTTGGTCACCAACCTAATGTATCTTATTTGAGAATATTTGGTTGTGTTGTATATATCTTTATTGCGTATCCTCAACGCACAAAAATGGGACCCCAATGTCTGTTGGAAATATATGTTAGATATAATTTACCATCTATTATCAGGTACTTGGAACCATTAACAGGTGAGCTTTTTACTGCATGATTTGTAGATTGTCACTTTGATGAGACAACTTTCCCATCTTTAGGGGAAAAGAAAATGCCTCCTGAAGTTAGGCATGAACTTACTTGGTATGTATCTACCATGTCTCATTTAGATCCTCGCACATCCCAAAGTGAAACTAAAGTACAGAGGATAGTGCGATTACAAATTATTGCCAATCAAATGCCTAATGCATTTGTAGATACGACAAAAGTGACAAGATCACATATTCCAGTTGCTAATGCACCAGCAAGAATCAATGTGGCTGTTGAACAGTCCATTCGAGCCGTAACTGATTAATCTACTGCACGCCAGAAGCGTGGTAGACCTATTGGATCAAAAGACACAGTTCCTCGAAAAAGAAAGGGAAATAATCAAACAAATATCAATCATGATGATCCTAAGATAATTGAAAAATCCACACTTTCTAATATTCCTCTAGAAGAGGTTATAGTCCCTAAAGAGACTTAAGCCCCTAACATGGCACAAGTCCCTGAAGTGACACAAACCCCTGAAGTGGTACAAAATCCTGAAGAACAGAAAAATGAGAATATTGAAATATCTTTAAATTATGTTCATACACGAGAGATGTAGAATCATGAAACAATTATAATTGATGATATATTTTCGTTTGCAGTAGCTACTGAAATTCTGAATGATGATGATTTTGAACCACGTACTATGGCTGAGTACAAACAAAGACATGATTGGCCTAAATGGGAAGAAGCAATTCAAGTAGAATTAACTTCTCTAGCAAAACGTCAAGTGTTTGGGCCTGTAGTTCCAACACCTCAAGACGTACAACTCGTTGGATATAAATAGGTATTTGTGAGAAAAAGAAATGAGAAAAATGAAATTGCTAGATATAAAGCCAGACTTGTAGCCCAAGGCTTTTCCCAAAAGCCCGGTATAGACTTTGATGAAACATATGCACCTGTAATGGATATAATTGCATTCAGGTATTTAATCAGTTTAACAGTCTTTGAAAGACTAGATATGTGTCTAATGGACGTAGTTATTGTTTATTTGTATAGAAATTTAGACACTGAAATTTATATGAAACTCCCTGAAGGATATAAATTGCCTGAAGTAGAAAGGGTCAATTCAAGAGGCATGTACTCAATTAAATTACAATGATTATTATACATATTAAAACAATCTAGGCGAATATGGTACAACTACCTTAGTGAATATTTGAAAAAGGAAGGCTACGTGAATGACCGTATATGTCCCTGTGTATTTATCAAAAGGTCAGAATCGGGATTTGCTATTGTAGCAGTTTATGTTGATGACATGAATTTAATTGAGAGTCCTGAAGAACTCTAAAAAACTGCTAAATATCTGAAAAAGGAATTTGAAATGAAGGATTTGGGAAAAACCAAATATTGTCTCGGCCTGCAGATCGAGTATAATTCAAATGGAATACTTATCCATCAATCAGCCTATATCGACAAATTATTAAAACGTTTTCATATGGATAAGGCTTATCCTTTGAGCACCCCAATGGTTGTTCGGTCTTTTGATCCAAAAAAAGATCCATTTTGTCCTAAAGAAGAAGATGAAAAGATACTTGGTCCTGAAGTACCATATCTTAATGTCATTAGAGCCTTATTACATTTGGCCTAATGCACGAGACCGGATATATCCTTCACAGTTGATTTGTTAGCTCGATTTAGCTCTGCACCAACCCGTCACCACTGGAACGGAATCAAATATATACTTCATTACCTATGTGGAACTAGAGATTTAGGATTATTCTATTCTGTCAAATCCCCTAAAAATCCTAATTTGGTTGGATATGCAGACGTTGGTTATCTTTCTGACCCTCATAAGCCCGTTCACAAACGGGATATGTTTTCACTTATAATGACACAACAATATCATTGTGCTCCACCAAACAGACCTTGGTTACAACGTCCTCAAATCATTTAGAAATTCTAGCTCTCCATGAAGCCAGCCGAGAATGCATATGGTTGTGGTTTGTCATCCATCATATCCGGCATACATGTAGTCTTCCATCGACAATAGACATGCCTTCCATATTATATGAAGACAATGCAACATGTATAGCTCAAATTAGAGGTGGATACAACAAAGGAGACAGAACCAAACATATCTCACCGAAGTTCTTTTACACTCATGAACTCCAGCAGAGCAAAAAGATTGATGTCAAGCAAATAAGATCCAGTGAGAATCTTGCAGATTTGTTCACTAAGATACTACCGACATCAACATTTGAGAAGTTAGTGTCTAATATCGGTATGAGGCAGGTCAACAAGCAACCAAGTTAATCCTACTACAAAGAGGGAGAGTGTTCATCAAGGGGAGTATTCATCAGGCAAAAAAAAAAAAAAATTTGAAGTTTATCAAATAGTGGACAATAAGTGTACTGTACTCTTTTTTCCTTCACTAAGTTTTGTCCCACTGGGTTTTTCTAGTAAGATTTTTAATGAGGCAGTTTAAGCACGTCCAATGCCAACTTACAGAACATTTAATAATTATATTCTTTTGCTTTGGTTTTTATCCCACGGGGTTTTTTCTTAGCAAGGTTAATATAATTATCTGTAAGTGGTGAAAATCCAAGGGGGAGTGTTGCATATCTGGTGGATTTTCCACCACATGCGGTAAATGTTGACAAATAGCATGGGAATGCATTAAAATAGTTTGGAAAATTGGCTGTAAACATAGCCATTTTTATTGACTAAGGGGGCGGCCAAATGTCTATAAATAGCCCCCCCTTTTTACTCTTCATGTAATATATTTTCTCTTCTCTCTTCTTCATCCGGAAAGCAATTTCACAACCTTGCTCTCTTCTCCTTTCTTCTTAATTCTGCCTCACTTTCTTCCTTCCATTTTCTTTCATTTATTTATCTTTCATATTTCCTAAATTAATTCTATAACAGTATCAAAATTGGTGAATATATATGGAAAATTTATATATATATATATATGGAATTTTTTTTTTCTTTGTAGCCCATTTTTTATAGTAATATTATATATATATATATATATATATATATATATATAATATAATTAGATATATAAATGATGTGTCAATATGTAATTAAATATTATTTTTATCTTTAATTTAAAATTACATAATAATATGATAACATATTATTTGTATACTTAATTATACATTTAAAAGTATGTAGACATATTTTTTTTATTTTATGTTATAGAATTAAAACTAAGAAAAAAACATTTTATTAAAATTTCCCATATATAAAAAGGTTTTTCACCACACTTCCATTACTCCACAAGCCTACCCTTCATACCTCTCACTTTCTTTTCAGGCTTTTGGACTAAGTCAGTTTCAAATCTTTGTATTTCTTCATTTTCTTAACCATAATCATCTCCGAAATCACTTTACAAGTTAGTGATCGGTTCATTTTGTCTAAATTTTTAGATTTGTTTCGGTTTGATGAGATATTACAATTTTCAACTTGAATATTTTGTTTTTGAGTTTAAAAATTGTTATTAGTTAATGGAAAATACTTATTTGTTAGATTAGGAGGTGATTAAGTGTTGAAATTGATATTGTTAACGAAAAATATAAATTTTCTATTAGCTTAAGTGTTAAATTTTATATTTTGATTAGTAAATCGATAGTTTATTAAGTTTAAATCGGTTGTTAGTTGTTAAAATATTGTTTTTAATTAATTTTTTTATTGTTTTATTGACTTAAATAACAAAATTTGTTGGGAATCAAACAAATTTTGTTTTCGTTAGCATCGAAAATGAAGTGAGCATAGTACTATCCCGACTGTGCATTTTTGTTCTTCTTTAGGTACAGGCGTTGCCACTTTCATATGCATAGGCATACATTTTCTTTATTCAACATGTACAATCATGCTCCATTCCACGAGCATACATGCGTAAAAGGGGATGTACAAGCATGTATCAATTGGTTGCACAGACATACATCTCCCAAGTACTGTTCATCATCTTCTCTATCAAACCCTAAAGTGTTTTATAATTTTAGCAAGCCATACATAAATGAACTTGGTTAATGTACAAACATACATAGCATCAAAAATTCTTCCAAACCTAAGGATGACTATGCATGCTTTGTTGCACGTTCATCTACTAATGAAATTATGTTTCAAGGAAGGGATGTACAAATGTATATGTTAATAAGCATGAGCACATGTCTTTGTTAATCTTTACTATTCCAACCCATGTACAGTTGTCCACTCATGATGATGCATGGAATGACTGTACATGACATCTTGGAATTTAGATTCTACCCATTCTTAGTTGGATTCTATCCTGTTTTCTATACACAAGCAACATATTATCAATCTTGTAACCCATAACATTTTGTTGGGGCAAGTGTCCTAAAACCAATCGAATTTGGTATTTGTGGATATAATTTTATATTAATCATTAATAAAATGATTTATTATTATTCAATTTATATGTTGTTTATTTATATAATTGTATGAATAATATACCCTTAGAATGATAAAATTATAACGAGGAGATCAAACGACTAATCATGAGAAACCTATGTACACATTAAGTAATCATTCTAGAAACGTTTGTAATCTCGACTTTGTAATGAATAAGGGCATATACAATGATAATAGGATTATCATAGTGTTGAATGACTCCACTAAAAGTGACGACAGTTCTTATGTGTCAATGTTGTTGCATACAAGTTGGTATAATATATAGGTACACATTGTAGATGTGCTCATTGGAGTAACTTGACTTGATGGTATCCATATAGATAGTCGTTCTAGTGTTTATGGAATAAATCCTTTGAACACCATAGGTGCATATGATCTTTTGACTTGAGGTTGCTAGACTATATCTCGTGTAAAAATCAATATAGTTTGACATTATCCAATATGCCACCATAATTACGATAACTATAAAGATAAAATTCAGCCATATCATGAGATACATGAAGGCTATGGTAGATTGATAAAAGATTCGTCACTCTTGAGCATAAGAGAAGATATCTCACATAAGAATACTGAATGACATTTATGATTGTTTGAATTTGTGACCACAGTGAAATAAGGTTCTAGCCTAATTTGAGTCAATCATTGATGTGTATTAGTTCATACTGAGAAACTATTAAGATAGATACTTTTCTATGTCTCAGTCTCAAGAGATATTGGTTGACAAAAAGATTGAATTGTATGTAACTATGATATTGTAAAAGCTTGAGAGATGTCTTCTAACATTTTGTCATTCAAATAGCCATGATGTTTTGTTGGAGGCCAATCTTGGTTTGTACTCAAATTCATCCCGAATTCAAACACTGTTGACTCGATAAATAGCTTATGGGTCACACACATAAAAGAGTTTGCTCAAACTCAAAGAAGTGGATTGTTTATTGATAATTCTGGTATTTAGGGCCAAGAGAGAAAGAAACTACGAATAAACTGGGTTTACCCAATGGATTGAAAAGACTTGGTTTGAACATGCCTTGACCAAGTGCCAACTGTGCACTTGATGAGAGAGGTGTTAGCCATGTAAATACATATGCTGACTAGTACCTTGTAATAAGAACATATCGACCAGCACACATATGTGTGCCAATTGTGCATGTTTGTGGCCATACTAGCCGACACATGTTTGTGTGCCAGCCATGCAAGCCTTGGTCATGCCAATCAACATATACATGTGTGCTAGCTGTGCAAATGGTCTTATGATACCAACTGGACAATTTTTCATGCTAATCGTGTATCTGCGTGTTAAAAGTGCCATGCACACTTGGAATTCCAGTCGTGCTCCAATACCTACACACATATATAATGCATAATTTTCACATAAATATATAAGCATACACAGAACACAAAACCCTAACTATTGGTTTTGTACCTTCTCCTTTGCTTATAAATAGTAATTTGAGTCAAGAGCTTTTATAGCCTTTTTGCTTAGATTTTCTCTTTCATGTTCGTACTCTACGTGGATACCAAGGAGTTATCTCATGGAGGTTGGATAACGTATTTCTCTAGCCACATGAAGTTGAAGAAGCCATCAACACAAGTATTAATTCTAAAACACCCTATAAGTGTTTTATGTTTAAAATAGATATCCTAGTTGGGGTTTTCAAGATTGTTTTAGTTTTAAATTTCACTACACTATTGGTTATCAGTACCTTGGAAACCCTATAATAGTATCAAAGCCAATGTTTAGCATAATTTTTATGAATATTATACCTGCATTGTTTTGATTATTTTATATATTGATTACATGTAATTGGATTAATGAAAACTGGGTATAAAATTGGTAAAGATGATTTGTAATCATGTTGATTGCATGATTTCTTGAATATCATGTATAATGTAAATTGTGTTAAATTATTGAGTGATAATTCTTGATTTTTGTTTGAGTTTTGTTTGATATATATAGGTTAATTTTGGTTGAATTTCATATGTTTCATGTTGTTGCATGAAATTGCTTTCAAATTATGTTGTTCGCATGATTCAAGGTTTATTGCCAGTGTGAGTAAGATTTACGTGTTGTATTACTCACCTTGACAATTGGTTTGCCAAATACTGAGAAGTTTGCTAGATATTCAATTGCTAAAAAAACAAAAATCCAAAAAATAAGTTTTGGAGAAACTCATTGTGCACATTTGGAACTAAACTATGCAAAGTGGGTGTTGAGTGGACACCCCTTGGCACTATGTGTAAGTGCATAACTAGACTACTTTTGTCAAGTTGTGACTTCCACAAGGTGCCAATTGTCTACCTTGGTTGAACTTTAGTAGTGCCCGATATCTTTTCTCGTGCCTTCGGTCGTGCAATATTTTGGAATTTTGGTGAATTTCATAAGCAAGATTGGATGCCTCACTTACATGTCTAGCAAAGTTGAAAATATCAGTTTAGTCTTGTTTTGTTGAATTTAAATTGAATGGAGATTTTCTTAAGCTTTGGGATTGAATTATAATTTTGTAAAATTTCAAATATCAAAATGTAATTTGACAGTTGGGATAATGATAATTAAAAATTAATTTTAATTGTTATGTATATGTACAGATGTATATATGCCCGGTGTCCAGTACACAACCAATGAACTTTTGTGAATGATTTTTTTAATTTTTATTTCATTTTTTTGTTGTAATTCTTTATCCTTTTTTTTCTTTAGATTATGTTGTTTCTACTTTCCTTAGAAATCTATAACTAAGAAACAAAGTTATGTAATAATTGAAGACTAGAGATGAAAGGACAAGCATGAAGACCTAAATACGAAGATTCACCTAGGTTGACCAGTCAAATTCCTCTTAGTTTAATGGGCTTGACATTAGTTATGGTTATATATTGGTATGCTTTATTTTTATGTTGTAGAATCTATGTATAGGTTTTATTTTACAAATATCACCTGATATGTGGCTAAAATTTGATGAGACTAAATAATAAAACCCTTGATATAAAAATTAAGTCTAAGATTTAGTTGGTGTCTTCTAGTATGACACCTAATTAAGCACTTGTTTATTGGAGTCTTGTTTGCCAAAGCGAAAGATACATTTCTACTAGGTGGAAAATTAGGTGATGATCATGGTGGGTCTAACTTAACTAATGTACTTTGCTTGTTTGTCAAAGTGAAGGTAAAGTATGTTAGACACATGAGTAGAGAATGTATTTGTCGAAGCAAGGAGATATGTAATATCTACCTTGCTAATACCGAAAGTCACATTTAAGGTCACATGATTTGTTTGTTAGCACTTGGCTTGAAATCATAGGCTTTGGTGATTAATTTAAAATTTACCTATTTGATTAATTTGAACTTGGTCGCTAAAACAAAAGAGAGAATTAATATGATAGGCTCTAAGTCTACTAAGAAGTTCATTAGAACTTCCTGAGTTCAATAGTAAGGGTTATTGGCTTGAGGAAAATAGTGAGAACATTTTAATTATTAAATATGTAATTAAAATGATAAATAAAATTACTAATTCTTTTATTTATAAATTATAGATCATAAAGTCACCATGTCAAACTCAACATATCGATCAATTCTCGAAAAATAACGTAGACTCACTAAAAGCAACTTCATTGATTGGTACATAAATCTTTAGATTATTTTATATCAGAAGAAAATACTATACATCCTTAAGAGGTTGTTGCTCCTAAGTGTGGTCCTAATGCCACCCAGGAGCAAAAAGATACTTTTAATAAGTATTTTGATGACTTTGTGGAAGTTTATTATCTCATGTTGACTTTTATGTCACTTGAGCTTCAAAAACAACATAAGGAAATGGATGCATAATCTATACATGCACACTTTCAAGAGTTATACGACACTCATATGAGTTGTTAGGTACGTTATTTGATTGTAAACTCTCTGAGGGAAGGCAAGTTGGCCTTTATATAGTCAAGATAATTGGCTATATTAAGTGGTTGATGAGCTTGGGCTTCATCATGAACAATAAGCTTGCTATTAACCTAGTGTTGAAATCTTTGCTTAAATCATAGGCTAATTTCATTATGAATTTTAACTTGAACGAAAAGCAGAAAACCTTTGAAGAGTTATTGTATATGCTCCGATAGGCTAAATAAGAAGTATGAAAGGTAGCTTTGACTAATCTACTTGTAGTTAAAGCTCAAGCATCGAAAGTCAAGGCCAAGGGCAAAGGCAAGGCTAAAGCCAAACCTAAGCCCAACTTAAATCAAAGAAACAACTCGATACTACTACTCAGCATATAGGTGGTGTGGGGAAAAGAAAGGTTGTTTGTTTATATTTTGGCAAGGCAGGACACTCGAGGAGACATTGCGAGGCTTTTCTAGAGAACAAAAATAAGAAGGTAACTAAAACTTCTACTTCATTATGTTTGTCATTGAGATAAACTATTCTTCTTATTTATCTTTGGTTGTAAACACACAACATAGTTCTCATATTTGTTCTAATATGTAGAAACTATGGTAGAGTAGATTACTTGCCAAAGGAGAGGTTGACCTATGTGTTAGAAATGAAACATGTGTTGTTGCATTAGCTATAGAGATTTATTATCTTAGGTTACCCACTGGGCAAGTTTTAGAATTAAGAAATTATTATTATTTTCCTTCTGTTTTTAGAAACTTAGTTTTTGTGTCTGTTTTTGACAAAAAGAAATATTTATTTTTAATTTTTAGTGGTATTATAACCATCAGCTTAAATAATATTTTCTATGGGATAATTGAATTGCATAATGATTTATATATTCTAAAACTAAATAATGAAATTCTCAATGTACAAAATAATAAACGATTAAAAGTGAATGATCTAAATACCACATATCTGTGGCACTGCAGGTAAGACCACATAAGACCAAAAAGTATATCAAGTAATTATTTCGCTTCTAGTCATATGATGAATACAAATTGTACTTATTAGGTAAGATAGACAAAACACTCTTTACTAGACATAGTGAAATGGAAATTGAACTATTAGAGATCATACACATGACAATGCATAATAGATATGAGGAAGTGTACTTTGTCATATTTATTGATGACTTTAGTAGATATGGTTATGTGTTTTTGATGAAACATAAGCTTGAATACTTTGATAAATTCAAAGAATTCAAAAATAAAGTAGAAAAGTAACTTGGTAAACAAATTACAGTTTCCAAATGATAGAGGAAATGAATACCTTAATGTTGAATTTAGACAATACCTAAAGGAAAATGAGATAGTATCTCAACTCACTTTTCTTGGTACTCCATAACATAATAGTGCATCTAAAAGGAAAAACATGACCTTGATGGAAATGGTTAGGTCCATGATAAGTTTTATGGATCTACCCATGTCTTTCTGAGGTTATATCCTAGAAATTATTGTTTATACATTGAACAATATTTAATCTAAATTTGTGGATAAAATTCTATATAAATTGTGCAATAGGCGAAAACCCAATTTAGATTACTTTAGGATTTGGGGTTATGAAGCTTATGTCTAAAATTGACTTTGAACAGGTTGAATGGTAAGTTTGAAAAGTGTCTCTTTGTAAAGTACTCGAAGGTTAATAAAGGATAATGTTTTTACCCCCTGAAAGAGCAAAAAGTTTTTGTTGCTTACATCATTGTATTTCTTAAAAAGGAATTCATTCTCAAGAAAACTTATGGGAGAAAGGTGAAACTCAATAAAATTCTTGAACCACAAGATACCACAAATATTAGACAAGATGATGTGTCATCACAAATGGTTGATCATAATGAGGAAGTTCCTCCACTTTAGATAGAATAACCTTAACATACAAAAGAGTTATATAGGTCTACATGAACACATCACAAGCTAAAGAGATTTGTTTTTCTTTTGACTCAAGATGGTGATGTGTTAGTCATCAATGATGACAAATTTAAGACCTACGACTAGGCTATTTCAAGTCCAGATTTTGATAAACGGTTAGATGTCATAAATATGATTCTATATACTAGAACCAAGTATGAACTTTAGTGGATGCACTTGAAAGGGTAAAACTCGTAAGGTGCAAATGGGCTTTTAAAAGAAAAACTGACATGAAAGGTAACATGAATACCTATAAAGCACAATTGGTTATTAAATGTTTCACTCGGAAGTATGATATCGACTATAATGAAACCCTTTTACTAGTCATTATGCTTAAGTTTATTAGGATTATACTTGCTATAACTACGTACTATGACTATGAAATCTTTTAAATGGATGTCAAGACTGTCTTCTTAAATGATAACCTTATAGAAGATGTCTATATGGTGTTACCTGATGGTTTCATTCTTGCTAAACAAGTAAACAAAGTATATAAGTTGGAGAAGTCTATTTATTGACTTAAACAAACTTCGAGAAGTTGGAATATCGGTTTTGATGAAGCTATTCATGAGTTCAGATTTATAAAAAAACAAAAATAAACCATGTGTGTATAAGAAGGTCAATGGAAGTATGATTGCATTTTTTGTATTATATGTCAATGATACCTTGATTATTAGAAATGACATACAGAACTTGCAATCTGTAAAAGCTTGATTATTTAAGTGTTTTCCTATAAAAGATTTAGGAGAAACAACATACATTCTTAAGATTAAAATTTATCGAGATAGAGAGTGTAGACTATTAGCCTAAGTCAAAACATGTATGTAGACAAGGTTTTGACCAAATTCTACATAGAAGAATCCATGAAAGGATTTCTACCTATGTCCCATGTGTATATCTTTCAAAAGTGTGTCCTAATACACAATCTGAGAGAGATAAGATGAGTAGGACCTCATATGCCTCAGTTATAGGATCAATCATGTATGCCATGTTATTGACAAGGATTGATGTCTTATACATTTTGAGTGTTTATAATAGGTATTAATCTAATCTTGGTGAAAACATTAGATGGTTGTTAAAAACATTCTGAAGTACTTGAGAAGGACTAAAAATGCATTATTAGTATATAGAAGGGAATTTGAACTAACTGTAAAAGGCTACAGTGATGATAGTTTTTGTACTAATCAAGATGATTATAAATCCCAATTAGAGTTTGTGTTTTGTTTGAATGGTGGTATAGTTAGCTAGAAAAGTTCCAAGCAAAGTATAATAGCTGATTCTACAATAGAGTCCAAGTATATTGTCCTCTCAAAAGCAGTAAAATAAGTTGTATGGATTAAGAAGTTTGTGACTAAACTTGAAGTGGTTTTGAGTATTATCGAGCTAATTGAGCTCTATTACAACAACAATGAAATGATTGCTCAGACAAAAGAGCTATGGTCTCATCAGAGGTCTAAGCATATACTCAGACGATATCACCTAATCTAAAAGATTATTTAATAAGGCGATGTACAAATAGCAAGGATTGATACAAATAATAATTTGACGGACTCACTAACAAAACCTCTATCACAGTAGAAACATGATAGACAAGCAATCAAGTTTGATATTAGATATATGATAGATGATAGACTGGCTATAGTGCAAGTGAGATTTATTGTTATTCAATTCATAGGTTGTTTTTTTATATGATTATATCAATAACATGCCTTTAGAATAGTAAAACTGTGACAAGGGGATCAAACGACTGATCATGAAAACTCTATATATACATTAACTAGCGATTTTAGAAATGTTTGTAATCTCAACATTGCAATAAATAATGGCACGTGTAATGATGATAAGATTATTATAATGTTAAATAACTTAACCAAAAATGACATAGTTCTCACATGTCAAAGCTATTGTAAACAACTTGATACAACACATGGGTGAATGTTATAGATATGTTCAGTAGATTGACCCAACCAGAAGATATCCATATGGATAATTACTTTAATGTCTATGGAATAAATCTTTTTCACATCGCAGGTTCATGTGATCCTTTCACTTAAGATTACCAGACCATTTTGTGTAAAGATAAGTATAGTTTGATGCTATCCAATCTAATGTGCTACCAAAATTGGGGTAACTATAAATATAGTAATTGGTCATATCATGAGATATATAGAGGTTATTTTGGGACTCAATTGCAACATGTCGTGACCAAGTGTGAACTGTGTACTTGGTAAGAAAGTTGTCGACCATGCAAATGCATATGTTAGCCAACACCTTATAATAAGAACATGTTGACCGATACACATATGTGTGCTAGCCATGCAAGTTTTCAACCATGTCAATCAACACGCATTCATGTGCTAGCCATGCAAGCCTTGGTCATACCGACTGGCACGCATATGTGTGCCAACAGTGCAAATGACCTGATGATACTAGCTGGACAATCTTTCATGCCAATCGTGTATTTATAGGTTGAAAGTGTTATGCGCACTTGGAATTCCAACCATGCTCGGATAACTACACATATATATAAGGCATAATTTTTGCATAAATATATAAGCATACATAGAACACAAAACCTTAGCCATTAGTTCTATACTCTCTTATTCTCTCGTAAACAATAATTCCAGTTAAGAGCCTTAACTGCTTTTTTGCGTGGATTTCCTCTTTCATGTTCGTGCTCCTTGTGAATACCAAGGTGCCACCTCGTGAGAGTTGGATAACATATTTTCTCAAGCCATGTGAAGGTTAAAGGAGCAATCAATACAAGTATTAATTTTAAAACAACCTATGACTGTTTTGCATTTTTCATGATTATTATGCTTAAAATGAGTATTGCAGCTGAGATTTTCAGGATTACTATAGTTTTACATTTTTAAATTCTACTGCGCTACTAGTTATCAGTGCCCTGAAAACCCTACACATTCAACACAACTAAAATTTCTAATAGATATTCAATCTATAACAAGTTTCTAAGTTTCTTTAAAATCTTACTTTTACAGTCTTCCTTGTATAGAAATTAGACATGCATGATTAATAAGAACATAACCAATCGATCGAGAATCAAGCTGGGAAGGAGGAAAAAGCATTCCTACTTCCTTGGTTTTCATGCAAGCAGAGTTTAAAATCGACTCTCTCTTTCTTTCCAAGTTTTTGATCACCAAAACTTTCCCTCTATGCCAAACTCCTCTTGCTAGTAACTAGAATTCTCTCATTGCTTAAAATTTTGCTCTCTTTTTAGTTTAATCAATAGAGGCAAAAACTAAGGCTCTTAAGGGAGTCAATCATATATATATGTTAACAAATTTCCCTTTTCCATCAAGAATCCATTTCAGTTGGGTTCTTAATATAACAAGATGTACATGCATACATCGTTACTCTTGGCCAGTATACATTAGACCAAAACAAACATTCCATTATCAGTTTTGCCCTGATTTGATTATAATTCAATCTTAGGTTTAAAAAAATGATAATAATGCCCATAGAGTGTACCCGAGGGCATTACATAAGTGGGTCATGCCTAACCCGTATTCAATGTTGTCAACACCAAATTTTGTCCAAATACTAGCCAAAATTGCTATTTCAGGCCATAAAATCAATCAAAATATTACTCATATACTGACTTTTGACATCTACAACACAATTTCACCAAAAAAAAAGTTCAATTAAGTAATCAATATAAACCTTTTGCCAACGAAAAAGTGTAAATTTGACAATTATTTCATTTTCAACATTCAGATAATCTACCATACTATTGAATAAATATTTAAACAAACTGAAAAACTAATTTATCATAGCTGAAATAAAAACCAAAACCAAATTTTGAAATCATATCTAAAACAAAAATAAAGCATGAAACCAGAAAACTAATTATCACTAGACAATACTATGCGTTTTCTATGTACAAAGAAGACACAAAAACACAATTTCTCATGCATTGATCTATTTGATTATCTTTTTTCAAATTGTGTTAGAACATGTTAAGCCAACAACTATATATACACACACATATATATATAGCAATACAATTTACAATTTTTGTGCACAAACAATGATATATCACTATGTGATTGGATATTGTTTTATCATTAATTTTTAACTATTCATTCACATAATGACATATAATTGTTTATGTATAAAGTTGTGCACAAAAGAAGTACACATAACATTACTCATATTATAATGGTCAAGTCAAACCCTAAGAAATCTATTGTACATTAGCTTAACCAATCTAAGACATTTAGTTTAAACTTTATTTGCCAGCCTTTCAAAGGAGAAACCATATACTTGGACTCTTTCAATGGAAAGTTTGTTCTGGTGTTGATTGTAAGATTTATTTTGTATAAACTAAATAAATAAATCAATCTAAATTTGTAGGATTTACGCATAAGATATAAAATACTGAATTAATATTTTAAGGTTATTAGAACATCTAGATTGCCATACAATTTGAATTTTAAAGTTGCTGAGATTACCTATCGAAGTGACTTGGTTTTCTATTCCAAAAACCTTTTTAAATGACAGTTTTCAATGCGGCAAGCTATATTGTAGTTATGTTACGTCAAGTTTTAGAGTAGAGACCTAGTCAATATATAGTAGGTTAATTGATTGCCTCTATCAAGTATCTTGATTGCATTAGGAGAAGACACATATGCAACCAAGGAATAGGAAAAAAATCAACAACATTAAGGGATTAAATAATGAGTGGATTAAATGCCAAGGAGAATTAGGAAAAGAATCAAACATTCCTACTACGATAAGTAGTTAGAAGTACATATGTAAAGCCACCTCACTTATTAGCAAGAGACATGCATATATTCTCCATTTTCCTCTAAATAATTCTTAACAAAAACTTTGAGCAAATCACCACCTATATTTTGTGAGCCATCAAGGGCACCAACTTCAATTAGGGCTAGATTCGAACTGAACCAAGCTCGAGCTCGGCTTGACTTAATAATAATAGAACTCGAGCTTGAGCTCGGTCTCATCAAGTTCAAGCTCGTCGAGCTCATTATACTTAAGCTCGAACTCGGCTCAGCTTGGCTCGTTTCGAATTTGAGTTTTTAATTAATCTGTTATTAAAACAACATCGTTTTAATACATATTGGTCCAAACGATATCGTTTTATATCAAAATTTTTAATTTATAAACTTCGATAAGTAAGCTAGCTTAAGCGAGCTCGAGCTCGAGCTTAAGCTCCAATAGACTCGACTAGAATCCAACCCTAACTTCAACACACAATAACAAGTGAAAACAACATCCAAACACTCAGAGCATGCATAAATATCTATATACAATTTTTTGATCTTTTTGTTTCGAATACAATGTTTCTACATAATTGTTATTGTGCGTATGTTCTTAGTATGAATGGTTAACTTTCTTCTATTCTAGGAACTAAAGGGAATCCGATAAGTCCTTATTGTTTGTAGTATATCATTTTATATTACTCTAAATTATTGCATTTTGATTCAAGGAATGATTATTCTTTACATGTGATAAAGATAATGACCCATTTTGGCACATGTTAGTAAACTCATGTTAACTATCAAAAGGTAGATACTGGGTTAGTGCATGCATTCATTGAACCAAGAAAACTGATACTGGAGATAGATCAATTCCTTCTGAAGTAATTAGAGTCACATAACGTAATACATAGTTATCATCCGAGTGATCACAACAGTAAAGACTCATTTAATATTTGTATGCTTAGTCAGCCTGACAAGGCGAACTAGGTTAATATAGGATATCTAATCTACATCACATCACAATCACTTTAAAATTTTTATCTAATCTACAGGTTTGTGCAATGATTATCGGTGAACCTAAAGTCTTAAAAGTCTTTTATTATACGAATCCTACTAGTAGTGTTTTGTTTAGATTTCGTTTATAGTTATATATTTAGTTTGAGTAGTTTTAGTAATAGCAGTTGTGACACCCTTAAACAAATCCTACATTGACCAAACCCAAGAAAGATATTGTGTATATGTGTGTATCCCATATCACTTAGATATAAAAAGATGAAACTGGTTAAATAGTCTTTGAGCTCCTTAAAGCTATCAAGATGCATTTTGAGTTATAAAGTTTAGAAATAAAACCATGATAGATTGCCTGTTTAAAGTGGACAATATCTTAACAGTGGGTTAGGCTATTAGACTAGAGATATTATGATATCAGAGCTACGCTGCATGTTCTCTTGAGCGATAGTGGGGCAAACCTTAGTGAAGATGGTAAGTCTCATATTATGACACCTTAGGCAAATCTCATATCAACAAAACACAAAAAAAATGTTTGACATATGTGTGCATCCAATATCGCTTTGATATAAGAAGTTGAAACTAGTTAAATAGCCTATAAACTCCTTAAAGTTATCAAGACGCATTTTGGGTTACAATGCGTAGAAGCAAAACCATGATAGACTGTGTGTTCAAACTAGACAATATCTTAATAGTGGGCTGGGCTATTGGACTAGAGATGCTATAGTAGTAGTCACATTCATCGATTATAATCTTTTTATTATGGTCTTCTTAACTAATACAGACTTCAAAATAAATTAGTTATTGGTTTTCTAATCCATGTGGGATCGATATCTATTATATTATTTGATGACTCATGTACTTGCGAGCAAGACGCAACAAGTTTTTTTCATTGTTGTAAGGGATTGGTGTTAAAATTAATACTAATATGATTCAAAATGTTACTAGAGTAAGAAAATTTTCTTTTCACAAGTTAATTATTCTTGTTTTTTCCTTGTAAGCTTGGCCTAGTGTATGACTAGATCGAAGGTGACAAAAAAAATTAGATTTTGACCTTGAGATTGAAAGAAGAATACATAATCTAAGAAAAAGCAAGCAAGGACAAAAAGTCAAGACAATAGACCCAAAAGAAAATGTTAATCCAAATGTAGTTGAAATACTTCCTTAATCATATGCACTTTAACACTATGTCATATGATCCGCTAGAGATACTACCACAAACGTTGTTCAAACATTAGTCAACACTAATAATTTTGGGATCAAACCATCCATCATACATATGATCTAGCAAAATCAATTTGGAAGAGCAGTATCTAAAGATCAACATATACATTTAGCAAAATTTGAACAAATATACGATTCTTTCATATTAAACGAAGTACTAGATGAGGTAAAAACGTTGAGGGCCATTTCCTTTTTCACTTAAAGATAAAACGACTATTTGGCTTGAGTTTAGGGCTCTAAGATTTTTCATGACTTGGCAAGCCCTATCACAGACATTTTTGACAAAGTTCTTCCTAGTCAAAAAAATAGTGAAATCATAAATGACATCACTAAATTTACTACAAAAGATGACAAAAATTTATATGAGGTTTAAGAGAGATACAAGGACCTACAGAGGCACTATCCACATCATAGTTTTCCTGATGGATTGTTAATATAGACCTTCTATAATCGAGAACCAAGACATATCAAAACCATTCTCGATGCAACAACTAATGAATCATTTATAGGGTTGACAATAGAAAATGCATTACAACTGATCAAACGAATGTGTTGGGAATAATTAAACATGCCAAGATCAAATTCTATGAAATCCGTAAATAAAGATTTACATACCCGGAATAGCTTTCGATGAAAAGTCTTCAAATATTATGCGAGGAGTTAACGTTAGTCTATGCTCACGTATTGCTTTTCACCTTGGCAGACAGGATCTACTGTGCATTTTTGTTATGCAGAAGAAAAGAGGAGAGAAACCATTTTTCTACTGATAAAAATGGCGTCATTTGTTTTTGGGAGACAGTTAAGACTTTTAAATAAGAGTTCAACTGCCAATCCAACTATCTCTTATAACCGCTTTTGGCAGTTATATTAAATCGGGTTGGGTCGACCTATCATGGATGGACCTGTATCCAATATCTCCTACTCACACATGACGGAAGACCCAAATCAATACTTAGCCACATAAATCCTATATAGTAGTATGTTTCATACTTGCAAATGTGTCGTGCGACCTCGCGAGCAACTTACACTTGGGAGCTAAATACTATGCATCTGTTAGGAATAGCATAGCCGCTTCAACCTGAATAAAATAAAAAATAAAGCGTTAGGCTCACAACACCCCAAATTTATTCGATAACACTAGCTCTCTTTAATCCCTCATTTATCATTGTGTTATTTTCCTATGTATCTATGATCAAGTCCAATCTCTATATGAGTGACATGATCGGCTGGCTAATAGACACACGTAATATATAAGTCTTCCTCTTCTACTCAAAATTCTCAATTTAAACTTAGCTGTTTTTCTAGTCATGTTCCATAGACCGAATCATACGTGGCTATAGGTTCTAAGCTAAGATAGCAATACTAAGAGTAAATATCGAACAATAGTAAAGAGTCAAAGGATACCAACATGAGATAATCCTCATAAAGTCTCACATAGTGAAGGAACAGGGATTCATCCTTCCACTACTTTAACTGGTCGTCTTACTTATACACACATAGTATGAATCATGTGCTACAGTGTGCATTTTCTCAAATGTCATTCACAACACTGTACAGATCTTAGTTCAGTCGTTACGCCCAACGCCTAACCTGAGTTCTTAATCATCTTCACACTTGCAGGGATTTATCTATATTAAGAACTCACATTTGACATTCACAAGTTATTTGGACGTGGGGAATCCAAATCAGTCATTTTCAAATGTATCTATTCATGACCTCATCTTGATCAATCATCAAGGCGACATTTTTATTTCAATAAATCTTTTCTTGAGAAATTTGTCTCCCATTGGTATGCTCTCTCAGCATCATATTTCTCAATAATAATGTCTCATCTTTGCTTGCTCTCTCAGTACCAAAGGTGATTGCTCGTGTGAGTAAGTCAGTCTCTAACTTATGTGACATTTCAATCTTGTTGAGCTAAAAATGATGTGTATGTAGTGAAAACCCAAGAATTTCAGGACACAAGTTCAAAACATAAAATGAACTTAAATTCATGGTTTTCAACGTTGTGTCATCAGTACAATATATAAGCTCAACACTTATCAATCATAGTCTGCGCAATCTAAGAAATTTAACATGTGTAAGATATACTTTTCTTAGAAGAATCTCGGTCAAAGGATCAATGACTATACAATGCATAGAATTATATTGTATGTTCATTTCCTTCTTGGAAATTAGGTCTCTTATTATGTTGTGTCTAGTATCGATACGTTTGGTTGTCTTATAAAAAATTCAGGATCTGTCATTTCAACAGACAACCATTGCTCTGACAATATTGTTTTGTTTACTCAAATTCACAAAAAATCTTCTCAACCAAACAGTTTCTTGCATATTTACTGAACAGGCTATATACTAGGCTTTCGATGTGGATATGGCTACGCATCTCTGTTTCTTCAAGATATGGGCCATTTTTGAGTAAGAAAACTTAGCCTTAATTTAATTTGCGTTGGTTTAAAAAACACTTCCCCAATTGGCATCTTAACAGCCAATCAAACGTAAGTTTGATCCTTAATCACATAATCAATCATCCACAGAGCCTTAAAAATATCAAAATTCTACATACAGTCTTTCAGTGCTCTTTTCAACAGTTACTTATATCAACTAACTAGCCCAATCAAAAATAAATATCTAGACATGTATGCATCATAACATACATAATACATCTGATGACATCTGAATAAGTAACCTTTAACATTTCTCTGCTTCTATCTTAAGTTTTGGGACATATCTCTTTTGGCTCAATAATTCATCATTTGACACAGGAATATCAATGGGTTCACAGTATACCATATTAGATTGTTCTAGAATCTTTTGAATATTATGCTCTTATGACAGAGTCAAAAGTTTCTTTGAACAATTCCTCTATATTTAAATTCATAATATGTAATATGTTTTCCTACATCCTGCAAGTCAAAAGTATGGACAACCATCCTTTGATGATTATCACTTACTTCAAATTATTTCTAGCTATCTATACATCATCATACACATTGATAGAATTACAAATTTGTCATCAGACTTTGTCACATAGACATAATGGTCTTGATTAATCATTTCAAAGTTCAAGTACCAGTATCTAGATGACAGTTTTAGGTCATTCAATGTCTTTGAAGCTTGCACACTATACGCTTCAGACCTATAACAATAAGATCTATAGCTCATTTCATGTAGCTTTCTTTGTCATGTTTTTCATTAAGGAAAATTATCTTGACATTTATCTGGTGTAATTCTAAATTCAAATGTGTTATTATAGCTAGAATCAAATATATTGAAGTAAATATCATAAATGATGAAAATATTTTTCTACACAATCTATACCTTCTCATTGGGTATAGTTTTCCGCTATTAAGCGAAATTATATCTATTTATTGAGTCATCCACCTTACGACTAATTTAGGAAACTCATTCAGTCCCAATGAATTTTCAATCTGGCGGTAAGTCAACCAAAACCTAGAATTGGTTTGTTTTCTTTGTTATTCTATCTCTTCTTCCAATACATTTCAGAATTTTTCTATCAAAGGATGAGATGAGATATTTATTTCAGGTTCTTCATCATCTAGGGGAGTGGTTATGAAAACCTTGTTTTCACTTTAAAAAAAACGTCACTTGAATACTTTTGGATGTCTACTCAAATGGAATTGAGAATTAATGCTCTCACTATTCGAAATAGATTAAAGCTTAATCTCAATGCTCCCACTAAGGTGAGATGAACAAAGCAAAAAATTGAAGATCATTACTCCTACTATTCGAAATAGGTTAGAGTTTAATTGCATTTGCTTCAATTATTTAGAACAAGTATAGGTCTTATATCTTAGGACTCAACCAATGGTCGTTAAGATATACCCATCCTTATTTTTTTCTCATCTCATTCATATGAAACCTTTTATCAACATCATCCCTATTAAGAAAAATATCCTCTATGAATGTAATATCTCTAATACAAGTTCAGTTAGTCTTTCAACGAAATCCTCCCTAATAAACACATACCATTTGGAGTGCTCAGCGTATCTAATAAAGATACATTCATTTTTTCTCAGTCTCAATTATTCAAACTTATGGGAAAAGTTATGGATTGATATTACTAACCACTAAGGTTGCAATCAATTAACTCAGATTTTCTACCTGACCATAACTCATAGGGAGTGGAAGCAACTGAATTAGTAGGTAATTGGTTAAGTTCTCAAACAACAATAAATATCATATCCTCATAAAGTGACTTGACGTTTTGCTTACGCTTTCATTGACTTAATCATTTCTAATAGAGTTCAATTACTCTTCTTCACTACACTAGTTGTTACGAAGTTTTGGAATTATTATTTACCATACTATTTTTTTCATTACTAAGTTCCTTGAACTTTTGGAACAAATGCTCAAGACCTTGGTGAGTTCATAAAACTTTTATCTATTTTATCTAATTGATTCTCAACCTCAATTATATATAGTGTCTAAAACAGTCTATTGCTTCTGACTTATGGGAGATCAAGTAGACAAGAGTGAATCGAGCATTGTTATCATCACTAGTAATGAAATATGAGATACATTCTCAAACTTTACATTCATAGGAAAATATATACCTAAGTATATAGATTGCAAAGGAAATCAAACTCATATAACTTTGTCAAATGGTTTTCTAGAAGTTTTTCCAACTAGGCAATACTTACATACGAACAATTTTATTTATGTGAAAGTTCCTAATAAACTTTCATAGACCAATTTATTCAACCCATCTTGGCCATCATGCCCTAATGTAACATGCCATATATTTGCATTCATTTCCATACACATAGGAGAAGCAAATAATGAAAAACTTAACATTATCAAAAAATGTAAGGTGACATACACTATATAACCATTCAACCAACAAACCAAATCTATAGAAATAAATTCTATCAAATTTCAATAAAACACCTAGAGAAATTCAAATTATATCATAGTTTGAGAAGAATAAGTACTTTGGTCAAGATTTGCTGAATATTTGGAGCATATTGGATTTTGTATAGGTATAGGATTCGTTCATCTGCAAAACTTATTTGCTCGTGTCTATTCCTCTTACTACAACCCTTGTGTTGTTGCCTACATATATTCAATTCATTTTATTTAGAATTCGATAGAAATCTACTGAAGATTTTCTATCATGAACTACTTGATTGGTGGCTTCTGAGTCCATAATCCACGTAGGATAATACTCAGTTAATATCATAGTACTAGAGAACAACGTTTCATTACTTCATGTTAAACAAGATTATCATTTTCAACTCTGTTCATTCACAGATGATATAATTCTTATTGCTTCTATTGCAACTACTCATCTTGTTTCTGTCTCTTCTTCTAGTACTTTTGCCACTCTTTCATTTCGATTCCTTGTTCTTATTCTTTGAGCATTAAACGATCTTCTTCCTGTATTAGGAGTTGAGCCATTCACTTTTAAAAGTTGTTTCTACAACATACACATGAGTACTAAATTCAGTTGCCTCAAGGGCGCTTGTCCTCTAATTTTATGTGGCTAGAATAATTAACAAAAGTCCTTCTTTCCTCACTGTGGGTCATATGTACCTTTATAGGCTCTCATTATCGAGAAGAAATCGTTTTTCTAAATGAACATACTGTTCATGTATCAGGTTACGCATAATTGACTTTAGTTTCATAATCAAATTTGACATTCAATCAAATTCAATAATTAACTGTCTTTATTTAAGGACTGTAGTTCCTCCAAACTTTTTCCAATTAAAACCATACTTATGACATATGCAGTTGAACATTAATGGTAATTACACAACAGATCGATAATCATGAAACTAATCAAGATATCACACAAAGTGAATCTTGCTTCTTATATGCGTGATGTATGTCCACATCACGTTTGTGTAAGACACTAATTTGCGTTTCTATCCCTTAGTCAGCCATAACTTTATCTTAACCTGGTCTACGGCCTCCAAAGCCTTTTGTTCATCTAAGATATTGTGCATTTCAAATGCCACATGATTTAATTCTCTCTATTCAGTATCATTTTCAATCAAATCAACCATCATTTTCTAAGATGTTATGGTTAACTAGATCACAGAGACATATCTATCAGACACAACGCTATCAATGCAATCAAATACACATCAATTGTCGCAATTACACATTAAAATTTTTAAATATCTCACATAAGGCACAAAATCAAAAGTTCACTATGTTCCCAATCATCTTCCATGACACAAATGCTTGACATTTTAAACTTTAATCTAATTGCGCCAATATTAATTCTGGATGAGAATTTCATTAAATTCTACCAATCTCAGAATTCCCGCACTTAACTAATATATATGATATAACAAATGCATCATCTATTTTGACTATGACCATTTCATCAACCCGTATTAATCTTTAAGTCACTTTATCTATGATAAAGTCTCTATTATATTTACGTTAGGTCAAATACCTCGTATTACGTTAGTTTTTGGAATAACTATAAACTAATGGATATTCTATCATACATTACTAAGCGTCACTGTATACCAAGCTGTAATGTATCCATTCAGTCCCAAAAAGTTTCAAATTCTTGTCCTGAATAAGATTAGTGATTACGGGGCTCATATTCATGCATGGATATTCTCTCTTTTCCAATTAAAAGAATTCAACAGAATATTAATAGTTTCGACATGCAATGTGATGGTCCTAAGTTAACAAACTTGCATGAAGTAGAAACATGTATTTCAAAACACCAATATGTGTTTTCGGGAGTTGGAATAAGATATTACATGTCATTATACGCCGTAAGACCCATGGAACACTTCTCATATTTAAATCTGAGCACTACATAACATCCAAGGATTTGAAAACAAAATTCAAGTTCCAAGACGGGTTGGAAATGGGTGTTCACACACTACCACGTGCCACAATAATCTCATAAAATCCTTCACGTGCCAAATCGACGTTGCACGCGCCTCCACGGGCTGTATATATGGCTACATGCGCCAGGAATGAGTCAAATGCGTCGTCACGCACTAAAATAAGGCTATCACGTGTCGCCACATGCTAGAAATTGGTTGTCACGCGCCACACGCATTCACACATGTCGGTCAACGGTGGTGGTCAAAACTTTGATCGTTGACTGGTCAGCTGACCCAATGGATTGTTGATCGGTTCGGGTGACCTGATTGACTAAACGGGTTGACCCATTGACCATCGAGTTTGACCAACCCGTTGACCAATCGGGTCGGATAATTGGGTTTCTCCAACTCGATTTTGACCCGAAATTACGCATAAACCCCAGTTTTTCTGTCTGTTTAATTGACTACTTTTCGACGGCTTTCCGACGACAACACTATAGGGCTTTTATAGCCTAGATGATGTTAAGGCTTATCGTTCCAAGTTTCGATGCCATCAGCACTAGAATCAGTCAAAACGACTAGAAAGAAAAACACGCCTTAGGTATCAGATTTGGGCAATTTTCATCGATTCCGACGTTAATTCGAGTCATTTTTCAATTCAAAACATGCAATACCATTCTAATCATTCATCCAACATGTTTCCTAACATCAATTTTATGCAATTTTAGCCGAATTAAATTCGTGTCCAAAAACGAATTTTGAAAAACAAAATTCAACATGTAGATTTTATGTTTCACAATATACACAATACGATTCACAGAAAAAACATAACAAATACGTATCCTAGGCTCTGATACCAATGTTGGGAATAATTAAATATGCCAGGATCAAATTTTGTGAAATCTATAAATAAAGATTTATGTACCCGAAATAGTTTTCGATGAAAAGTCTTCTAATATTGCGCTAGGAGTTGACGTTAGTCTATTTCCACGACACCATTTGCTCACATATTGCTTTTCATCTTGGGAGACAAGGTCTACTGTGCATTTTTGTTATGCAGAAGAAAAGATGAGAGAAACCATTTTTCTACTGAAAAAAATGGCATCATTTTTTTTGGAGAGGTAGTTAAGACTTCTAAATAAGAGTCCAACTGCCTCTTATAACCGCTTTTGGCAGTTATATTAAACTGGGTCGGGTCGACCCGTCATGGGTGGACCCGCATCCAATAGAATGACATCAAGTTACTCATTCTAGACTCATGATACAACACTAAGAAAATCAACGAAAATCAATGAAATTGATGGAATAACTATTGTCAATGAAAAACTCGATGTTCTAACAAAAAAACTTGAAAGATTGAATATGAAAGTAGTTGATATTTCAATTTGATGTGAGATATGCAAAAGAGGACGTGCTAGCATAGACTGCAGTGCATTGAATGCATTCCTAAATTAATAGAACTAGAAATAGGCAAATGTGATTAATTTTAATTAGAAAAGGTAAGGGAATCCATACTTGAACATCTACAATCCAAGATGGAGAAATCAACCAAATTTCTTATGGAACAATCAACGTGTCTAAACTAATACTAGCTAAAACTTTAAATTATCACTGTTTGGATTTTAGAATAAGATGTCATAACAACAACTTTTGCATCCTACACCAAAGGAGCAAAAATCTAGCCTAGAAATAATGATGGAGAGTTTCATTCAAGCACAAAATCAAAAGACACAAGCTTAAGAAGAAGCCATCAAACACCTCACCAAAAGGATCAAACAACTAGCCATACATAATAAAATGCTTAAAGTATAATTAAGCTAGCAAACATCTTCATTAAACTCACTAGATCAAGGAAAGCTACTGAGCCAACTAATTAATATGAGAGAACAATGCAAAAAAATAACCATCAGAAGTGAAAATACATATAGAGGACCAACGTTTGCATACTTTAATAAACCAAATGCATCAAATTAAATAAAAGACCTCTTGAATAAGAATACATAGTCAACCAATGAAAAATATATGACAGATATTATATAAGCCACCAAGAGAAGAAGAAGAGAAAGACTCAGGGCAAAATAAATACCATACTGCTCTCTCGTTTCCACAAAGCATCACAAAGCAAAATTGGACTAGTAGTTTGGCAAATTCCTTGAAATATTCAAGCATATACATTTTAATATACCATTCCTTAAAGTAATAACTCAAATGCCAGCATATGCAAGATTTCTAAAAAATATGCTCTCAAAGAAAAGGAAGCCAAAAGAGTTTAAAACAATAGCTCTCTCAAAAGAATGTAGTACAATCCTTCAGAACAAATTGTCACCAAAATTGAAAGACTCAGGAAGTTTATCTATACCATGCACAATAGGAACTAATCCTTTAATAAGGTGTTATGCTACTTAGGTGCAAGTATAAGTCTTATGCTATTATTAATAGGCAAAAGGTTGGATATATGAGAACTTAAACCCACAATAGTCACTTTACAATTAGCTAACATATCTATCAAGTATCCGAGTAGAATACTAGAAAATGCTATTATACGAGTGGGTAGATTATAAATTCCAATCGTTTTAATAGTCTTAGAAATAGGGGAGGACGTTCATATTCCCATAATTCTTGGTCGACCATTCTTAGCAATTGTTGGTGTTATCATAGATATGAAAAATAGGAAATTGACATTTGAGATCGAGCAAGAGAAGGTGAAATTCAACGTATTTAAATCACATAGTCTTCTATTGCTAATTCTTGTTGAAGGATAGATGCCACTAGAAAATGCGTGGACAAAATTTTTAAGGTGACCTTTCCAAAAAATGCACTCAAATCTTGTCTAATCCATAATGGCTTTGGAACTCATAAGAATTTCAAAATTATCATGAATGCACAATATCCAAAAGCGACAAAAATATTAAGATCAATACCATGCCTTAAATTTGAGGATATCAAACAAGCAACGATACAACCAAACACAGATGCACTATAATTGTAGGTAAAGGATGCACTTTAGCTATAACTAAAACTTTTACCAACCAAAATCTGGTATGCATATCTCGACCTAGACTTCATTTATCTAGTTATTATTAGTGTTGACTTGAATGTTAAGCAAAAAGATAAATTAGTACAACTATTGTGAGAGCAAAAAAAAATAATCAGATACAATATCCAAGACTTAAAAGACATCAATCCCTTTAAATGCATGCACCGTATTCACACGTTGGATAACCAGAAACCCTTTATAGAAAACCAATGGAATCTTAGCCCTAACATGAAAAAAGTAATCAAGAAGGATGTTATAAAGCTATTATATATCGGAGTCATATATCTTATTTTTTACAGTGATTGGGTAAGTCCAATGCATGCAGTGTCAAACAAAACAGGAATGACAATCATAAAGAATAATAAAAATAATGAATTAATTCTAACAAGAATGGTCACACAGATACTGAATGTGCATTGACTACAAAAAACTAAATAGTGCCATAAGAAAAGGACTACTTTCCTTTACCATTCATAGATCAACTATTAGAAAGATTGGTCAACTATTTGTATTTTTGCTATTTAGACAGATATTCAAGATTTTTCCCGATCCTAATCCATTTAAATGATCAAGAAAAGACTACATTCACTTGTCCATATAAAACTTTTGCTTACAGAAGAATGCTCTTTGGTCTTTGCAACACACTAGCCATATTCCAGCTATGCATGATATCCATATTCTCAGATTTTGTTGAACATATAATAGAAGTTTTCATGGATGATTTCTTAGTTTATGATAGTAAATTGATAATTGCTTAGCTAAATTTTCTAAGTTACTTTAAAGATGTGAGGAAGTAAATCTCATACTTAATTAGGAAAAATGTCATTTTTTGGTCAAAGAAGGGATTGTATTAGGACACATGATATTCGAACAAGGGATAAAGGTTGACTGCACAAAAGTAGGAGTAATTGAGAAATTACCACTGTTTACAAACATCAAAGAAGTTAGAAGCTTTTTGAGACGCACGGGATTCTACAGAAGATTAATAAAAAACTACTCAAAAATGACAAAACCTTTCTCTAACCTGCTAGCAAAAGATGCAGCTTTTGATTTTAATGACAATTATACTAATGCATTTTGCAGGTTAAAAGAAGCTTTAATTTTAACATCAATTATGCAATCACCAAATTGGAACCTATTATTGTAGATAATGTGTGACACAAATGACTATGTCATTGGGATAATACTTAGATAGAGGAGAGATAATAAACCATATATGAACTATTATGCGAATCACACACTAGATGAAACACATATAAATTATGATACTCCAGAAAAAGAATTACTAGTAGTAGTATTCACATTCAACAAATTTCAGTCGTATTCAATAGGTTTTAAACTAATCATATATACAAATCATGTAGTGCTAAAATACCTACTTAACAAAAAGGATACCAAGCCAAGACTGATATGATGGATCCTACTCTTACAAGAATTTAATTTGGAAATAAAAGATGAAAAAGGGCATAAAAAATGTAGTTGTCAACCATTTGTCAAAAATAGAAAAAGATAAGTGTAGTGGAGTAAACGAAGAATTGCCAATTGATGATACATTCCCCAATGAGCAGTTAATGGCTATATCCAAATGGACTACACCATGGTATGCGGATACAGTAAACTAGTTATTGTGTGGAATCCTACCACTAGATTTAAATTTCCACCAAAGGAAAAAGTTTTTGTATGATAGAAAAAGTTAAATCTGGGAAGAACTCTTACTATATAAGCGATGCTATGATGGACTAATATGACAATGTTTGCCACAGGACAAAATATATAATATTTTAACTCATTGCCACTCGTTAGAAATTAGAGGACACTTTAGTGTTTTTAGAACAACAACAAAAGTACTATAATGTGAATTCTATTTACCTACAATGTTTCAAGATGCAAAAGAATTTCTAAGCAAATGTGATTGATATCAAATAATTGGGCACATATCAAGAAGAGATGAAATGCCCCTGAGTACTATACTAGAAGTTGAGTTATTCGATGTATAGGGGATTAACTTCATGGGTCCATTCTTAGCATCATATGAGAAACACAATATCCTGGTCATAGTTGGCTATGTATCAAAATGGGTAGAGACTATAGTGATTCCAAACAATGATGTCAAAGTAATAGTCAAATTTTTGAAAAAGAATATCCTTGCTTGTTTCAGTATACCAAGGGCAATCATAAGTGATTGAGGATCACATTTATGCAATTATCTGATAGAGAGAATATTAAAAAGGTACAATGTGACCTACAAGATAGCAATGCCCTAACTCCCATAAACTAGCAACCGGGTATGAATCTTAAACTAAGAGATTAAGTCCATACTTGAGAAAACAATGAACTGATCTAGAAAAGACTGGAGTATGTGACTAGACAATACACTTTGGGCCTATCACATCATGTATAAAACACAATTGAAACATTACATACAAACTCATATACGGGAAATCATGCCACCTACTTATCGAGTTAGAACATAGAGCATATTGAGCCACTAGATTCTTAAACTTCGATGCTAGAAAAGCCAGAGAAAAAATATTGCTACAGCTTAATGAACTATAAGAATACCGCTTTGATGCATATGAAAATTCCATAATATAAAATGAAAGAATGAAGAAATGGCACGAAAAATACATAATAAAGAAAGAAATCCAAGAAGGTGACTCTGTTCTCTTGTTAAATTTCTTATTACAACTTTTCCCAAGGAAACTGAAATTTCGATGCTCAAACCCATTCAAAGTAATTCAAATATATCCACATAAAGCAACCGAAGTTTGGAGTGAGAATAAGACTATTTTTAAAGTTAATTGACAGTGACTTAAGCCGAATATCATAAACAATTGGTTACAGTGGGAGTATCGCGACCATTGTCTGACCCAACCCCAACCTAAGCTTACATAAAAGTTGAGCTAAAGAGCTAAAACAAGTACTACTAGGAGGCAACTCGAGTACTTTTAAATTATTTTTACATTTCTACCTTTTATTAGTCTTTTTATTTTGTTTAATTACTTGTTTTTATGTCAAAAGAAGAAATACCATTGGTAGACGACTGCATAAGTTAAATGAAACACTCACATATGCAAGTAGAATGTCTCGTATTATCAAGGAAGTTTATCTATCCATCAATCATTTAACTAATTGCAGGATACTTCTCTGCGTGTGTTTTATTATTCTTATGCGCAGTGTAGAAAGGGAAACTACTTTAACCGCAGAAAAGAGATTTAAGTATAGGACTGTTGGGCTTGAATATATTAAATAAGCTATTGGGCTAGTTTACTGTGAGACATATTAGATAAGTAATAACAAGGACTTATGCAAGTAAAATGGGGATAGGGTGAAAATCCATTCTGGCGCCAAAAGACAAGGATCCATTGCAATGATGATGCCCTTGTCACGCACACCAGTCTTAAGGCTTGTTGCTTTACTTCCCGTAAATCTTGGCGCCCAAGAATACCGCTAGAGTTAATTTTCCCTCCTAATTCGGGCGATATATAAAGCCCCTTTGACCCTAAAATTTTCTATAACTTCTATTTCACTAAAACAATTGCAACATCCACTATAACTAAGAAAACCAACACAACCAAATGACTATTTTCATCCGATAAAGAACCCACACCACCCAAATGTAGAGTAACTTGGTCAACAACTTCGACCCTATTTGTCCCAACCTCAACCATGGTCAACCCTACCACCCCTCTTGGTACAATCAATGTCAAGTTTCTGAACTCTATCTAAGAGAGACATTATTTGAAACTCTAAGAGCCAACCCTTGAACCCACGTTATAACTCGATTTCGAAATTGTGATATTTTAAAGAAATTGTTTCAGAATCTTCTCCTTTACTTCCATGCTCTTGTCCATAGCTTTTAGCTTAAAGAAAATCACATGAACATTTTTTTATTATTTTATTAAATTGTTAATAATTTTATTTATGTTAAATTATATGACTATAGGCCGGCCAGGCCTGCTTTAAAAGAAAAAGTCTCTGAGGAAAACTTCTTTGTAATTGATATAATAATTTATGAGAAATACTATACGTATTCATTTTGAGTATATAAATATATACACACTTATATATGTCATCACATAATTAGATATTCTATTATTCTTAATTTAAAATTACCTAATTATATAATAACACATATAAGTGTATACATATTTATATTTTTAAAATAAGTACACACAATTTTATTCATAATTTATTATGAGTATTTGTAAAGACGTTGACTCTTTCCACCTAGGTCTTTTAATCGACTACTTCTTCCAATGAAACATTATAAATACATATTACCTTTCTATTTGATATTATTTGTAATGATTTTTTATAAACGGCGTTGGCTCTTTCCCATCAAGATCTGTTGACTAATGCTTCAATTAAAACATTATAAATACATACACTACCACAACAAACGACCACATCCGAAAACCAAATTCGTAACATCAAAATGCACGGCCTTGTTGCAGCAAATACGGTGGTCGCGGCAACGGCTTGTTCAGTGTGGGATGTCTACGGCTCCCTTCAGGTCCTCACAATCATTAACACATGTCTGCCAAATGTTCTTGGAACAGTAAAAGTCCTCCAAGGTGATGGACATGTTGGAACACTTCTAAACGTTACATTTCCACCAGGTAGGTAAATAATTTATCTAACATATAATTTCAGCTACTGAATATTTAAATATTTGTATATGGGTATTGTTTCAGGAACTCCTGGAGTTGGCTATATGAAAGAGAATATTACAAAGGTTGATAATAAGAGGCGTGTGAAGGAAACAGAAACCGTTGAAGGAGGATTTTTAGCATCGGGGTTCAAGCGTTATATAACTCAATACAAAGTTATTGAGAAAAATTATACATCAAGTATTATAAGATCAACAATAAAGTATGAGATTGATGATAAGTTAGCGAATCTTACTTCTCTAGTAAACACCAATCTGGTGGAAATACTTGCAGAAACCGTTGGAAAGTACCTGACCGAGATTGCACCTTCTCCTTCTCCTTCTCCTTCTCCTTACTAGAATCTGCAAAAGGAATTTGTTGTCATATTGATTGATGTTAAAATAAAATTATTAGTTTTACGCTTTGGCTTTTATATTGTATTCAACAAGTCTATTTTTCAAGTTTTTACATAATTAGTTTACAACTTTGGTTTTATGAATTTACCAACTTTACGCTGATGCATTTATATTGTAATACAAACTCATATTCGGAGTAATGAGTGTGAACCTTGCTTTTCCTTTGTTTAGTTACTGTCTCCATTTGAACATATGTATTCGATTGAATAACCTATACCAAAATATTCATCTGATTTTCAAATATTATTAGCAGGTTAATTCCTCCATGAATTTATGGTTAACAGTGACAAAGCTTTAAACAAGACTGTTGAAAAAGAAGACTATGAAGGCTATATTTGAGAATAAGGAAAGAGACATTGATGAAAATGATTTCCCATCAAGGCAGGCAGCAAGTATTTGTATAAGAGATTATTTTGAATATATTAGGCTTGGGTCCACTAATAATGAGTCGACCCAACCCATAACACAGTAAGTTGCGCATTGCAGTTGGACTCATTTATAATGTCCCAAAACTGTCGCAAGTTGAGAGGTCTTTAATGTGGGCCAACATTTGATACAAGTAAAATTGATAAAAATTAGTAGTATGTGTGAGACAATATCACATACATTCTTGGGTGGGAAGAAGTAGGATGATGATGACGATTTCTTGGTCCTTGCAACGCGTCGGGATAATGAAATCCAATTAGACACAGAGTAGATTTAAAATAGATTGGACAATTCCCTGTTTGGTGTTTGCTTATGTACGTTTTGTTTGTTTGTTTTTTTTCTTTTTCTATACTAATTGTATTATTTTTTAATGGAATATTGAGTATTTGTCTTTCTTTTAGTTTATAATATTGTTTCACATATGCTTAACATGGTTTTCTCGTAACAACTCAAACTAAATCATTCAATTTGACCACAACATACTTTCAATGCGTATATTGAACACACTAACACAGGAAGTACACTGTTCTCATAACCTTCTTATTCTGCTTTCACACAATGAGGTCATTGTGTAATATAAGTAGAAGGAAAGGGGATTATTTTCTATTTATATTTCGAACTGAGAATTTTGTTTTTATTTTTTTCTTACCTAAATAGTTTTTTTTTTTTGTATTTTAGATAATAGGAGCATATACATGCATGCCACCTTTAGACACATGCATATGAAACACGTGGCCACGATCCACATGCATTTATATATAATAGCTAGTTTATACCAAGATGATGTCCGACTAGGGATGACCTAATACAACCAACTGTCAGGGAGTGTGAGTGCTTACTTAGAAAGAGTTTATACATAATGAGTAACCTGACTAGAACCTCACTTGCCGTAGAACTTGATTATACAACCTTTCGAGGTGAAATTATAAAGGTCTATACCAAGAGGAAAGTGCTGCAGACACAGTTTTTTAACTGAACCTAAAAAGCCTACTTTTATATAATCCTTCATGGCCCTTGTGTAAACAATAACCATTTGAAAATCTTGTTGACTCAAAGTATACTATGGATGAAAAATTAGTGAAAGTAATCCTTTCATAACCTACATCTATCTACATGCAGAAAGGAATATGACATGAAGCGCAAAAGAATGCTCCAGTACAAAATATCCTAATATTAAAAAGCGAATAAGTTTGAAAGGAGTTGATTCAAAAAAAAAAAGAAGAAGAAAGAAAAGAAAGAAAAACGATTACTCCCTTAGAAGAGAAGAAAAGAAAAGAAAAAGAGAATTGAAAAAAAAAACAGAGAAAAGGAGTAGAAGAAAAAACAAATTCCTGACACCTAAATATACAAGTGCCTAGATTCCAATTAAGACAAAATGACTATGTCCTTGAGAAATATCATCCCTTATCAAGTTCATTAAAAAATCGAGCATCCTCAAGCCTTGTTACAACCATAAGGAATACCTAATTGATTTCTTGAATGTGTAGACCTATATTAGTAGAGATAGGGGATAAAATCTTGCCCATAATGTCGGGGTTGCAATAATTCATAAAGGTTATGATAGGGAAATAATACATATGCTCGATTTGAAATGCAACACAACTGGATATGGAGGTTGTGTGAGGGGATTTCTCAAGACTAATTTAGACGGTTAAGCAAACGACCAAGTTGTGATCAAGTGCTAAAAAGTCTAAGCCTCTACAGGAAAGTTTTTAAAATTCATATTTCCACTGGTTGTATAACTACCTGAGCTCAAGAAAAGCAAAAGCCATAGAGTTTACATTTTCTCCTCGTGTTTCAATTTTTAATTTGCTTGATGACAAGCAAATTTTCAAGTTCGGGGGAATTTGTTATATCCAGAATATATGCCTATATACAATGTCTAAAGACATAAAAATCTGCATTTTAGTAATAAATTAGTTTAAAGTTTTGATTAAATAATAATAATACTCCTAGATATTTTATTTATTGATTTTGTTTTTGTTTGCAGGAAAATAAAACAGAAAATAGGGAAGAATTGCAGAAAAAATGAAAGAATTCACAAAAGTATCTTGATCGTACTAGAAACAGGTAGATACACAAGCAAGGAATAGGAAAGAAATCCACAATTATCGACTTTAAGGGTCAGGAAAGGAGCATATTTAGTGCCACAGAGAATTAGGAAAAGAATGCAACATTCCTAGTACGATAAGGAGAAGGACATAAACAAAGTCACTTCACTCATTAGTGACAGACATATGCACACTCTCCATTTTCCCCTAAGTAGTTCTCAGTGAAAGCTTTGAACAAGTCACCACCTACATTCTATGAGCCATCAAGAGTACTAGCTTCATCATATGATAGTCGGCAAATACAAAAACCAAACACTCAGAGCATGTATACACATCTATATTCAATCTTTTCATCTATTTACCTTGAGTACAATATTTCGACATGACTACTATTACATGTCTGTTTTTAGTATGAGTGGCTAATTCTCTTTTATTTTATGAACTAAAGGGAATTTTATAAGTCCCCATAGTTTATAGTACATTATTTTATATTATTATAAATTGTTATGTTTTGATTCAATGAATGGTTATTTTTTGCTTGTGATGAAGATAAGAGTTCATTTTTGCACATGTTACTAGACTCATGCGGACTATCGAAGGGTAGATATTAGGTTAGTGCATGCATTCATTGAACCTAAAAAATAGATATTAAAGATAGATCAATTCCTTACAGTGTAATTGGAGGTACAAAACATAATAAGTAGTTATCATTTGAGTAATCATAAAAGTAGAGACTCGTTTAATATCTATATGTTTAGTCAGCCTCGTAAGGGGAATTAGGTTAATATAGGATATTCAACCGGCATCACATAACGATTACTTTAACAATTTTTTCTAATCTACATATTTGTATAGGGATTATTGGTGAACTTGAAGTTTTAGAAGTCTTTTATTATACGAATCCCAGTAATGGTGTTTTTTTTTTTATGATTTCATTTATAGTTGCATATTTAGTTTGAGTAGTTTTAGCAATATAAACAAACCTTTAAAAGTTTTAAATTTTATATTAACACTTCTAAATTTTTATTTATTTGCTTTAAATATAAAAATAATTGATAAATATATAAATGATGAGATTTAGTAATAATTTTAAAATATAAGAATTAAAAATAATTTTTGAGTGGAATTTAAATCAATCAAACTTATTTTGAAATTTATCTAAGGTTAATTAAATAGAATTCAAACTAATCATTAATCAACTCAATTTTATTGCTAACTCTATCTTTGTGTAAGAGTAACTAGGCTAAACGAAAGAAGAGAGGAATAATAAGAAGCTTAAAAAGAAAAAGAAATTCGAAGTCAACTCCTAAGGTTAGGTAGTAAGATAGATACAATGAAAAAAAAATCTTAGGGTTACGAAGGTCACTTAACATTTTATGGTATGATGGAAGTTGTAACAGAAGTTACAAAACTTAATCGAAGGTTGATATTCTGGAAATTTTTGAAACATCAAGGATAGCAAAAATCAGTTATGTTTTATTCAATGTCTTAAATCACATTAAACTATATAATTTAGTAATAAAATAATTGAATAAAATTAATACAATACATTTTAATCTTGTGTTTATAGAAGGGAGATGTAATTCAACTATTTTTGTGTTAAGACTAATGGAGTTGCATATTCATTTATAGTTGCATATTTAGTTTGAGTAGTTTTAGTTTGTGTAGTTTTAGTAATATAAACAAACCTTTAAAAGTTTTAAATTTTTATTTATTTACTTCAAATATAAAAATAATTAATAAATATATAAATGATGAGATTTAGTAAAAATTTTAAAATATAAGAATTAAAAATAATTTTTGAGTTGAATTTAAATCAATCAAACTTATTTTGAAATTTATTCAAGTTGAATTTAAAGCCAAAGAGTTTACATTTTCTCCTCGTGTTTCAATTTTTAATTTGCTTGATGACAAGCAAATATTCAAGTTTGGGGGCATTTGTTGTATCCTGAATATATGCCTATATACAATGTCTAAAGACATAAAAATCTGCATTTTAGTAATAAATTAGTTTAAAGTTTTGATTAAATAATAATACTCCTAGATATTTTATTTATTGATTTTGTTTTTGTTTGCAGGCAAATAAAACATAAAATAGGGAAAAGTTATAGAAAAAATGAGGAAAAAAATGAAAGAATTCACAAAAGTATCTTGATCGTATTAGAAACAGGTAGATACACAAGCAAGGAATAGGAAAGAAATCCGCAATTATCAACATCAAGGGTCAGGAAAGGAGCAGATTTAGTATCACAGAGAAATAGAAAAAGAATGCAACGTTCTTAGTGCGATAAGGAGAAGGACATAAATAAAGTCGCTTCACTCATTAGTGACAAACATATGCACACTCTCCCTCTTCCTCCAAGTAGTTCTCAGTGAAAGCTTTGAAAAAGTCACCACCTACATTCTATCAAAGGGTAGATATTAAATTAGTGCATGCATTCATTGAACCTAAAAAATAGATACTAAAGATAGATCAATTCCTTACAAAGTAATTGGAGGCACAAAACATAATAAGTAGTTATCATTTGAGTAATCATAAAAGTAAAGACTCGTTTAATATCTACATATTTAGTCAGCCTCGTAAGGGGAATTAGGTTAATATATGATATCCAACTGACATCACATCACGATTACTTTAACAACTTTTTCTAATCTATAAATTTGTACAGGGATTATTGGTGAACTTAAAGCTTAGAAGTCCTTTATTATAGAATCCCAATAGTGGTGTTTTTTTTTTTTATGATTTCATTTATAGTTACATATTTAGTTTGAGTAGTTTTAGTAATGTAACAATCTCCTTTTACAACAGGCAAACAACTTGTCTTGCAATTTTGCATGTTGGGCTTTATAAGTACACGCTTCAAGTATGCATTTAAGACAAGTCACTAGGTCCATGAGTCCTTTCATAGTAAATCTCAATACCAAGAACAACTGATGCATTTCATAGATTTTTCATATCAAAATGTCTTGGATAAAATTAGTTTGATCTAATGAAACAAGTTGATATCACTACTACCAATATATTGAACCATGACATAAAGGAAAACTTGCTCCAACTAATCTCCATATACCTATATTAGTCCAATTTATTCCTTATGAAGTCATGTGAAATTTAAATTTCATTAAAATTGAGACACCAGTATCAAGAAGTTTATTTCAACTATAGATTGATTTCTTTAGATTGTATACTAAAAGCTTCGCTCCTTATGCTTTTGATAAAATTGATTACACCACATAGATTTCTTTACTAAGACTTCATTTAGAAAGACAATTTTAACATCCATCTAGCATAGCTCTAATCCAAATGAGCTACTAATGTCATTAGATTGTTACATGGGTTCTTATACTTTATTATCAATTATAAGCTTTATCTTTTATCACATGGCTATAATATACTTGTCAGATTGATAATTCATGATGGCTTTCAAAAGTTTGACTAATTACATAATCTCCCTTACTAAAATATATATAATAAAACTTAATGATAGCAAATCATCTTTTTATAATAGACTTTCTCATGAAGGTTTTCACAACTACATCAATCGTATTTGACTCATCTATTATGAGATTAGATACCAGTTTTTTAGTAGGAACATCCTCTAAAGTGATCTCAGATTTCATAGGTCTTTGTAAATCTTATTAAGTCCCACTATTATTTTAGTCATGACACTTTCATACCTTGTAAACATTTTGCAACACCCATCCTTAAGAACATACCTCTACACGGAATATGACCTGAAGAGATGTGCATTATTTAACCTCTTAATTATAAATAGTGGAATTAAAAACATGATATTGAATACTTTAACTTAAATGAATGCAAGAAATGTAAGTTAAAATTAACTAAAATACCTTAATTTATTAAAATCATAACTCAAGTGTTTGATAACTTAATCCTTATAAAATTTGTGCATAAATCATTTATATGATGTCAACAGAAATATCATAGTACATAAATATCAAATAAAAGAAAATGATTGTTTTGCCCCTTACCCTCATGCAATCGCTTAACTGGACTATTGGCTTCTCGCATGTCTTACTATTCACCTCTTCCTATAAAACCAAAGTAAAGTAATACATGAGTGAAATACACTCTAGAAGTACGTGACTTTTCAACACCCTATAAAAAACATACAACTAAAACAGGTGCTCTGCTAATAAATATTGATGTAGTCACATTTTAGCACCCCCGTGCCGTATACATACGACATTCATAAAGACTACTAAGGCATATGCTAATCTCAACATATTTGATGCCTAGTGAAAGCAAATAACACCTTGCGTGTTTACTAACTATTGTGCTTTGTGCACATGCCATATGACATATTAGGCTAGCTAATTTTGATACCTTAGTCACTTAAGAAAACCAACTGTAATCCCTTCCTTACCATATATGCATAGCTATGGGGACTACTAACTGAAAAAGTATCCTCGGATGGCCTTTACCATGAGTACATATGTGATGCATCCCACTAACCACGTGAGAAATTAATTAAAAAGCCATAGTCCTTTACTATGCACATTTGAACTTAACTGAACTGTATAACTAATGTGTTGTGGTGTTGAGTGCATGATGCATCTTATAGATATCTATCTATCATATAGCCTTAATTCTTTCACATATCATGCAACTTACGCACACAATTGGTGGCTATCTCATTATGTACCACTTTCCTTAACTTTCTTGATTTTTGGTTTAGATCCTACTTGGTCAAGGTTTATGTCGTCTTCCACATAGTCAAACACTTCTTCTATGTTTAACTATCTTATCTTATCTTGTTAAGGTTTTTTATTCTCTTTATTTCCTCTTCCCCCTTCTTGCATTTAATCTAGGGGTAAAATGGTATTTTCAATTTCTTAGTACCTATACAAGTGTGTATGGAAGTTACACCTCTCGTATTCCTCTAATTATACATACACGAGTGTGTTGTGCTAGCTACCCTTTATGTGCCTACTAGCACAATACACAAGTGTGTTAATCTTTTAACACAATGACTATTTTTAGAAAGCCATACACGAGCATACGTCTCATACTACATGATTGTGCATGCCTCTTTGTAAGACGAATATGTTGTAAGTTGTATTTTCATTTTCATGTAAAAGATACACGAGTTATAGGCTACCTTACACAATCTGGAAATCACACCCTACTGGTTTCTATGTATTCCAACCAAACTTCAATAACCCAATTCATCACAACCATTCTTATCATGTTTCTAAACATCCTAGATACATTTTCTTCAATCAAGTATGTATATATATAACAATCTCTTAAATCATAAGGCATAACATCATGGTTTGTCAAGTTCTTTGCTTTATAGAATCATAACACAACTCACATATCCGTAATTCGCTCTTTGAACATTATTTGCATAGCATATCCAACATACATATTATAAAACACCCATATTATTCACAATCACATTTTTACAGGTCAAGAATCACATAGAATTCATTGAACTCAATAAACCAAGGGTCACCATACTTACTTACCTTCGAAGAATGCTAAGCTTCAAGTGGCTATGGTTTTCAAGCAATCAATAGCCTCCCTTTGATGATTGGAGCTTTCAATTCTCTTTACTCTTTATGTGTTTTACAGTTTGAGAAATAACCCAAACATTAGGTTAAATGCTCTTTTTATTTTCACTACCAAACACAATATACGAGTGTGTACCTCTTATACATGGGTGTGTATGACATTATACAACCAAAGCAATTGTTGATTTTGTCCTAATCCTTATTTTATCTCAAATTCAAATTTTTGTTAACGATGCATGATCGTGTATACTAGCATACTTAAGTGTGCATCCTACTAAGAACTCACAATTAAACTTAAATAAATACAAGAGAAAATATTGAAATGCCCTTAGACTTTGAGTGTTACATATTTTAAGAATTAGACGGATTTATTTACTTTCTTTAGAAGCCTAAGAGTATCACTTTCAAAAATCTCAAGGCCCAAGAACCTTACAATATAAGAGCCAATTATTTTAGTTCCTTTAAAAGGGCAATGTTTATCATATCATTTAGAATACTTAATGTACTAATGATGTTGTAAACAATTAATCTTGGTTTTAGTCTCTTCTCAACAAGAAACAAAATGTTTATTTAAGTTGGCTGTCTGCATCTCAATCAAAACTTCAGGCTAGGTTTTCTTCATGTGCAAAACTCAAAATAATTCTTTGGCATAGATTTACAAAGAAATTCATTAAAAAACTAATATGTCAGATTGACAACTTTACCCCATAAATACTCCATAATGTTTACTTCTCATCATGGCTTTGAGACTATAACTGAATTTTACAACTACACCATTTTAGAGTCCCATAATCTTAAAATTTTGGCAAAATATTTAATATGCTCATATTGCTAACCTAAATGTCTAGACAATTTCCAATCTTAAATGTGGGCTTCCACTTTCCTAACCTTCATTTATTAACCAATCTCACATCCAAAACTTTAACTTTATTTAGGCAACAAGACTAGTAATTATTATTATTGCTTTTCCCTTATATTTGGGCAACTAAATCTATTATAAGAGACTTATCCTTTTTCTGCTTTTTTATTTAATAACATTTATAAATTAGATTAACAATATTTCATATTTGATTTTAAACCATATATTAGTCTTGATTTGATTAAAGTCAAATGAGTCTTATGGTAACTTTTAATCTCTAACTAAAAACCTCTTATTGTTTATCTCCTTTAAGACTATTATACATTGTTCAAGTCATATCATGTACTAAACCAGAAACTCTAATATTTTCACATGTCTGACTAATTTTTATAATAACCCTCTTAACACTTTCAGTTTAAGGTAGACCTCCAATAAGGTAATCGATAATAGACTCTTTATGGCAAACAACCTTTGACCTTATAGATTTCTCACTCAACATAAAAGTCTTTTTATTCAACTAAGTTGTTATTTTTGGGCTTGGGTGGTTCATCAACTCGTTGGGCCAAATATATCCTTAATCGATAGTGAAAATTTAATATTTACCTCTAACTATTAAAGTTAGAGTCAGTCAGGACCTTTATTGTGACATTTTTATTATTGTTCATAATAATAAAGTCTATTAAGAATGGGATGCAATAAACAAAATCATCGGTAATAAATAGCATCAAAACCTTATAAGCTATTACCCACAAGGGATCCAAACACATTATCATATAACCACCTTTGGATCGAAAATATGACATACAATTAGGACTCTTACACATAAGGTTACAAATAAGAAAAATATATAACTTTTGGAAAATATATCACCTTTGGGCAAAAAAACCCCCTAAGTCATTACTCTCTTTCACACTAGGAGGATAAACATATGTGAATTAAAAATCATAACCATTTTTGGGTGAATTGAAATTTTAACAATCACTTCATGTAACCATCAATTTTAACTCATACAATAACCATCTTTGGGCAAGAAATTATATGTATCAAATCGAAGAATATCTCTTTACCAAATATAGAAATATCACAAGCTTCAATGAATGCACCGCTTTTATTATTAAACATTCGAACAACTTACAATAATTTCTATTAAGACTAAATAATATTGCCAAAATTAAGATTTTATTAGATACAACACCGAATTATCTCTGACAATCTTAACTAAATATTAAAAAAATTTGTATTAGTCAATAATCAAAGTATCTTTAAAATCGTATAAACCACACCTTATAGGAATTCTTGGTGTATCATCATTAAATTACCTTTGGACAAAAAAATGACATGCTATTAAGATCCCAAATGCATGGTTATATATGAGGACCTTTAGAACATATAGTTTTTGAAAGAAATATCACCTCTGGGCAAATACAACTTCTTAGGCCATTGTTCATCCTCTATTTAATAAGAAAGCACATATCAATTGAATAAGCCCAACCACCTTTGGGTGTATTGAATTCTCCACAACCAGTGCATTTCCAAAATTAATCTGATGCATTAAATGCCTAATAATGTATCATTATTGAATGCAAAAATTTTATAAACTTCAATAATGTTTCGCTTTGGTGATTGACATCATGAAAACTCACAAAATTATTCCAATGATACTATATACTATTACCTTAATCAAGATTTCATTAGATACGATACTTTATTGTCTCTAACAATCTTCCTTAAAATTGTTGCATTTAATTCAGTGAACAATTATCTTGATCTAACATGGTAACTTAACCACAGATGACAGAGTTGATATTATACTAAAATATATCAATCCTTATAAGAGGAAAGAAATTTATGATACAATATTTAATTTAAAAATTAAATTCACCTTCAGTGGAGACCTACAAGCGCCATATATGCCTTTATATGCCAGCACAAGCCATTCACATACATTCATAGTTATTGCTTGCCTTTTACATGCCTTAGAATTGTCACGTGTCCTTAACGTGCTTTACGTGTTGCCTTACACCATTATAAATGGTTGATACACTCATGCGCACTTTCTAAATACCTTCACACACCAATATATGCCTAAATGAACCTTTATGCCTCACAAATATGTGCCTAAATGAACTTTTATGCCCTCACATGCACCTTAGAAAACTTTTCATACACACTATTGGAATTGATCACACACTATTACATGAAACCGCTCAATACATTTACTATTTACATTCATTGAAACACTTCTAGAAGATTCTACTATATGCACCTCCAAAGGTTGTTAACACCTATTTATGCATCGGTGGCATATGTTTATGCACCTCATATACCGATTGAAGATTCACACACATCATCATGTGTGTCCAATCATGATCATTGCGTACATGCACCTCCTACTCGTCACATGCACTTTCACACACCTAAAGGGATGTTTTACATGTTTTGCACATGCACCCAAAAGTCCTTACTCACTAGCATAAGCACCCAAAAGTCCTACATGTTAGCACCCATAAAAACAATTTTGCATGCACCGCTATATCACACAGTTGCCTATTAGAATGTGTTATTCACATGCTTTACATATTAGACTCATGCATGCTGGTTTAGGGTAGGTTTGGTTCGATGGATTAATGTTACCCAAAGTGACCTTTATTTGAATTTGGGTCAAAATATTAGGTGTAGCTTTATGATAGTTAATCGGGTTTTCCTAACCCATTATTGACCCACAATCTGAAAAAAAACCCTAGATTCAATTTTAAGGTGCCAATAACATAAATTCCTGATTTTCAATCATCCAATCAGGGTCAGTGAAAAGGGGAATGAAACGGAAACCAATTAATATTGATTTTTGACCGATTAAGTCGTTAGATTTTGTCAAAAATTACGGTAGAACAATGTCACAAATCACGACTATTTTGGTCACTATTGGTGGCCTTCCAAAGCTTAATAAAGTGTACAATTATTATCGGTCGACCAAGAAGAGGGTGAGCTCAATGGCTTGACAACCTTACTTTTTATTGCCAAATTTGTAAAGATGGTACTTGCATGCATCAATGTTTTAGGTCGATTTTTGATTGAATAACTATATCTAATGTGGAAGTTTTCATGGTTGTTTTGAAATTCAACATCTAAAATACTATACTAAGGATTTACAATCTATAATTTTATAATTCCATATCAATATCTGATTCATCAATCAAAAACCCTAATTTCAATTCCAAAATTTAGATTCTATAACCTCTTGCGTTTCACTTTGATACCATTTGTAAGATTTATTTTATATAAACTAAATAAATAAATAAATACTAAATCCGTAGGATCTACGTATATGATATAGAATACTAAATTAAATACTTTAGGGTTATAAGAATATTTGGATTGACATGCAATTTGAATTCATAAAGTTGTCGAGATTATCTATTGAGATTATCTCTCAACAAGATTTGGTCTTCCATTCCAAAAAACTTTCAAAACGACAACTTTTAATGACGCAAACTATATCGCAGTTATACTATATCAGGTTTTGGAATAAGCACCTAGCCCATATATAGTTATCTAATTGACCTTTCTATCAAGAGTCTAATAAATATCAAGATGCACACTTATGTTTTTTACCCAGATTATAAACTTTAAGTATATTAGACTTATTTTTATTGATCACTCAAATCCATTTATAAACTGGCATTGGACTATTCAATTACCTAGTTTTATTAAACCAAAAAAAAAAAACCAATGTTAGCCCATATTAGGAAGTTTCTAACATTGACTTATTCATAGTTTGTAAGATTATATGAACTATAGGAAATATAGGTATCTTAGACTTGATGGTTCATCAACTATTATGGATCGATGAGATATGGTCAAAGGCTTCCAGCACAAGCAGAGACATTGTTACATATGATAGTTATGTTAAAAACTTTTTCTACTATGCTATTATAATAAGTTCTTTTGTCTTCTTGGTTGCAAGAGTGATATCTTTGTTTTCTTGTTGAGACTAGAGTTACTGGATTGGGTCTTAACTTGACTGTTGTTGATGTTGTCATATTTTATGAAAGTGATTGGAATCCAACTTTGGATTTACAAGCTATGGATAGGGCTCATTGGTTTGGTTAGACTAAGGATATTAGTTCCTCCTTGATTCTTTTTTCTTTCTATTGATGAATCTAGTGGCATGAGAATGGTTTAGTGACTTACTAGTATAGCCATGAAATGTTATGTTTATGGAGAATCCTATATATAAGGCTCCTCCCTTTTTATGATTGGGCTTAAAGGGTAAACAAAATTTATCCCTTTTGTTATTATGAATCTAATACATTTTTGTTATCTATGTTGCATTCTTTCTTGGATCTTTTCTCTTCTTGTTAACAAAGGCTTTGGCATGTGAATTTTCTCATAAATAGCCAAGTTTGGTCTTTAAAATTTCTATGTATGTGAAGAATCTTTGCATATAAGACTTCTTTATGTTTGCAGTTTAATTATGAAGTCTTTTATACATTACTCTTATAAGCTTTGCTTTCTTTCTTTTTTATTTGCTATGTTAGAGGAATATAATTTATTTCTTGTACAATCTGTTGGGCAGGAGTGGTTTTTTAAATCATGTTTTGAAAAATATATGTGAGTTTCTTAACTTGAAATTTGTACGTATTTTCTTTTTAGGTTATTGTCTATTGCCTTATTTGGAAAGAGATTGTTGAAGAGAAGATTCTGCAAAGAGCAAACCAGAAGAATATTGTGCAACAACTTGTCATGATAGGTGGCCATGTCTAGGAAGATATCGTGGCTCCCAAGGATGTTGTGTCTTTGCTTCTGGATGATGCCCAATAGGAGTAGAAATTAAAAGAGCATCCAATACAAGTGAAGTGTTCAATTTTTTTCATATTCTTGATTGCTTATTTGTTCATTCATCTCTTGTATGGTAATCTATCCCTTTTTCTTCAAGAATGAAGAATAATGAATGCAAAATTGGATAAAAATCAAATTGTTGTTAAAATCTATTAATATATTTAAGTTCATAATTAACTTTCAATACAAACTTATGCATAAACGATAATATGTCATTATGTCATTGGATCTTGTTTTATCTCTAATACAAAATCATCCAATAGTATGATGATATGTTATTATCTATGCACAATATTTTGTGGATATAGTGTTGCTCATTTAAGTTATATCCTTTCAAATGAAGAATAGACAAAAAAAAAAAAAACCCACAAGAGGTATATTGATAGAAACTTTTATGCAGGCAGGACTGAGAAAGGGAAATACAAGAGAAATACAACTAGGTGGTCCAAATTCTTCAATTTCAGCAATTCAAATAGGTGACATGTGGCAAGTTGTGAATGGAGAGAATGAAGAGTCAATTATGAAATTTTGTATAAAATAGTAAATGTAGAGGGGTGTAAGGCAAAGAGAATTATCTGAAAAAAATTTGTATTGAGAGTTTATTTTGTGGAGAGCACTAACCTCTCATATTAGCTAGATTTGAGTATTCCTTTATTTTGCTACATTTTCATGATTCGTATTAAGAGTTTGTGATGAATATTTTACTCTCGTGAACTAGCACTGGAGTTTTGTATTAGGAGTTTGTCAAAAAATAACCAAGTTTCTAACAAAAATAGTATCAAAGTCTCGATTTTGGGTAAGTTTTTAACAAGGATGAAAGTTCATGTTAGTGAGGTAGAACAGACGTATCATGGACTGGTTGAACGAATGTCAGTGAACTAGAGCAAGTGTAGTAAAAATAGTATCAGTGAACGAACAACTGGACAAGATGATTGCACAGATAAAAAAGCAAGACACTCGATTAGATGGACGACTTGAGATTATGCATGAAATTAAAGAATAAATGGCTAAAGAGGTGAAATGGAGATCTATTGAGTTGACTTGCAACTCACTAACAATCATCGTAAACCATCCTTTGTTACAACAGAAGGCTTGGCTACTTGACAGTGAATCTTCATCCAATCATCCATATCCAAGATCAACGACGATGGAGATGAACCCACAACTTGACCAGGGCTCATGACAACAAGAGCTTCCTGTGTATTCTGAACTGACAATAAATCCAATAGGAAAGAAGTCCAAAATATTATGCAGACAAGATACAACAAAAAATTGGACAACTCCGATGAGATCAAGATGTTGAAATCCATTGAGACACCTGATTTCTTGGTTTCTAAATGAGGAGAATTCAAACTGGAAGAGATAAGAGGCTGAGGAAGCCGAGAAAATGGAAGAAGAAGAAGGTATCCAAAGTGACCCGAGCCAGTTTAACAATCCAATAACCAAATCCCAAACCCAAGCCCAATATATAGGTAGCTCAAAATTCCATTCAGCCTAAACAAATCACAACATTTCTAAACCCAATCCAATATTCAACTGCCTATACCCAACTTACCAAAACCCTAAACCCAAATCTACTATTATTAACCCTAGCCCAATAATCCAATACCTAATCACACCCACACCCAATGATTCCAACACAAAGCATCTCTTAATCCATTCAAAATCAAGCCCAACTACTAGGCCTGACCCAAATTGGGATGGCCTAATGCTTAGCAACCAAACCCAAAATATCCTAACAAAAACCCATGTCACCCCAACCCAATTATTATTCAACACCTAACCCAATTTCTATCATACTTATTAAATCTCAAACCAATTAAATCCCTCTCCACAACCTAGCCAAACACAACCTAATTCATCTTATTTCCAACTCAAAATCTTCCAATAATAACCCAAACCTAAGCCCGACCCAAAACCTAATGGGCTTACATCAACTCAGATGTAATACATCCTATCCCAAACTCTCTCATCCAACTCTAAAGACACCTTAAATCAAGTCCAACCAACCTAGCCCATCACCTTAAATCACTCCAAATAAAATTCCCCTTTATACAACTTGTTCACTCCTTTAAAAACCAACCCAATTTTGTTGCACCACCTAGGTAGCTACTCAAAATTTTTTATGTGCATGTTGTGGATAATTGGGACGTTGAGCTTTCTGCTAATATTGATGCTCTAGGAGCCATGGTTTCCATGCATTTGGGTAGTGCAAGATATTCAACTACTGGAAATGGCTTGATTGAAATTAGAGAGGGTTTGCTTGACTTAGGTGTGCATTGGTTGTGAATGGTTGTTGAAGAGTTGTTTTTAATTTTCATCTTGAGGAAAAGCTGAGATTGAGTGGGGAGGGAATGATAGAAACCTTTATGCTGGCAAGACCAAAGGAGGGGAATACAAGAGAAATACAACTAGAGTGATCCAGAATCTTCAATTTCAGCAATTCAAATGTGATATGTGGCAAATTGTGAGTGGAGAGAACGAATAGTCAATTATGAAATTTTGCATAAAATAGCAAATGTAAAAGGGTATGAGGAGAGAGAATTATTTTGAAAAAATTTGTATTGAGACTTTGTTTTTGTGGAGAGCCTTGGCCTCTTATATTAGCCAAATTTGAGTATTCCCTTATTTTGCTACATTTTCATTTTCGTATTAAGAGTTTGTGATGAATATTTTAGTCTCATGAACTTGCACTGGAGTTGTGTATTAGCAGTTTGCTCGAAGATAACTAGGTTCCTATACAGTTGGATGTTGAAGGTGATGCATCTTGGGAAGATATAATGAATACTAGAGATGAAGGTGTGGTATAGGATTAGAGCTGGATTCGAGCCAAATCGAGCTCGAGCTCGCTTGAGTTTGAGCTCAGCTTGGTTCACATATAGTTGAACTCGAATTCGAGTTCAAGCTCGTCGAGCTCGTGAAAGCCAAACTCGAGCTCGGTTCGAATCTAATTCGGCTCGTTTTTCGTTATTAAAACGACATCATTTTAATACATATTGGTTCAAACGATGTCGTTTTGTATTAAAATTTTTAATTAGAAAATCTGGCGAGTAGCTCGAGCTCGAGCTTGAACTCGACTAGGGCCGGCTCGTTTCGGGCTCGTCCGAGCCAAGCTCAAGCATGCTCGGTTCGAGTCCAACCCTATATAGGATGGAGGTTTTGACATTTCATACTTGTATTTTGATAGGATTGTGTTTGGTAGACTTTACTGTTTGTTACTTTTTAAGGGTTACACCCAAATTTGCTTTAAGAAATTCAACTTTAAACTGGAGCTTATACTAAAGGTAGTTATCTTTTGAAAGCAAAAAACTTGTTTATTGCCAGATTTGTATCTCTAGAAAATCGAATCTTAGACCTTATTTGAGAAGATCACTAGCATAATCACTTAATTAAACTACTCATGGTTGTTAACGACCTATGGATATCATATCACGCTTAGCTTAATAAGGAACACAACAAGAAAAATCTAGACATATCATTATTAAATATAATGATTTTGACAGACAGGCTTAGATCAGAAGAATTCTCCAGTGCCCTGAGTAATTCAGTTGGATCTGGTCAAGTTAATGGTGGTTGCGTTTGCAAGTTATGATAACCTCAAGGTTGCAATGATGTTTCTTATTTTTTTCTCCGTTTGGCTACTTTTAATATCACTGAAGGATTAGGTTAGATTTGTCTGTGATTTTGAATTTCTTGAGCCTGTTGTCAAGGAGTGTTACAATTTTAATCATTAATGTCGGTGGTCGTATATGATGTGTGTAAGAGATGAGGACTATGCAAAATAAAGGTATAGAATTAGAGTAATACTATATATATATATATATATATATATAAGTACATAATTAAATATACAGATAATATATTCTTATATGATTATATGTTATTTCATTTTTAATATAAAATTACTTTATCACATAATAACATATTATCTGTATACCTAATTGACATGATTATATTGATAGAATTATGGTCCGCCTACATCAACCTGCAATTGAATACGACAATATTAATAATGTGTTGGTGTGGGATGATGAAAGGCAAGGCCGTATACCAATTACACTCAACAGCAGCAACTCAGCCTCCCTCACTTCCCATCTGATCATGTTAAGTTAAACCCTATGCACCCCACCTTGAATATGCAGTCAAAAAGAGGCAATATATATATATATATATATATATATGCTAATGAATCAACATTACCATATAATTTTAATATTTGACCTCCATTAATCGGCACTGATAAGTGGTTCATCTAAACTGATCAATATTTGACCATTCTTTTTACTTTCATTAACCAAATCTCTACTCACTAGAAATAATATATTGGTTACGATAAATGAGATTTTTATTAGAAAACAAAATCAAAGTAATTCAATACCATAATACACATTACTTTCCCTTGCTGTGGATATGCTACGGGAAGAATAAAGAGCAATTAGTTTGTTAAGCACGTTTCAAATTAATTTGATTGTTGCATCCCTGGTTTGTCGAAACCAGTCTGTTTTGGTCATAGCATTTTGGCTAATAATAAATAAATATTGTAATATGATATCATTATCTCAATACACAACTATGTGTATTGAAGAATACTCATTTCACATTTTCCAAAAGCACTAACACACACACACACACACACAAAATAAACGCAATAGAGGCAAATAGTCCATGCTTCCTCAGCATAGCATCTAGAGCTCCAGATTCTCAAAATAACATGAACTCATGCAATTACATATTAAGAGCTTGAGCATGATGGCGGATGTGATCATCAATGAATGTGGAAATGAAAAAGTATGAATGATCATAACCAGGCTGTAGTCGCAATAAGAGAGGAACCTTAGCACTCCTGCATGCTTCCTCAAACTTGTGTGGCAATAGCTGCTCCTGCACAAATTTGTCATCCTCTCCCTGCACAAGTTCAATTAGCAGATTACAAGATGAGTGAAGTTATATGAAAGCCGGGAGGAAACACAGGGATCTTGACTTTCCCGAGTTCAGGAGAAGATACTGTATCTGAAGATATATCAAGAGAGCATAGCAAAAGTTAAAAAAATAAATAAATATATAAGACTTTAGGCTATGAATAGAAGTTTCAAACAGACAACCTTCTGTATCATGCCTAGTGAACTTTGAAATGGAAGACATCACAGCCTTACCTGATCAATCAAAATGGTAGCAGACACATTGACGTTCTTCAAAACAAGGGAAGTGGCATCATATTCCTGCATTTCCAAAATTTCATTAATCACAATTAAAGCACCTTGTGTAATGCTCACAGCACTCAGAACCTTACCTCCCACTCAGCTTTATTGCTACCAAGATAATTTGTGAAAGCCTTCTGGCCCCAGGGACAGTTTATAGGATTGGCAATAGGTGCAAAGGCAGATACTGACTGAAAAAGATCAATAAACAAAAACAAGTGAATTGACAACCGGAGTAACATGAAGGTGTGATCTCAGAATGATAAACTATCAATTACAGTCCATCCATATGAAAACTAAAGTGAGATAATCTACTTGCATCCAACATTATGATTCCAAAAGATCAACTAAAACAAATTGCAGAACTACTGTATGGTGATAAATACTGAATCTAAAATCTCCTTGGTCATAGGACAAAAATATCAGAATCAACAACCTTGTACTTGTCAAGGTTTTTCAGATAGATTGTCAAAGCACCATGCCCACCCATAGAGTGACCAGATATGGATGATTTGGATGTATCAAGCAGCGGAAAATTTTCACTCAGGAGTTTGGGCAACTCCTTGACAACATAATCATACATACGCCAGTTTTTCCACTTCTCCTGTGTAGCATTAAGATAAAATCCAGCACCTATTTGAACAAAACAAACAAACAAAAAGAGAAAAATATCACTGAGCTCCAAAAATTGCAACTCAAAAGCTTGATCCTTAATAATAAGCTTGGCCATGTTAACAAGCATTAGGAAGTATGATTGATTGAAAAGAAGAATAACAGAAATTAGTGCACATGTAAGCTCATTGTAAATTTTTTATGGAAGAAATAATGCTGCTTCACAGGTTCCCCTCATGCCTGAGCACAAACAGGAACCAAGACCATGCTCCAAACCTTTTTTGTTCTTTCTTTCTTTCTTCTCTTCTCTAAGAGTTCGAAGTTGAAAAAAAATGTATCAAGTCCAACTTATAACAGCAAGCAATTAGAGCAGGGTAAAGAAGGATAATTTCATATTAGGGTCGTTGATATTGCAAATCAAAAAGATAAATCACGCCATATTTGTTATTATGGTGGTATCCCAAGTTGAGATAAATTATTCACATGTAAATCAAACCATTCTATTAAAATCAATAACAATTAGACAATAAAGCCCTAAGTACGGATAAATATAAAGTCAAAAAGTAAAAGATTTTAAGCCCCATAATGCATACCTACACCAAAATCCCAGCTATCTGCCTCTCCTTCCACATTCAGGCCTCCTGCAGAACAATCAATAATCATATGAAGTCAATACCGATGAGAGGCAGCACAAATGACCACAAGAAGAGAACTTAAGCAGAGTTAACAACATTAATATAAGTGTGCAACAAAACATCCTAACAAAGATGTTTTAATTTTCCTCTATAATTTTCTTATTAGGATAGATGGCTAGATGATCAAAATTTTGAGGCTATCTTGGCCAATTCTGCAATGGACTGATAACAAACAAATTTAGAGGCTTTATATGGTTCACTTGCCCTTCAAACAATACTTAGCTGGAGAACAGAACAAGGGAATTTAAAGCCTTCAGAATTAACGGTTGATTTACATTAAAACCAAAAAAATTTCATAAAGCTCCATTCATGCTAAAAAAGAGACAATATTTAATAGTGGAAAAAGTTATGAATTATGCTGGGGACGTTGAACTTTTATAATATAATCACACTTTTTTAATGACCAGAATACTTGGACAGAGCATTTGGGTATTCCCACTTGAATAGAGCACAAACAAGCTAAAGCTGATCCACATCACAAATTGAAATAAAGGAAAAACAGGGAAGAATATAATTGCAACCAAATTGGGAATCTACAAATGAACAATAGGATTGAATAGTAGTGGAACTGCTTTTAAAAAAGCAAATGACTTAGGGAGTGAAGACTGACTTGGAGATGTATCAGGGGCAACAAGAGCAACACCCTCAGCTGAAGCAGCACGCTGAGCTCCTGACTTAATAATAAAGTTCTCATCGGTGCAGGTAAGCCCTGAGAGCCAGTAAAGTACCTAATCATCAATGAAAGCAATAGGATTAGAATATAATATCATAAAAACCAACACACCAGAATGTGCTTCCACGCATTTTTAATCTAGATAACAATTTAAATAAATCAAAATAGATTAACACATTTTATCTTTCGTCTCTCCGGATCTGTAAGACGAGAGTTCTCATTTAACCATATACACCTAAAAGTAGGATATATTACCGTTGAAAAGAGTATAAAAGTAGACCAAATTTTCAAAATAGAAGAAAAATAAAGAGTAAATTCCAAGAATACAGACGCTATACAACCGGTGAACCAATCACAACCAGCTTAATATAGAAGTCAAGCAATCCATGTGAAAAAACCCCAAAAGAAAACTTAACTGAAAGTCCCAAATAGATAATAGCACCGATCATCAATAATTGACGCTTATGAGATATCAAGTTCACAAAATTATGAATTTCAATTAAAAAAATAAGAAAAATTAAGCAAATACTAGTAATTGAAATAATTGATCCGAATATTAATTAAGGGACATATAAATATTATACATTTTCAGTTTTCACAACAACAATAAAACCCATTTGAGAACAGTAAAACCCTAACCGATTTTAAAGGATAAAAGAGCCAAGTTCAAGCGTTTCATATTGGAGATTAAATATTAAGTGAAAACATCGTATGGGTGAGCCTGAATGCATGAGATTAACAGAAAAAGAGAAAAAAAAATAGTTACAGGGAATTTGTGAGAAGGAGAGGGAGAAGGAGGGAAATAGATGTGGAAAGTCATGGAACAGCCCATTGTTGGGCTGAAATGTTTATATCTTTTGTTGAAACCACCGAACATCTTAGAGCTACTGATCTCTGTAGGCTTTGTCTCCATTTTCTGCTTTGTGAGTAGGAGTCGGAGTGACCTGAACACTTAAAAGGCCTTAGGTTTTTTTTTTTTTTATAAAGTACAACAAAGGATGCCGCGGACGGCAGTGTCCCATCATTTTACATCTATATTTTGTGTGATTAATTTTAGACCATACGTTTTGTTTAATAATTGTATCAACGCTAAAAGACTTATTTTCATCCAAGTTTAGGCTTACTGGATTTTAAAATTTTAAATATTTATATATCAATAATTAAAATTAATAAAATTTTTTAATATTAAAATATAATTATTATTTAATAAATAATATTAAAAAATTAAAATTTTATTTCATTTTTTCTATCTTAATTTTAAAAATTAATCAATTCTGTTTCAAAAATTTATATTTTCCTTTTTAAATTTTATTCATTTTCTTTTTTTTTTTATGACCTTTCTCCAACTGATCAACCTTTCATATTGTCTTCTTTATTGATGCCCCCTCTTACCTCCCAGCCCAAGGGGAATCAAAGATGACAATCACGATTGAAGATAAATCAAAGCATGAGTTGTGTGTTTTATCGATTTGTCAACCCATGCTTCGATCCAAGCTAAAGAAAAGCCTCAATCAGAAGAAGCACGAGCTAGAGGCCAAGCACGCTGTCCATTGGGACATGAAACTTGCCACCTTCTCCACTTGTCAAATAAAACATATCCTTAAGTACAATCCCAGTTTCATTTTATTACTAAAATTGACTCCATGAGATTTTGCCAAATAAAGTTTAAAATTTTCAATTTTCTTTTTGCGGTTTATTGGGGATGGTAAAGTGGCTTCTCTGGACGAAGATGTGTTAGATGCTCTAATGCTTGTTAAGGTGTTTCTTTACATTGGCTTTATTGGTTAGTTTTTTACGTTCTTTTACTTGATTTACACATGGGTTTTTCTTTGTGCTACTGACAATTAAGTGTTTGTTCTTTGGCTGCAGAGACTTGGACCAGATATCCAAGAAAGAAAGCGGAGGCAGTATAACTATATAGGTAAACAAACACTTCTTCGATTCATCTTCAACCACCATTGTCTTTTTTATTAGTCTTCGACTGGGAGGCGGAGGTATGGAAGATCTGATAGAGAAAAGTCACCACAAAAAGGAGGAAACAAATTAAATCCTGGGGGGAAAATGTCAATTCTCAAAACTTAGGTTAAGGGAAAATTATTCATTTTAAAAATTAAGATAAGAAAATGAGATAAAATTTAAACTTTTTTTAATATTATATGTTAAATGATGATTATACCCTAAATACTAATGGATTTTGTTAACTTTAACAATTAACGAGTGAATATTCAAATTTTCAAAATTATCGAGTAGGAGTTTAGTAATATACTAAACCTTGGGTGGCAATAAGTCTTCTAATGATTAGGGGCGTCAAGGGGACTACCTATGGCCCAACTATATTGAACAAATTTTATCAAAGCTTATAGGCAAAATCTAAGGGTTAATCTAATATGGTTGACAAAATAAATAAACAAGAATAAGATAGCAATTTGCGAATGACACATTTAAGTTGTTATTGCAGTTTTGGATATACTAAACACTACACACTGAAGAGCTGGACGAATCATATGTCACTTTCAGTACAATCATGCATGTGGAAATGGTATACTAGGGATATCTTAGGATATGATGACATCAAAGCTATTTTTTACAAAAATGCAGTAAGCAATTTTTAATTAATACTCATTATTTATTATAAATATATAATATATTTTATTTAGACATAAGTCAATCACGACACTGTTAAGTACAAGGGTATGTTGGATACCCAATCTTCAGCCTCAACATCATTACCTTTGATCATAACATCTACTTCCCTTGTTGTTGTTTCTCTTGTCATTGCTCTCACACTTATTAAGGGCCTAACAATAGAGTTTAGATCTGCTTAGATTGCTAAGCACCCTACCACCAAGCCTTTCATCACAAATACCACTATGATTGAGTCCACCGTACATAAGACTTGCTAGAGTTATATTAATGCAACTATAGCTCGATGGGGTAATCTTATATTGGAGTGCTTAGAGACTAGAGTGAATTATCTAGAGACTAGTTTACCGAAAAGAGATACCCATGTGGAGGTAAATAAATTTAGGAATTTTCCTTTATGAAAATTGCTTTTACAAAATTGACAAATTCCTAGGGTGATAAGGGACCATCACAAGAGGGTACCACATTGACATATTGTTTGTTAGTATAGACTTTTCATCCTAAAATACCATGAACGAGCATTTGTTCCATATCGAACGACCATACATGTCGACCCATAGAACGAATGTGCATTAAGTGCATGAAGACTTTTTTCTTTGAACAAAGATGAATGAGTATCCATTGAGGAAGGGATGGGCATTCATTGGCGTCTAAAAGTTTTTTTACCTATGATTTTCTAGGTTTTCTAGCCAAAATACTACAAACCATACATGTATATTCATCTAGACAAGTCTCTAAACACTTAACATGTTTCTTCATACTCAATAAACTCCAAAATTTAAATTAAATATGTGGATCATGCTTGATTATCAATTTCCATGGCAAAATAACACCTAACATTCATAATCAATAATCCACTACCTCTAGTTCCTATTAGACTCAATCATAGGACTAAAAGCAACAACATAACATATATCCTTCATACATCTTAGAACCAAATGCAAATTCATCTATTTTCCTTTCTTCCGATGATAGCACAATTTTCACGTGGCAAAGTTGTATTCAACATCTCGGATTACTCCCAAAATCTCACTCACACTTTTTTGCACACTAGAATGTAGGATGAATGAATGAACCAAATAGTCTATAGTTTACCTTTTTATTTTGCAATATCAATTGCATGGACAGTTGTTCCTTTAGTTATGCAACTAAAGAGATACCCCGAAATTATCAGATAATTGACTCTTTATCTAATTCAAATTCATTAAACTGATGAATTGGTGTGCATTCTGTTCACCCTTTCATATTTAACCATTTTCACACAATCAATGTAAAATGATGAATTTGTCTATCTTAAGGCATGAATGGGCATCCATCTTATGGTGCCTGTTCGTCCTCCCTCCTAAACAATTATTTAATTTCAAATACTTCAAATTCAAATATAATGAAAAATGATTGGAATACCCTTGAACATATTTGTAAGTGTTACACATTATTACCTAGATATTAAGGTTGTGCCTTAGAGTCAATCAAATTTGTGTATTTGTAATTGAATATTTGTTGATTATTATTAATAAAAAGCTTTACCATTTATTCATGTTTGTGTTTTAATGATATGTTTGCAATATTAATATACCCTTAGAATGGTAAAACTGTGGCAAGAGAATCAGATGATTGATTTTGGGAACCCTATATACACATTAAGTAGACATTCTAAATGCATATGTAATCTCAACATTGTACTGAGTAAGGGCACAAGCAATGATGATGAGTTAATCATAGAGTTTAGCGACTTCATCAAAAAGTAGTAATAGTTCATACATGTCTAAGTTGTTAGTCAATAGCTTAGTACAACACATAGGTACACATTGTAGATGTGTTCAATAGACTGACACAATTGAGATTTCCCTATGGATGATTACTCTAGTGTCTATGAAATAAATCCTCTAACTCATGGGTGTATGTGATCCTTTAACTTGAGGTCACCAAATAGTCATGTACAAGATCACTATAGTTTGACACCACCCAACATGTCATTGTAAAATAGGTAATTATAAAGATAGTTATTGGCCATAACGAGATCTGATAAGGGTTATGATGGATCAATAAAAGATTTATCACTCCAAGCATGAAAGAAGACATATTTGATAAAAATATTGAAAGACATTAATAACTACCTAAAATTATAGCCATAGTAAGACCGAGTCAAAGTTTGATCCAAATCGTTTGATTATTGATAGATATCAGTTTATATTAAGGACCAACTAAGATAGACACATATTTGTGTCTCAATCTTAAGAGATGTCGATTGACAAAAGAATCATATGATACATAACTGTGAAATTGGTAAAACTTTAAGGTTGTTCGCTGACACTCTCTTGATTAGGTAACCATGATGTTTTATTAGAAGCCAATTTTGGTTTGTGTCTAGATTCTATTTGAATCTAGATATTACCAACTCAATAAAGAGTTTATGGGTTGTACAAATTTAAAGAGTTATTTTGGATTCAAGAGGCATAAAATTATTTGAGATAGATCTAGTCCAAATACTAAACTAAGAATTTTGGGTCTTAAGAGGTTTGGGGGACCAAAACATAATTATCCTAGTGTTTTAGGTAATAGTGAGATTGTAATTGAATTATGCTTGTCTATTAAGATTGAAAAGCTCAATAGTCCTTTTTATTAAAAGGGCAAACAACCATTCATCTTAAAGGACCGACCATTCGTGTTAACTCAGATTTGGATATTTTATTTGAAATCTTTTCCAAATGTGTAACATGATTTTCAAGATTTCGCGTATTTTGGATGAGATAAGATAAAATACAAATTTGTTTTATGTGAATGACAATTGGTGAAAAATTCTATAAAAGGAATCATGTGATCATGGTTTCTTCTTTTTCCCTCTCTTTTATCAAAATACATAAAGAACGCTTGTACCTTATACATTGCCACTCGTTCGCACGTCCTAATAGACCACTGTGAACGTTTTCTAGACCTTATTTTGTCCAAGCTTTATGTGGATACCAGAGTTCCTCCCTTTCTTAGGTTGGAGAGTACGTTCTTTGCCACGTAAAGGTTGGTGAAGTTGTCAAATAGTGGTATAAACTCCTTGGACTACGTTTTGTTATATATGTTTGTTCATATAATACATTGTGTATAATGTGATCCGTTCTTAGAGCATGTTGTTTGTTTATAAAAATTTTAAATTTGTTCTTCCACTGTCATAGTTGGTTTCTAATCATCGAAATCCTCCAACAATGGTACTAGAGACAACATTAAGCAATGTATTTGTGTAATGTGTTGATTAATAACATATGATTAGTTGATTGCATGTGTTTATATGTTGATTTGAGACTAATCTTGTAATGTGATTTGTAATCAATGTTGATGCATGTATTGTTGATAATCTCTTGATCATAAATGTGTGATGTTATAGAGTTTTGCTACTTGATTTTGCTTATACATTTGCATTGGTTGTGCTTTGTGAGTAATGACCGGTTGATAGCTTATGATTTGATGTTGAGGCACGAAATCACCTTCATTCTGTGTTGTAACACATTATAAAGGTAACCGTTGGAATGAAATAGCTTTTCATGTCATTTTGTAACATTCTAATGCAAGCTCATTGAATTTTGGAAAAATTTTCTAATGAATACTTCAAGGTAGAACTTCGAAAATGGGCTAAGAAAGTGCGTTCACATGATGGTGAACATTTGTTCCTTAACTCACCAGACAGTTGGAATAAGTATTTGGTTTTCTCATTCTTAGAAAATTTCTTAAAGAAACGTACACTCCTATATGTTGTATGATCGTTCTTGGTTGAAAATTTCTTCGTGCACCTAGTTGTTTGCTTGTTGTGCGCATCCTCATTCATAGTTTTGAAATTTTGTTGAATTTCAGATGAAAGGTGAAGCATGAGCATTCATGCACAAAGTACATTTGTGGTTGACAAAAATTATAGTTTCTACCCAGTTTGTTTGATAAAGACTAAACTATAAGTTTTTTAAAGTTTTAGGTTGAATTAAAATATGTAAAAATTAAGAGTGAAATGTAATTTGACACTTGGTTAAAAATTAAAATTAATCATTGTTAATTTTGATTGTGGATGTATGTATGGATATATATGCATGGTGTTCGGTAGATGCTTATTTTTTGGAATGAATGTTTGTAATATTCCTTTTGAAATAGGATATGTGTGTCCTACTTTCTCTATCAATTTGAATGTATTGTTTTTCTCACCTGACTTCCCTCGAATATAACTTGAGGTTTCTGAAATTTTAAATAATGTAAATTTTAGATTAGATTTTATTTCTCTTTAATTAGAAAAATGTAATTATGAAATAAAACAATGTGCATTTGAAGATTGAAGATGAAGGAATTTTTGAAAACTCAAATAGCAAGACCTAGTTTAGCACGTCAAGTTCCTTTTGGCTTAGGGACTTGACATTAGATTAAATTATATATCGACATATTTATTTTACACTTTAAAAATGCATATTTAGGTTATATGTTACTAAAAAAATATCACCTCACATGTGGACTAAAATTGTTGAGATATAATTAAAATCCTTTAATCAAATATTAAGTTAAATTTAATAATTCGGTACCTTCCAATACAATGGTTTGATTAAACCCCTATTCATAGGAACCTTGTTTGCCAAAGTGAAAGGATACACTTCTACCACGTGGAAAAACGAACGTTGATTGTATGAGGTCTGACTTAACTAATACACTATTCTTATTCATCAAAGCAAAAGTTAGGTTTATTAGAGGCAGAAATAGGGATAACATTTGTTGATGCATGGCAATATGTAGTATGTACCTTATTATTATCAAGAGTTACAACTGAGGTCACATAATTTATTAGGGTAACTCTTAAACTTGAGATTATGGGTTTTGTGATTAATTTGTTGATTTACCTAATCGGATCAATTTTGGGTCGTTCGCCAAAGTGAAGGCTGAGTTGATTCAATGGGATCTTAGTCCATTAAAAAGTCCAGCAAGACTTCTCAAGTTCAACAGTACAACCTATTGACTTGACGAAAATAGTGGGAGTGTTTAATTTAAAATCTTGATTAAATGCATTAATAACAATTAATTCAATTACTAATCTTGCAATTTGTAATTTTTAGATCAAAAGGAGATCACCATGGCAACACCCACCTACCGATTGGCTCTGAGAAAGGAATGACAGTAACTTTTCAAACTGGTATAGAAGTCTTAAGATTGTACTACGTTAACAAAAGAGGTTGTATATTCTTGAAAGGGTTTTATCTTATATTACATCAAGAAAAGAATGTACATTCTTGAAAGGGTTCTACCCTTTGAGCTTGCTTCTGATGCTTCATAAGAGGAAAAAGATGTTTATGCTAATTATCTTTTGATGACTTTATAAAGGTTCATTACCTTATGTTAGCCTTAATGTCACTTAGGCTGCAAAAGCAGCATGAGGAGATAAATATGTCATCCATTCTCGCTCATTTACGTGAACAATATGGCACTTGTGCTAAAGCTGAACACTATAAGGTATCAAGTGCATTATACGATAACAAACTCGCTTAGGGAAGCCAAGTGGCTTTTATGTAATCAAGATGATTAGCTACATTGAGAGGTTAGCAAGCTTAGGATTTGTCATGAATAATAAGCTTGTCATTAACTTGATATTGAATCTTTTCCTCAGTATTGGGCAAATTCCATAAGGAATTTTAACTTGAGCAAGAGGGAAAAGACCCTTGAAGAGTTGTTATATATGCTTAGGACTATTGAGCAAAAGGTTAAGAAGGTTGCTTTAAATGTACTTGTGGTTGAAGCCAAGACATGAGAAGTTGAAAAGGGAAGATAATTTGCTTTTACTATGAGAAGTTTGATCATTGGAGAAGATATTATAAAGCCTTCCTTGAGAGTAAGAAAAAGACAAGTGCTTTTACTTTAAGTATGTTTGCTATTGAGATAAATTATTCTCTAGTTACATTTTGAGTTGAAGACACAGGATGTGGTTTTCATGTTTGTTCTAATATGTAGAAACTGTGACAAAGTAGATTACTTGCCAAATGAGAAGTTGACCTATGTGTTAGAAATGAAGCAAGGATTATTGTATTAGCCATAAGGACTTAACATCTTCAGTTGCGTTTTGGGCTTGTTTTGAAATTGAATAATTGTTATTATGTACCAATTGTTTCAAGAAATTTAATTTTAGACATTGAGGGTATTATTTTTCCACTAGCAGTGGTGTTATAAGCATTAGCTTAAATGATATTGTCTATGGAACAATAGTATTAAGTAATAGATTGTATATATTGAGACTTGATAATGAGATACTCAATGCGCAAAATAAATGTTTATAAACAAACAATCTGAACACCATATATTTGTGGCATTGCAAACTACGTCATATAGGACTAAAACATATATCAAAACTTATGAAGGATGAAATATTGCAATCATTCAATTTTTAGTTGTATAATGAATGTGAATTAAGCTTATTGAGCAAGATGGCCAAAGCTAACTTTACTAGACATAATGAAAATATGACTAAATTTTTAAGGATAATTCATAACGATATGTGTAGACCTATGACAATGCATAATAGATATGGAAAATCCTACTTCATCATATTTACTGATGAGTTCAATAGATATGGATATGTGTTTTTATTGAAACACAAGTCTAAATGTTTTGAAAATTTCAAAAAACTCAAAATTGAAATGGAAAAGCAACTTCACAAAATATTAAAATCCTCTAAAATCATAGAGGAGATGAATACCTAAGTGTTGAATTTAGAGAATACCTAAAACAAAATGTAATAGTTTCTCAACTCACTCATCCTAGTACATCTTATCATAATGGTGTATTTGAACAAAGGAACAAGATCTTGATGGAAATGGTTAAATCCATGATGAATTTTATAGAACTATCCTGGTCTTTCTAGGGTTATGTCTTAGAACAACTACCTTTTCACTGAACTATGTCCTATTTAAGTCTATGGATAAAACTCCTTATGAGTTGTAGATTGGAAAAAAGCCTAATATAGATTACTTAAAGGTCTGAGATTGTGAAGCTAATGTAAAGAAATCGACTTCAAATAAACTGAGAGTTAAATCTGAAAAGTGTGTCTTTGCAGGTGCCATAAGGAAATTAAAGGTTACAACTTCTACCATCCAAAAGAGCAAAAGGTCTTTATTACTTGAATTGGAGTGTTTTTTGATAAGAAAATTATTTGCAAGGGAATTAGTAAGAGGAAGATAGAACTTGATAAAGTTCTAGTACCATAAGATACCATAAACGTTGAATAAGATGATCATAGTGAGGAGGTCATTCAACCTTTTATAAAACAAAGTGAACTGACTTAGCACACACATGAGCTACGTACATCTAGTCGTTTATGTCATGAGATAGGAAAATTTGGTTTTCTCATGACTTAGCACAATAACATACTGGTCATCTATTATGACAAACCTATAACCTATATTAAGGTTATATCGAGTCCAAACTCCAAAAGATGGCTTAAAGTCATGAGAATCGAGTAGGCTCAATGTACTAAAACCAAGTTTAGTCTTTGATAGATCTATCTAAAAAGGTTAAACCTGTAAGGTGTAAATAAGTTTCCAAAAAGAAAATTGACATGAAAGGTAATGTGTATACCTATAAAACATGACTAGTTGTCAAAGGTTTCACTCTGAAGCATCACATTAACTATGATGAAACTTTTTCATTGTTTATGATGTTTAAGTCTTCTAAAGAATGGTTACGATAGTTGCATACTATGATTATGAAATTTGGTAAATGGATGTCAAAACCTTCTTGAATGGAAACCTAGTAAAATATATGCATATGACAAAACTTGATGGTTTTATTCTTAGTAGACAAGTTAGTAAGGTGTGCAAGTTTCAAAAGTCCATTTATGGACAAAAGCAAACTTTGAGTAGTTGGAACATTAGTTTTGGCATAACTGTTTGTGAGTTTGGATTCATAAAAAATAAAGATGAATCTTGTGTATACAAAAAGGTTAGTAAAAGCATAATAGTGTTTCTGATTTTGTATGTCGATGACATATTGATAATTGAGAATGACATACTGAGCTTACACTATGTAAAGACTTGGTTATCCAAGTATTCTCTATGAAAGACTTAGGCGAGATAGTCTACAGCCTCAACATTAAGATCTCATAAGTTACTAAGATTGAATCAGAGCATTTACAAAGATAAGGCGTTGATTAGATTCAACATTCAAGAATCCTAGAAAAGATCCTTGCCTATGTCTTATAGCGTATATTTTTCAAAAAAATGTATCCTCGGACACAATCTGAGAGGGATAAGATGAGTAGGATCCTATACGCATCCGCAGTAAGGCCTATCATGTATATCATACTATGTATGAGGATTAATGTTTCATATGCTTTGAGTGTTTATAGTAGATATTAACTGGATCCAAGGGAAAGATATTGAACAACTGTTAAGAACATTCTAAAATGCTTAAAAAGGACTAAGGATATGTTTATGGTTTATGAAGGAAAACATGAACTAACAGTAAGAAGAGACAATGATGCAAGTTTCCAAACAAATCAAGATGACTTTAAACCCCAATCATTATTTGTTTTTTGCTTGAATGGTAGTGTAGTTTGCTAGAAAAGCTCTAAGCAAAGTATAGTAATTGATTCTATAATGAAGTTCAAGTATATTACCCTTTCTAAAGTGGTAAAGGAAGTTTTTTAGATTAAGAAGTTCATTTTAGAACAGAGAGTGCTTCGTAACATTGTTGAACTAGTTGAGCTTTATTACGACAAAAATGAAGGCAAAGAAACTACGATCGCACCAGAGGTCCAAACATGTACTTAGATAATATCACCTAATTTAAGAGATCATTTAGCATCGAGACATACATATTGCCAAATTTGACACAAATGATAATTTGGCTAACCCATTGACCAAGGCTCTGTCGCAACAAAAGTATAATAAACATGTAGCCATATAAGACATTAGGCATATGACTAATTGACTATACTGCTAGTGAAAGATTGTAAGGATTGTGACATAGAACTAATCAGATTTATGTATTTATAATTTGATATTTGTGATTATTATTAATGAAAAGCTTTATCATTTATTCATATTTTTTTTTAACAATATGTTTGCAAAAATGATATGCCCTTATAATGGTAAAATTGTGACAAAGGGATTCAAATGACTAATCGTGAGAACCTTATGTACATATTTAGTGGCTATTATAAAAGCATCTTTAATCTTAATATTACATTAAGGGCACAAGTAATGCTAAAGTGATTTCAATGAAAGGTGGTGACAGTTTCTACATGTTGATGTCATTAGCTAATGGTTTAGTATAACACATAAGTGCACATTGTAGACACATTACCAAACTGACTCGATTGTGGATTTTCATATAAATAGTTGTTGTAGTGTTTATGAAATAAATTCTCTAACTTATGGGTGCATGTGATTATTTGACTTGAGGTCACTGGACCATCTTGTATAATGACTATTATGTTTTGACGCTGCCCAACATGCCATTATCAAAGAGGTAGTTATAAAAGTGGTTATTAGATTGACAAATGATTCGTCATTTTTTAGTGTGAGAAAAAATATCTCTAATGAGAATAATGAATGACATCAATGACTACGTAAATTTATGGCCATAATGGGATCGAGTTAAAACTTGATCCAGATCGTTCAATCATTAATGGCTATCAGTTCATATAAAAAACATATTGAGATAGACATGTATATGTGTCTTAGTCTCAAGAGATGCCAGTTAACAAGAAGTTCATATTACACATAACAGTGAAGTTGGTAAGGTTTTAAAGTAATTCACTAACACACTATTGACCGGGTGGCTATGGTGCTTTGCTAAAAGCCAATCCTGGTTCATGTTTGGATTAAGCTCAAATCCAAACACTACAGACTCAATAAAGAGATTATAGGTTTCACACATATAAAGAGTTTTTTTGGATTTAGGAGGCATAACATTATTCGAGATATGTCTGATTTAGACACCGAATTAAGGATTTCGAGTCTTTAGTCTGAGGGACCAAAATATAATAAACCTAGTGTTTATGGGCAATGGTGAGATTATGATTGAAGTGGGTTTGTCTATTACGATTGAAAAGTCTAATTGGCCTTTTATCAAGAAAACGAACAACCATTCCTCTTAAAGGAATGACCATTCGTATTGACCTAGATTTTATATATCCGAAATCTTATCCAAGTGTGTAGTGCGATTTATGGAATTTTATAGATTTTGGATGAGATAAGATAAAAAACGGAACTACCATTCATTCTACACAAACGACTGTTTGTGGCGAAATCTAAAAAAGAATCAAGTGATCACAATTTCTTTTTCTTTGGTCGTTTTAGCAAAAATACATAGAAAACGCCTGTATACTATACATTGTCACCTATTCACACATCCTAACAAACAATTGTGAACGTTTTCAACCTTTATTTCATCCAAGCTTTGTGTGGATACTAGAGTTTCTCCCATTCTTGGGTTGGAAAGCACGTCATTTGCCATATAAAGATTGGTGAAGTCATCAAACTTTGGTATAACCTCCTTGGACTATGTTTGGTTGTATATGTATGTTCATGTAATATATTGTGTACAATGTGATCTGTTATTAAAGCATTACGTTTGTTTTTTTTTAATTTTAAATTTGTTCTTCTACTACCATTGTCGGTTTCTAGTCATCAGAGTGCTCCAACACTAAACACATACAACTTGGTGGGAGTGTACTTTGCAAAGTGTGAATCATCAAACGAAGACTTAAAATTTGGTCTTCTTTAACCAATTTCTCTAGTTGGTTGAAGAAGTTGTCATGTTAATGTTATCATATCTATAAAAGCGATAGTAAAGTCAATATTGACATAGAAATTAGTCTATAAACTTTCTCCAACATCAAACATATTTGAAAGCACAACTCTAGAACCTTAACCACGTGTTTTTATACATGTAACCCTAGGAATTATATTTAAACAATGTAATAATGAAAACACAAACAATCAATGTAAACAAACTCACCTTTAAAACAATGGATGCAAAAATCTCTTTGGTATTGCGTTCGAAAAGGATCAATGAACATGTTGCACTAGGGTTTTAGAAAGACCAAATAATGCCAAAAGCTTTACGTAAAACTTGGGTTAAAAAGCCCAAATAGACTTATTCATATATTTTTATAGACAAAAAAGTTTGTGTGAGAAGTAATCCTAACTAGGGTTAGATTCGAGCAGAACCTAGTTTGTGCTTATCTAAACTCGAGTTTAACTTGACTTGAGTAGAGTCAAGCTCGAGCTCATTTCAAAGGTGTTAGAGTTTGGTTCATTTGAGAGAAGTCAAACTCAAGTTCGACTTAAGTTTGACTTAGTATTGTAGTTGAGTAAAAATACTAAAATAACATCATTTTGATGTGTATTAGTCAAAACAATGTTGTTTTAGTTGATTCATCTCAAATTTTTCTAATTCACGAGCTTGACAAGTTAAATACCCTTAAAGCTGGAGCTTAAACTTGAGTTCAAAAATATTTTAACTCTCAAACTTGAACTTGCTTGAATTAAGTCCGTTTTAGGCTCGTTCAAGTCAAGTTTGAGCTCAAACAAATTCAGTTTGAAACTAGTCTAATCCTAACTTCCGAGTTAGACCTATAACATGTGTCATACATCCGACAATGCACAAAAAAACTTGCCCATTAAAACATTCTCGTAGACATGGATATTTGTGATTGACATGAGCATATGACTTATTAAATGTAGGGTACAAGTGTTGTCCCTCTGTGTAGAAAGGTAAAAAAATTCTAAAGTCCTACTTACACTTAAGAAATATGGAGGAAATTGTTATATAATAAAATTCCACTTTGACTAAACTCACAAACACGAAACTCAAAAGGTAACCAGGCAGTGACAAGCTATTTAGTTAGCGACTAGATATAAAACTTGTCTCTAAATTACCTTAGAATGCAGGTAAAAATGTCATCACTCAAAAACAACAAAAAGAACTTCATTTGGCAACCTCTCAACATATGTGAGATTATTTTTTAATTTCATTTCATGTCTATAAGAGAAAACTATCATATCCTATCAAATTGGTTTCAGATAATTATCTTGTTTTTATATAATTAGAATAGAAATCTCTAAATTCATATTTATATTATAAATATTTTAATATTGTATTTACATGTAACTCTACCTCTTGCCTTATAAATATAAATGATCAGGCAGAGGCAAGGACACCTTGCGAGAGAACAATTATTCTCTTATTATACTACAATACTTTGCTATGATTCTTCCTAAAGTTATAAATAATATAACCATGAATATAGGCTTATAAAGGGCGAGTCAAACTACATTAAAGAGCTTTCTTTGTGCATTTTTCTCTTCCACTTAATCACCTGCATTCATCCAATGACTTCCATTTATAGTCATACTCGGTGGATTCATAATTATCCTATCAATTCCAATCGCCATGATCGTTATTTTCTAGCACTTAATCTTGCATACTTGTTGGAAATGAATTCGCATCGACATAATGTATTTGACATGAAATTAAAGCTATGCCCAATTATCTGAATGGTTTCAAGATTGATATAAGATTTCTAGATTTTTCAAAAGATCATAATAATTTATTTAAAAAATGTCAGTAACGTTGACATTGACCGATGTTCCTGGTCTCGCAGTAACACATCGCTGTCCCGTCCCTTTCTTCGAATTCCTGCAACTCATTTCTCCCTCGAAGATTGGACAGAAACTTTTGATTAATATTTTGGCATTCTTGAAGTTACGAGAGAAGATCATGATGTGCTATGAATTAAACCTTAGTGAATTTTACCACAAAAAATTTGCTATTAATTTGGAGAAACAAATAAGCTTGAAAAATTAAAACCTTAACAGGATCTGGTCAAGCAACTTTGTTTTCAAATTATATATAGAGCAATATTAAGTATATACATTTTTAAAATATAATTTAAATATACAGATAATGTACTGTCATATGATTATGTATTATTTTATCCGTAATTCAAAATCATTTAATCACATAACTGTATACCTAAATTATACACAAAAAATATATACATATAGTTTTATTGTTATGTATAATGGCCAATACTTTTAATATGCTGAAAGAGGCTACCTATTTTGATCATTCTCATTCATTATTTGATTTTCTAAACAGTTAGATTACTTGTCAAAGTACTATCGAGTATATCCCACCAGAATATTAATATCAAAACCAACGAAGCATCTCATGGGAGTAAAATTCACAAGAAACAAAAGCACTCAAGAAATCTGCAAGTAAAAGCAGCAGCAGGGAAAAAGGATGACTATAGTACAACACTCAAACTAGAGCTTAGAAGAGGAATACATAAAACAGTTATGTGAGTAACTTAAGGATCACAGGATTTTGCAACATTTACTTGTGCAGTTTTGCTCAAGAGCAGAGAGCTAGACACAACACGGTATTAGGATTATTCTATACAATGCATATGGTATATTGCCACGACTAAACCCACAGAAAATGTTCAGACCCATTAATCAGTAATCAACTTTCTATATAATAGCAAAAATACTAGAGGTCCCTCAATTTCCAGTTATCTTCATACCTTCCAAATGAAGGACCCATTGAAGGCGCCTCAGTTAAATGAAGACGATCAGGTTCAATTCCATAATCAGTCAATGGTCTGTGCTCAAGAACATTATCATGACTTTGCACAAATTCAGGAATCTCAACCTCTCCCTTCCTTATGTCATTCCAAAGATACTGAAGCCGGCTTACATACTTGACTTTCCAATATAAGCTGCAAAGTTAAAGAGTAAAATAAAATCTCTTTGGGTTGCAATCACAAATTCAAATCATATGTAAAATTTAAGCTTTGAATTATGTCCACTCACCCCCCACTTAAGAAGAATCGGCCAAGAGTAGCAAAGGCAAGCCTCGACCACAACCCAGGGTGAACGAAGTACATTACTTGAAGCCTATCCTTGATATTTGAAGAAAGGTCTTCATAAATCCACCTCAAGATAGTAAGGCCAGGGTAATTGTCCTCCTTTTGCACAGTACTATGCATATATACAATGCAAAAGGGTCCCTCCGGCAACTCACAGCATATTTTGTGGAATACATACTTCTTCAACCGTTCCCCACTGACAACTGGAGCTGTATATTATCATAGGACCAATCAACTCATTAAGATATCTAATTAACCAAAACAATAGTGCAAATTTACCCAAATCAAAAGCCTTAATTAATCAAAATGAGGTTTCGGTATAAGAAAAATAATACAAATTTACCCCATTCAAAAACCCTAATTAACACTTATTAATATGTAAAGTTTACAATGAAAGAAGTAACCGTCAAACATATCATCATCAACTTTACTCTGTGACAAGTTTGTTATATTGATTACAAAAATAAGAATAAAAGAAAAAGGACAAAAGGAGGTGTTTGGTTACCAGGAAAGTATTTTCCGACGATGCGGAAAATGCGGTTTCCGGATTTATCACAGCCTTGGAGGGAAAAGAATTGAAGGAAATCAAGATCTGAGAAGTCTTCATCCGAAGAGAGGTGCTGAGCGCAATCGTGCCACTGTTCGTCCGGGTCTTGTTCTTCTTGGATTTCTGACAAAAAAGGAGTCGCATCTACTCCCAAATCTGAAGCCAATACCAGCACCGAAAATTCATCTGAGGATGAACCACTCATCTTGTATTTCTTTGGCTCAATCAAGTTATCTTTGCTTCCCTTTGTTTTCTTGAATCTGGTTCATATCTTACGGTTCTTACCAGAGTTACTGTTTATGACCATTGGTCGATAAGGGTTCCCTTGGAGGACAATTATTTTTGGCCAGCAAAATCACCCCTACGTTCACATACCTTATTTATTACGTTTATGTTATCAAATTGTATTTATGTTATATTAATTCATATTTTATGTTAGAGCTTTCAATTTTAAATTGGTTTAAATTAAAATTTTTAACTCTAATTTAACCTTTTAATATTTGAATTGATTTAATTTGACTCAAATTTATTTATTATTTTTACTTTTTAAAGTGTTTATTTTAATAAATTCTATTAAAATAATATTTTTTTAAAATATTCAATTTGATTAGGATCGTATCATATTAATTTTATGTAAACCTTAATACTATCCAATTTAATTTAAAATCGTATAAAAAAATTTAATCCTAATCCAATATTTTTTATATCATATCGTATTTGATTAACAAGTTATATTAAAAATTGTTAAAGTTTTAAATCTATTGACTTCTATAAAAGGCTTTTTATTCAAATAATATTTTATTATTAAAAATAAAAAATTATCACATAGATATATTAATTAAAAAAATAGTGAATATAAATTATTACTATATTTAATAAAAATTAATAGTTATAAATAATTAGTATGTAGGATTGAATATAATAAAAGAAAATTAATATATTATTTTATTTAAATGCTTTAAAAATTATTAGATGTGAGTATTTTAAAATATTTTTATTCTTATATTAATTTAAATTAAAAGTATTTTTGTTCTTAAAAAGTAATAAATATGATTCCCGAAGTAATATTTGATTACTTTGAACCAAACTTCTTCTAAAAGTACTATATATCTCCCCAAATTATCTTTTACCTCCTTAAAAAATATCAAAAATATTGGGTCCAGGTCCACCCATAACGGGTTGACCTAATCTGGAGACAAAAAAAACTATCAAAAGGCAATTGGAGAGTAGTTGGAAGACAATTAGATTGTTCTAAATATATCCAAAAACTGTGTCCCTAGAAAGTTAATATTTTAAAGAAAGCAAATTTTTTCTTCTCTACTCCCTGCCAATAGGAAACATAGAGAAATACAATGAGGTCATAGAAATTGACTCATGTTAGACCCTTTGAGCGTATTCCAATCAATAACTCAAACAGAAATGGAAATCTGGGTATGTAGTTATGTTTACAGAATTTCACAGAAAATGTTTTTATGGCATGCTTAAATTTTTTAATATTGGTATCAGAGCATAGGTTGCGTATATGTCATGTATTCTTTGAATAAAAATCTGGATACTATAAATTACATAATTTAAATTTATCGTTTTTGAATAAATATTTATTCAAATTCGAATTTTGGGCACAAATTAAATTTGATCAAATTGCATGAAATTAATACTTGGAAACATGTTAGAATATATCCTAGAATTGTGTTACATGATAGGGATTGAAAATCGTGTTGAAAAATGGCTTGAATTGCTGGTTTCAAAGACCAAAACCATGACGTGTTCTTTGTTGTTTCATCGGATTCCAATGACATTGGCATCGAAAGTTTATACAAGGAGACTCATCGTCGAAGGAGCTTCAAAAGCCTTATTGTCTCATCACCGAATGATGGTCAAAAGACAACCAATTGAACCAACCCAAAATTAGGGTTCATAATGTCGATCCAGGTTACAATCAGGTTGGAAAAACTTGATTGTCTAACCCGTTTGGTTAACGGGTCAACCCATGGTAAATCGAGTTGAACCCGAATTGGTCAATGCCCACCTAGGGCAGTTGATTGGTCAATAGTTAAAGTTTGATTGATTATCAGTTAACTGATCAATCGTAATCGGTCAACATTGGTTAACAACGGTCTTTTAGCACGTGAAAATGCGTGGAATGTAAGAGTCCTTTCCTAGACCTTGGTGGTGCATGTGACCCATCCATAATGTGTGAACATGTATGCATGTTCACATGCATTCGACACATAGGACCGTGCTTTAGCACATGACAGTGTGTGAGACTATTTTTGACACTTCTGGGCACGTGAAACCTATTTTCTAGCATGTGGCAACTGTGTGATGCTTGGATTTGCATGTGGAATATGTTCTATGGGTCTTAGGACACGTAAAAGCATGTAATACCTTATTCCAATTCCTAAAAACACATATTGGTGTTTTACAACACATGTTTTTAATTTATGCAACTTTGTTTGCTAGAGACCATCAATTAAGTATATGATATGATCATCTAATAGTCTAATGGTGCATGTTACAACTATGTATATATAATCAGTCGTACTCTTTTAATTAGAAAAGAGATGGTATATAGTCTAATCATATTCATGCATGACTATTAGCCCCTATAATTAATGATCTTGTTTGGGACAAGAATACAAAATTTTTTGGGACTAAGTGTTTATATTACAGTTTCCTAAAGAGTGACATTTGGTAATGTACGTGAGAAAATCCATCGCTTTGACATTATTCCTTAAATTAACAAAATGCGGGGTATTTGACAATTGCAAATTTCATGGAGACTTTATTATAAATAAAGTGAGTCTAAGAATAATACGATGATTTTAATCATAATAGTGATTTATTTGTTGTATCACATTATATAATTGTCGACTGTGAGAATTCTATAATTGGTAGAATTTAGTGAAATTCTCATTCAGAATTAATATTGACGCAATTAGATTAAATGTTAAAATGTCAAACATTTAAGTCATGGAAGATAATTGGGAACATAGTGAATTTTCAATTTTATGCTTTATGTGAGATATTTTAAATTTTAATGCGTAATTGTGACAATTGATGTGTATTTGGTTACACTGATTAAGTTGTGTTTGAAATATATCTTTATGATCTGATTAACCATAACATTCTAAAACATGATGGCTAATCTGAATGAAAATGAAACTGAATAGGGGTAATCTAGATGTATGACATTTAAAGACGTATAATATCTTAGATGAGCAAGAGAATTTAAAAGTCATAAATCAGGTTATGATAAAGTCACAACTGACTAAGGAATGAAAACCTAAATGGTGTCTTACACAAATGTGATATGGATGCACATCGTGCATGTAAAAAACAAGACTTATTTCATGTGATATTTTAACCAATTCCATGAGTAACAATCTAGTATACAAGTACCAGTAATGCTGACTTGCAGATTTCATATGTAAGGTTATGATATAAAAATTTGGAGGAATTGCTATCCCCAAAAGAAGCTAATTGATTGTTAAATTTGATAAATTATCAATTATGATTATGGAACTGAAGTTAGCTAGGTGTAACTTGACAAATGAATAACAAGTTCCTACAATAGAACGATCTCTTCTTGAAAGTGAGAGCATTTGAAAGTGCAAATGACTTATAATGAGAATAAAAAAACTTTTTCTTGACAATTCTCACCACATATAACTAGTGGACAAGTGCCTTTAAGGCAATTAGACTAGGTATTTATGCATACGTTATAAAGTTTAGTTCCAAAAAGTTGTTTATGGTTTCAAAGGTAAGTGGCTTAAGTCTGAGTAAAGGAAAGAGGTCTTACGAGGTTCAAAGAATAAGAACAAGGAATTAAAATGAGAGAGTGGCAAATATACTGAAAGAAGAGATAAAAATAAAATGCATTATTGTAATAAAAGCAACGAGAGTTATTTTGCCTGTGAATGAATGAAGTTGAAATTGATATTGTCTCATTCTACATAAAGTGATGAAAATTTAGTTTCCAGTACTGTGACATTAACTGAGTATTATCCTATGTGGATTATAGATTTAGAAGCCACCGACCAAGTAGTTTATGATAGAGGAGCTTTAATGGATTTCTGTTGAATTTCGAAGAATATCAGTTAGATTTATGTAAACAACAAAAGGGTTGAAGTAAGAGGGATGACACCAACAAATAAATTTTGCAAGGTGGTTGAATCCTATACCTACATGAAATCCAATATACTCTAAATATTCGACGAATCTTGGTTAAATTATTTGTTCTTCTTAAACTAGGATATAATGTGAATTTCTTTGGGTGCTCTGTTAAAATGTAATATAATTGATTTCTATAGATTAGTTTGTTATTGAATGGTTATATGGTGTTTCTTACCCTTTATTATGATAATGTTAGTTTTTCATTATTTGTTTCTCTATATATATGGATGTGAATGTAAATATATGACATGCTAGATAAGGGCAAGTTGGCAAAAACGGATTGATTAGATTGACTCATAAGAGTTTATTAGGAACTTTCACATAAATAGAATTGTCTAGATATGAGCATTGCCCAATTGAAAAACCATCTAACAAAGTTGTCAGAGCTTGACTTTTTTTTGCAAATTTATATAGTTAGGTATATGTGTTCCTTTGAACATAGAGTTTGAAAAGGTGTCTCATATTTCATTACTTATGTTGATAACTCTACTCGATTCGGTCTTGTCTATACAATGCTTTAGATGATATATTATTTAGGTTGAGAATCAATTAGATAAAATAGATAAGAGTTTTAAGAATTGATTGAAGTCTTGAGTATTTATCTAAAAAGTTCAAGGAACTAAGTAATTAAAAAAAAAAAAACAGTATGACAACTAATAATTTCAAGAACTTTGTAAAAAAATAGTGTAACAGAGAAAAGTAATTGAACTCTATTGGAAATGGTTAGGTTAATGATAACACAGACAAAACATTAACGCCACTTTGTGATAATATGAGTTTAACTATTACTTATTTACTTAACTGAGTGCCTACTAAATCAGTTACTTTCACTCTCTATAAGTTATTGTTAGGTGGAAAAGCTAAGGTAATTCCAAGAACTTTGTAAAAAAATAGTGTAGCAGATAAGAGTAATTGAACTTTATTGGAAATGGTTAGGTTAATGATAACACAGACAAAACATTAACGTCACTTTGTGATAATATAAGTTTAACTATTACTTATTTACTTAACTAAGTGCCTACTAAATCAGTTACTTCCACTTCCTATAAGTTATGGTTAGGTAGAAAACCTAAGGTAATTGATTACAACCTTAGTGGTTAGCAATATTTATCAATACATGTTCCTATGAGTTTGAAAAATTGGGATCAAGAAAAAAGGAATGTATCTTTATTAGATATGCTGAACACTCTAAAGAGTATGTGTTTATTGTGGAGGATTTTACTAGAAGATTGACTGAAATTGTATCAAGAGATGCTACATTCATAGAAGATATATTTCCTAGTAGGGATGATATTGAAAAATGTTTTATCTTTATGAGATAGGAGAAGAATGAGGATAGGTACATCTCAACGACCATTAATTAAGTCTTAAGAGATAATACATATACTTATTATAGTTAATAAAAGCAATGAAATTGAGCTCCAACCTATTTTTGATAGTAGGAGAAATAATTCTCGGTTGCATGCTCCATCCATCTCAACCTAGTGGAAACATTGAGATTAAGTTTTAATCTATTTCAGATAATGGGATCAATGATCTTTAATTGCATAGGAGTAGATGTCTAAAAACACTATAGTGACGTTTTAAATTAAAAACGATGTTTATATAATGACTCCCCATAATGATGAAAAACCTAAAATCATAAAAGAAGTTGTCTCATCTCTTGATAAGGAAAAATGGTAAGATGCATTGGAAAAAGAAATGAAATACATGTAGGATCGAATGACCTAAGAGGGGGGTGAATTAGGCAATTTTAAAACAATCTTTACCGAATTTGAGAATTAAAGCAATTTATTCAAATCAATAAATGTTGCCTATTTTTAATCCAATTTATGAGAATAACTAAAATATTCCAAATAATCAATACAATCAAAACAACATAACATAAAATATGAGTTTAAGGGAAGAGAAAATCAAACACACGATGTATAGTGGTTCGGCTCAACCCGGCCTATGTCCACTCCTCCAAGCTTTCTCCCTTGAAGTATTCCACTAATCCTTGGTTGATTTAAACCTCAACCAAGCTTTTCTTCACAACCAAAATAGCTTCTAAGGTGCTATTAACCTTTACAAATGTTAAAACTCAATTTCTCTCACAAGAAATTTTCTAATCTCTCCAAGAGTGAACCTCACTCTTTTATAGCACGAATTTTAGTATGAAATTGAAATATGATCTCTCTCAAGAGTGTATATGAAAGTTAAAACTTAGTATAACCCAATGCAAATGAAATTACAAAGTGTATGAGCAAAGGTTTTGATTAGAGAGAAGAATTTGCAAGTGAATAGCTCAAAACTAATTTGCTCTCAAATATGTGAAAGTTTTTAGTGGCAAAAGTTCTTTTCGAACGAATTTGATTGGGTTTATATAAAGGAAAATGAGGAAAGTTACCGTTATGCACAAAGATAGCCGTTTTAGTTTTCCAGAAAAAGCACAATTCAGTCGATCGGATGTAATTCGGTCAATCGGATGTGACGTGGCACTAGCCGTTGGAAAAATTCAAACCAAAATTCGGTCGACCGAATTTAATTCGGTTGACCGAATTTCTGAAGCCAAAATTCATGGCTTCTGGATAATTCGAAAGCTGACTCGATTGGTCAAATTCGGTCGATCAAATGTTATTATATTTTACCCCCTAAATTTTTAAAAATCACAATTTGACCCCTAAAACTTTGAAAAGTGACAATTTAACCCATTTTTTAAAATTCTTTCAAAACCAACTTTTAGATATGAAAATGTAGTTCACAAAAATTCATCATTTTAAATGAATTAATAAACTTTAGTGAAAAAATTTGTTTAACCCAATAAGTTTGAAAAACGATATTTTAACCCAAAATGTGAAAGATATAAAAATGAGTTTTTAAGTGAGCTATCCCATGCAAATAAATATTCTAATCAAAACGAATACTCCAAATTTACAAACATGTCTACCTAAACTTGAGTTTTACTTCAAATCTTCAAGAATTCTGCACTTGAGTTTTGTCTTTCATTTCCATCTTGAAACTCCTTCAAGTGCATTCGATAAATTCTTGCAATCTAAACTCACACTCAAGTAAAAAACATTAGTTAGTATGTTTAGGGACATATTAGTTTGTTATCATCAAAATAAGAGTATAATGACTCATTGAGTCCACAATCTCCCCCTTTTTGATAATGAGAAACACATATGCACTTTAAGGAATTTTATAAAATATATCAATGGATGTATTTCCGTGAAGTTAAGAAACGCTTGATTTTTAAAAAATTTTGCAAGGATTCACCTTAAAAAATCAAGTTTCCTCCCATTGAATATATGCAAATAATAATATGTTCAACATTAATCTCATCAATTACATATATCCTCATCAAAATATCCATAACATATATTTTCATCAAAATATCCACAATATCAACGAAATGAAAGTATCAATCATCAATTAAACTTTTCTCCCCGTTTGTCATTATCAAAAAGAATAAAACAATGTATAAAATGACATAATCAAGGAGACAAAATGATGTAAAAGCAAATGCCTACCAAAATGGCCCAAAAATAATCAGCAAGACAATGTCTAAATATATCAGTAATCATCCATAACCACATCAATGCAAGAAGACAATGTCTAAATGAAGATAATCAGCAAAATAAGAGTATATAATGAAAGTTCATACATAACAAAAAGATAATGAAAAATATAGATAAACTAAGAAGGTGGAGGAAAACGACGAAGAAGCTCAGCGATGCCTTCTCGAAGCTCATCGATGCCTCTTCGAAGATCGACAATGCTAGCACGAACATCAGTAAAATCAGAGCGAACCTCAGCACAAAAATCAGCAAACTCCGCAGATAAAAGAGATATAGGATCAGCAGCTGAGGCAGTGGTTGGCTCAATAGATGAACTCGCTCTAGTAGCCATTTGAGATCTCTTGCCAGAAGTACGTGCTTGGAACTTAAAAGAGTCTCGATCCTCATTTGCCTCATCGTCAGTGTCATCAATATCAGTTAGAGCATCAGGTGCCTGGGGCTCAGTATCCATATCAGCGCCTAGATCGGCGGTAACCTCTCTTTTACCAGGTACTAGCTCAGAAATTTGACGCCAGACATCATTATGCTATCGGAAGCCTATAGCACGGAGGTTTGATGTAGTATATGGATCATCAGCTGGCTCGATATCTGGCTCCTCAAGGAAGGAAACGCCCACCTCCGAAAGAATCAAAGTGATAATAAGGGCATAAGGGAGAAGATGGGTGTGATGAGATAGTGTAGAGACCATCAAATCAAAGATGACATGACAAAGGTCTATAGGAGACCCCTAGAGGAGATGTGAGAGAAGATAGAAGTCAACCGTGCTGACTTTATTGAAATGGCCAGATTTTGGTGCAAGAGTGTAGCCAATAATGTTATGAAGTAGACGGGCTGATGGAGTGAGGTGCCTATGGGGTGGACGAGAGACTATATCAAGGTCAGGATTGCCCGTCATAGCTCGAAGGGCATCAAGATATAATGGGTCAGTAAAATGCCACCCTCGAGGGGGAAGAAGAAGACCACAGACAACTGGAAGACCTAAGGTGACATGAAGGCTAGCAGGAGAGAAGTGAATATCATGGCCTCGGACGAAGAAGGTGGCTTCATTATGAAGCATATCAAACACCGTGTTTGCATAAAATTCACGAACAAGGGTAGGATAGACAAAACCACCCAAGGTGAAAAAACAAGTCCATCTAAATCTATCAAAAAGAGGCCTAAGGTGGACACAAACCACGACAACTATAGCGTTCAGCAAATGTCGTAGCAGCTTGGGCGGAACAAAAATGAGTCTCATCAAACGGAGCCTCGGAAGGCTCTACTTGATCAATAGGTGCTAAAGAGCTAGTGCTAACATTTCTAGATGGCCTAGAGGAACGCCTAGCATTACTACGACGAGTGGTAACCATGATTGCAAAATACGAGGATATACATAATAACTACAAACTCTAACTATTTATGCTAATCGATTACAAATTGAAAATTTTTAAAAGATAAAATAGAGAGCAAGAAAGGAAATACCACACAAAACACGATGAAATGTGACAAAAAGGAATGCTACGTCAAATGTACGTATAAAGGCAGAATCGTCATTTCCCACAAACGAACCCGAATTGGAAAACTAACTGCACACCTCAGTTAGAGAGGATGAGAGGATGACAGTGGTGTATTCGGAAGTAAAAAGGGTCAACCGGAAGGGGTATTTTTGGAAACAAATTTGAAAATGGGTATGGAATTTTGGGGTTTTTGATGGAAAGCTAATGTGGACAAATTGATGCTTGGAACTTAGAAGAAGGATGCTGGGAGTGATGATTTTGTGATCAATTTGATGAAAACTCAGCAAAATTTGAGGATTTTGGATGAAATTTAAAAAACCTAGGGTTAGGGTTTAATGAGATTTTGGGGGAATTTTTGGGTAAAATGTGGTGTTTTGGAAGGTTATTTTTGCTTAAAACAAGTAGAAATGATGTGGGGAATTGATTTGATGCAACAATGTCGACTTTAAAGTGGATTAAGCAAGAATGGAGCAAAAAAGGTTGAGAGAATCAGAAGAGGGCTGGAGTATTTTGTGAGAAAAAATGAAGGAAAAGTGCCTTTTTTACGCTGGAATTTGGCCAATTCGGACGACCGAATTCTCGCAAATTCGATCGACTGAATTTTGCAGAAAATCCGATCGATTGGATTTTACAATTCAGTAGCCGAATTTGTAAAATTCTAGTCAACTTGTTTGATGCATTTTGTTTTCTCAATTTGAACATATATGAGTCCAAATGATTCAACTATGCACTGTTTATTCAATCATGCATGAAATTCAATGTAATTCGATGCAAAACTATGATGAAAATTTAAATCAAGCATGTTAAAATCAATGCAATAATAATTGATACAAAAAGAAACATCAAATATGATCAAACATTAAAATGAAGCATAAAACATATATTGACATTCTCAATTCAAGCGAAAACACCATAACCACAATGATATGTAAGTGCAAATACTAATATGGTGATTCCATGATCCCAAGTTCACCTCTAATTTTGCAAAAACGTTCTTCCCCAAGAGGTTTTGTAAAAATGTCCGCAAGTTGATTTTCGGTGGATACAAAGTCAAGACAAATATCACCCTTTTGAATATGATCTCGAATAAAATGATATCTAATTTCTATATGCTTGGTTCGAGAGTGTTGAATAGGATTTTTGGATAAGCTAATAGCACTTGTGTTGTCACATAAGATTGGAGTTTTAGATAGGCTAACTCCATAATCCCTAAGAGTTTGTTGCATCCACAAGGCTTCAGCACAACAACTACTGGCGGCAATATATTCTGCTTCCGCGGTTGATAAAGCTACGGAGTTTTGTTTCCTTGAAAACCATGAAACTAATGCATGACCTAGAAAATGACAAGTACCACTAGTACTTTTTCTATCGACTTGGCTTTCGGCAAAGTTGGCATCCGAATAGCTCACTAGGTCAAAAGACGTTTCTCTAGGATACCACAACCCTAAAAATCTAGTACGATGTAAATATTTGAAGTTTCTTTTAAGGGCTTTTAAATGAGATTCCTTAGGACATGATTGGAATCGAGCACACAAGCACACACTAAACATAATATGGGGTCTACTAGCGATTAAATATAAAAGAGAGTCAATCATACCTCTATACATTTTAACATCAACATTTAGCCCACTCTCATCTTTGGTATGCTTGATAGTTGAACTCATTGCTGTGCTTGAAGCTTTTAGTCCTTCTATGCCAAACTTCTTTAATAAGTCCTTGATGTATGAAGATTGGTTGATGAAGATACCCTCTTTGCTTTGCTTGATATTAAGTCCGAGAAAATACTTGAGTTCTCCCATCATGCTCATTTCAAATTCTTTGCTCATGAGGTTAGAGAATTCTTCACACAAAGAGACATTAGTAGATCCAAAGATGATATCATCAACATAAATTTGAAGAAAAAGAATATCATTTTCTTTTCTCTTAATAAACAATGTAGTATCTACTTTTCCAATGCAAAAGTCTTTTTCAAGCAAGAATTTACTCAAACGTTCATACCATGTTCGGGGTGTTTGTTTTAAACCATAAACAACTTTTTGAAGTTTAAAAACATTGTTTGGGAAATCATGACTTTCAAACACGGGAGGTTGTTTAACATAAACTTCCTCCATGATAAATCCATTTAAGAAAGCACTTTTGACATCCATTTGATATAAAATAAAATTTTTGGAACATGCAAATGCCAAAAGCATCCTAATGGATTCTAGTCTAGCTACCGGTGCAAAAGTTTCTTCAAAATCTATTCCCTCCTCTTGGTTGTAGCCTTGAGCCACTAATCTAGCTTTATTTCTAACAACCACTCCGGATTCATCCATTTTGTTTCTAAAAACCCATTTTGTGCCAATAATGGATTGATGATCCAGACGAGGGACTAGTTCCTAAACATTATTTCTTTCAAATTGATTTAGTTCCTCTTGCATGGCTAAAATCCAAAATTCATCATTTAATGCATCATGAAATGTTTTTGGTTCAAATTGTGAAAGAAATGCTAAATTATTACAAAGATTAAAGGATGATCTAGTTTTAACACCTTGATTTTCCTCACCAATAATTAATTCTTTAAGATAAACATTTGCATACCTCCAAGCCTTAGGAAGATCTTTATCTTTATCTTCTTCATGTTCTAGCTCTTGTTTTGCTTCATCCTTATCATCATTTGGTGAATCATGAATTTCTATTTGGTCACTATTTTTAACTTGATCATCATCAATATCAACTTGCACACTAGTTGAAGGATTAGATTTATGAAAAATAACATGCATGGATTCCTCAACTACTAGTGTCCTTTTATTAAACACTCTATATGCTTTGCTAGATGATGAATATCCAAGAAAAATGCCAATGTTCAATTTTGAATCAAATTTTCCTAAGTTTTCTTTTGTGTTCAAAATAAAGCATTTGCATCCAAAAACTTTAAAATAACCAATATTTGGTTTTTTGTTTTTCCAAAGTTCATATGGAGTTTTATCTAAAGATTGTCTTATTAAAACAGGATTTAAAACATAGCATGCGGTGTTTACGGCTTCCGCCCAAAAATATTGAGGTAAAGTTTTTTCATTTAACATGGTTCTAGCCATCTCTTGAATTGTCCTATTCTTTCTTTCAACAACACCATTTTGTTGGGGAGTTCTAGGACAAGAGAATTGATGTTCAATGCCATGCTCATCACAAACGTTTTTGAATAAATGATTTTCAAATTCTCCCCCATGATCACTTCTAATGCAAGAAATATGCATTTCTTTTTCTTTTTGTATTTTCTTGACAAATTTTGAAAATGCATGGAGAGCTTCATCTTTTGATGCAAGAAAAAGTATCCAAGTGAATCTTGAAAAATCATCAACAATAACAAAAGAATAATATTTTCCACTTAGGCTTGCAGTTCTTGAAGGACCAAAAAGATCAATATAAAGAAGTTGTAAAGGTCTAGATGTAGAAATATGAGTTTTACTTTTAAAAGAATTTTTTGTTTGTTTACCAAATTGACATGCATCACAAATTTTATCTTTAATAAAATCTATTTTCGGAAGACCTTTGACAAGCTCCTTCTTAGTGATTTTTGAAATCAAGCCCATGCTAGCATGACCTAATCTTCTATGCCACAACCAACTATTTTCATGCAATGCAGAGAAACATAGATTTTCATGATATGCATTTTCTACATCTATAGTGTAAACATTTCCATCTCTATTTCCTACACAACTTGTTTTTCCGTCATTCATATTTTCTATAGTGCAACTATTTAGCTCAAAAATGACTTTAAATCCTTTATCACATAGTTGACTAATGCTAAGGAGATTATGCTTAAGACTATCTACCAAAAGAACATTTTCAATGATAATATGAGAGTTGTTACCAATATCTCCAATGCTAATAATTTTACCCTTCGCATTGTCTCCAAAGGTGACATGACCTCCATCTTTCTTGCTTATTGTCGGGAAAAGTGAGATATCTTCGGTCATGTGTCTTGAGCAAGCACTATCGAGGAACCATTTGCTTTTCTTCCTTTTATTTTTCGGTTCCTAAACACAATGGAAGATTCAAGAATTTGACTTAGGTACCCAAATCATGTTAGGTCCTTAGTGGTTAGTTTTTGTTCCCTTAGGAACCCACACTTTCTTAGTGCCCATATGATGTTTCTTTTGAATTGGGCAAGATGATGAGATATGACCTTTATTTCCACAATAACTGCAAGTTATATTTGATTCACTTGAAGTTGAAGCTTTAACAAAATAATTTTTTAAGTATTTTGCCTTGATAAAAGGTTTATAACCAAGTCCTCTTTTGTTTAAGACTCCCTTTTGCACACCAAGCATTTTATCAAGAATGTCTTTTCCATTTTTAAATTTTAAAACTATTTCACTTAAATCCTTTGCTCCCCTTTTTAAAATTTCAATTTCATTTTCTATAATTTCTTTTTCCCTTTTGACTATGCAAAGATCATTTTCAAACTTTTGTTTTTCTTTTTCAAAAATGGAATACTTGTTTTCTTCATTTTCTTTTCCTTTAAGCTTAAGGATTTTTTGGTTAAAATTTTCATTTTCTTTCTTTAAGGACTCATTTTCCTTTTCCAAATTAAAATTTTTCTTTTTAAGGGTTGCATTTTTAGACATGCAAAAAACAAGTTTTTCATTCATCTCTTCAAGTGTATCATATAACTCTTCATATGAGGGGTTTTCATCTATCTCATCATCTATGTCATCTAAATCATCAAAAGTATTAGATGAGTTAGAGTTAGTTACCTCATTATTTATAGTTGCCATGAAACACATGTTGGCCACTTCATTATCCTCCTTTTCAGATTCACTTTCATCGCTATCGTCCCACGTAGCTTTCATTGCTTTTTTTTTTTATCTACCAATTTTGAGGAGAGGGCAATCATATTTGATGTGTCCCGGCTTCTTGCATTCATAGCACACAATTTGTTCTCTTTTTTGTCTTTCTCCCCTTTCACCTTTAGAAGCATCCTTTTTTATGAAGTTTCCATTTCTTCTTAGCTTTCTATTCCTTAGAAGCTTTCCAATCTTTCTACTCAAGAGTGCAATGTCTTCATCTTCATCATTTGATGTCTCATCTTCCTCTTCTAGGAACTTTTCATTCTCTTTGATTGATGATTTGAAGGCAATACTCTTTTTCTTCTTTTCCACTTCTTCAATTTGTCGTTGCTTCATAGTAAGCTCATGAGTGAGAAGTGAACCTAAAAGTTCTTCAAGAGGTAGAGTCTTGACATCCTTTGCTTCTTCGATTGTCGTCACTTTGGGATCCCAAGAGGGAGGCAAACATCTAAGAAGTTTCTTGACATTTTCTTGGTTAGTATAAACTTTACCAAGATTTTTCAATTCATTCACAATAGTAATAAATCTAACAAACATGTCACTAATGGTTTCATTTTCATTCATCCTAAACAACTCGTATGAGTGTGTGAGCGTGCTAATTTTAGTCTCTTTGACTTGTGAAGTCCCCTCATTTGACACCATCAATAATTCCTAAATTTCTTTAGCCGAGGTACAAGTTTGTACCTTGTTAAAGTTATATTTATTTAATGCACAATATAACACATTCATAGCTCTAGCATTAATGGCAATATTCTTCTTATCTTGAGGGGTCATTTCTTCCCTAGTTTTGAGCACTTGTTTTCCATCTACTTCTTTCATAGGAACAAAAGGTCCATCTTGCACTACATCCCACAATTCATAATCACTTTGAAGGAAAATCGACATACGATTTTTCCAATGGGCATATCTGGTGCCATCAAACAATAGCGGTCTATTAGGGGCAAGCCATTCACTAACGGTATAGGTTTTTTCTAGGTTCATGGCCATTGCTCTAAACGGTTAAGTTTATGAGAATGAGCAACCAAGCTCTGATACCAATTGAAAGATCGAATGGCCTAAGAGGGGGGGTGAATTAGGCAATTTAAAACTATCTTTACCTAATTAGAGAATTAGAACAATTTATTCAAATCAATTAATATTGCCTATTCTTAATCCAATTTGTGAGAATAACTAAAAATATTTCAAATAACCAACACAATCAAAATAGCATAACATAAAGGATGAGTTTAAGGGAAGAGAAAATCAAACACGCGATGTATAGTGGTTCGGCTAAACCCGGCCTACGTCCACTCCTCCAAACTTTCTCCTTTGGAGTATTCCACTAATCCTTGGTTGATTAAAACCTCAACCAAGCTTTTCTTCACACCTAAAATAGCTTCCAAGGTGCTATTAACCTTTACAAATGTTGAAACTCAATTTCTCTCACAAGAAATTTTCTAATCTCTCCAAGAGTGAACCTTACTCTTTTATAGCACGAATTTTAGTATGAAATAGAAATATGATCTCTCTCAAGAGTGTATATGAAAGTTAAAGCTTAGTACAACCCAATGCAAATGAAATTACAAAGTATATAAGCAAGGGTTTTGATTAGAGAGAAGAATTTGCAAGTAAATAGCTCAAAATTAATTTGCTCTCAAATATGTGAAAGTTCTTTGTGGCAAAAGTGCTTTTCGAACGAAATTGATTGGGTTTATATAGGGGAAAATAAAGAAAGTTACCGTTGTGCATAAAGATAGCCGTTTTAGTTTTCCAGAAAATACACAATTCGATCGACCGGATGGAATTCGGTCAACCGGATGTGACATGACACTTCCGTGGAGCTTACATGGCACTAGCCGTCGGAAAAATTCAAACCAAAATTCGGTCGACCGAATTTAATTCGGTTGACCAAATTTTTGGAAGCCAAAAACATGGTTTCTAGACAATTCGAAAGCTAATTCGGTTGGTCCAATTCGATCGACCAAATTTTATTACATTTTACCCCCTGAATTTTCAAAAATCACAATTAGACCCCTAACACTTTGAAAAGTGACAATTTAACCCATTTTTGAAAATTCTTTCAAAACCAACTTTAAGATATGAAAATATAATTCACAAAACTTTATCATTTTAAAAGAATTAATAAACTTTAGTGAAAAACTTGGCTTAACCCAATAAGTTTGAAAAACGACATTTTAACCCAAAATGTGAAAGATATAAAAATGAGTTTTCAAGTGAGCTATCCCATGCAAATAAATATTCTAATCAAAACGAATGCTCTAAATTACAAATATATCTACCTAACACTTGAGTTTTTCTTCAAATCTTCAATAATTCTTCAATTGACTTTTCTCTTTCATTTTCATCTTAAAACTCCTACAAGTGCATTAGATAAATCCTTGCAATCTAAGTTCACACTCAAGTAAAATCATTAGTTAATATGCTAAGGGACATATTAGTTTGTTATCATCAAAATAAGAGCATAATGACTCCTAGAGTCAACACAAACATGTCACTAATAGTTTCATTTTCATTCATTTTAAACAACTCGTATGAGTGTGTGAGCATGCTAATTTTAGTCTCCTTGACTTGTGAAGTCCCCTAATTTGACACCATCAATAATTCCCAAATTTCTTTAGCCGAGGTACAAGCTTGTACCTTGTTAAAGTTATATTCATTTAATGCACAATATAACACATTCATAGCTCTAGCATTAAAGGCAATATTCTTCTTATCTTGAGGGGTCATTTCTTCCCTAGTTTTGGGCACTTGTTTTCCATCTACTTCTTTCATAGGAACAAAAGGTCCATCTTGCACCACATCCTACAATTTATAATCACTTTGAAGGAAAATCGACATACGATTTTTCCAATGGGCATATCCGGTGCCATCAAACAATGGTAGTATATTAGGGGCAAGCCCTTCACTAATGGTATGGGATTTTCCTAGGTTCATGGCCATTGCTCTAAACGGTTACGTTTATGAGAATGAGCAACCATGCTCTGATACCAATTGTAGGATCGAATGGCCTAAGAGGGGGGGTGAATTAGGCAATTTTAAAACAATCTTTACCAAATATGAGAATTAAAGCAATTTATTCAAATCAATAAATGTTGCCTATTTTTAATCCAATTTATGAGAATAACTAAAATATTCCAAATAATCAATACAATCAAAACAACATAACATAAAATATGAGTTTAAGGGAAGAGAAAATCAAACACGCGATGTATAGTGGTTCAGCTCAACCCGGCCTACGTCCACTCCTCCAAGCTTTCTCCCTTGGAGTATTCCACTAATCCTTGGTTGACTTAAACCTCAACCAAGCTTTTTTTCACAACCAAAATAGCTTCCAAGGTGCTATTAACCTTTACAAATGTTAAAACTCAATTTTCCTCACAAGAAATTTTCTAATCTCTCCAAGAGTGAACCTCACTCTTTTATAGCACGAATTTTAGTATGAAATAGAAATATGATCTCTCTCAAGAGTGTATATGAAAGTTAAAGCTTAGTACAACCTAATGCAAATGAAATTACAAAGTGTATGAGCAAGGGTTTTGATTAGAGAGAAGAATTTGCAAGTGAATAGCTCAAAACTAATTTGCTCTCAAATATGTGAAAGTTCTTAGTGGCAAAAGTTCTTTTTGAACGAATTTGATTGGGTTTATATAAGGGAAAATGAGGAAAGTTACCGTTGTGTACAAAGATAGCCGTTTTAGTTTTCCAAAAAATGCACAATTCGATCGATCGGATGTAATTCGGTCAATCGGATATGACGTGGCACTTCTGTGGAGCTTACGTGGCACTAGCCGTTGGAAAAATTCAAACCAAAATTCGGTTGACCGAATTTTTGAAGCCAAAATTCATGGCTTCTAGATAATTTGGAAGCTGATTCGGTCGGTCAAATTTGATCGATCGAATGTTATTACATTTTACCCCCTAAATTTTCAAAAATCATAATTTGACCCCTAAAACTTTGAAAAGTGACAATTTAACCCATTTTTGAAAATTCTTTCAAAACCAACTTTTAGATATGAAAATGTAGTTCACAAAACTTCATCATTTTAAATGAATTAATAAACTTTAGTGAAAAAATTTGCTTAACCCAACAAGTTTGAAAAACGACATTTTAACCCAAAATGTAAAAGATATAAAAATGAGTTTTCAAGTGAGCTATCCCATGCAAATAAATATTCTAATCAAAACAAATGCTCCAAATTTACAAACATGTCTACCTAAACTTAAGTTTTACTTCAAATCTTCAAGAATTCTTCGCTTGAGTCTTGTCTTTCATTTCCATCTTGAAACTTCTTCAAGTGCATTCGATAAATTCTTGCAATCTAAACTCACACTCAAGTAAAAATCATTAGTTAATATGTTTAGAGGCATATTAGTTTGTTATCATCAAAATAAGAGTATAATGACTCATTGAGTCAACAATACATAGAAACAAACTAAGTCTAGGTTTTAGTTAACTCATCTTTGGCTCGAAAACCCATTAGGAACAAGTAGATTCCTTGAATCAATATAGGGTAGATAACTTAATAAATAGATGCAATTTCTCCTCATGACAAATAACTATACCCAATGAGCATTTATAGATTATGAAGAAAAACATTTTTTGCCAATTGAAAGATTTATTTCAATCAAGTTGATTCTGATTGTATTAACACATTTGGATTTAAAATTATATAAGATGAATATCAAAAAAATTTTCCTTAATAAAGAACTTGACTAACAAATCTACGTGAAACGTCATATAGATCTCTTGGTTATAGGTTTGAAGCGTAAAGTATGCAAGCTTCAAGAACGTTATATGATCATCCAAACAGTGGTACTTAAAATTTCATGAGACTTTAATATCTTATGACTTTAAGATAATTTATTAAGATCATTATGTCTATGTGACAAAGTCTGATGACAAATTTGTAATTGTATCTTTGTGTGTGATGATGTGTAGATAACTAAAAATGATTTAAAGTAAGAGGTGATCATCGAAGGATAGTTTTTCATAGTTTTGACCTGAAAGATATAGGTAAATAGATTGCATATTGAGAATTAAAATCTAGAGGGATTGTTTAAAGAAACTTTTGACTCTGTCACAAAAGCATAGTATTCAGAAGATTCTAGAATGATTTAATATGGTAAACTTTTGTGTCAAATAGTGAATTATTTAGCGTAGAGATATATCCCCAAAACTCAACATGAAAACAAAGAAATATCAATAATTACATATTTAATTATCATCAGATGTATTATGTATGCTATGGTGCATACATACCCAGACACTTGTTTTTGTTATTGGGTTGGTTAGTGGATATGAGTGAAATATCAAAAAAAGCATTAAAAGGTTGTCAAGAGGATATTGATTTATCTAGTAGGCTTTGTGGATTATTGTTTATGCATGTAAGGATTGAATTTGAGTTTTATTGACTATTGAGATGTTAGTTGGAGAGATAATTTGCACCAACACAAATCATTTTCTGACTATGTTTTCTTACTTCAAAATATTTCATATTTTGGAGCTATAAGAAATATACATGCATTGTCTTATCAATAATAGAGGCCAAACATATATAACGTGTTTATTGATTATGCAAGAAACTATTTGGTTATCTAGGTAAATAGGACGATATTGTTAGAACAATAGTTATCTGTTGTCATAATCAATATATGATAGTCTTCACAAAAGATCTCAAATTTTGTAGAATAACCAAACATATCGACACTAGACACAACGTTTTAAGAGACATCATTTTTAAGAAGGAAATGAATGTACAATATGATTCTATATATCATCTGGTCATTGATTATTTGAACGAACTTGGTTCAAGAGATGTATATCTTGTACATATTATAACTTTTGATTGCGTAAACTATGATTGATAAGTTGTTGAGTTTATATATTGTATTGGTAACATAATATCAAAAACAATGAATTGAAGTTCATTTTGTTTTGAACTGGTATCCCAAAATTTTTGGGTTTTCACTGTACACATATCATTTTTTGCTCAACAAGATTACAATGTCACACAAGTAAGAGATTGGCTCACTCATACCAGCAATTGTCTTTGGTGCTAAGAGAGTAAGCAACGATGAGACATTATTTTTAAGAAAAGTAACGGTGAGAGGGCGTGCCAATAAGAGACAAATTTCTCTAGAAAAAATTTGTCGAAGTTAAAATATTACCTTAATGATCAATTAGGATGAGGTCATGAATAGATATATTTGAAAATAATCGATTTGGATTCTTCACGTCCAAATAACTTGTGAATGTCATATGTGAGTTCTTAATATGGATAAATACTTGAAAGTGTGAGGATGATTAAGAATTCAAGTTAGACATTAGGTACAACGATTGAACTAAGATTTGTACAGTGTTAGTAATGACATTTAAAAAACTACACATTATAGCATATCATTCATACTTTGTGTGCATAAGTAAGATGATCAACTGACATAATGAGAGGATAAACCTCTACTCCTTCACTGTATGAGACTTTATAAGGTTTACCTCATGTTGGTACCTTCTAACTCTTTGTTGTTGTTGTTCGATGTTTACTTTTAATATTGCTATCTTAACATGACACCTATAGCAACATATAATTAAGTCATGAAACATGACTAGAAAAGCAGCTAAGTTTAAATTGAGAATTTCGAGTAAAAGAAGAACACGTATATATTACATGTGTTCAATGGCTAACCGATCTTGTCACTTATATGGGAGAATAGACTTGATCATGGATACATAGGAAAATAACACAATAATAAACAGTGGATTAAAGGGAGCTAATGTTATCGAGTAATGTCTAAGGTATTATGAGCGTAACGCTGTATTAGATTTTATTTGGGTTAAAACGATTATGTTATTCCTAATAGATATATAGTATTTAGCTCCTAAGTACAGGTTGCTCGCGAGATTGCATAACACGTTTGTAATAATGAAACGTAATGTCGTATGGGATTTCTATGACTAAGTATTTGGTTCAGGTTTTCTATCATGTATGAGTGAAAGATATTGGGTCTGGGTCCACCTTTAATGTGTTGACTTAACCGAAGACAAATGAAACTGTCAAAAGGTAGTTGGGAAGCAGTTAAGAAACAATTGGACTATTATAAATATGTCCAAAAATTACCTCCCTAGGAAGTTAACATTTTATAGAAAGCAAATTTTTTCTTCTTTACTCCTTGTTAAAACATAACACAGGGAAATCAAAGTCTCCCAAACAATACAAGGATTGTAGTACTTAGGCAAATGAGGTTGTTAAAATTGACTCACATCAGACCTTCAGAGCATATTCGAATCAATAACATGAACAAAATTAAAAATCTGGGTACACATTTATGTTTACAGAATTTCATAAAACGTGTTCTTATGACATGCTTTAATTTTCCAACAAAAAACCTATTTAAAAATGGGACATAATACTTCTCATAATCATGGAGTGTTAAAACTAAAGTTGATAATTTTTTACACGAAATTTGATTAGGGTTAACTCAACTAAATCAGATTATATTTAAGTTGACATGAAGCTAATTTGAATTGATCTAAATGTTTTTAGAAAGAAACTATTGAAACAAACACAATAGAATATAAGGAAGCTAACACATTACAACTCAAATGAGAAATATTTCTTTTTTTAAAAGCCCAAGAATTAAAAGAGAATAGTATAGAGAACAACAAATACTAGCAATAAGAGGCATTGGTCGTTTTGATTGAACATCTCACCTAAGGAGTTTAGCATCTCAAACAACTAAGAGCACAAATGCAAAATTTTTATGTCTTGCTTTATGGTCCAAAACATGTTTAGAAGTTTAGGCAAAAATTTCATCATTGCATTCATGTGGAATTCATAATGATTTAGGAGTAAGACTCTGGCAAAAATTATGAGGGTAGGTCCATGAATAGGTTATTGTCTATGTAGAAACTTAGGGTAATAAACACTTTGATGTACCTAATCATTTTAAGCATATAAAAGGTAACATTAACTCCCTCTACCATTTTTCTTCTGTACAAGGACTTTGACGCCTTGTACCTCTCATGCAAGTGTGTACAAAGAATATCTCGTTAAAATGTTGAAAGATGGAACAAGTGGTTGTGTCATCATGTTGATTTCACAACTTAGGTGTCATCAATGATAACGTCTAATATGAAACGTTAGTAGCATCATTAAGATACTTTTGGTAACTATCTCTTTCATCCTATATTGCATTAGGACTAGGCTATGTAGGTTGGACACCTCAATGACATAAAATTTAAACTCCTAATGTAGCATAATCCAAAGATTTCTATGCCAGTCCATCCAATTATTGTCCTTTTCGAGAATCAATCACAATGTCATGTTATTAGTTGTCATGATGACATGAATTTACAAGTGCAAATGAATTTGATTAGTATCATATTTATTAACTTTATTTAATATGGTCTTTTACAAAAGAAACACTTATACTATTTTACTTAAATAAATAACTCTCACTATTAGACTCAAGAAGTCTTAGTGGACTTTCAAGTGAGCAAAGATCTCATTTGGCCAATTTTCATCTTTGTTTTGGCAAATAAGCTAAATAAGTTGACTATGTTGGTCAAAGAACCAATTGTATAAGCCAATGAACTCAAATCAAGTATGTTAAACTCAACTAGCCAATGACCTTGAGTATAATTTTCGATATGAATAGAGTGGTTACTATGCATTACCTATGCATAAAGAAATACATATCTTTAGTCTGCCACTAACATAAGCCACCTTTTCTTAGGCAAATAAGCTTCATATGTTAGTTAAGTCAGACCTATCACTATTAAGGAAAATTCAAATGGACACTTGATTTTCCAATTAATAAAATTGTTCTCTTCATTTTGGTAAAACAAGTTATGACAAATAAGGGTTTAATAAGGTCATAGTGATGGAAGACATTGTGTTAATTTTGACTTAATATCTTGGTTAAGGGTTTTGTTAGATTATTTGGTCTCTCCATCATTTTGGTCATATATACAATTCATATTTAAACATATTAAACCTAGCATGCATTATACAATATAACTTAAATGTGTCAGTACAAGACAAAACTATAACAATTCTCTCAAGCTTAAAGAGGATGACAAGATCTACGTAAGAGCTTTTCTCTTTATAATTTTTCTTCTCGGCTCTGTGATAATAATAAATTACATAGAATCTTATTCTACCTAAATTTACAACAACAAATTTAGAAACCTCAAGTTGCATTCGATGTGAATTAGATGAGAAAAGAAGTACATGATGAAGAATTAGAAAGGTAAGACACATCGACTCTAATTTAAAAATTACAAATATTCATACCAAAAAGAGAAATTAAATTAAATATACATTCATCCATAGGTCTAGGCTTATGTACCATATAATATGCTTTGTCAAACAAACGAGGTATGTTCTTAAACACACACAAGTGTTTCAAGTCTTTGTTATTAAAGTGTCTAAACTACATTTCACACTCAAGTTTTAGTTAGTTCTAATCAACCCCAAAAGTTCCAAAATATGCATTTTGGTCTTAATCATGTGACTATGTAAATAATGGCAACATGTTTTCAACCATATGCAACAACACATAGCAAACATGTTAAAATTCACATGTGATAACATATGATGTTTTGAACTATGTATGAAAATGGTTAAAATTCAAAAAATTCAAGTTATATTGAAATATAGTCAATCAGTCAAGAAATTTTGTCTATTGATTTACTCAATTTTAGAAGTTATCACTTTCGTTTGCATTAATCAATTAGATCAAATCCAGACAACCAAATTCTCAAAATTTTGAATTTTATTTAACACGAAAGTCTTAACTCTCGACCATACCTACCAAGTTTCAATGGGTTGCAAAGGCATGAAATGCCCTTTTATTGTAACACAATATACCTAAAGGCATTATTGATCAAACATCATGTACAAACACATAATGACATGATTTCTTGTGTAATAACATAAGATATAATGGTATACTCCATAACAAAACAAGAATAAGTATTCAACATACATTTTCACAAATGGAGATTAACAAACAAGAACAAAATCAATAAAACAAACATAAAAGTTGCTAAAACAAGTGATTATGCATCCACAAAGAATCACATATTCAAACAATCATCAAAACAAAACCAAAACACATTTCGTATGTTAGGGTAGTGCCCTAAAGCAAATTGTGACCATTTTAATTTATTGTAATAATTATTATTTTAATTAATAAATATGAGATTTAATTATCTTATATTATACTTGCAATATAGATAATTTCCCTTAGAATGGTTAAACCGCGATAAAGGGTTATTGCATGACAACTGATCGTGAGGGCTTTACATACACGTTAGATGGTTGTTCTTAAAATGTCTGTAATTTTGATATTACCATCATCAAATGCATGAGTAATAGTGATAAAATTATCATATCATTGAACAACCTCATTGAAAGATAATGATAGATCTCACACATTAAAATTATTTATTAACAGTTTGGTCTAACACTAAGGTGCACGTTATAGACCTGTTTATCAAACAAACCTATTAAGAGGATTCCATGTCAATAATTGCTTTAATGTGTATGAAATATATCCTCTTAGTGAATGAAGATACATGTGATCTTTAGACTTAAGGTAATCGATCTATCTTGTACATGATATGATTTGACAGTAGCCTAATGTAGTTCGATTTAAAGATTGTTATAAAGGTAGTGATTGATTATATTGAGATATGTATAAAGACTATAATGGACCGATAAAAGATTTGTCACTCCTGAGCACAAGAGCTGATATCATAAATAGACACTGATGGATAACAACGACTAATTAAATTTGTGGCTATGGTAGGATTGAATTAGTGCTCAATCCAATATCATCTAGTCATTGACAGAAGCCAATCCACGTATATCAAAGGTTTTTTAAGGAGACACTTATTCTATAACTCAATCTCAAAAGAAATGTCGTATGTCAAAAAGATCAAATTGTATATGTGATTATATCAATGATAGGTTAAGAAGTCAAACATTGACACTTTATTAATCAATGGCTATGATGCCTTACTAGAGGTCGATCTTGTCTATATTTAGACAAATATTAGGTTAAAAGTTCGATAGGAATCTAATCACTATTGACCTAACGGAGAGCTTATAGGTCATACACAAAAGCAGTTGATTGAATTTTGAGACTTAAGATTGTTTGACCTAAATTCAATCCGAAACTCAAATAAAAGGTTTTGAGTCTTGAAAGGTTCTTTGAGCTTGAAGTGCATCTTATGGCATCTAGGGACTGAAGTGTAATAATCTTGGGGTCTTTGGACTTTTATAAAATTTTGATAGAATGGTTTATCCAATTGGATAAGGATAAACCTCAGTTTGAATTTTCTTAACCATGTATAATCGTACATGCTTTATGTACATGCGTATATGGTAGGTGGATAAGGATGATCTCTTATCTTTATCCATACTAAAAAATCTAAATAAATTGTGGATTGCATGAGACATGGATTCAAGGACATAAACTTGTACATTTACGATATATGACCATACATGGTGCCTATATATACATGCATAATTGTTCACAATTTCACTTTTACGATTTCACTACACACATAAAGTCATGGCCATACACTAAACACTCATTCCAACACATCACGTTCTTATAGATGTCCTTACATTGTTCGTGCCTCCTTATTGTTCATGCTTTGTATGGATATCAAAATATAGTCCTATTCTTGGTTTGGGAGAGACTTCAACACCTTTCTAATGACTATGAAAAACAAAGGAGCCACCAACGCAAGTATAACAATCTAAACAACTTATGATTGTGTTTATATATGTTTGTGACTCAATCTTCCTATGACGGAGATCTTAGCAAAGGTTTTATGGTATGATTATTTATTTTTAATTTTTTAAACGATGATTCAATTGCCACAAAGGCCATAAAACCTTAAACTGTATACCTTAGGCTCTAATACCACTTAAAAGGATATCAACAAGACGCAATTAAAATTTAAAAACAAAATATAGGCCATAACAACAAATAATAAAGAACCAACAAAACCTAGGATCAAAGATATGGAAAAATACATATTTTCATAGAAGGTTATAAACATACTGTTGTTCAGAGCTTTACTAATGATGAAACCTAACTTGAGTTCTTCCATAAATCCTTACAAGGAAGAAAAACTCCTATTTGTACACACAAAGGCACCAATATGTCTATATAATGTTGGAGAAGTTGTTAGAAGCACTCACAAGTGCTAGCACGTGTAAGAAGTGAATGATTTTCCGAGGTTTGTGAATATGAGAGAAATAATAGTTTTCTCTCTTCATAGGTGATCGACAACTATATTAAATTAATGGAACACGTGTTTAATTTAACTAGACACTTATCCCTAATCAACCCTTTCAATTTTTGGGTTATTATCGTTTGATCCAAATCGAAAGGATTGGACCTAACTCACTCACTAATAAAGATCAAAATCATTATAATTGAAAAAAAAAACCATGTGATTCACTTTGTATGAAATAAGTGTGAAATTTTTTAATGTTGAAAATTAACTCCCAATTGTGTGTAACCATAGGTTCTCTGTTACAATGGCAACACATCAAATTGTGATTAATCAACCCTCCATTCAAAGACCACGAGCAGCCTCTAACAAGACATCATAATCACTTAAATGATAAAGAATCATCAAAAAACTCATTTTCACCTTTCAATGATACAGTTATCATACAATCAAATCTTTTTATTAAATGATATCTCTTCAAAACTAAGACGCATAAATAATGTCTACTTTAAATCATCCTTGAATCTATCACTTGAGTTTTGAGGCAATGATTAGATAAAATTGGACTTGAGCAAAAACCAAATCGCACTATGGCCACAAATTCCAATAGTTAGAATTATCAATCAAATAGTGCTTCAAAATATATTTTTTCATACTTAAGAATGATGAATCTCATGTTGATCTATTATACCCTTGAAACACTTTTTGACGTATCCAACAATTGTTATATTGATAGTCATAATAAAAATTGTGTTAGAATAACGTCAAATAAGGTTGATTGGTCCACAATGTGCACTGGTAATCTCAAGTTGAAGAATTGCATGCATCACTATTTATTAGAGGATTTTTTCAATAGACACTGAAGTTACTATTTATGTAGAATCCTTTAGCATGTTAGTTTAGTGAACGTGTAGTCAATATGCACTCATGTGTTACACTAGATTATTGTAAACAATACTGACACATGAGATTTGTAATTACTTTTTGGTAGGGTGGTCCAACACGATGATGACCTTGTTGAAGAATCATAGGTTCCCCTTGTCAAAATAATGGTAAGACTATGAACGTTTCTAGAATAACCATGGTATGTTTAAGGTCCTCACATTCAAGATACATGTTTATCTCCTTGTTTATTTATCTCATTGTGTATATATATGTGTGTGTGTGTGTGTGTATGATAAAGATGAAAAACTACCGTTTTATTGATTTTAAGCATGATACAATATCCAAGTGTTTTTACAATATTGACTAAAACTATTAGCTTTACAACACTTACTTTATCATATTCGACCACCATTTTTAGATGGCTTGATTGACATTTAGTTGTTTGTGCATGATTGGATGTAGGATTGGGAAACTAAAGTTGTTTATCATATCATTGATTGTCTTGAATGATTTCTTAGTCTATAAGTGTTATAAGTGGTAGTTATAGGCCTAGAATATGATGTTCACTAAGTTAAAAATGTCTTATGCTTAGAAACATTTTATTGTCTCCTCCGTTGTAGGAGTCTTTTCCAAAATACAATAGGGTAAAGGTTCGGTGCTCACCAAGAAGGATCAAGGATCCTTTTTTCGAAGGTGTTCTATCACTAAGAGCAAATAGTTCTTAGATAGGAAGCGAATGTTTTTGTAGTTTTTACATATGGGAGGACAAGTCTCCTCGATAATAAGAGTTGTCAAGGCAACGATATATGTTTATTGGTTGGTTATGGAGAGATCATCCATAGTTGATTTTGGTTATGCATCCATTTCAGAGATTAATTGTTGCACTTTAGCCTTTGTCACTAGTTAAATGTTGATGATGGGATTAGATGGTCCTAAACAACTATAGGATTTTTAATAGGTTTGCTCATATAGGGCTTTTTTATGCCATCTTCCACAAGCCATTTAAGAAGATTTGTATGCGCAAGATTAATGAATAATAGACATTTGTTGTAGCAAAGTTGACTCTCATTAAAGTGCTAAACAGTTGATGAGATTTTTTGTTATTAACTGATATATACAACAAGATAGGCTATGGTAGCAATATTGAAGATTGTTTAATCAACTGTGTTGTCCATTACAGTTTGAGATACATTATATATAAGGAAAATAGGACACAATGAATTTTAAGGTGGCTCCACTTGATAATAAAAACCCACATCCACAATATGTTATTGATTGTTGTAGATAGAGCAAAATATGTTATGAAAAGGACTTGATTTTTGACAAGGGTACTAAGGAGGATAGTGAGATTTCCATGAAGGCCTTCCTTTTGATCTAAGGATAATTCTTATGCGTAATATCTTTAGTATAGTAATAAACTCAACTTAACATGGTGTCTCTCCTTTTATGCCCTTTTTTTCTCTCTCTCTCTCTTTGTATGTGTGTGTGCGCATTCACTTCTCCGTATTGATCATTTATACTCATAGAATTAAGAGAGAGAGTTATATTCAAATAACAAATCAGAGCATCCATAATTCAAATATGATTCTCAAGATCTATTCTTATTCAAAGTGAAACTTGTTTAGTAAATATTGTTGTCTCTAATGATTGATCACAACCCATTGAATCTTGTACATGCAAATCTGGATACGGAGGAGTTTCAATACATAACATCATTTTTATTTTATCTCAAGCTTGATTGCAAAGCTTTGTCTCATGAACTACTTGAACTACTGATAAATATGCTCTAGTGGCTAGAGTTGAGGTAGTTGAATTAGCCTAGTTGTTTGCTTCATTTGACATTGGCGTGATCTTAAAAGCTTTTGATACCTAGAAGTTTGGAAGAAAACTTTAACGAATGTTGTATTAGAAGGGTCGGTACAAATAGACTCAATCAATAAAACTTTGTCAACTATAAAATTTCACAAGCAATGAAAAGAACAAAAGAAACACAACTACCATTGTTTTTTTTTTAAAACTCCATAAAATCAGTCTAAGAGAAAAAAAAAAAAACTAATGTTGCAAAAGTTGTTGAGCAAAGTAAAACTTCCTCTAGTTAATGATAGATGTAATTAGTTTAAGCAACTGGCCAAGATAAATCACCTATATTAAACTTCCTTAACACTTTTATCACCCAGTAAAAAATGAACAATCAGTTGAAAAAGGAAGAAATATATTAGAAAAAGTGATTAAATCTTAACAGAAACATAGAACAATCATGTAAAAGCAATTAAATTAAATGACGACAGTTGATTTGCAATCTAAAATCAACATAACACAGTTGATTTCACTCGTTTACCTTCAATTATTATTTCCCACTTTCCCAATCCTAAGATAAATTGGATATCGAACAATCTTTTGGCTATGTCCATCTTCATTCCAAGCACGCTTAAAATTGTCAACGACACTGTCTGTGAGAAGCTCCACGCCCTTGTCCTTAGCAATCTGATATGCTGACCACGACCTTAAGTAAGTAAAATAAGTATCTAAATCCATCAACTTCTCTATCAAAAACTCAAATGGACCCGTATTTTCTTTCCCATCCACTGCCTCAAATGGGAAATCAATGTTTACATATTTGTCATCAACCAACTTTCGTGGTGGTTCAAAGTAAGGGTCGCAATCAACGGTGTAAAATGGTTGGAAAACTGCATCAACAGAGTCATTAACTTCTGGTGCAGTGTAGCACCAGGCAGCAATTACTCCATGAGGTTTCTTAAGAACCCATTTCACTTGTTGGTAAAATTTTGGGAGGTCAAACCAGTGCATAGCTTGAGCAATGGTCACTAAATCAACGCTTGATTCATTTGCCACATTTTGTTCAAGCTCGGAGAAGGACATGATTGGAGAAGTGCATTGATATCGAATGTTGGGCAGCTTTGATGCATATTCCAGTTGTTTTGGGCTTGTGTCTGTAGCTATCACGTTCTTATAGATTCCAGCAAGCTGAGATTAATGTGTGCAGAATGAAATTAGATCAAATTTCAGTTTTGAAAGAATTACATATTCTCCAAGATTCTTGGCCAATTTTTAGGAACCCCACACAAATTCGAAACTTGGAATGAGAGAACCCATTATCTCTTAAAATAGTCTTATTATTAAATTATGTAAAAGGAAAGGATGAACTTACAGATCGAGCGGCCTGGCCGCTACCGGTACCGACATCCCAAGCAAGGTGGTGATGGGGCGTATTTGAGGCAATGAATTGGAACAATTCTGGTGGGTAAGACGGCCGAGTTTCGGCATATTGCTTTGCTTGCTTAATGAATAATTTTGCCATATCGCTTTCTTTGTAAGTAGGTCAAGTTTTGAGGAGATTGAAATACACTTAATAAATCCATACTTTTTCCTTTATATAGTTAAGTTTTGCCTGTAATTGGTAGGTGAGATCTGGGTAAGGAGACGAACCACTCAAACTCAATTTGAACTTTAATTTTGGAGAAAACGTGAGTTGCCAGTTTTGACCGGCGGGACTTCCACGTGATATGCTTTACTAATTTCCACAATTTATTATAAGACATTGTTGGCCACAATTCTCATCTCAATTTACCGTAAGTCTTGAAATAAGTACAATTATTATAGTAGGAACAATTTTCAACATGATCTATTAACCAAATACAATATGATACAACAAAAATTAACTTAAGGGTAAGTTTTATTGATACAAAATTTATTTCAAATCAATATAATATGATTTAAAATTAAATTGAGTAGTGTTAATGTTCACATGAAAGTAATCTCATACGATTCAAATATTTTATAAATATATTATTTTAATAGAATTTATTAGAGATAAATTATAGAAATATTGAAAGATAATATCAACAACACTTAAAATCTTTTTAGATTTTTTTTTGTAAAAAATCTTTATAGATGTATATAGTTGTATCTTTATATAATTGTAATTACTCATATTAGTTTTTATTTTTCTTTAAATTTTTATTTTATTATTAAGTAGTAAGAGTATAAGTGGGTTAATTAGATTATTGACGTGTTTAAAAAGTTTTAGAATGTAAATTTTAGACTATTTGTAAATTAGATAAAATGTTATATTGTGTATTTTATTAACAGTAGGTTTGAGTAATTTGGTAAAAAAATTAAAATGATAAAAACACTTTAAAAAGTGAAAATAATAAATAATTTCAGATTAATTTGGTCAGGTTGAATCAACTCAAATATTAGAGGGTTAGCTCAAGGTTAAATAATTTTGATATGATTTTAATTCGGATTGAGTTAGAGTTAAAAGTCTCTGACACGAAACTTGAACTAACATAAGACGAATATAACACAATGAGACAAACTATCAAATCTAAATTATTATATATTTGATGGGTCGACTGTGCCTAAATTGGCACAACATGTTCCCTTAAGATTCGTGTTGTGTGCACATCCATCAAAAATGGGTATCAGTGGATCAAATCAACCTGCCACAAACTTAAGGGTATAGATTGTGTTTCTATAGGTTTCTTATAGAATGACTTGTGTATTTTTTTTTTTTTTTGTATTTATTTGTTAGAATAAATATTTTATTTTTTAAAAAATTTTCAATTTTAATTAATTTTTTAAAATAAACGAGAATAATATCTTTAAAATTTTATTGAAAAACTCTCATTATTTTAGAGAAAATCTTAACTAGATAATAGAGAAAATTAAGCTAGTAAAATAAAAGATATTGTAATAAAAAATAAACTCATATATATTACAATTTACAAGTATTATACATTTTCAATTTCTTCCATATCTAAATTCTTGAACCCATTAAAAATATCTTCAGTAATATGATTTTATAGCTTAAATTCGACATCAACCAGTCTTTCATGTACAAAATACTTTTAACCATATTTTTATGTAAATTTGATCTTCTATTATTCAAAATGTGTTTAATTTCACTAAAAGTTAATTGTGATGCTATAATAAACACTAGATATGTTAGTAAATTACATGTTATGACAAAAACACACAGAATAATATTATGCAAGAATGTCAAAATTATCATTTCTCTCATAATTTAAGACAAATAATCAATATTTATATCATTTGTCAGTTTTAAAACTTATACCTACAAGTTGTTTATCTTTTGTAAGGATAGACACAAAGCAATTGACCTTTAGATGAACTTAAAATTACCCATGGGTATGACATAGTTGGTACACTTTCAATATTTTACTTTATAAATTGAAGACATTTCAAATAATTTTTTTTAGATCTTATGTTGTTGATTATAAAGGGGTATTTTGATTTTCCTTAATAACTTCAAATAAATGTTTTACTCCTAAAATAGAAAATTAATTGTTTTAATGACTTTTTTATTTGTCTATACAAATTTAACTACCATTTTTTTTCAATATATGGTTTTAGCCATAAATCTAATTTAATACTTGTTTTATCTTTATTTTCAACTTTAAGAGCTTAAGGCAAGTATATCTGCCTACTCTCTAAAAAATCAAAATAAATTTATCAAAATCCTGTACTAAATTCATTATATTCTAAGTATTGATATAAATATTTATACTCTTATTTTATTAGAAAATTTGAAATCCCTTCCTTTACTTTGTGATCTTCTTTCTTAATTTGTTATTTCTTTATCAATGTTATTGTTTCATAGATAAATTATCTAATGTAATGGATATTTTATATAAAAAATACATTAGATTAACTCGAATATATATTTTTGTATTCAAATTACTAGAAAAAAAATTGTGAAAATCTGGAAATTTTTCATGGGATAAGTGCAAGTAGGTTGGATAGTAGACCAATAGGATGGTTGATTTACCATTCGACTAATTTAACTACAAAACAACAACATTTATCAAGAAATAACAAATTAACAAAGAAATTCACAAAGTATTTCACTTTATGGGGATTTCAAATATTCTAACAAAATAAGTTTATAATGATTTAGATATATATTTACTTGTATTAGAATGAGTTTGATATAGGATTTTCATGATTTTGTTTTTATTTTAAAACAATAAGCGTATATTTGTTTAGAGCGATGGGAAGAATTAGCCTTGGGTTTCTAAAGTTAAAGATAAAGATAAAACTAATATTAACTTAGATTTTTTTTATTAAAATTATATAGTGAAAAAAATTATGTTAAATTGTATGAACGGATAAAAAAATGGTTAAAATGATTAATTTCTCTTTCTTTTTTCCTATTATTTTACTTGAACTATAATTAACCACATCCTCAAATATAGTTATAAGATAAATGTCCACAAATACTCTAAAAATCTTGAAAATTTGTCATGATAAGCATTATCTTGAAATCCCTAGCTAATTTCTTATTAATTAGAGATGCACCCTAGATGATATGAACCCCATATACCAATATGACACTCATAATCAATAATTAGAATCACAACCCCAAGAAAGATAAAAACATGCATATTGATAAAACTTTGACCTAATTATTATGGATAATCACGAATCAAAGGCATAAGACACTACAACCAAGAACAAGTTGAGAAGGTGGAAGATAAGTTAAGTTTGATTGTTATAAGCATTAACTTGATAAGATTACAAAGTTTGTAAAAGAACAATGAGAAAAGGTTTTTTTTTTTCATTCAATAATCAAAGGCGGCTATGTAGTTTAGGGTTACACACTCCTTATATAGGAAAAACACTTCTAAACCAACTAGGATATAACTAATCCTAGCAAAATCTTAAAATCAAATAAATAGGCTTAAGTTAAAGTAAGTTTTTTTAGCCCAAAACAAATATAAGTTGAAATAAATAAAACTAGGCATAATTAAACATAATTTAAGTATAATTTAAGACCTAAAAACATAGCCTCCATACGGAGATAATAAGTGTTGCCTCAAATCGCATAACCTATAACAAATTAGGCCTAAATCGTGCATCCCCCTTTATATTTTGGCCTAACTGCCCTTATTCTTGTTCTTCATGTCACGTATTACACTTGGCCCAGATGCCTTTAATTAGTTCAATTAGTGATTCTTTCATCCTTTTAGCTTTGCCCCTTGTTGTTGGTCCACAATTGATGCAAAAAGGATCATTGGAACTACCTTGTCATCCTCCATGATTGCTACCTTGATTTCCATCATTCCCCTTCTCTTTAAAATGATTTATCCTGAAATCATCACCTACATCAAAAGGAGAAAGATTAGAAACATTAAATGTAGCACTGACATTATACTCACTAGGCAAATTTATCTTGTAGGCATTATCATTGATTCGTGCAATCACTTGGAATGGACCATCTCTTTGCAGTTGTAACTTAGATTTTATTTGCAGTGGAAACCTTTCCTTGCTCATGTGCACCCAAACCTAATCACTTGATTCAAATACCACTTTCTTAACCTTCGCATGAAGTTGTCTAACAAATTCAACCTTTTTTTCCCCATCCATATTTGCTCATTCCTTAACAAGTAATGTATCAAATCTAATGAAGTCAATAAATTAAACTCATAAACGACCTCAAATGGAGAGGAATCTGTTGCTGAATGTACACTTATCGTGCGACAAACACTCCTCATAACTTTTTAAGTTCTTTTGGATTGTAAAATGCGATAAGGTAGTTAAAGTCTTATTAACCACTTTTTTTCATCCATAAGTTTATGGATGGCAAGTAATAGAAAATAAGAGCTGAGTTCCCAACTTTTCCTATAAATTTTTTCAAAAGTAGCTTAAGAAATTCACATCTCAATTTGAAACTAATATCTTTGGCATTCCATGAAGTCGTCTAACCTCCTTGAAGAAAAAATCAGCAGTGTTCGATGCATCATCGATTTTGCGACATGGTATAAAATAACCAATCTTCAAAAACTTGTCAACCATAACAAACATAAAATCTTAACCCTTTTTGACATAGGTACACCTAATACAAAATCTATAGAAATATCAGTCCAAGGTTCACTTGTTATAGGCAAAGGCGTATACAAACCATGGGGTAAAACTTTGGACTTAGATTGCATACATGTTATGCACTTCTTACAAATTTGCTCAATATCTCTCTTCATGTGTGGCTAAAAGAAATGCTCATCTAACATATCTAAAGTCTTCCTAACACCAAAGTGTCCCATTAAACCACCCTCATATGTCTCTCTAACTAACAACTCTCTGAAAGATCCTTAAGGGATACATAATCTATTTTCTCTAAACAAATACCCTTTATACCTATAGAATTTCCTAAAAAGCAACATTCTCACAACCACTAAACACATTAGTAGAATCAGGATCACTAATATATAGATCCTTACTATACTCAAAACCTAACAATTTTGTATTCAAAGTAGACATGAGTACATACCTGCAAGATAATGCATATGTTACAATGTTTTCCTTTCTTAGCTTGTGCTTTATCACATAAAGAAACATTTCTATGAATTCCACCCATTTCGCATGCCTTTGATTTAGTTTACCTTGTCCTTTTAAGTGTTTAAAAACTCATGATTAGTATGGATTACAAACTCCTTGGGCTATCAATAATGTTGCCATGGCTCTAAGGCCTAAACTAAAGCATATAACTCCTTATCATAAGTTGGATAGTTTATCGCTAAGCTACTTAACTTTTCACTAAAATATGATATAGATCGTCATTCTTGCATCAAAATAGCCCCATATACATATACTAGATGCATCACATTCAATCTAAAAAATTTTAGTGAAATCGAGTAATGCAAGCAATGGTGTAGAACGTAACTTCTTTTTAATCAAATTAAATGCATGTTATTGCTATACCGCATTTAAAACCCATACTTTTCTTAACAACCTCAATCAATGGTGCAGTTATTATGCTAAATTCTTTAACAAATCTCTTATAGAAACTTGCAAAACCATGAAAACTACGCACCTCACTTACACTTTTAGGCGTAGACCACTCTCTAATAACCCTAACCTTTTCCTCATCTACTTCAGTTCCCTTTGACGTTATTAAATAACCTAATAATACAATTTGCCTAATACAAAAGGAACACTTTTTCAAATTAGATACAACTTTTCTTTCCTTAACAAATCAAGCACATAATGCAAATGCCTAACATGTTCATCTAAACTCTTGTTGTACACTAATATATCATCAAGTAGAGAACAACAAATTGTCCAATGAAAGCACGTAAAACATGATTCAGTAGTTTCATATAAATTTTGTTTAGTTTTAAATATTGTTTTCCATTCGTCACCTCTTTCATTCTAATTTAATGATATTCACTTTTTAAATCAATCATAGAAAACACACAAGAACCATGCAATTCATTCAATATATCATTTAATCTAGGTATGGGATGTCAATACTTTAGACTGATTTTATTGACGAAATGACAATCAATGCATATTTGTCATGTCCTATCCTTCTTAGATACAAGTAGTATTGGAACTACACATGAACTCATACTCTCCCTCACAAACCCATTTCTTCATTAGCTCATCAACTTGCTTTTGAAGTCATTTGTCTTTTCTGGTTTGCTCCTTTATGCAAGTCTATTTGGAATCATGACTTTGAGTACGAAATCAATTTGATGCTCTGTTCCCCTCTTTAGTGGTAATCAATCTGGTATCTCCTTCGGGAACACACTCTTAAAGTCCTGTAAAAGATTTGTAACAATACTAGACAAAGAAACATCAAGGTTAGAGTTAGAGAAATAAACTTCTTTATACAAAAGTAAATACACTTACCGTTTGGCTAGGAAAACAGCCCTTACATCACTTTCTTTTGTATAAACACTCTTTTTCTTTTCCTCATTTTCTCTCTTACACTTAACTTGTCCACTTTTCTTTTGCACACAATCTAGTATTTTGTCACTTTTTCCCTCAAAATTTGCTCTATTTTTCTTGGACTCTGTTGTCTTAAAACTCCCATTTTTTTGCTTACTCTCTTTTATCCTCATTTGATCCTTACAAACCTGTCTATGTGTTAAAGGCATAAGAGTAAACGATCTCCCATCCATGGTGAAAGATTATCTATTCTTATATCCATCATGCATTACTCTCCTTTCATATTGCCATGGATGCTCCAAAAGCAAGTGACCAACATATATAGGTACAACATCACATAACACTTCATCTTTGTACCTACCAATAATGAAAGGAACTAACACTTGTTTTGTTACCTTAACCTTTCTACAGTCATTTAACCATTTTAACTTGTATGGTCTAGGATGTTTTGATGTAGGTACGCTAAATTGCTCCACTAAATTGGTGCTAGCAACATTAGTACAACTACCACCATGAATAATCACACTACATATCTTCTCTTTGATATGGCACCTCGTGTTAAATATGTTGTCATGTTGCACTTGATCTTCATCTTTCACTTGCACATTCAAAGCATGCCTTGCTATAAGTAGCTCTCTAGTAACAGGGTTTTCCATGCTATCATCATCATCCTCTAATGACATAGACTCATCATTGGATTCATCCTTAGTTTCAATATCACCATTATCTTTTAAAATCATTGTGTGCTTATTAGGACATTGTGATGCAATGTGCCCTCTTCCTAAGCAATGAAAACACTTGATATCTTAATTTTGGCCTTGTGTAGCTTCGATTTTACCCTTGTCATTATTGCCTCCAAGTTCTTTTACCTTAGGTACTTCGACCTTAGGCTTAAAAGTGGTCTTGTCATCCCTTTTGCTCCAATGTAGTTTCTAAGAAGATGAGGAACCAAATTTTGCCCATATCTAATAATGGTGTTTTTTTTTATTTTGAGAGAGTCCAAATGTCGTGTTGAAAAATAAAAACTAAAACCAAAACCAGAATTAGTTCCTAAGATTTGGAACTAAAACACAAACCTATTTGGATAGGTTCTTACCTAAAACCTACCCATTGGTTCTAGTGTCAGTTATGGGTACCGAATAGTTCTCTCTTTCTCTCTCTCTCTCTTACACAAACACACATATGGGTTCCAATTTGTCTAATAGCTTGGTGTAGATTTAACCAAACAAACTAATCTTTTTGTACTCCCTCTAGATTTGCTCCATGATCCCTTGCCTTTTCAATTGGTCTTTGTTGATGATTAGCTTAATGGCAACGTCTTCGCCTGAAACACTGTGTTTTCCATATAATACTGTCGAACGTGCTTTCAGATGAACAATTTAATTGTAGTCTTTAGATGAACAAGGATAATTTCTCTCAACATGTCGAGTACCATGAGCAGTTTCATGGTTTGGGTAGAAATTCTTAACCTGATGAACATACTGCAAATAAACATATGTAACTAATGAAGAAACAATTAGCTTCTCTTTGATAATCGTCCATTTTCTTGAATAGTTGTACCGGGAATAATTTGCTAGATTATGTATTGTTTAGTTTACTTGAGTCTTAACGGTTATGAGCTTCTTTAAGATCAATATAAATATTCAATCATTAAATGTACAGCAAATTATAAAGCCAATAATGGTGGATTGAATTGAGAAACTACTAGTTCCTGAAAATGGATAATGTTAGCAAGAGTGTCAGCGTCAATAGCGAATGCAATATTAGTTTTATTAATCTTCCTAATTATACGTGTTTTATTGTACAAAAATCAATATATTATAAATGTACTCTCATCCTCCATGGCTTCAATAATCTCAAAACTAAGAAAAAATTTCAGCCCTACGATCAGACGACTCATTCATTCAAACTACTGTTGCTATTAGATGAACAATCGAATCTCATCTAAGAAAGTATGCGAAGATGTTGATTTCAATTGATGGGTTGTGGATAAAAGTTCATAAATTTGGTCAAACGGAGGGGTTAATCAAACAAGATATGGGAAAAATAACATAAACATTACCACTTCATTTTTATTAATAGATTCTGGTTTCTTAGGCGCTAGGTGAAATTAAAATTGATTGGTTGCACAAAATTAGAATTAAAATTATCCAAAATATGCTAGTTCTAAATAAAAAAAGAAAATTAAGTACCCAATAGTTCCGATTCCAGTTCGGTTTTTTTGTTGACCCTAATAAACACACATAATAGCCAAAGAGTGCACTAGGGCCCCTGCAATAAATTTATCCGTTGAGCCCCTCAATTATAAGTTTAGTGCTCTATTTCCTCCAAATTTATAATCGTTTTCAAGTAATTTTGGCTTTTGATGCCAGGAAACAATTAGTAATTATCTTTTCAATTTCATTTTTAATTTTGAATTTTCAAATTTAGTTTTGGATAAAATTATGAATTTAGATTTTAATAGAAATAATATATTTTTTTCCTTTATTAATATGTTTGTTGATTATCTAATTGATGAGTTATTCCATGAGTTTTTCTTATGGTTTTCATTTAGTACATTGTTAACTTATGAATTAGACATTTAGATGTTACTTAACCTTACCGAAAATTTGCATGAATATGTAGAATTATTACAAAGGGAATTGTCAAAATGTTCTAACCATATGGGTGTAATAGTGAGACCTACCACTGAAAAAAGGCAATTGCTTTTCCCTTGTTTAATTTTGACGGGAAAGGGACAGATAACATTCGTCATGGATGATGGAAAGCAGTTATAATTTCAATTATTTATTTTAATCAACTGCAACTGTAGGCAGGCAGCATTCGTCATGGATGATGCATTGGACGTTTCTGCCGGCTCTAAAGACTACAATAAAATTGTTAGCATATTCGATGGTTGATATTTTAAAGACTACAATTAAAGAGTTGATAATTGACCTATCTACAATCATTGGTCAATTAATTAAAATAAAAATAATTTTGGAGGGTTGTATGATTTTTTAATAGGCATTGCTTCAACTTAGCATACTCGATAATTGATATTTGAGGGCTTTTTGTATTGATATTTTACTTGGCTTTGTTCCTAATGGGGGTGAATGATTTTTGATAGTAGGCAATAAATACTTGTCTACTGGAAAATACAATGAATAAAGTTAAATGACATTGTCTACATGTATGTAAATATAAATTTCACTTAATTTTAACGACGAACATTAAGTTTGCAAACTTGGATTTGTGTGGTGTTGGACAGCCTAAATGACTACGTGAGTTGAAGTCACTATCAACAATCGATCACTAATATAGTCTATCTAGATTGGACTACTTAAAGAACATTGAGGACTATGGTAGACATGTGTTAGTTCCACATTTATGTATAGATTACACATTCATTTTGTATATTTAGTGTCACAAGGCCAATCTTTCATTACCAACAATGCTACAAATTGGTGCCTATAATGCAGCCAAGTTTTGTGTACTTAGTTTAGCATTACCATAATGATTTCAAACTAAGGAGAAGAGGTTCAATTGACAACACTGACCATATTATTTCGTTAATATTTGTTAAGGTAACAATGATGTATCAAACAACAAGGCATTAAGTGACATAGATCAACACAAAGCATATACAGGTAACTCTTCTAAACTTTTATTAATCTATGTCAAAATGATTACAAAGCATTATTACATGTAAAAGCACTCCAACTAGGGTTAGATTCGAAGCAAACTTGTTTGGGTTCGAAATGAGCTTTACTTGAATGAGCCTGAACTGAGTTTGCTTTAAACAAACAAGAACACGAACACAAGCCTAAGTTTTAGGCAAAAAACAATCATGAGCCTGAACCTAAACATGAGTTGAGCAAATCAAGTTGTGCTTGTGAGTCGAGCATGACTCCCTTATATGAAAAAAAATTTACACAAATTACATGTGATATAGATCATTATACATTTGAATAATTCAGAATTTGAAACAAGCCTAAAGAGTGAGCCTAAAACCAAGCCTGATAACCGAGCCGAGACGAATACTTGTATGAACCTGAGCTACAAACACGAACCCAAGCTAATGCAAGTTGATCACAAACAATAAAATTACCAAGCGATCCAAACACAAACATGTGATTGAGTGAGCTTGATAAGCCCAAACCAAACTTGAGTTAAGCCCATTCTAAAACAAGTCAAAAATGGATCGAGCTCGACTTTACTCGACTCATTTTTAGGCTAAACTCTAATACTCTCTCTTACATGTGTAGGGTACATGCTCTTATTTATAAACACACTTAGATAAGAGAATTATAAGTAAGTTACATGTAGGTTACATGTTTGAATTTACACAAGGGCAACTTTTGCATATAACTACCAATAACATATTTTTTAGGTCTTATTCATGCAACTGTAGCATCTTAGATATTCTCAAATGTCAGTAAGTACTTAGTAACTCCTAGTAATGCTAGTTAGTATTTTGTTTAACCGTATCAACCCATACATGTTAAATCAAGCAAGCCCACCCAAGCTTCTTATCTATGAACAAATCTATGTTCTTTGCTTGTAACTTAGTTGTTAGCTAACCCATTGAACCTACCAACCTTGTTTTAGGTAGATAAGACATAGCTCTATCATTCCTGTGTGCTTCGCTATCAAATAAACCTATATTGTATGGCTATCAAAAAATTATAACCTTCTATGTGATCCTAATTGCACCTAACTGTTTTCCTCAGATGCACATGTGCCTTACTTAGGTCCCACATGCACGCTTGTTACTTAACACCTAGTGATCGCTTTTGAAAAAATGTTTGTTCTTTGATGCTTCATGCCTATCTTAGTTTTTCATGTGCATCTTGTTGTTTAGCGTCACATTCATGCCTCAGTCTGGCTTCGTTCTAACATTACGTTTGTTAGTGCCACTTACACCTTTAAATGGCCTCTTGCAAATGCACTTCTTTTAGCCTGTTATGGATACACTTGGCCTTACTATCAAGACTTGATCTTACGAGTGTGACAAACCACCTCTACTCATTGAACTCAACGTCCTTATTGAAAGGTTTTAGATTCTATCCAATTTTTCTAAACTTGGATCCACATCATCATAATATATCTAGGCAAAATTAAAGTTTAGCAAAAACTTAAGGCATCTTTGTTGTATCTTACTATTAGCATTATGCCACTGAAAGAAGTCATTAGCAACATGACTTGTAAAGACAAAAAATCTTTCCCTACTTAGTATGTGTTGGTATCTTCTCAAACGATACACGGTACATAACAGATTATAGTTCATGAGTAAAAATGTAGATGTGTATCTTAAACATAATTTTAAGCATTTCAACTTTAACATGAAGATGTAGGGCTATCAAAAATTTTAAATGAACCTATTTCAATGCTTGACTATCAGTATGGCTTAGGTACTCAACAATCTACCTCTCAAATTGCCATAAAGTAGTGTCTTTCTCCTTAGTGGCTTCTGACTTGGGCTTACCTTTCCATAGAATTAAGTACTCTGTTCGTTTATTCTTTTTACATTGGCCAAGGATTATGTGATTCATTATCTTCTCAATATCATCATCAAATTGTTTCTAAATCATGGATGGTGCTCTAGCCATCTTGCTTCTGTTTGGTTCTTGTTAATCCTTATGAAATGGTTTAAACTTACATGGAAGGTAAGATAAACCTTGAGTCTCTCTAGCAACTTTAGTCTATAAATAATATTCTCCACCTTTTGCATTACCTTAAAAGGTTTATCATATTTAAGAATTAGCCTACGGTGTACAGTCTTGATACTAATCTTCTTCCATGTTTGTGGAGTCAGTTTCAACAAGACTTTGTCCCCAACCTAGAACTTAACATCCCTTTTGTTTTAGACCATATACTTCTTCATTCGGTCACTTGCCTTCCTTAAACTGTCTTGAGCCTTATCCAACATTTCATACTTGTTATTTGCAAACTTGTAGGCTTTAGGACTTTTGTTATTGGCTGCTTATTGTGCAACATCAAAGGTTGTCATTGGTTGATGTCCCAATACAATCTCAAAGAGACTTTTGCCTATAGATGAAGATTTATGCAAGTTGTAACAAAATTGTGCATTATCCAACAATTCCAACCAATTTTTCTGACTAGTCGATACATAATGCTATAGGCATTCCTCAAGCAAATGATTGATTCTTTTAGTTTGCCCATCAATTTATGAGTGATTGGTAGTAGAAAATTTTAATTTCATTCCTATTATATTGAACAAAACTGACATGTGAACTTGACATCTATATCACTCACTATGTTCATAAGGATCCCAAAATGTTTCACCATGTTTTTATAGAAACGTTTAGCAGTAATATCAGAGGTACATGAAGATAGTGCTACAATAAATATTGTATACATGGAAAACCTATCAAACACAACTAAAAAAAATGTTAATTTGTTTATGAAGTCCATGAAACTAGGATTCAAGGACTTGTTGGGACAAGTAAAAGTTACAACAATTCAACTTCTTTCTTCCTTTCTGTTTTGTCTTGTTGACATACAAGCTATGCTTTCATATAAGCCTCAATGTCATCTTCCATCTTAGGCTAATAATAAGACCAGTTAAGCAATGTCATCATTCTTTCAACCCTTAGATGCCTCACCCATAACAGGGTCATGTGTTTCTTTAAGCAAAACTCTCTTTAATCCATCAACCAAAAACACATATAGAAGTTCCTCTTTGAACCTAAAGAGCCTATCTTCAACCCAATATCTCTTTACAATGCCATTAGAAACCTGTTGTACTAACTTGCCATATGTAGCATTTTTAGATGTTACCTCTTTAATCTATTCAAGCAAACTCATTTCAACATAGGATACAACATATAATACAACCATAATTTTCTTGTGACTAAGAGCATTAGTAACCTATTTATGCCTTCCAGCCTTGTGTTCCTATACAAAGTCATACTCAACAATGAATTCTTGTCACCTTGCTTGTTTGGGTAAAAGTTTCTTTTGTGTTTTGACATAAGTATTTGCAATGTTATCAGTCTTAACAACAAACTGTGTTCCAAGCAAATGAACAGTCCACACTCAAAGACAATAAACCATAGCCACAATCTTTTTCTCATGAACAGAATATCTTTACTCAGCAAGATTCAACTTCTTGCTTTCAAATGCAACTGGGTGGTTGTCTTATCTAAAAATTAGTATGTACCTCAAAAGGCATCTCAAAAGGCATATCAAAATTAGGCAATTTTAATACTAGTTCAAAAGAGATGACCCCCTTTAATCCCTTGAAAGCTTTCACACATTTTTTTATCCAATCCCAATTCTCATTTTTCTTTAACAAATTAGTCAAAAATGCAACGATTTTAGCATACCTAGCAATAAAATTTTTGTAATAATTGGTTAAGCCAAGAAATGATCTCAATTGATAGACTTTAGTAGAGTCAATAATGGCCTCAATTTTCTTAGGATCCATTCTAACATGGTTTTACCCAATAATGTGCCCAAGGAACTTTATCTTTTGTTTAATAAATTCATACTTTTCTTTCTTGACATATAATTGAAATTCCTTCAATTTAGTAAACACCAATCTCAAATTCATGACATGCACATCAAGTGAATTGCTATAAGCAACAATGTCATCAAGATATACTACCACAAAGTTATCCAAGAAATCATACAAGACTTGATTCATCAAGTTACAAAAGGTAACAAGTGTGTTAGTCAAGCTAGATGACATGACTAAAAATTCATAGGAACTGTAGCTTATTACATAAGTGGTCTATGCATCATCACCTTTAGTAATACGTACTTGCCATTAGCCATTTTGTAAATCTATCTTTGTAAACTAACAAGCCTTGCATAATCTATCCATGAGGTCTTGAACAAGAATGATTGCATATTTGTTCTTCATAGTGATCTTTTTCAAAGCCTCATAGTCCACACACATCCTTAATGTTCCATATGCCTTCTTTTGATAGAAAACATGTACTTCGTATGGTGCTTTAGAAAGCTAGATGTACTTGCTTCTAGCAACTCTCTGAATAGCTTCCTTAGTTCAACCAATTTAAGAAGAGACATCTTGTATAGTGGTCTAGCAAAAGTTATGGAATTGGGAATTAGTTCAATTTTATAATGAATGGCTCTCATTGGTGGCAATGTTTGTGGTAATTTAGGAGGCAAAAATAATAAGACAACTACATTTGGCATCTGTATGACACTGTCTTCCTTAGTTTCAGTCATAATAGCGACATAAATGTCTAGTCCTGCCTTTAAACTCTATAACCTATGTAGCACGGAAACAGAAACGGAGAAACGTGAAAACGTATTTTTAAAAAAATATAAGAAACGAAAACGTGGAGAAACTTATAAATATAAAAAATATAAAGGCTTTTTTATAAATACTAAATTTTTTATAACAAAAATACATCAACTTGTATAATATAAAAATAAATAATAAAAAAAATGAAGAAAAAGAATGCTATAAAATAGAATCATAGAATCTATTGTAAATTGTTCTTGAGCAAACACATATAGATATGTAAGGAAAAAAATAATAATACACACCAATCTATATGATATATCAAGGAATAGATGAGTAACACATCGAAGAGTAGAGAGGAGATGAATTCAATATGAGATTTAAAGACATTTTCAGTTTGAAAATACAAAAAATACGTGTTTAATAGATTTCATAAGTTTTCTTCTAAAAGAAATGTGTTTCAAAATTTTTCAAAAATTTTGAAATGACCCAAAAAGTTTCCTACAAGTTTTTGGGAGTTTTGGAAACGAAACATTTCTGAAACGTGGAAACGCACCCCATTGTAAGTTTTCGTGCTACTTTGTTTATAACCATAGCTAAAACTTACCCCACATTACCCACCTTCATTTCTTTCTCCACCCTTGGACAACATGGAATGAAAAATGAATGTCCTTTTTGCATGATCATGACACCATCTAAATGTGGCATTGGTGCCAATTTAGACTTGCGACAAAAATCAATGCCAAGGATCAAATCAAAGTCCTTTAATAGTATCACCAACATATTTACACGAGTAAACCATCCACCAACAAATATTAGTGTTGTAAGACATCCCCATTACCGATTGGGCCTTTGAATTCATTATCTTAAGCATACTCAGACATTTACTCACTTGCAACCTATATTTCTTCACCATTCTTGATGTAATAAAGGTATGAATGGCTCTAGTGTCCACCACAGTTTTGATATCAAGTTTGTTCACTTGCATTGGAATATACATTTAAAGAGAATGAGATGAAGATCAGTCTGTTATTATGGCTACATACTCCACGTAGTTAATCAATTGTAAAGGATTGACTAAAGTAACAGTTTTAGGATTAGAAGAGGTATAAAATAATCTAACACTAGAGCATTCAACTTCTCCTTCTTAGGATAGTCTTTGCCTTTATAAAGGTCATTATAAATGAAACAACCATGAAAGCTTTTGGAAGAAGTAGGCTTCGAATTAGACTTCTATTTTTTCTTATCTGATTGATCAACATGTTTCTTCTTCATTTTTTTCTTCTCCCACCAAGTCTTATCTTCCTTTTCGTTGTTTTTTTGCTTCCTTATCTTCAGGCCATGACTAGCCTTCAAGTTCATCAAGTTATCTACTACTACCATAACATATTAAAGGTCTTTCACACCATATCTCTACAATTCAAGTTGTACCTAAGTTTGTAACCCAGACATGAAATTAAGGAGTTTATCTTTCTCAAACATAATACTCACATCCAACATTAAAAAACTGAAATCTTTTACCTACTCCCTTAATGATTTGGTATGCCTCAAACATTTTAGTACATCTCTTATAGCCTAAGAGAATCTGAAGGGAAAAAAATGATCCTTCAATTCCTTCTTGAAAGTCTCTGACTTGTCTATTTTTGGTCTTTTGATAAGTTTGTCTTCCAAGGTCTTAGTGCACTACCACAGTTTGGCATCACCAGATATATTCATTGTTGTTGTTGTTGCATTCTTTATATCAAGTAAATAAGTGGCTTCAAAATATTGTTCAATATCCCATGAGAAATTCTTAAGTTTCTTAGCACTACAAACACCATTGAAAGGTTTCATTTTTGGCACCCTAATCCCTCTAATTCCCTTACTTTTCCCTTCAATACTTCCCATGGCTTTCTTGGGTATGGTTAACTCTAGATGATTGTCATAATTGTCTTTGTGAAAATTATCAACTTCTTCTATTAATGAAGTTCTTATTTTGACAATATCTACCTCAATGTTAGCAATTCACCTTAACAGGTTAGAGAAATCCTTTTTTTATAAGTTTCAAAAGTAGCCTCCAATAAGAGTTCAAGTATGGAAATCCACTTTTTCAAAGCAAAATTTCCCCAACCATATTTTTTTAACTTGGACATGTGTTTCCTTAGGCTCTGATACCAGTTGTCATAGGGCCAATCTTTCACTGTTAATAATGCTACAAACTGGCACCTATGATGCAACCAAGTTCTATTTACTTGGTTCAACACTATCAAAATGATTTCAGATTAAGGAGAAAAAGTTTAATAGGTAACACTGAAAGGCAACAATGGAACCAACAACCATATTAATTCGTTAATATTTATGAAGGCAATAATGATGTATAATGCAATAAAGGCATCAAGCAACATAGATCGACACAAAGCATAAATGGGTGACTCTTACCAACCTTGATTAATCTATGTCAAAATAATTACAAAAGATTATTACATGTAAAAGCACTCCAAAACTCTCTCATACATATGTAGGGCACATGCTGTTATTTATAAGCACACTTAGATAAGGTAGTTACAAGTAAGTTACATGTAAATTGCATGTTTGAATTTGAACAAGAGCAATTTTACACATAATTGCCAACAATATATTCTTTAGGTCTTGTCCATGCAACTGCAACATCTTGGACATTCTCAACCATCGGTCAACACTTAATAGGTCCCAAAAATATAAACTACTATTTTGCTCAAAAGTATCAACCTACACACTAAGTTTTTATCTCTAAACCAATTTGTGGTCTTTGCTTCTAACTTAGTTATTAGCTTGCCCATTGAACCAACCAATCTTATTTTGGGTAGATAAGACATGGCTCTATCATTCCATGTGCTCCACTATCAAATAAACCTATAGATTTGTAAGTGCATCAAAAAACTATAACCCTCTATGTAGCCTCGACTATACCCAACAATCTACCTTGGATGTGCGCGCCTTACTTAGTTCCTACACACTCGCTCATTACTCGACATTCAGTAAGTTCTTCTTCAAATGTGTTCGTTCTTTAGCACTCTATGCCCCATTTCATTTCTTGTGCATATCTTATTGCTTAGAACTGCGTGTGCACCTTAGCTTGGCTTCATTTGGGCACTACATTTGTTAGCACCACCTATGCCTTCAAATGGCCTCTTGCACATACACTTTCTTTAGCTTGTTGCATGCGCACTTGGCCTTACTATTGGGACTTGATCTTAGGGATGTTACACTTTGCTTGTACATTTTTATGTTTTATACATATGTTTGCATATTACATTTGTTTATTCTTTGTATATATTGTAAATATGTTGCATACTACATTTGTTTATTCTTTGTATATATTGTACATATGTTGCATACATTATTTTCTGTTATATTGTATCACATGTACAATATTAGGTTATATTCTTGTTATTCCCTTATTGTTAATAAATTTTTAATGGTTAAAATCCATCATTATTAACTCAAATTCACTATTAAATTTGTAACAACCAATATACAAACACAAAAACCAACATGGATATTTGCTAGGCATAATGCCTAATACAGTTTTTTTAATTTTTTGTATCATAAAGTAAGGTTTAGGCTACTTTTTTTTTTTAATCAGTGCTTTTAACCTTTTATTGATTTAATGTTTGATCACTGCAAAAGGTATCTTACCCTTTGGTGTTAGGGTAGTGCCCTATAAGTAATTGTAATGTCTTTAAAATTGGACTGAACTCAATGGTTCACTTGGTTCACAGCCAAATCCAATTTTAATGAGAAAATGAGCTAGTTTAAGACTCAATCAAATTCGGTCAAAATCATTAAACCTGATGAACTGATCAACACTAATAGAACTGGATTTGACCAAACTTAATGCCCTAATTTCTACTCTATTGTGCATTTTAGAACTAAAGAAGTTGCAAAAGTCTTATCATATTTACAAATTTCATTCTTAATTTTTGCTCAACTATCTTTCTCCCCACTTAGCCACTCATCTTTACATTGATTCAGAAATGCCCAAGCTGAATTCAATATCATTCTTTGCTTATTGGTAAGTCATTTCATCATAGATTTTTTTTATTGGTAAGGTGTTGATGCTGTCGAACTTTTTTATATTATGAATTTCTGTATTTTCTTTTTATTTACTAGTTTACTATTAAGCAACAGATTTGGTTTGTTACATTGTTAGAATTGATAGTGTGTTACAAAATCAATGTTTTTTTTGTTTTGTCTCTCATACTATATTCAAGAACAACAAAGACAACAAATTCATTTTAAAAGGAAATAAGAACTATGTGGCTTTAACAATCCAAGGATAGGATACACAATTGGGGAAACAATTGAGTTATTGGCATTTGCATGGAAGTTAAAGTGGATTTTGTAAATTATTTCAAAAACAGTACTATATGTATCTACTTTAAGTATATACACTTATATGTATTATCATGTGATTAGGTGTTACTTTACCTTTAACTTAAAATCATCCAATTACATGATGACACACATCAAGTGTTTTTCGATACATAATGTTAGAGTAGGATGCTTTAAAAGGTTGCGTGTCTCATTGATTATAGGTAGTTGAAGGGCCTCATAATAGTTTTGATTTGTTGAAAACATTATGATTTTATAATGTAGATGAAAGTGTTTGTAATATAACAAACATATTTTCTAGAAACAGAAGATTTTGAATGGCAAATTCATGGCACATGTATCATACTTCTAGAATAAGGATTTGGGTATATAAAAATACCTTTCACCTTCACCTCTCCCGCAAGTAAAACACTAGCAAAATTTGCAAGGGTTTTTACTCAATTTAATCATTTGTTACTTTTTATCTGATAACAAAATAAGAGAAGCAAATTAAGGTCTTTTCCTTTGTTTAGAAATGGTCCATTTCTCATTAGATGAAAGAGAGAGTTTTGTTTGATGCATTTTTTTTTTTTTTGTGCTTTTCCAATAGAACACTTTCATGCACAACAACTTCCTTAAACCTGCAAAGTAATAATAATAATAATAATAATAATAATACTAGTCTTTTACATCTCTATCATGCTCATGTATTTTGGGATTTTGAGTTTGCATATTTTAAAACCAAATTATATTATTTAGAGGAAAATCTTTGAACATTTCAAGGGAGTAATAGTAGTGTGCAACCTGTAATAGATTGTCGATTAAGACATGCTTGATGGAACACATACTTGGTTATGTATAGATATATATATTTTTTGTTCTAATGAACCTCTTGTTCTTTATGATTTTATTCATCTTCTAATAGTGATACTATAAAATAAATATATTACACATATTTCTATCAAGCATGATTTCTCATTATGATTAGATAAAAACATACACAAATCGAGAGACGAAATTAAATAGAAAGTGTATAGTGCAACTAATATGTGGCTTTAACGTAGAGTGACAATTTCGATTTGAATTTAGGATTCTTGACCCTTTTTAACCCTAATGGGAAAAAGATTTCCCAATAGAAATGAGGACAATGATGAAAAATAACTCTACAATTGAGGACAGACCAAGGATGAGGATACATGTGTTCCCTCTCTACCCTGTCCTCATCCCCGTCCTCATCCCCACTCTTTTTATATTAATATATTTATTTAAAATATTAATATATCTTTATAATTTTATATTATTTATGTTTTTCGAATTTATTTATATTTTTGTTGTGCATATTAAAATAGTTAATATATAATATCTATGATATTTAAAATAGTAGATTGATTTTAATTTTAGTTAATTTTGTTATTTAATATATTTATATTGTGTTTAAAGAGTTTAGGGAGGAGATTTTTGTCTGTGGAGAGGGAATGAGGAATAATTTTTGTAAAACCTTTGTGAATAGCTAAAAGGAACTTAGAGGGAAGTGAATAGGTTCTTTAAAAATATACTCCTTTGAAGCACTTCAAATTGATTTGAGATGAAGACAAACCAAAATAAATGAACACAACTAATTTAATGGAAGTACACAATTAATGCAAACTTAGCAATTAGTATTAAGCAATAAATGATAGGTAATCAATTAAAGGCAAATATAAAGAAAAGAGTTAAGAAGGGCTCAATTTATAGTGGTTCAGAGTTTTCTCTTGCCAGCCTCCTATATCCACTTCTCCAAGTCAACCATCTTGGAGTTTCACTATCTCTTAAATAATCTTTTCATGTAGTTTGTCCGAGATTGCACCTTGGTAAGTGTTGTCATCGACTTCTAAATTAAAATCCTAAATTCCTACAATAAAAATGTAATAAAGAAAATTAGGGATCATTCCCTTGAAGAGTTTTAATTAATACATCGTCACAAATCAATCAAAACAAAGAAATAAGGAAGGGTTTTGAATTGAATGTGAATTATAATTAAAAATAGTAAATAAATAAAAGTTCAGCAAAGTAATCTAAAACAAATAATCAATTAAACAAACCTTGGTCTATGGTCACATACACTATTAAAACTACGATTGATCATCGATAACCAAAAATATCAAATTAATTATTCAAATATTCGTTATAGTATTAATTACCAGTCTTTCCTTACGATTAGTTAACCAAAAACATGTATTTCAGTTAACTTTTATTGATTAACAATTCGGATACGATCTCAAATTTAATTAAACAATAGCATTAATAATTAGAAAGCCCAACGAAACAAGACACACAAGCGTACGATGTTGCATTTAATCTAGTTGAATATTTTCTTTAGGAATTACAGTTTTTGATGCAACAAACAATACATCCCAGTTGCTACTTTGATTAGATGGATTGAACAATTACGGATTCAGCATCTAAACTAGCATTAGGTCTTATTAATCAATAAACTAATTGTACGCCTTAGCAATCAACTAATACAATCATAATAAATAATCTAGGAAAATAATCAATACTTGAATAATTAAAAAGATGCATTAATCTCACAAAAATTAATCTCACAACTTGTAGTTCCATGGTTTCAAATCTCTTCAACCAACAAAAAAGGGTTTAGCCACTGTAAACCATCTTAAGCTAGCCAAAATTCTAGAAAATGTTTCTGCCAATTACAATGATTATTTTTCCCAGCAAAATAAAAGTGTGTATATATATATATTTTCTTCCCCCCCCCCCCCCCTCCCCCACTCAAATCCAAAAATAGAAGGTGATAATAATCTCCTAATCCAGCAAAGTAATTGTGATATACATCTTCCCCAAAAAGAAAGGAAAAGATATATATTTTAATATATATTCTTCCCCTAAAAATATTTTTCCTTATCTATCTAAAATAATCCTCTTTTCAGCTAATAATTATCCATTTTCTAGGAAGCAAATCTTGACTTTTCTAGAATATCTCAACTGATCCGGACATCCAAATTTAATTTTCAAAATCTGCATATTGTCATTTCACGTACCCACGCTTAGTCAGCATCACAGATTTTGTTAACTAGTAAGTCTGCTCCAATTTTAGTCTTCTTGGCCCAAACTTCACTCCAAAAATATTCAAAGCTTCCTAAGTGCAAAAGATAAATAATTTTATTAGATTGAATTAAATTTTCACACAACATAAGAGAATTAAAAATCAAAATAACAACAATTAATAACGTTATCATGCCTAATACACTAGTTCTTCAGGATTACACCCTTAAGAGTTTGATTACAAAGAGTTTGGGTATCAAACTGCCTCTCCAAGGCTAACAATAGAAATTTAGTACACTTAGTCTCTCAAGGAATTTCAATGAATGCTTTATGAGAGTGATAGAGAAAAGAATTAGTATGAAATAATGTTCAATATGTTTTTCTGACCCTTCTTTCTTTGTTTCTTGCTCTTTTTATAGAGAAAATATTGCTTGAAATGGAATAAGGCCATTATCTATAAAAAGTTTCCCATTGGAAATGAAGAAAGAGGTTTTTCTCTAAAAAATGGCGCGTGAATAGGCTGGACTACTCTAGGGAATGGTCAATACCAGTAATTTCAGTGTGTGGTCAATCTCAGTCAGAGTTTCTAATGGTCAACAATAAATGCATTCGCCACTAGGTACTGATCGGTACATTTGAATGTATCAGTCGTTCATGGCCTTGATGTCTAATTCTTCAAAATTCCATAAGTGTGAACAAAGGAGTGAGCAAGTTGATAAGCGACTAACATGCCAAACAAATTTTGCATTGTGAATAGTCTAAGCGTCTACATGAACAATATTTACTTTGATTTCTCTTTTTTTTTTACTTTGACTTTAGAAGGAGTGATCACTGTATTAAGCAAAAAACTTGTTTTGTACCTAAAATTTGTATGGAACAGTTTGCACTCTCTTTGTAATGGTTGGTACATGCCAAATGGAATTCTTCCGAAACTTCAGAGGCATGAACGGTCTTATGAAAAAGCAGTGCATGAGTTGGCTACCAAGAAGAATTTAGCCTTGTCCTAGTTATTCATACATAACTATCGATCATTCATCCTTTAGTTCCTACATTTTTTCACAATTTGTCTATCATTGTAATGTTTTAACACATTTCGTGGACTTGTTAGATATTCTAACTTATGTCTTTTTTTAATCATCATCAAAACACTTAGGGGTCCATCAATTTTCATTCTCATAATAAGGGTGGGAATGATATCCTCTGTGGGGATGGAGATTGAGATTCCTTGGCCACCCTTCTCCGTTGTCATCCCTACTTCAAAAAATATCTAGTAAATTGCTAATCTAATTATAAAATTAAGTGTCAAAATTAATTATGTTTCTTTTACCATATTTGAAGTTTGAAACTAATGGATTTTTGCAACAACATTTCAAATGATACTAATTTAATTATCCATTTAAATTTTTCCCAGTATAGAATCATATATTATACTAATATTTAAAGATTCAGTTATTAATTTATAAATTGCGACGCTTATTTTCTTTTTTATTTTTTTCAGTGAAATTGAAAATACATCATCAAGGTCAACACTATCTTTTGAAGTAGAATTAAAGAGCAAGTTGCAAGATTTATTTTGTATAAACCCAATAAAATAAATCAATCAACCATAATTCTAGGGTTTGCATATAGGATATAAAATACTTAATTAGATTCTTTAGAGTTATAGAAATATTTAGATCGCTATGCAATTTGAATTCGTAAAATTATTGAGATTACTTTTCAACGTGACCTGGTTTTACACTCTAGAAGCCTTCCTAAATGATAGCTTTCAATAGGGTAAGCTATGCTACAGTTACATTGAATCAGGTTTTGACTATCATACCTTGTCAGATTCACACCACTCATTAAACTAATGTCTCCAATATTGTGAGATATTTGAGTAAACTTAGTGACAAACTTTTTAACAATTATGGTTAAAGGTAAACCTCTAATGAGGTGATCAATAATAGATTCTTTATGGCAAACAACCTTAATCAATTGTGCAAATTCAAATCTTATCACTGACTCTTTAAAGTTATAGCTAATCAAAACCTCTATTGTGACATTATTATTATTGTTCACAATAATGGATTTTATTAAAATGAGATGTAATAAGCAATATTATTGGTAATAAATAATTTGAAAACCTTATAAGCTATTATCCACAAAAGTTCCAACCGCATAATCTTATAATCACTTTTGGGTAAAGAATACGACATGTAATTAGGGTTCTCAAGTATAAGGTCATAAATAATAAGAATAAATAACTTTTGGAAAATTTATCACCTTTAAGCAGATAAACCTCCTAGAAATTGCTTTTTTTCACACTAGAAAAAAAATATATATCAACTGAAAAATCACAACCACCTTTGGGTGAATTGAAATTTTCACAATCAATATAATTCAACAAACACCTCATGCAACCATCAATTTTAACACACACAATAACCACTTTTGGGTAGGAAATTGTATGCATCAAATTGAAGAATATCTCATTCATCAAATATAAAAATATCACAAGCTTTAATGAATTTTTAAACATTCAGACAACTTTGACGATTAAACATTTAGACAACTTACAATTATTTCTATCAAGACTAAATAATATTACCAAAATTAATATTTCATAAGATGCAACATTGAATTATCTACGACAATCTTAATTAATTATTCCAACCAATCTATATTAGACAATAATTGAATTAACTTTAAAATCGTATAAGCCACACCTTATAAGGATTTTTGGTGCATCATCATTAAATCACCTTTGGAAAAAGAAAATAACATGCTATTAGGATCGCAAGCAAAAGGTTATTTCTCCTACGAGGATTTTTAGAATATATGGTTTTAAAAAAAAAAAAATCACCTTTGAGCAGATAAAACTTCCTAAACCATTGTTTCTTTTATATTTAAAAGGAAAGCACATGTCAATTGAATAAGCTCAATTATCTTTGGTTGTATTGAGTTCTCCACGACTAATGCATTTTTATAATTAACCTTATGCATTAAAAACTAAATAATGTATTATTACCTAATGGAAAATTTTGTAAGCTTTAATAATGTACTGCTTTGATGATAAACATCACGAAAACTCGCAAAATTATTCCAATGACATTAAATATTATTATCTTAATTATAATTTTATAAGATGCAATACCTTATTGTCTTTAACATTCTTCCTTGTAACTATTGCATCTAATCTAGTGAACAATAATTTTAACCTAGTATGGTAACTTAATCACACATGACAAAATTGGTAATTAAATTTATTAATCCTAATAGTGGGAGAGTACTTTATACCACAATATTTAATCTAAAAAATTAAATTCACCATCAATGAAGGCCTACAAGTGCCTCACATGCCTTTATATGCCACCCCAAGCTATTCACGTGCTTCCCTAAGTCCTTAATGCACGTCATGAGTTATTATTTGTCTTTAATGTGTTGTAACATGCATCCCTAAACCTTTAATGTGATTTTAATTACAATGATCACATGTCCTTATTATGTTTCACACGTTACCTTACACCATTATAAATAGTTGATACACTCATTTTTGCTTCATAAATGCCTTCACACACAAATGCGTTTCTAAACTAACCTTTATGTCCTCACATGCACCCTAAAAAAACCATTCACATGTACATGCATGCCCTAGAAAAACTTTAAAACCTTATCACGTGAAATAACTATTAGAATAAGTACCTTAGAGTTAATTAAATTTGGTATTTGTGAATGTAATTTTATATTAACAATTAATAAAGGACTTATTGTCATTCAATTCATATGTTGTCTATTTATATGATCATGCGAATAACATGACCTTAGAATTGTAAATCTATGACAAAGGGATCGTAAGACTGATCGTAACAAACTCTATATACACTTTTAGTGGCCATTTTAGAAATTTCTGTAATCTCAACATTACAATGAATAATGGCACGTGTAATAATGATGTGATTATCATAGTATTAAGCGACTCCACCAAAAGTGGTAATAGTTCTCACATATTGAAATTATTGTAGACAACTTGGTGTAACACATGGGTGTATATTGTAGACGTGTTCATCGAACTAACTCGACAAAGGATATTAATATGGATGAATGCTCTAATGTCTATGGAATAAATTCTTTGAACACGATGGGTGCATGTAATCCTTGATTTGAGGCAACTAGATCATCTAGTGTAAGGATTGATATAGTTTGACATTATCTAACGTGTCGCCATAATTAAAGCAACTATAAAGGGAGTAATCTATCATATTGTTAGATACATGGAGGCTTCTTATTCTTGAGCATAAGGAAAGATATCTCACATGAGAATGCTAAATGATATTTATGACAACTTGTGGCTATAGTAGAATGAAATAGTAGCCTAATCCATGTTAATCATTAATGTGTATCAGTTTATATTGAAGAACTAGTAAGATAGACATTTTTTTATGTCTCAACCTTAAAAGATATTGGTTAATGAAAGGATTGAATTATACGTAATTGTGATGTTGTAAAAGGTTAAAAGATGTTTGTTGACACTCTGTCATGCAGGTAGCTATGATGCTTTGTTAAAGACCAATTTTGGTCTATGTCTAAATTTAACTTGAATTCAAACACTATTAGTTTGATAGAGAGCTTATGGGGTCACATACATATAGGGGTTGATTTGAAGTCAGAGGGGGGATTATTTGATGTTAATTCTAGTGTTTAGGGAAAAAGAAAATTCAATTGACCATGTTTTGACCAAGGAAAACGTTGGTGTAAAAGGCATGGTACAGCTAGACAAATTTGTGTCCAGTCGTGTAAGGCCAAAGTGCATGTCGAGTAGTACACTTGTGTGCCACACATGCATGCCTTAAAAACATACCAAGTGGCATACTTTTGTACCACTTATGCATGTTATGAAACGTGCCGATTGTGCATGTTTATATGCCAGCCATACATGTATGTTGAGGTGCCAAGTCTGGATGAAATCCTTGTTGTACTCAAACACCTGCACATATTTAAAATGCATTAAAATCAAAGAAAAATAAGAATATATACATAAAAAAAACCCTAGCCACAAGTTTTTTTATTTTCTCTCCTTCTTCCCGTGAACACAAATAATCCAGTAAAAACGACCTAATAACCTTCTCCCTAGATTACCCTTTTCACGTTCCTATTTCGCATGGATATCAAGGTGTTGCTTCTCAAGAGTTGAATAACGTTTAATCTCAAGCTACATAAAGATTTGGGGGAGCCACCAGCGTAGGTATAAAGTTTAAAACACCCCATGCATGTTTTGTATGTTCATGATTGTATGTTTAAAACAGGTATCCTAGTTAAAGTTTTGGGATTTTTTATTTTTAAAATTTTTAATTCTACTATAGTACTAATCACCGACACCTTGAAAACCCTACAGTGGTATCAAAGACACTATTTAGCATATTTTCATAAAAATATATACTTGCTAGATTGTTTTGATTAATTTTATATGTTGAATGCATGTAATCAGATTAATCAAGACCAAAATTGTTAAGTATCATGTACAACATAAACTATGTTAAATTATTGAGTGATGGTATCTGAATCTTTGTTTAAACAATTGTTCTAGAAACGTCCATAATTCTAAAATTATTTTTACTAAAGACACAAATAATATAGTAAAAACTATCATAATGGTGAATGAACTCACAGAAAGGTGATGACAAATTTCACGTGTCAAAGTTGTTTATAGAAAGCTTGGTGCAATATATGAGTGCACATTGTAACCATGTTCATCGAATAAACCCATCAAAAGGATTCAATATGGATGATTGCTCTAATGTCTATGAAATATATCTTTTTAGCAAATGATGTCACATATAATCCTTCAATTTGAGATCATTTGACCATCTTATACAAGGATTGATATGATTTGATTGTAATGTTTATGTCCTTTTACAATAATGGAATAGTGATTAAAAATTTTCAAACATCATACAAAACCATAAACACTGCTTAAGATCTCATTGTTAGGCAACTGTTTCACAAACATGACAAACCAAACATATGGAGTTTTTAAGAATTTATGCATGTGTTTAAAGGCTTTTTCATTTTTCACAGGTTATTGGAATGTGCCAATGTATGCATCGATCCAAACTTAGGAACACACCTCAGTATCCACATGAAGCACAAACAAAAGAAGGCTAAAACGCACATTTATTGTCTATAAAAATGTTATGTACAGGTAATAGGTGCTTGTGTATTAGCATATGTAATGTGTTTTTGGCAAAAAAAGTATAAAATTGTGAAATTGTGTCTATATATATAGATGGCGTGTATGGTCGTGCATTGACCATGTATGTTCGTACATCATCCTATCCATATTTCATACAATCCGTGATATATCTAGATTTTAGGGCTACTAAGGACTACAATTATGCATGATCCATGCACAGTTGTGCATAAGCCAAAGTTATCCTTTCAGGCAATATCTTTATCTAATTGTATAAACCTAAAATTCCACAATTCCACTCATACTCCAAAACCTTAGGATTATTACACATTGATCCGTAGGTGTAATAAATTTCACTTTGAGCCTAAAAACATCTCATAACTTAAAACTGTTTGTCTAGATTTCAAATCAGATTCATCTTGAATAATTTTATACCTTTAAAGTACGATTAACTTTTATTGTGTGTGACTTATCGACTCTTTGATAGGTCCACGAAGGATGAAATCATGTTCTCTTGACCTGGCAACCATCCAAACATAGACCGAGATTAGTCTTTAGCAAGACATCATAGCCACTTGACTAATAAAGTGTTGACGATTGACACTTAACTTGTTAATGATATGGTTACTCATGCAATTTGATTATTTCACCATACTACATTTTTTCAAGGTTGTAGTATAGATTTAATGTCTCCCTTTGTGAACCCTCGATATACATGGACTAACTTTTATTAATGATTGAATAATATTGGATTGAACACCAATTCAATCCCAGTATGACTACATATTTAAGTGATTGTTATCATTTGTCAGTGAACCTATCTAAAATATCAACTCTTATACTCGAAAGTGACAAATCCTCTATTGATCCATTATAAGCTTCATATATATCTTGATATAACTAATCACCACCTTTTTGGAACCATTTATAAGAACTATGTTAGACTGGTGTTAAACTACTTTGATTTTTATACAAGGTGATCCAGTAATATTAATCTAAAAATCACATGTACTTTTATTCTTTAAGGGGATTTATTTCATTGACACTAAAGTAACCATCTATATGAAATCATCTTGGTAGGTTTGTCTAGTAGATATTTCTACAATGCAAAGTCGTATGTTACACCAAACAACTTTGACACATAAGAGTTATTACCATCTTTTGATAGGGTTGTTCAACGCTATGATATTTCTATCTATATTATCCATGCTTTTAGTCAAGATAATATCAAAACTATGAATATTTTAAGAATAACCACTTAATGTGAACATAGGGTCTTAAGGATTAGTTGGCATGCATTAAACTCCTTGTCATATTTTAATCATTCTAAGGACATTTATTTAATTGTACAAATAACATGAGATAAATAACTGCCATGAATTATTAATTATTAATATGATTACAAATTACATTAAAATACACTTATGACAATTGGCTTTAAGGCACCACTCTAACATTAACACCATCCCAAATCAGTCCTTAATGAATAATTACTTAAAAGGTGATGATTGACCATATCAAGATATATATAAATACTATAGTATATCAATAAAAGATTTATTACTCTAAAACTTGAGAACAAATATCTCTAATAGGCTTACTAATAAACATCGCTAACCACATAAATCTGTGGCTATAATAGGATTGAGTTGATGTTTAATCTAATATTTTTTTATCATTTATACAAACGTTAGAACATGCACATTGATGACATATTGAGGTAGACACCAAATTTGTGTTTTAGCCTTAAAGGGATGTCGTATGACAAAAAAATTGATTTGTACGAGTAATTGTATTGCTAATCGGTCCAAAGTAAATTACAGACACTTCGTTAGTTGAGTGGTCATGATATATTGCTAAAGGTCATTCTTGGTCTATGTACATATGATTATCAAGTTTTGAGCTTGATATGAATCCTTCCACTATAAACCAAATGAAAAGCCTATGGCTATGACAACTCTAAACAAATCTCATATCAATAAAGCATAAATTAGATGTTGGATTTGTAAGTGTATCACATATCGCATAGGGATGCTATGATATAACTAGTTAAATAGTTTGTGAGCTTTTCAAGTTGTAAAGACACATTTTGGTTGCAAAGCCTAAAAGTAAAACCATGAATGATTGTGTGTTCAAAGTGGATAATATCTTCACATTAGGTCAAGCTATTGGACCAAGGATATTACAATCGATCACATACAATAGGATTTGATTAAACTCCAGAGACATAAGATTATTCAAGATAAATCTGGCTTGGTATTCGGATAAATGATTTCAAGTCTGGAGAAGTCTTTTGGACTGAAAGTACAAGTAATTGCATTTAAGGACCAAATTGTAATAATCTTAAGGTGTTTAGATGTGGTAGAAATTGTGAAGGTTAGACTTTATCCAATTGAATAAAGGTAAAGTTGTATATGGATGATTTGGCTTATGCATTAATGTGCATGGTCTATGCATAGGCGTGCATTATACTCGAATAAGGATTATCTATAGATCTTATCCGACCTAAAATCTAAATAATTATAGATTGTACAAATTAGATAAACATTAAGTGCACGGTCATGCATCTACATAAATGGTTATGCATGGTCTTTATGCAAAGAGGCACGATTTTATAATTCTATAATTGTTTGTCCTATATATATTAAGCATGCTTATGTGTCTCAAACACCTCCCTTTGCCCATTCATGGAAATCCTAGCAGATACTTTATGTCTATTTGAGCCTTCATTCATTCATGCTTCATGTGAATACCATTGTGTGACCCTATACTTGAATTTGGAGTGATTGCAAAAACTTTTATCACTATAAAAAATGAAGAAGTCACCCACATATGTATGGCCTTGTTCACCCTATGGTTGTATTTAAATCAATCATGTTTGTAATACAATTTCTATAAACAGATTCGGTTAGGTTTATAGCGTTTTGTGCTTATTTTGTAATTTTTAAAATTATATTTTTTTTGTACTTGTTTGTTTTACACCATAAAATTCTAACAATGGTATTAGAGACACGATTAAGGATCATATTACAAAATTATATGATTGTTTGGTTTTGTTAAATAATATTATGTTGCATGCATTTTTGGGACCAAATGCATGAAATTTTGTAATTGATTGATAAATATATCATATTATATTTATTTGATATCATGAAATGTAAATTGTGTTGTTAAGTTATTGAATGTTATGTTCTTTAATTCTGTTGAGTGAATTGTGTATATTTAACTTGTGAAAAATCTAAGTGTGTGCCTTGATTTCGCATTGTTGCACAAAATCACTTTCGTTGTGCATTGTTGTGTGTGAATGAGGGTTGTTGTTGGAATGAGAGATACATTCATGCCATATTGTCTTATTTAGCAACGGGTCACTAGAATACAAAGGTTTTCTAGTGTTTTTGCTTCACAACAAAATTTGGGAAAACACACCACGTACAGTCATGCAAACGAGAGTGCACACCCCATGCATTAGTGTAATTACACAACTCACAAGTCATGAATTCCTCCCATGGCACCTTGCATGGTCATGTATTCAACATACACGCCATGTGTAGGCAAAATTTCACAAGCGCACAGGTTATGACATCTATCTTGTTAAGGGTGTGCATAGTTCAGTTTGGTGTGGTTTGAAAGTTTTTCAAACTAAATTGAAAATAATGGTTTGAATAATTTTCAAACCAAACAAAAAAAAAATACAATTTGGTCTAGTTTGGATTATATTTGAATCGGTTAAAATCATTCACTTTTAAATATATATTATTTAATAAAATTAATTGAATTATAAATTTCTAGAACATAATATAAACATGTAAAATAAATATGAAATATATATACAATATACGTGCAAAGAAAATGAAAAAATAAATATAAAAAAACAAGTTGTACACCTAGTTGCTTATGTCAAATATAATTATATATTTATATTTTTTAAAAATACAGTTTATGGTTTGATTTGGTTTGAAATCATTCAAATTGTAACCCAAATTAAAAAAATGGCTTGAAAATTTTGTAATTTAAACCAAACTATTTTACAAGATAAACCAAACCAAATCATAATTTTTAAGCAATTTGGTTTAATTTTACGCTTTTGGAATTTTATTGAATTCCAAATGTGACTAAATGCACGACCATGCATCATACATGCAAAATCATGCATAGGTTAAATTTTGCATGGCCCTTTCTTGTGCATGAGTTCAAACTTCGACATCATACACAATTGTGCATGACTAAGTGTGCACCCATGCATTAGTTAAAAAACAAGTGGTTTTGAGATAAGGATTAAACTGTAATTTTTCAAACCTTTGCGATTTGAATAATTCTTTAAAATAAGAGAGTGAATTGTCATTTGACAACTTAGTAATTATTTAATATTTGTTTTAGTATTAATTGTTTGATTTATGTATTGAAGAGATATATATGGTGTTTGGTATACAGCCTAAAAGATCTATGGATTGTTTTTATTTTTGGAATTCATCATGTAATTTTAAAAGAAGATCTATGTGTCATACCTTCTTTTACAACTTTTGATTGCATTTTCTTTTCTTATCTATTTTCTCTCAAATATAACTCAAAGTTTCTATGTGAAATTGAAATAGAAATTTCATTTTATTTTAGAACAAAATGTATTGAGGAAAAGTCATGTAATATTTGAAAATTGAGATAAGAAGAAAGAGGAGTGAATTTGAAGCCCGAAGATCTAAAGAGCTAGACCTTAAGTTGACGCATCAACCCTCTTGGATTGAAGGACTTTGCTATAGATAAAATTGTATACTAACATATTTAATTTACATTATAAAATGTATGATAGATTATTTTTTTTCAATAATCCCTTTGCATTTGAACTAAAGTTAGCAAGACAATAATAACAAATCCCTTTTTAGTATTAAGTGAAATTAATTTGAAACCTTCTAATATGACACTTCGATTAAACCTTTATTTGCCAGAACCTTGTTTGTCATAATAAAAGATATACTTCTACCAAATAGAAAATAAATAAAACATTTGTTCGTATTGGATCCGATTTAACAAATATACTATTATTTATGCTTTGCTTTTAAACTGCTCTCACATATAAACATAGGCAACACAAATCTCGTTAATTTTGTTAATGTGGTGATAATGCCCATGGGACGAATGATAAACATAAACCTACAATAACTCCATACATGACCTCAAATCTTCAACTTTTCCATCATGCAAGTCAAATACGCAAAAAATTTCGCCATGAAATCTGCTAGTAAACATCTGTGCTCTGCAATGTATTATCTGACCAAATTTTCAGAAAGTTAATTGCATTCCTCAACTACCATACAGTATTATTGTCCTCCGAAAACATTTAACGTAATATCTCCTGAATATATTTATCTCATTTCCAGTTAGCTACCATGCAGATTATAGAATCATATGTTCACAGAAAATATATAAAAGTAGCCACACTACTATTATTATAATTTTAATTTAGATGTGTAAGTTAGCTTCAGGAAAAACAGCATTCATTTACACTCATTATGTTTCAAACTCAGCTAAATTAAAAACTATGTTTATAAACTAAACTGCAATTGCATCCTAGCCCACAGATCCCTCAAGTTTCAAACTCATGAGCTGGTTCACCTCAGCACCAAATTCATCAGGAAGTTCATTAAAAACATCACGGCAAAATCCAGAAATCATAGCAGCCATGGCTTTCTCATAGTCAATCCCTCTCTGCTGGAAGTAGAACAGCTGATCTTCACCAATTTTAGAGGTGCTGGCTTCGTGTTCAACAACAGCAGTGGGATTCTTCACCTGTTCATGAAAAGATATCAAACAACCAATCTAACAGGAACCACTATTTTCCTCACATAGCAAGCAGAGAAGGAAAATCAAGAATAAAGAAACCATAATAGTATTGCCAGAATGTCTAATTTTTAGAAATATGATAACAATAGGACTTCTCACAACTCAAGAACTGAAACATTAACAGGGGATTTTTATGGACATGATGAAGGAGAAAAGGAAGATGCAACTTGTCCACTGGAAGGTTATTTTCTCAGTCAAGAAATAAAGATGGATTGGGATTGGCAATTTGGTAAAATGAAATATAGCATTTGCTAGGAATATGGCTTTAAAGATTTTCTCTAGAGAGTAATTTCCATTAACATGAAGTGGCTAAAAGTATAAATAAGCAGAATGATAATGGGATCTTAATATTGTACATAGGAGTTATTCTATAAGTCTGTTAGGACTCATGTATATTTCTCTCGTAGGAAAGAAGAGAAGAAAAGAAATAGAACAAGTGGCAGCAAGAGATTGGAGCAAGTAGAACAGTCAGCAATTATTTTATTGCAAGGTCAATTTGGAGAAAAGAGCAAACTTGGCAGAGACTTGGCGGCAAAGTTGTTGGCAACAGAGGAAAAAGGACAAAAAGGCAGCTGCAGGACCAGAAAAGGGATGGATGGAAAAACAGAAAGAATGTAGGGAGAGTACAGGCCTCTCGGAAGCCTGAAGTGAGCAGTGAACTTTTGTACTTGCTGTGTAATTGCTGTTTGTTCTTGTTTTTGCTTTGAGTTGTAATCTCTTGATTGAAGTGTGGAAATCACATGTAATGTGCCAACTTTGTAATTCTTTTGAAAGTGAATGAATATTTTCCAGGAGATTATTCTGTCCCATTTGTATTCGTATTTGTGCATTTTTATTGTGAGTTGAGTTGTGGAGTTAGGGAGCTGGAAACTGGAGGCTGGGTGATTGGCGTGGAAGGGAGGAACAGCTGCTGGAGGAGTCTTGACTCAGGTACCTATCAAAGTCATTGGAAAGCAACTCCTCAAATTTTTCTGGCATGGAGAGATCTCTTCAGCTCGTTGTTCCCAATACTTTGCATTTATCTAGAGTGCACAAAGTATCAATAAAGGGGTCAGTTTTATCGTCCTAATTATACTTTTGAGGTGGAATTTGGTTTTGTAAGGAAAAAGGAGGGATGAGGAAGTTAGTGAATTATTTTCTATTTATTCCTTAGTTGAGAATGCTAATTAGATTGTGTGAAGGATGATCATAGGATTTGGAATCTTGAACCTTCAGCTTGTCTTTGTTCATGGGTTTAATGATGATTTTCTTCAGACAAATTTATACCTGCAGGGATGCTTTACTAGGCAAAGATTCCTGTCAAATTTCAATTTCTATCCTAGTACGTGGCCCATGGAAAGGTTTATACAGTTGATATTTTACAGAAAAGAAATGTCTGAAGTAAGAATTTATACATACACTGTCCTCCCTACTTGACAGCACTCAACCAAGTGCAAACATAGAAATTTACATGAATTCCATCTCACTATGGAAAGAGCATAACTCACCTAATTTTAATTTGCCATGAGGCTGTGGCATTATGCCTCAAAGCCATTAGTATGTAGCATTTTGCATAGACTACAGTAGTATATTATATTGAGCAAAAAGAGAAAGCCATGAAAAAACAGAGATCAATATAAGAACAAAACTAATTAACACCATAAAAGCAAATAAAATAGATAAGTAGTCAACCCAATGCATTATAAGAAGAATCACAAATAAAACAAAGAATAATACCTGGATGTAAGGATAGGTATTGGCAGCTGCATTGTCACCAATAAGCATTGAATCACACTGTGAGGAGTTTCGAGCATTCTCTGCCTTTGACTGAACCTGCACAAGCCCCCTATAACAATTTCTTGATTTCCCAGTTGAAATACCTTTTGAAATAATCCTACTTTTTGTATTCTTCCCTTTATGTATCATCTTAGTCCCTGTATCAGCCTGCTGATAATTGTTGGTCAATGCAACGGAGTAGAATTCCCCCACTGTATCATCACCTTCCAAAACAACACTCGGGTACTTCCATGTAATTGCGGATCCTGTCTCCACCTGAGTCCACGATATCTTAGAGCGAGCCCCAGCACAAAGTCCTCTCTTTGTCACAAAATTATATATCCCACCATTGCCTTCCTCATCCCCTGCATACCAATTCTGAACAGTAGAGTACTTGATCTCTGCACCCTCAGCACAATATAACTCAACCACAGCAGCATGCAGCTGATTCCTATTGTATGAAGGAGCCGTACAGCCTTCCAAATACTCCACGAAACTTTTGTCATCGGCAACTATCAAAGTCCTCTCAAATTGGCCCGTTTCCAGGGCATTAATTCTAAAATAAGTCGAAATTTGCATGGGACACTTGACATCCTTGGGTATATAACAAAATGATCCATCACTAAACACTGCAGAATTCAAAGCAGCATAGTAATTATCCTCACTGGGCACAACTCTTCCCAAATACTTCCTAACTAAATCTGGGTACTCCTTAATCGCTTCAGAAATGGAGCAGAAAATAACACCAGCCTTCTCTAGAGTCTTCCTATGTGTTGTGGCAATAGAAACACTATCAAGAACAGCATCAACCGCCACATTAGCTAACCTATTACGCTCATTTAATGGAACACCCAGTCTATCAAAGTACTTAAGGAGTTGAGGGTCGGCCTCATCAAGGCTACTTAAGGTGGGTTTCTTCTTGGGCGCAGAATAGTAACAAATATCTTGAAAATTAATAGGTTCGTAACGATTATCAGACCATTTAGGTTCTTTCATCTTTAAGAATTTATCAAAGGCATTCAATCTAAACTCAAGCATCCAATCAGGTTCTTCTTTTAAAGAAGAAATTAAACGAATGGTTTCTTTAGAAAGACCTTTAGGGATAGCGAAGGAGTCAATATCCATTGTAAAACCAAATTTCTTGTCGTATTCACGATTACGAAGAAATTCTTGAATTTTATCATCGGAGCTTGAGATTGAAACTTTACCTTCGCCGTAGGCGACATCAGCCCGGATCTTAAAGAGCCTTGAAGAATTGAAATTTGGTTTGGATTTTGGGTGAAAGGCTTTGGCGAGTTTTGGTGAATAGATGGTCGAGGTACCGTTTGCGAGGAGAGAAGTCATTTTTTTGCGAAGGAGTGCTTCTGGTGTTCCTTTGCGGCGGTCTCTGTTTTAACTTTAAGTTTTAATTTCATTTATTTATTTATTTTATAAATTAACGATTGTGTGGTGGTCGTCATACGTTGGGAAAATTTCATCCCTGTGATTCATTTTCCAATGGCTGATATTAAGCTATGAAAATTAATTTAATAACATCTAGCGGTTTATAACAGTGACATCTTATAAAATTAAAAATCATAAAATATATGTATATATATATTTTTGATATATAAATATATACTTATATAAACAAATATATTATTATATAATTAAATAATTTTAAAATAATTATAAAATAGCATCTAATTAGATAATTATATATTAATATATTTTTTTTGTTTATAAAAAACAGATAATAAAATTATTTCCCCTAATTAGTTTATGGTGAGTGTTTAGTTTTTCCAACTACTATAAATATGTTTTTAAAATTACACTATAACTCGAGTACAAAGTTATCCTTTCACCTAAAAAAATAGGGATATTAATTAAAATCGATAAAATTTTGTCAGCGTAAACCTTTTTAGGCAAACGTACAACAGTTTTACATTTATAAGTAAATTTATTTGTAATTCCAAAAATATCCTTCTGACTTATTACGTCACTTTCAACAATTTTGTGTGTGGAATGTGAAGAGTCGTATAGAGTGTATAGGTGCGCATAGGGTGCATGAGTGAGTTGAGGGTGTGTGGGTGTGTGCAGGGTGTGTGGGTGTGTGCAGGGTGTGTGCGAATGCGTACAGTGTGTGGGGGTGTATACAGAGTGCATGGGTGCATGTGGAGTGCATACAGGGTGCATGTGGAGTGCATATAGGATGCATGGGTGCTTACAAGGTGCGTGGGTGCGTGCGGATACGTAAAAAATATAAATATATATATACAAGGTGCACGCACCCTCTTTTATATATATATATAAATTATTATTATTTATATATATTATATTAAATATTATAATATTATTAATTTAATATAATATATAAAAATAATAATAATAATAATTTTTAAATATATATATTATATTATTATATTTTTTAAATATTATATTATATTATATATATATAATAAATATATATTAAAAAATATAATATATATTTAAATATTTAATATATATATATATATATATATATATATATATATATAAGACACAGTGAGAGCGTGCGAGGGTACACGCACTCTCTATTATTAAATAGACAAGTAAAATTATTGTACGTTTACCTAAAAAGGTTTACGAGAAAAAATTTTGCCGATTTTAATTAATATCTCAATGTGTGTGTGTATATATATATATATATATATATTATTAAATAATATAATATAATATTTAAAAAATATAATAAATATATATAATAATATTATATATTTAAAAATTATTATTATTATTTATATATATTATATTAAATATTATAGGCATATAATTAAATATTTTACGCATATTATATATTATATTAAATAATGATGCCTATAATTTTAATTCGCACGCACCCCGCGCACTCCTCATGCACTCAAGCATTCTTTCCCGCGCCTATGCACCATGTATGACACCTACAGAGCTGGGAGGGTATTTTTGAAATTACAAATAAATTTGTTTATAAAGATAAAATGACTGTACGTTTGTCTAAAAAAGTTCAAACGATAAAATTTTACGTATTTTAATTAATATCTCACACATATATACATATATATATATATATATATATATATATATATATATATATATATATATATATATATATATATATATATATATATATATATATGAGGGTGCGTATGCACCTTGCACACACTCACGCACTCATGCACCCACATGCACTCACATACTCTGTACGCACTCCGCACGCACCCACGCACTCTGTACGCACCTGCACGCACCCACGCACTCTGTACACACCCGCACACACCCAGCACTCTGCATGCACTCACGTATTCTGTACGATCCTTGGCATTCCACACACAGAATGATTGAAAATGACATAATAAGCTAGAGGGTATTTTTGGAGTTACAAAAAAATTCACTTATAAAAGTAAAACTACTGTACGTTTGCCTAAAAACATTTACGCGGAAAATTTTTTACCGATTTTAATTAATATCCCCCATTTGTAAGTATGTACATACAAAAATATACAGAGTTATATGCATAAATAATAAAATTATATATACAACTTTTATATATAATTTTATATATAAATAATGATATATTATCATATAATTAAATATTATTTTATTTTTAATTTTTTACTATTTAATTATATAATAATATATTATTATTTATTTATAAAATTATATATAAAAATTATATATATAACACTGCATGTGTGTATATATATATATAAAATAATACCAGATTGCAAATTGATAAGATGGAGAGGACATCCCATCGGTGGCTATGATTAATTATTTAAATAAAATATTTAAAATTATTTTATATAATTTATTATTAAATATATAATTTTAATTATTATAAAATAAAAACAAACCTAATTTAAACTCACAATCTCCATTTAATCATGCATCCAATAGCTTTGAAAAAAGACATTAACCCCCATTTTGTTAAATTTTGTTGTTTTAGTTAAAGAATTGCGAACTCTTCACATTTAATCATGCAGCTTACACAAAAAATAGACCAAAAGACATGTTCCCATCCAAGGTTACGTGTAATCTTAAACTTGCACTCTCCAATTTTTAAAAGCTCAAACATCTATTTATAAGTCAATTTTCGTTTAAAATTTTGGTTAGTATTAAAAGTAAAGCTGTCATTTAATCAAAAAAATTAAAAATTAAAGTTTTATTATATTTTCTTCTCAAATTTTGAAAATTTAACAATTTTTTTACCCAAATTTTGAAAAGCAGCAATTCCCCTGTTTTGAAACCGTCACTGGAGACGACAATGTTTACCTTCTTCAATTACATTGGTTTTTCCTCCCGACTTATCTCTTCTTACCAATCAAATCCCATCCATTGGCGAAATTGATTTCCTCCAATAAAGATAAAATTGTCTTCATCTCGAATGAAGATGATTTCGTCGATCGTTTGAGGTTTCAGACAAAGATGATTTTGTCTTCAATTTAGATAAAGACAATCGTTGGAGGTCTAGACGGAGATGAAGTAACTGTCTAAGACCTCTGATAGTCAATTTCATCTTGAACGAAGACAAAATTGTCTTCGTCTAAGACAAAGACACTCTAATAAAGATAATTTCATCTTCATTAAAGGAAATTGATCTCGTTAGTGGGTAAGGTTTGATCGGCAGAGAGAGATACATTTGGAAAGGAGAGTTAACATAATTAGAGATGAAGAACTTTGTCATCTTAGATAATAGTTTCAAAACTCTAAGAGAAAAATTGTTATTTTTTAAACTTTAAATGAGAAATAATTGTTAGATTTTCAAACCGATGAGAAAAAATGCAATAAAATTTTTGTTTTAAAGTTTTTGTTAAATAATAGTTTTACCCCTAATTTTAACTAAGACTTTAAATAAAAATTGACTTATGGATGAATTTTTGGCTTTTAAAAATTAGATAATGTGAGTTTAGAATTACACCTAACCTTGGGGTGGGGAAAAACTCTTTTGGCCCAAAAAATAATAGAATATACGTTGAAGCACTATCCATTTTCTTATTCATAAAACAATAAAACTATGTGTATCCACTTTGGTTACATAAATATATACATATTTATATGTGTCATCATGTGATTGGATGATTTTGAATTAAGAACAAAATAATAACCAATCATATGATGACACATATAAGTGTGTATACATTTGTGTATCTAAAGTGGGTACACATAGTATTGCTTTTCATAAAATTTTGTGCAGTTAAAATTAAAAATAATAAAATTTTGTTTGTATATTTTTAGTGTACAAATATATACACATATAAATATATTATTATTTGATTAAATAATTTTAAAATAATTATAATATCTAATTATATAATAACATATTAATATATATGCATATTCATATACAATGAAATACTAAATTTATGTTTTTTTCAGTTATTTAGATTTTAATTTATCTCTTCATGTAAATATACACTATGTACATATAAAAATATACACAATTTTGTATATAAATAATTATGTATTATTATATAATTAAGTATTATTTTCTCTTTAATTTTTAATCATCTAATTATATAATAATATATTATCATTATATATATATATATAAAATAAAGAAAATAATAATTAAATTCTCAATTTACTAATAAAGCTAATGTAGTTGTCATCCATTAATACCTGCTTTAAGGTATTAATTTATAGAATAATATAACTAATTTTTGGAACCACATTGCAAATTGATCAGATGGGACTTCCAATTAGTGGTTAAACTGATTTATTATTTAATTATAATATTTAAAATAATTTTAAAAAATTGTTATTATTTTCTTAAGAAAATAATATAAATGTAGAATATTATCGGCAATCGAAGGTAAATAGCAACACTTTGTATATTTTTCCATTTTTCTAAATAATTGCTCTCAAAAGCATATTTATAGGGGAAATTCTAGTAAAGTCCCGTATGTTTACGAAATTACAAGAAAAGAAACATTAACTCCAACAAGATCAAGGTAAATGAAATTGAAAACATATTAAATCGATACAGGGTGTTTGAATTTCATATATGTGTTTGGAGGCTCTTTCGAAATCTTCAATTTCTTCCACTAATTCATCCAAGGGTCGCCCGGTCACTACATGCACACATGGAGCACCAAAATAATAACCAAGATCCACGCTCCAGGCATAATTATCCAACACTCAACACATTCAAGTAACAAATGCCCCAACTATTATTTCTTTAAGCCCAACTATCCAACAAACAATCAACCAATGACCCAGCAATAATAATTATCCAAACCCAATCCAATATCTCATGCAGGAAAGCCCAATAATAGTTTTTAAAAGCAGTGCAGAAAATTAGAAATTTGGTTATACAGAACCCACAGAGATAGTTGTTAAAAAAGTGGACAATGCCGGAAAGATACTGATCGGCTGGTTAAAATATCCTCCTATGTTGGGGTGAAATTTTGAGTTCTCAAAATAAGGGATGAAAATTGTAATTGGAAAAAATAGTTTTTAAACTAGTAGGATACAAAAGAAAATGTTACGCTCTGATAACATGTGGAGAATTAAATAAAATAATTTTTGTATATATTTTATTGTCTGAATTATAAATGAATTTATACATGCATTAAGTTTTATACAAGAAAATAAAAATCAAGGAATCAGTATATAGTAATACATAATAGGAAATCGCATTCAATTGAAGTTGAATAAACTCTAACACATAAATTGAAGTTGAATTTCATTCGATTTTGTGTTTTTTATTTGCTACAATTGATGTTGTTGCATTAACCTTATTTACTCAGATATTGCTTCCTTACTCATCTCTTAACGAGACCACCAAGTGATATGAACTAATTTATAGATTCAATCTAACACTCTCTTCAAGTCAATCTCAACCTCCAATACCATATTGGAAAGATAAAATGGTTTCAATATTTTTCCTATAACCTATGGAATGCTACAAGAGATATTACATCTCAACCAGGAGACGGAGGAAAGTTAGAGAGCTGAGGAATCACAATTTTGTAGTTCCCAAGAAAGACATGCTATTCATTTACAAAATTACCCCTAAACTAATATTGCTAATGCATCTTTATGGTCGTTTCCTGTTTCTAATTGCTCTCCACTGTACTCTAGATTGTTCAAGGGCCATATTCTCTTTCACTTTTCTCCTTTTTGCGTAAGGCCTCCAAAATTGCACCCCGAACTCGAGGTTGTTCAATGACTAAGTTCTTTTCTTTTCGCTCCTTTTCCTACAATGTGTGCTTTGCCCTATCTTCTCTAAGTCAATCCCTATCTCAACCCAAGGATCAATGACACTAATGGTATGGTGCGATTAATTGAAGATGAAAAAGCAATGTTTAACCTTAGAATTAAAATCCGCAAACAAGTAGAAACCAATCTTTTTCTACAGTTTTTGTGGCAAATCATTGTTGATGTCTAGATGTCTCACCCATTCTAATAGCAATGTCACGACATCACTTTGTTTTGTTTTTTTAAATAATAACTGACTATATTTTATGTCTATTTAATGTACTTTTAAATCTCGTGTCTCTTGGTTATAAAATGTTGTTTACTAATTTATAATGTATTATTGATGCTTCTAACTATATTATTTGATTGATTAATAATTTAAACAATATAAATAACTATAAATAGCATTGTTAAATATATTTAATAATGTATTATTTCGCTATAAGTACTAATTTGGATAATAACCATGACATGTTTGTTGGAATAATGTGGATATATATTGATTAAAATTTTTGATTATTTAATATAAAACTAGGTGAATGTGTAGTTCAAAATGAATTTGTTTTATAGGGTCAATGTGATCGTTTGGAAACAAATTGATACCCTTCATGAAACAAGTAGTTATTAATTTGGGTTATAAGTGTTGGTCGATCAAGATTATTGGGTTTTTTTATGGGAGAGCCCAATTAACCTTTAATATGAAAAATAAAAAAGAAGGGCAAAGTCCCATTTCTAGTACACACAATTATTTTTAGCATCCTTCTATTTATTACTTTTGGAACCTAGGAAGGAAGGCTTGCTTTAGAGATTGATAATTGATCTTTTCTACATTAATTTCTGCAACAAAATGATGTAAACAAGTTTTTCTAAATCCCTAATCTATGAATTATAGTATTTTATACCCTATTGTATTTGATTGAGTTGAAGCAGAATCAACAGAGTTGATGATTCTACAATTATGATGTGTAATAATGTTTTAAAGTTACATTTGGTATCAGAGTCATAACATTCAGGCTATAAATTTTGTATTTTTTCATAAAAAATTGGATTAATTTTGCATTAATTCTAAAATTAAGGTTTAGAGAATTTTGTTAAATTAATTGCAAATTGAGCATGAAAATACTAGAAAAGGGATTGGTGGCCAAAATTGGTCAAATTAGCATCCACTTCTAGAGAAAGGAGTTAGGTTTCTTGTTTTTGTGCAAGTCAAAATAGGGTTGGGGAAACACGATTTCTTGACTCGCATAGTCAATGGGTGTTGGCATACCTGGAAGTCAACAATTGACCAATAAACCCCTACTAACTTGGTTAACTTGAACAACAAATGCATTGGCGTGTGGGTGCTGTTGTTGGTGCATAAAGGCATATCAGTGATGTGTGAAGGCGCATCAAATACTAGATCGACATGTGACGACACATAAACAACGTTTCCCAATTCATTATGGCAATTTTTCAACACGTGTTGGCATATGAGTGTGTTTATTTATCTTCTAGAAGTGCATCTGTTTGTTTTGTTGTGTTTTATTTAACTTGTAACACATATATGACTTCATTCTACAATAAATTGTTGCTTTTAAGTAGTAAAATTATATAAATGATTGTTTGTTCACTGTGTTTGATGTAACTTTGTTTTAAAAGATTGAAAGAGATAATAAAGGTTGATATCTCATGAAATCTTTCTTAGGATGATTTTGCTTAGTATCATAAGAATAAATTAATGGGTTGTTAAAATGTTTTATTGCCAAAACAGTGCATTCATCGAGATTCATGAAATATTCCATTTGGTAATGATCCATTCTTTAGTTTTTATACATAAAAGGGGTTATTGTGTGCATTTAGATTAATGGTAGCATAAGGTTGATTATATGAAATACATGGTCATGAATATATCCAATACACCCAAAGGTGGTTGTATTTATTCAATCGATGTATGTTTTTTTTTAAAAAGATGATGAATATTGGTCTAGAAAGTTTATTTGCCCAAAAGGGATATTTCTTCTGAGAATCATTTATTCATAAGATCTTCATATGATTTTATAACCTTGTGCATTAGGATTCTAATAAGAAGTCATTTTCTTTACCCAAAAAAAAGTTAATGGTGATGCAATAGTGATCCTACTTTAGAATAACTTATAAGACTTTAGGGCTATTCTAATTGGTTAATTGTCTATATTGCTAATTAGTTGCATTGTTCACTTGTGAATTCAATTACTATTACAGTGAAAAACAATAATGCTATTATTGAGCTCCTAATTGGTAGCGATTTTAAGAGATGGAAGTCCAATATTGAATTTGCACTAGACATTGCTAATATGGGCATGGTCTTGCGAGTTGATGAACCTCCTAAACCCACTGATTAGAGTTCTACAACTAAGAATATTATGTTAAAAAGGAAAGATCTAACAAGCTTAGCATTATCGCTATGAAAAGGAGCATCCTGAGTATCTTTTGAATAGCTTGCTAGAGTCCACAAATGTTAGAGGTTTTCTTAATATCATTGGGTAGAGATATCAGGTTTTTGATCATACTGAGGTTGCCCATTTGATGAGTGGGTTATTAAGTGCAAGATATGACAGTTTTAAAGGGGTTCAAAAATTTATTTTGAAGATTATGGGGATAAATCAAAACTAAATAATCATGATATTCCCATTAATGACAATTATATTGTCTATTATACCTTAAATTCCTTATCTAGAGAATTCATTTAGATTAAATTAGTTTACAATACTATGAGAGAGAATTGGACTATTAATGACTTGATTACCAAATGTGTAGTTGAAAAGGAGAAATTAAAGTTAAAGAAGCTGGGAATTGTAAAAATTTTTGGTTCATCAAAGGGTCAAGCTAAGGGAAAATGATAGAATAAGAAATTCAAGTCTCAAGCTATTAAGATTACTAGTAGTTTCAAAAGAAGGGATTCAGATCATTCTTAGATGAAAACAAGGATGAAGGATAAATGTTTTTTTTTGCAAGAAAGAGGATCATATGAAAGCAAATTGTAAGAAGTTCAAGGCTTGGTAGGAAAATATGAAGAAAGAACAAGGTAATGCGTTGGCCTATGTGTGTTTTGAATCTAATCTTTTTGATGTGCCTAATAAATCAAGGTCTAATCAATTGGTGTAGACAATTGATAGGAAAGCCAAATTCAAAGTGGGAAATGATATCAATGTTAAAGTCCTTTATGTTAACATTATCAAATTATTATTAGAGACTAATTTTGAACTTTATTTAGATAACTATTTTTATTTACCTTTTTTCAGGAGGAATTTAATTTTTATTTCATTATTAGATAAATCTAGTTACACACTTATGTTTAGAAATAAAAAAAATTGATTTATGGTTTAATTCATAGTTTAGTAACAGTTATTTTCTTTCTAATAATTTGTATAGATTTTTTTGGCTCCTAATAGTGTTAATTATTCTTTGAATGTTGAAAATGTTTGTGTTAAAAGACCTTTGATTACAGAAAAGTCACTCTTGTTATAATATAAAAAGTTAGGACATACCTCTAAAGAAATGGTTGGCAGATTGATTAAAGATAAAACTCTTTCACTTCTAGATTTTCAAGATTTGGGGGTCTATGTTGATTGTATAATGGGTAAATTGACAAAGACTAAGAAATATGGATCAACTAGGAGTCAAGAGCTTCTAGAGATTATTCATACAGATATAAGCATCCCTATTTGTCTACCTTATGTGGTAACAGGTATTTCATTACCTTTATAAATGACTATTCCAAATATGGGTATATTTTTTTGATTAAAGATAAATCTAACGCCTTTGATAAGTTTAAGATTTTCAAGACAAAATCAGAGAAACAAACTGGGAAAGTTATTAAGGTTGTTAGGTCTGATCAACGTGGAGAGTATTATGATAGATATGATGATTAAAGGTAGTAAATGGGTCATTTTGCCAAGTATTTGCAGAATTGTGGGATTGTCTCTCAGTACACTATACTTGAGACTCCTAAACGGAATGGTATAGTTGAGTAGTGTAATTGTACCATTAAAGATATGATGAAAAATATGATGTGCATGTCAAATTTACTAGAGTATTTATGGGGCAAAGCTATCAAGACTGCATTATAAATTCTAAATAAGGTTCCTATAAAATCAGTGCCCAAGACTCATTTTAAGCTTTGAATAGGAAGAAAACCTAGTTTGAGACATGTTTAAGTTTAAGGTTGTCCAATTGAAGTACAGGGTTTATAATTCTGACAAGAGGAAATTGGATCCTAGGATTGTTCAAGGATACTTCATTGGTTATTCCTAAACAATTCAAAGGATACAAATTTTATTGCTTTTCTTACAGCATCAGAGCGGTTGAGTCAATGAAAACCAAATTTCTTAAGCTAGATTCAAGAGAGAGTGGTAGCTTTTAACCAGTAAAGGACTTTGAAGAAGGTTCATCTAGATTAGAGCCATTGGTTGATGTTTATAATGATATTTGACTTGCTTCTATTAAAAAGCCCAAACAATAGGTTTTAGAAAATCCCACAAAACATGAGCTCATTCAGAATGGAACCACTAATGATTATACTATTTTAGATCTCTTATTAGTGCAACTACCTGTGTCTGATGCTATGCTTGATGGGCCCACAATAGAAATTCCATTTAGAAGATCATCTAGACATAGATGGCCATCTATCTTTGATAATTATTATGTCTGTCTTAGTGAGTTTGATTCGGATACTAGTCAGATTGTAGATCCTGTAATTTTAAAAGAGTCATTTCTTGCATACAATTAGATAAATGGTTTGAGGCTATGAAGAAAGAGATGTAGTCTATAAGTGACAATGATATATGAGATCTTATAGAGTTACCAAATAAGGTTAGACCTATTGGTTTTAAATGAATTTTCAAGAACAAGAAAGACTCTAAGGGTAGAGTTGACAAATTTAGAACTAGACTAGTTGTTAAGGATTTTATCCAGAGAAAAGGCATAGACTTCAATTAGACTTCTTTTCTTATGTTTATTAAAGATTCATTTAGAATTATTATGGCTTTGGTGGCTTATTTTGATTTAGAGCTTCACTAAAAGGATGTGACGATGACTTTTCAGAATAAAAATCTTTATGAAGAAGTCTATATTAGGCAGCCAGAAGGTTTTAAAGTTGAAGGAAAATGACATATGGTATGTAGGCTAAAGAAGTCCATATATGGATTGAAACAAACTTTTCAGTAATGGTATTTGAAATTTAATGAGGTAAAGACTTCTTATGGATTTGTTGAGAACAAATTTGATTAGTGTGTATATATCAAGATTAGTGAGAGGAGATTTATCTTTCTGGTGTTTTATGTTAATGATATTTTGTTGGCTAGTAATGATGGTAATTTGCTTCATGAGTTGAATCGATATTTGTCTAAGGAATTTGATATGAAAGACCTTGGAGAAGCATCTTTTGTCCATGGTATTGAGATTCACCATGACAGGGATCGTAGGTTACTAAGATGATCACAAATGACTTACATCTTCAACTATGTGTGCAGAGTTTGTTGCTTCTTATGGAGTAGCCACATAGGCAATGTGATTAAAGAATTTTATTGTTGAGCTTCAGGTAGTTGATTCAATCTTAAGGCCTTTGATGATTTATTATGATAATAATGTAGTTGTATTCTTTTTCAAAGAACAACAAAATATGCAATAAATCAAAACATATGAAAATAAAATATTTGATAGTTAAAGACTTAGTAAAAAAATGTGACATTATTGTACAATACATTAGTATAGATTCTATGTTGGTTGATCTCTTAACTAAAAGATTGAGACCCAATATTTTTAAGCAACATGTATAGAATATAGGTGTTATAGAGTCTTTTTATATCCAAGGTTAGTGGGAGGAGTCATTAATGTATTTCTTGTTACCTTAGTAAAGTTTATTGTGATTAAGTAATCATACATATTTCTTGCATGATGTTCATGGATAGAAATAAATATATTAAATATATGCGCATATATTTAAATATATTATTTCATACAACATTTATTTTAAAAATAAGTCTGTTCTTTAGTATGACAATTGTATAATTGATGATGTTATAATATAAACATAACATGTGTCTCAAGAATGAGGTTTCTCTTTAGTATGACAGTTGTATGAATATTTCTTTTGTATATCTTGAGATTACTGGTGAAATGTGCAAACTTCATTGGAAATTGCTGACTTCATTTGAAGTTGTGGGATTTCTCTTATTTCTTTTGAAACATAAAAGTTAAAGAAAAATTATAAAGAAGATTGAAATGTAATAACATATAGTTATTATGATCACATTTAGATGTTATTCCTGCCGCACTTTCAAAATAAAGATCCATATGATATAATCATAAATGATTGTAATTTGGACTGAGTAGTGCTATGTGCACAAACGATATGTACAACTTTACACATAAACACTAACATGTCACAATGTGATTATATAGTTTTAAATTAGAAATAAAATAACATCTAATCACATAGTAACATATTATTTTTTGTGCATATAGTTTTATTGTTATGAACATCTTGTGTTAGTTTTTAGACATAAATATTGCCTTGATTCATAATTCACAATTGCATTGATAAAATTGTTTTGGTTGAAGTATTGTTTGTGGAGTATGTTGTTTTCTTCTAGATTAGTAGTTAGTTTAGAATAATAAAATATCATTCACCTAGAAAAATTTTCAATGGCTGTTTTCTGGATATATACATGTACATATATATATTTTAATTAATATTGTTCAAATGGGAGAATATTGGCATAATGTAAGTATACATTAATTAAATTTTTGATCATTTAATATCAAATCGGATGAATACGTAATCTAGAAAGAATTTTATTTGTATACAGCTGTTTTAATTCAATATTTAGATTGATAGCATAATTTGTGGTTGTCATCCAAGTCCAGCAGCCCATAGGTTCCACAGCATAAGATGGAATTAGCTATTGCTTGACTTGGACTTTGTGTGAAGGCCATGATAGTTACAATAGCGTTCAATTTTCCACATAAAAATTAAATGTGAGAAAAAGACGTTTTAATTTTCATTCACTTGCCTTGCCCCAATCAATACGTATCATTGGAGCAGCATCAAATTGTCTTTTACGTTAGTGTTGAATGCGTTTTCAATGCCATTAGGCTAATACTAATAGCCTCATTCATTTTGGAAGCAAAAATTGAAATGGCTTCCTACTGCCGATCAACGCCATAAGTCGGGTTATTGATGAACTAACATCACCCATTTTCATTTTATTTGAAATCTTTTAACGCAAGTCAATATAATGCATTCAGCTTGCCTTATTCATTCAACTTTGGAAGAGAAAAACAACTGTTTTGTCACCGTTTTTAAATTACGCATAAAAAGATTTTCTTTTTTACCCTATTTGTTTTCTTAGTATTCGCTCAATTAATTAAATTTTTTTATAATAAACAGTGTGGTCGTGTTTAATGTATAAAAAGATTAAAGGGTGTGAGAGGAATTCTTTTTACCATAATGAATTATATGATGAGAATATTGTATTCCCGACCTCACAAATTCTTAACATGGAGCAGTCTCTCCCACTTAGTTTTCTAGATTAAAGTTACGTTGAATTTTCCCTTATCAAATATAATATTAACATTTGCGTCCAACTATAATAGGCATTGTTTGTGAGGGCAATAATAATAACATGGGCTGTTAAGATAAATCTAATTAAGCATGTATCTTTAACATGTGAAGGTGATAAATCCTACAATTAACAATTATAATCTATAGTATTACATTGATACTGCTGATTGGGTATCATAAGATAATACATACATTTTAAATTGTTATATATATATATATATATATATATTATATTTATATTAATTAGCTTCTTTCCAATTGTAATTGTTACTTCTTTCCCCTTCCAGGTTCTCTATCTTTTCACTTAACCCCTTTAATTCAACATATATAACAGACAAATAACCGAGCAAGTGACATTGCTTTGAAAATTCAAGGGAATGGATACATATGATACTTGTTTATTCGTCCTACCACTTTGAATGATTTAATTATTGCGTAAATCCGGGGCCATTTCTCTATAAAAGGCCGCAAAGAATTGGAGTTTCGATATAGCAGTACTTTGTATAAGTCCATTCTTCTTCTCTCTTTCGCCATGGCTAATTTCCGTTCATCTATTAAGACACCTTCAATAGTTTCTGCAATGTTACTAATTGGGCTGCTAATGGCTGAACTGCACTCAACAGGTCTCTCTATTTCATTCTAAATATAATAATGTCTTCATGACAAATATATATGCTTGATATTTCATACATTAGTTGTAAATCTTTTTATGCGTCAGTTTTCATGGTTAAGTGCAAAAGTCCATATGAAATTTGCGACACATTTTTTTGCATCATTAAACAACATTGACAAGCATAATTCAATTAGTATAAAGTTTAATATTAAAGTATGAAAAATGTCAATATAAGTATCCTAAATTTTTCTCTTGGAATGAGTAATAATGTATTATAATTTTATTCAATTCTAATTTTTTTTGGTGGTTTGTTCTTGATGCATGCAGCTGCTGACATAGGTGTTTGTTATGGAATGCTCGGCAACAATTTACCATCAAAACCTGAAGTCATAGCTCTCTTTAACCAGAATAATATCCGAAGAATGAGAATCTATGATCCAAACAGGGAGACTTTGGAAGCTCTAAGAGGCTCCAACATCGAGCTCATGCTAGGCCTCCCAAACAGTGACCTTCAAAGAATTGCTTCTAATCAAGGTGAAGCAAACACCTGGGTTCAAGACTATGTCAAAAACTATGCCGCCAACGTCAATTTTAAATACATCGCCGTTGGAAATGAAGTAAAACCTGGCGATAGTTTTGCCCAGTTTCTTGTTCCAGCCATGCAAACTATCCGCAATGCCATTGTTGCAGCTGGTCTTGGAGGTCAAATCAAAGTCTCCACTGCAATTGAAACTGGAGCCCTTGGAGAATCCTATCCTCCATCAAAAGGTTCCTTCAAGCAAGACTATAGACCAATTCTTGACCCAATCATTAGTTTCCTCAATGCCAACCCAGCCCCGTTACTGGTCAATTTGTACCCCTATTTCAGTTATGCTGGAAACCCCCAACAAATCAGTCTTGACTATGCACTTTTCAGATCTCCAGGAGTTGTAGCTTCTGATCCTCCATATAGCTATAGCAACCTGTTTGATGCCATCCTGGATGCTGTTTACGCCGCACTTGAGAAAACTGGTGGAGGCTCCTTGGAAATTGTGATATCGGAGAGTGGGTGGCCGACGGCTGCTGGTGTTCAAACCACTATAGATAATGCAAGAACTTACAACCAGAATTTGATTAACCATGTCAAGGGAGGAACGCCCAGGAAGCCAGGAAAAGCAATTGAGACTTACTTGTTCGCCATGTTTGACGAAAATAACAAGGATCCGGAATTGGAGAAACATTGGGGACTATTTGCTCCCAACAAGCAGCCTAAGTATCCAATTAATTTTAACTAGTTGGATTTAAAGACAGCACAATTATGTAAGGAATAAGTCATTTCTGGCATGTGCGTCTTTTCTATAACTTGTATTACTTAATAAAAATATGAATAAGTGCATTTCTTACTTGCACCCCCAACCTCCCCAACCGAGAAAAAAATAATGGAGGGCTTTGTAGCTGAATTTTCTTCCTGTTTGAAGGCAAATTGATCACTAAATAAATTACTTGATTGTTAATTCCTATGCCCTGATTTTTGCTTACGCGAGCCTTTTCTGATTTCAGATCATAATCGTGCTAACTAAACTGGTATTACAAGTTCACAAAAATTCTAGCAGCCGGCCTATTTTCTTATTATCTTAATATCAAACAGTCCAAAGCACACATCAACTCTTATTACAGTTATAAAATCCTCTAAATATGCAAACATCAAGCCACAACCTCTCCGACTTTAGATAGACAGATAAACACAACGTTTTGCCACAAAATTAAAATCCACAAACGAGTGGATATCAATCTCTCCGACTTACCCAAAAAAACCTTAATATCTTGGTGTCTCACCCATTCTAAGAGCAAAGTCACGACCTCACTTTTTTGCTTTAATTTTAAAAATATTTCTTTAAATATTGTAAAGACTCTAATAAATTTAATAATAACTAATTGTAATTTACCTATATTTAAGGTATTTTTCAAACTTGTGTCTCTTATTTATAAAAATGTGGTTCACTAATTTATAATGTATTGTCAATGCTTCTAAATATATCGTTTCAATGATTAATGATTTAAACAATATAATTAATTATAAATAGCATAGTTAAATATATTTAATTATAATTTAGAATAAATATATTCTAAATTTATATCTGTTTTCCGGTCTAATATCTAAGTATAAATCAGAAATTGTTTATTTACTAAATATAAAGAATTGCAAGATATAAATATTTAAAATTATTTAATATATCATTTATGTATCTAAACTGTGTGTTAAAAGTATGTAAACATATTTTTATTGTAAAATTAAATGTTAACACCTAATTGAAGTTCAAACAAAATAAAATATTAGAAAAGCTTAGACTTCAAAATTTTATTCAAGTACAAGAACTGAGTTGATTTCAAATTAACATATTAGTTGATATGGTCGTGCACCATACTATAAGTAAGTTCATAGACGAAATTTCAAGTAAAACTATAAGATTATTCCTAAATATGATTCTAAATTTCATCAAAAATCTTGTCTAAAGTTCTATGAAATTTATAGAAATCTTTCTTATGAAATAAGTCATTAGCAAAAGATAAAATCAATATAAAAAAAAAGGAAATATTTGCTGGAGTAGTGAATTCCTCAAAGCCAGAACATATAAAAAATATAATTTCTATTACATATCTGGTGGATTTTCCACCGCATGCAATAAAATTGGAAAACTATCATGGGAATGCATTTAATAGACGATGGGCTCATCAATTGTAATATCTTGCTAGAGGAAGAAAAATGTGGCTAATAAACTTTGACAGCGTTTAATGCTCTTCATTATATTAAGATAAAAAGATACCTTGGTCAAGCAATTGTTTTTTATTGGTTGTAAGGTTGTGTAAATCTAGTATAAATAGTCACTTCACCCTTTGCTTACGGTAATTTCTAATCTACGAAACTTTCAGATCCTCTTCTCCTTTAATACCCGGCTCCTTACTTCCGTTTCTTCTCAAGCATCATAACAATTTCTATTACATATATTTTATCTTTCATTTGACAATCATAAAGTCTTACAAATATATTTATAACATGTTATAAATACAATCTGTTCAGGTATATCATAATATTAATAATATTTCAATTATATTTTTATTCTGTTT